>NC_045980.1:11654129-12254129 GCF_010909765.2 Amblyraja radiata | reverse complement strand
TCTGTCAAGGGCAATTACAGATGCTGGAAACCTGTGACATAAACAAAAAGCGATGAATACACAGCAAACTAGAGTGAGAATACGAGGGTATACAAAATTGCTGGAGAAACTCAGCGGGTGCAGCAGCATCTATGGAGCGAAGTTTGTGTTTCAAGTCAGGAAACGTTTGTTCATCTTCACAATAGGAATGAACAGACCAGACAATAAAATAATGGTTCAAGGATTAAAAATTACAAAACAAAGGAAAAAGTGCGTTGGAAAATATATTGGTATTAACGATGATGGAAATAATAACAAACATCATGCATAGCTCCAATAAAAATGTTATTGCTCAGTGTGAAATGCTTTACAGTTCATTGGAAGATGATGGTTTCACCTGACAAATGTTCTCATTAAATTTTAACGGCTTATTAATAGAACTTAGAGAATTAATGTTTTGAGTGAGGAACCTGCCGCAAACCCACAGCAATGCGGAAATACAAAAATGGGTATCCAAGTTTAAATTCAAATGGAACTTTTTTTATTATCCCATGCAAGGGAATGATGAGGTACAGATACAATGAACAACCTTGCTTGCAGCAGCATCTCAGGCACATAGACTCATACACATAATTTATGCATGAAATTTGAAAAGAAGAAGATCAAGACCAGCGGTTGTAAGAGTGAGGTAAAGAAAGGCAAATTAATTCTGATCTTGATTGTAGTGGTACGGTGAACTGGACACAATGCAAGTAAACACAATGGGTGAGACTTTTGCTCATGTTTCTTATTAGTGGAACATTGACTGGTGCTTGACGAGTTCAGTTCAGTTCAGTTCAGTGTCACGTGCACCGAGGTACAGTGAAAAGCTTTTTGGTGCGTGCTATCCAGTCAGTGGAAAGACTATACATGATTACATTTGAAATTATCAAGTGAGCAATTAGAAATGTATCAGGTTGTTCAATCACAAAATGAGAATATGAAAACATCTAGGATTAAGATGTAATTTTAAATTTCTTTAAAGGATTTTGTCTTTTCTTTTTACTTACAGCTCGTAAATTTGTAAGAGACTTTTAGTTAAATTTGATGAGTTAAAATTGATAAAACAGCATTGATGTGCAGATGGATCTTGGTGTCCAAGTTCACAGCTCACTGAAAGTGGCCGCACAAGTAGTGAGGGTGGTACAGAAGGCGTGTGGTAACAGGAAGTCATGACGCAACTCTATAAGATGTTGGTTGGACCACATCTGGAGTATTGCGTGTAAGTCTGGTCGCCCCATTCATTACAGGAAGGATGTGGAGGCGTTGGAGAGGATGCAGAGGAGGTTTACCAAAATGCTGTCTCGATTAGAGGGTTTCAGCTACAAGGAGAGGTTGTATAAATTGAGATTGTTTTCCCTGGAAGATCGGAGATTGTGAGGAGATGACAGAAGTATGTAAAATTATGAGAAGCGTAGGTTGGGTAGACGGTAAAAACCTTTATTCCAGGGTGGAAATGTGCACTAGCCGGGAAAGTTTAATGAGGATGTGTCGGGCAATGTTTTTACACAGAGATTGTACTGGAGAGTGGAGTACAGATTGTACTGGAGACTGGAAAGCATTGTCGGGAGGTATATACGAGAGTGGCGTTAAAGAGGCTATTAGATAGGCTCATGGAGGTGCAAGGAATAGAGGGATAAGGATCATATACAGGCAGATTTAGACTTGGAGATACAATGTGGAGACAGGCCCTTTGGCCACCGATTCCATTCTGACCAGCATCACCATCCTACACACAGGGAAAAATTTACAATTGTTACTGAAGCCAATTTTTACTGAAACCCACAAACCTGTAATGTGGGAGGAAACCGGAGCACCCAGAGAAAACCCATGGGTCACGGGGAGAATGTGCAAACTCCATACAGACAGCACCCATAGTCAGGATTGAACCTGGGTCACTGTGCCACCCTAAGACACAGACAGATGAGATCAATTTAACGACATCATGTTCAATGCAAATATTGTGGGATAGCACAGAAACAGACCCTTCGATCTACTGAGCACGCCGACCAGTGATCCCCGCACATTAACTCTATCCTCTACACACTAAGGACAATTTACAATTTTACCATGCCAATTAACCTAACCTACAGACCTGTAGGTCTTTGGAGTGTGGGAAGAAACCGAAGCACCCGGAGAAAACCCGGGGGTACATACACTCGCACCCACAGTCAAGTCTCTGGCGTTGTAAGTAAGGCAGCAACTCTACTGCTGCTCCACCATGCCAAACAAAACAGTGGAGATGCCGGGGATTGAACCCGGGGCCTCATACATGCAAAGCATGCGCTCTACCACTGAGCTACATCCCCTACCTAATAAATGACTGCTTTTGTGGTAGATGGATACAAACTGTAATGGAAGACAATGTCTAGTTGTGTTGTCTCATAAAAGTTGCAGCCCCAGCTCTTCATTATATTTAAAGCTGGGATTTAAAAAAATAGGAAGACTTATATTCATGTTTGCCATTGTCACGAAAATTGAAGGTGCAGTGGTGTCGATATGGATAGAAACAGACATTTACAGATTGAATGTGTAGAACTGTGGCTGTCAGTGAAAAAATAAATCTGAGTTTTACTTCAATCGTGAAAAGATAGAAACATAAGATTTTAAGTTCAAAGTTTTCAAAGGTCTTTTATTGTCATGTGTACCAATTAAGGTACAGTGATATGTGAATTACCATACAGCCATACTAAAAAAGCAACAAGACAC
Organism: Amblyraja radiata; assembly: GCF_010909765.2. Classification (NCBI taxonomy): domain Eukaryota; kingdom Metazoa; phylum Chordata; class Chondrichthyes; order Rajiformes; family Rajidae; genus Amblyraja; species Amblyraja radiata. The sequence continues at coordinate 12,251,402 of NC_045980.1, read as the reverse complement.
ACAATTACATAAAAGTTAACATAAACATCCACCACAGCGGATTCCCCACCTTCCTCACTGTAATGAAAGACAATAAAGTGTAATCTTCCCTCATTTTTCTCCCGCGATCAGGGCAGTCGAACCATCTGCAGTTGGAGTGATCAAAGCTGCTGCAGCCGGTGACCGAAGCCTCCGTGTCTGGGCGATCGAAGCTCCCACTTTGGGGCGATCAGGCTCCCAGGTCAGGGCGGCCTAAGCTCCTGCGGCTTGGAGTTCCCGAAGTCAGTCTCTGAGCATAGACCGCGAGCTCTGTGTTGTTAAAGTCTGCAGCTCAGAGGTCGATCCCTGGCAAAGGGATCGCGGGCTCTGCGGTGTTAAAGTCCCGCAGGCTCCCGCAGTGGAGCTCTCAAAATCGCTCCAGCAAAGGCCGCCAACTCCTCTATGATAGGCCAGTGTGGACGGAAATATGATACGGAAAAGATTTGCATCTCTGTCGAGGTAAGTGATTAGAAAAAGTTTCCCCCAACTCCCCAACTCCCCACACCACCCAAACCCCCACATAAAACAAGCTAAAGAATACTAAAAACATACATTTAACTCATACTAAAAAAACAACAAAGAAGAAAGGGACAGACTGTTGGCGAGGCAGCCATTGCTGACGCCACCCGGTAGAGATCGGAAAATAACAAAACAAATAATCGAAAATTAGAATATATAATTAGAACACTAGATCGTAGAGTACTAGACGAGGGAGTTAAATGTAACATCTCCAAGTTTGCGGATAAAACAAAGCTGGGTGACAGAGTGAGCTGCGAGGAGGATGCTATGAGGTTGCATGGTGACTTGATAGGTTGGGTGAGTAGGTAGATGGATGGCAGATGCAGTACAATGTGGATAAATGTGTGGTTATCCACTTGGATGGCAAGAACAAGAAGGCAGATTATTATCTGAATGCTGTCAGATTAGGAAAAGAGGAGGTGCAACGAAACCTAGATGTCCTTGTACGATCTTTCCTAGTTGGTGTTTGGAATCAACAACAAAGGAGCATAATTACTCAGAGAAGCAGTTTGGGATTAACTTTGGAATCCTTCCCAAAAAAATAGATGTAGCCATAATCAATAATTTCAGGTCTGAGAGTAATATCATTTTTTTTGTTAACTAAGACTCTAAAATAATTTGGAACCAAGATGGTGGCTGAGGCTTAGACAAAGATGAGCGGCTGTCTTAATATTAAAAATGTTGAGACCTTCTTCTTCTTCCGTATAAAAAGCCTAAAGATGTAGGACAACTTGTTCTATTGGATCTTATTTGACTGTGCATGCCGGGTTGATTGCATTCGCCGAAACAGGGAAGGTTGCAATCTCCCATCCTGTTGAGATGTTGAACACGAGCTAAGCAAAAGATATTGGAGCCCAGTTGGTAGAGCTGTGTAGCACAGTTGGTAGAGCTGCTACTTTGTGCCTAGAGGCTCAATCCTGACCTCAGGTGCTGTTTGTGTGGAGTTTGCAAGTTCTCCCTGTGACCGCTCTGGTTTCCTCCGGGTGTTCCGATTTCTCCCCACAGCCCAGACGTGCGGGTGTTCAGATTAATTGGCCTCTGTAAATTGCCGCTAATGTGTAGGGAGTGGATGAGAAAGTGAGATGACACAGAGTTAGTGTGAACGGGTGACCAATGGCTGGCGTGGACATGGTGGGCGAAGGGCCTGTTTCCATATTGTCTCTTTCTGTAAAGAAATGTGACAGAAACGATTTTCTGTTTGTAAGAGTGAAGTACTTCTATTATTTTACAATTTTGCAATGAAGCCAAATTTCTTCTCTCGCTCATTTTTTTCTCTTCAATATATTGGTTGCTGGTTTGTTGGACCCACAGTTCTCTCACCAGACACTAATGACATCAACCATACTGAGTCAACCTCAGCCTGCTTGTACAAGGAATGGGAATGCTGGCTATCCACTCAGAAGAAGACCGAACATCTTAAATGAAAATTAGATTTCTAAACAGAAATAATTTATCCCAAGACACACAGGAAGGAAAATTGGCCAGAATACCCATTCCAATGTGGAACACATCCTACCATTGTCCAGAATATCCTGGACTGGCTGCAGAACAGATGTGTTGCTTCATGAAACATAGATCCTGAGTCCAAGATGTGTTCAGTTCTGAAGAAGGGTCTTGACCCAAAATGTCGCCTATTCCATTTCTCCAGAGATGTCGCCTGACCAGCTGAGTTACGCTAGCTCTTTGTATCTATCTTTGGTGTAAACCAGCATCTGCAATTCCTCCCTACACTGTTCATTTCTAGTGTTGACCAGTCACCTTATCTGAAACACATTCATTAAAATAGTATAAATTTAGTTTATATTGTTAAGGGCGTGTTGGAAGAGATACATGCAGATACTGACGATGGCAGAAGTTGAGACGGTTGATGGCAAGGAATACAGGAACCTAGGCTTATAAAAATTATATGTTTTTGAAACTGGATCAAATACACTTTTACAGCAGAGAAACAGACAATGCAATTCTATGTAAAAGCCCGAATGCTATCCTTTAGCTTTATAAAAATTTCCCAATGATCAGTGAATCTATGTAAATTATTGTTTTTTTTACACACTGGAAGAGTAGACGGCGATATGCCACAAGGGCCAGATTTTCAACATATTAAAATGACTTTGATATTGGAATTCAGAATGAAATCTTAAGATCAGCCAACGATATTGAACTTGGAGGTGTGACGAATCATAAGTGTGATGCAAATCAACTGAAACTCTGCCAGAGATCCAGATTTGATCCTGACCTCAGGTACCGTTTGTGTGGATTTTGCATGTTCTCCCTGTGACCACACGGGCGTTCCGGGTGCACAGGTTTCCCACCACATCCCAAAAACGTGCGTGCGGGGTTTGTAACTGAATTGGCCTCTGTAAAATTGTGCAGGGAGTGGATGAGAGGTGAAGTCCCGACAAAAAGCTCGCCCATCCATGCCTTTTATGAGATGCTGCCTGGCCTGCTGAATACCTCCTGCACTGTTTTTTTGCTTAGCTGAAGTAGAACATTGGCTATTGTTGGGCAGGCAGACAACTGGCAGGTGGAATTTAATAGAGAAATGTGAGGTGTGGTATTTTGCCAGAGAGGCAACAATGGAACAAAGTTCAATACTATATAAAAAAGGGGACACTTTCAAAGTCTTGGGTGTGAAGAATGAGCAGAACCAGTCTCAAAATGGACATAAATATTGGGGAAGTGAGAAGATAGAGGCTCCTTGGAATGATGCAGAGGCAGTGTTAGCTCACACTGACTGCATTGAAGGCTTGGATAGAGTGGATGTGGAGAGGATGTTTCCACTAGTGGGAGAGTCTAGGACTAGAGGTCATAGCCTCATACTTAAAGGACGGTCTTTGAGGAAGGAGGTGAGGAGAAATTTATCTCGTCAGAGGGTGGTGAATCCATGGAATTCTGTGGAAGCCAAATCTGTGGATATTTTAAACGCAGAGATAGATATATTGATTAGTACAGGTGTCAGAGGTAATGGGGAGAAGGCAGGAGAATGGGGTTGGGAGGGAGAGATAGATCAGGCATGATTGAATGGCAGAGTAGACTTGATGGGTCGAATGGCCTATTTCTACTCCTTTCACATGACACGAAGACAGAGATTGATATAGATATTTAGATGTTATGCAAATGAGGGATATGGGGCCAGTCCAGGAAAGTGGACACAAGGAACTGCAGATGCTGGTTTGCAAAAAAAAACACAAAATGGTGGAGTTATTCAGAACGTCACCTATTCATGTTCTCCAGAGATGCTGCCTGACTCGCTGAGTTACTGTGTGTCTTTTTTCCAGGAAGGTGGCACAGATGTAAAACGGGGGGGAAGGGGGGGGGAGCCTGCGAAGTACCTTAAAGGAGTTGAGATTTAACAGAATGCTCGAGCGCAGATCGTGGAGCTGCTACCTCACAGCAACCCATGTCCAAGCCTGAACCATCCCCTACAACCCCCCCCCCCCCCCCCCCCCCCCCCTCCCCCAGTGTCTGAATTTACACATTCCCCACGACCACAGGTTTGCTCTGGGTGGTCCAATGTCCTCCCACAAAGACATTCAGGTTAATTGGCTTCCTATAATTTATTTCTAGCATGTAGGTGAGTGGTAGACTTTAAAGATACAGCGCGGAAACAGGCCCTTCGGTCCTGCACCAACCATTGATCACCCCATACGCGAGCACTCTCCTACACACGAGGGACAATTTACAATTTTACTGAAGCCAATTAACCTACAAACCTGTACGTCTTTGGAGGGTGGGAGGAAACTGGAGCTCCCGGAGAAAAGACGGAGCACGTACAAACTCCATACAAACAGCATCTGTAGTCAGAATCGAATCCAGGTTTCTGGCACGGTGAGACAGCAACTCTACCACTGCGCCACCCCAGCTGATGGGAATATGGGAGAATAAAAGTAGATGAAGGTAAATAGAGTAGATGCTTGTTAGCCTGTACGGACTCTTGGGTAGCTTACAACCCAAAAGTATGAATGTTGAATTCTCCAATTTCAAGTAATACTATCCTGAGTAATACTATACCCCCCCCCCCCCCAAAATTCTTTCCCACTCCCCCCACCACACATTTCTCTCACCATTTGCTCATCTCCCATGCACGAGGCCTACATTTCCTTTTATCCCCATCTTTCCACTCCCCTCTGAAACCAGCCTAAGAATTAAAAAACAGATGGGAAACAAAGGCAATGGAAATGTAAAGTTAGTCACACTTTCCTAATATCGCCTCTCCCTATATTCATGATGCAGGTGTTTCTGAAACAATCAGAGATTCAACATCCCGCCCATTTAGATGGCTGTCCTATAATAATGTGTCAAAGGTACAATATGGATAAAGTGACATTTCGGGTTAGGACCCTTCTTTAGACTGTTCCGTCTGAAGAAGGTTCTCGACCCGAAAGGTCACCTATCCATGAATCAGTCCGAAGGGTCTTGATTGAAAATGTCACTTTATCCATGTCTCCATAGATGCTGCCTGACCCGCTGAGTTTCTCCAACACTTTGCTTTTTTTTTGTAAACCAGCCAATGCAGTTCCTTGTTTCTACTCTCTATATAAGATTTCTTTGGGTCTCTTTAACCATTCAATAAGATCAAGGGAGTCCCAATAATCTCTGACCCAATCTGTTCACAATACTTGCCAAAACGGATTATGACTGTTAATTTATCCAATTTATTTATTGTATGGAACCTTACTAGCTCAGTTTATGCAACTTCAAATCTAACAATACCTTCACCACCGGGTGGCACTGGTAATGGCCGCCTCGCCAGCAGTCTGTCTTGTCCCTTGTTTTTATTAATTTTAAGTAGGTCTTGTATGTTTGTTTTAATGTCTCTTGGTATGTTTTATGAGGGAGGTGCGGGGTAAACCTTTTTCAGTTACTTACCTCTACTGAGATGCGATTTTTCTGTTTCACATCTCCTCCCCCCCCCCCCACCCCACCTTTGCGGCCTACAACGAGGAGTGGTGCGGCCCTTATGGACCAGCCCGAAGCTTCAAGCCGTGGGTGCGGCGCAGACTTACCATCGCGGAGCCTGGGGTCTTTTGCCGAGGATCGCGAATGTTGGAGCTCCGACCGCGGGGCCTGTGGACTTATAACACCGTGAAGCCCGCGATATCCGGTAAGCGGACGACTGGGGAGCTCCATGCCGCAGTGTTCCGATCTGTCCCGACGCCGGAGTTTCGATCATCCCGCCAAGAGGGCTTGAACAACGGACTGTCGGCAAGTTCAGTCATCTTCCTCTGTTCACCCGTTCAAAGACCCCAACCACGGGTGAACAGAGGAAGATGACTGAACTTTATTGCCTTCCATCACAGTGAGGAATGTTGATTCCACTGTGGTGGATGTTTATGTTACATTTTATTTTACGTGGCTGTGTGTATTTTTGCTTTTTACATAGTATGGCTGTATGGTAACTCAAATTTCAGTGCACTTTAATTTGTACATGTGACAATTAAATTGAATCTTGAATCATGATAACATGCATTTAGTTAAAAAAATCACATTTGTACTAGATAGTTTTACTTTTATTAACATATATAGTGGTATTGTTTAATAGATACCATATTTAAGTAAAAATGACACAGATTTGACAAAATCCAAATACTTAACTGTAACGTGTGCAAAACATTTCACCAAATGCATGACATTTATTGAATCTGAACATTTAAAGGCATGGACAGAATACATTCTAAGAGTGTTCTTATGCTTTAAAGGCATAAAGCATTATTCATCTTGCTGAAAATATCACATGGTCCAATTAAAAAGGGGTCGACTTTGCATAATCATTGTAACACACTAATTAAGTTGTACATTTGGCCAAGATATTAGTATTTTCATGATTTGTTAAATTATTTCAAAAGATACACTTAAACAGGTCATGATTTTCCTGCATGTCAGAATCGACAATAATTTCCAATGACTACAACAAACAAGCATTAATCTGGGTGAATGTATTTTGTCATATGGCTTTTGTTAACCTTCAGTGCTTATTTCCAAATTGCAAATCATAAAGCATTGTTTTCTATGGTACACCTTCTGTAAATCAATAATTGTTGATGGAATTAGTTCCACATGGCATAAATTGCAGACTATTTCATAACCTAAAAAAACATCTTCCTTCTGCTTTCCTTCTCAGATCAGAACAAAGAACAGAGAGATTTAATCACTAACTCTGATCCATCAGCTTCAAGATTTGGGTGTCAAGGTTTATGGGGAGAAAGCAGGAGAATGGGGTTAGGAGGAAGAGATAGATCAGCCATGATTGAATGGCCAAGTAGACTTGATGGGCTGTATGGCCTAATTCTGCTCCTAACACTTATGACCTTATAATTCACATTTGATTTTCAGCATTTATTTGTTACTCTTCCTGTTTAACTGTTAAAAAAAATGCTTGTATAGGTTTAACAGCAGCATTTGATATTCATTCCCAAGGTGAATCACACAAATTTTCTGATCAACTCTAAAGATTACATTATTTACTTTGAATTGAATTCGACTGGAGACTGGCAGTGGAGCAGAGAAGTCAATTTTACAACTTTGTTATATTAATTTGGTTTAACATCACATGATAATTAAGCTATACATTGACCTGCCTATGAATTACTCATTGTATTTACAAACATGCCATATTAATAGATCTATGGTCTACAAATCCACTGGCAAAACTGAAGTTTGCGCTCGGTGATTGTACATATACACATTTCTCTACCATACTTCTAGTCACATGCAATGTACCCATGAAACAAAAGAAAAACGTCAAATGCACAGCAGTTAGAAACCTTGACTATTTCTTTTCACCACAGCACATTGCATATAGAACACCAACTCAAATTCTCGTACATAATTAGAGATCTAACAACATGGCAAAACTGAAATGGGTGGACGGGAGAACTGAAAGCAAAAATTGTGCAGAAAGTCTTAGAATTCACTCTTGCTTTCAATCGTCGTTCAACTGAACGAAAGCTAAAATCATCCAATTATCAATGACTCCACAAATAGCAAAGAAACAATGGTGCATAATTACAGTGTATACGTTATTCTTTCCCCTTCCCTGACAGTAGCAGTCGAACAAGCCTATTGAAAAGAATACTGAACTAAATTTACAATGCGGAGCGTTTGTCCATTCAAGCTGGAAAAACGACAATCACTTAATTCAATATTAATATATCTCCGAATATCTGACGACCAGTCACTATTGCACTCTACTAGAAAAGAAACAGCAAGAAAAGTTTGCTACATCTGATCCAGTAAGTATGGGCATGTGGCCGCTATGTACAGTGATTCCAGAGGGAAGGACTAATCCCACAAATTGTACCCACAGCTTTATTTTTATACCAGTGAATGACTTACTATATGTATTTAAGATATTTAAATAAATATTAAAAAGACCAATAATATAGCCTTTAGTATTAGTAATGGGAATACAAAATACACAATGGGTACAAAAAAAAAAAAAAAAAGTGGTCGAATGATTTAAAAGCAAAAGTTTGAAACATTATTACTGGTGACTAAATCAATGACAGCAACACTAATCCTGATTGTTGTTTAGAACAAGGGATGAAAAAGAAAATCACACCCGTTTACAATGGTTGATTGTACATTAAACAGTGCTGGTGATATCAATTATGCTTTCCCAACACTAAGCAGAGTTTTGGTCAAGCTTTTCTAACACCCTATTGAGACGAATGTTCATGAGCCGGATTTGACCATCAAGATGTTCAAGTTTCTCCTCTACATGACCACCTCCTCTCCTCCAATACAAGCCAACTGGACCGGTTATAACGTACGTTAAAACTATAAAGCAAAGGGGAAGCACTGCGCCTTCAGGGTCACCTTCCGACTTCTGCAGAACATACAAACAAGCAAGGGCAAAAAAGGCTATCCGTGCAATCCAGAAAAAACAGCCAAATACTGTGCGCAATGTATAAAATAGAAATCCCAGACACATTGATATAAACCAGTAAGCTAAAAGCACAGCAACGGATATCAGGAGGACTTGAGAGGGGTGATGAATTGCTGTTGCTGGGTTCAGATATTGGTGCAGGTTTGATGCTGTAAGAATAAAATAAAAATACAATCAACAAAACATTTCAATCTGCAACTCTCTCACTGCAAATCACTCCATTTTTCATTTGCCAGAATGGCAACAAAAACTGTACAGAATTTAGTTGCATAGCTTGACTTGTCAAGGGCCGCAGAACAGAAACATGGACCTCGTCCCTTTCCATAGATTCTGCCTGACTTGCTGAGTTTTTCCATCAGTTGTGTACTATGGGCTTGTATACTCTGGAGTTTAGAAGGATGTGAGGGCATCTTATTGAAACATGATTATTAAGGGTTTAGACACGCTAGAGGCAGGAAACATGTTCCCGATGTTGGGGGAGCCCAGAACCAGGGGCCACAGTTTAAGAATAAGGGGTAAGCCATTTAAAACGGAGATGAGGAAACACTTTTTCACACAGAGAGTTGTGAGTCTGTGGAATTCTCTGCCTCAGAGGGCAGGTTCTCTGGATACTTTCAAGCGAGAGCTAGATAGGGCTTTTAAAGATAGTGGAGTCGGGGGATATGGGGAGAAGGCAGGAACGGGGTACTGATTAGGGATGATCAGCCATGATCACATTGAATGGCGGTGCTGGCTCGAAGGGCCGAATGTCCTACTCCTGCACCTATTGTCTATTGTACCTTCCACAACTCATCTCCAAGCTGTGGATGAACTCTTAGGTGGCAAACTTATACTACTTCGGCCCACCGTGTCCGCGCCGAACAGCGATCACCCCGTACACTAGCACTGTCCTACACACTTGTGAAAATTTACCATTTTTACCAAAGCCAATTTACCTACAAACCCATACGTCTTTGGGATGTCTGAGGATACTGGGTGGCCCACGCGGTCACAGAGAAAATGTACAATCTCTGTACAGACAGCACCTGTAGTCAGGATTGAACGTGGGTCTCTGGCACTGCAAGGCAGCAGCTCTACCGCTGTGCCGCCCCATGCAGATGCAGAAAATTAAAGTGCATTTCAGAGAGCATAAACAGACAGTGGACACTGACTGTTGTCAGAGAACATTGGGAACAATGTACTTTAGCTTCACCCCATTTAAGTGACCATCCCCAACTGCTCAGTTTTAAGCCCGCTTACAATATACAGATCATAACCTGGCCTCTTTGAAAGGGGTGATCAAGTTCAGAGTGATCTTGTAGAGGGGTATAAAATCAAGAGAGGCATGGATAGGATGAATGCACATAGCCATATTTGCAGGGTTGGGCAATCAAGAACTAGAGGGCATCGGTCTACAGTGAGAGTGGAACTTTTTCTCACAGAGATTGTACGTATATTGAACGAGCTGCCAGAGGAAGTGGCTGAGATGAAATAACAACATTTAAAATACATTTGGACAGGTACATGGATGGCAAATGTTTATGGGTTAGAAAGATTTATGGGTTAAACACAAGCAAATGGGACTAGCGTAGATGGGCATCTTGGTCAGCATGGACAAGTTGGGCCAAAAGGTCAATTTTGTGCTGTGTAGCTCTATTGTTCCAACTTGTTAAACCAAAGTAATTAGTACAACTAAAACTACAGGGATGAATCAGGTTCAGTTATAATTGTGCAGCAGTGCTCCAATACTCTCAGGGCCTCAATGACAACAAATAAACCTTTATTTCACCTTTTCTTCATTTAATTACATAGGGGTATAATTAATATTACAAGTGAATCTGCCGAGATTTAAGGAAGCATGAAAATGAGCCCTGTTAAGGGACCGGGAAATAGAAAGCAGACACAAAAAGCTGGAGTAACTCAGCGGGACAGGCAGCATCTCTGGAGAGAAGGAATGGGTGACGTTTCGGATCGAGACCCTTCTTCAGGAAATAGAAAGTGTTGAGTTTCAGCTTGTCTGCTTGTTCCTGACCCTGACTACACATTTTTGTTTACACTATGGACTCTTGCCAATCTTCCCACTTGATCTCCAGACTGACGAGTGTGTCAAAAACTAAGATTTCCCAACAATTGGATTATTAGAGTTTTACTGTACTTTAAAACTGTTGTCAATGCCTGGCTTGCACTTTATATCGAATGCAACATCAATATTGAAATTATTCTATACTGGGTACATCACACTGAAGGTAAGATACAGTGCCCTCCACAATGTTTGGGACAAAGACCCATCATTTATTTATTTGCCTCTGTACTCCACAATTTGAGATTTGTAATAGAAAAAAATCACATGTGATTTTAAAAATCAAGTCAGATTTATTTTAAAAAGGCCATTTTTATACATTTTGGTTTCACCATGTAGAAATGACAGCAGTGTTTATACATAGTCCCCCCATCTTTGCCTTTGTCTTCTGTGTCAGGGAAGCCTTTAGTGACTACACAATATCTTTTTATGAAAGAAGGGATCTAGTTTAGTGCAGTTTAGTTTAGATACAGAGCGAACCTTCAGCCCATCGAGTCCGCGCCGACCAGCGATCTCCACACGCTATCCCTACAATTTACAATTATACCAATTTACAATAGTTTACACACATGTACATCTTTGGAGTGTGGAAGGAAACCGGAGCAGCCAGAGAAAACACATGCAGGTAATGGGGAGAACATAGAAACTATGTACGGACAGCACCCGTAGTCAGGATCGAACTCGAGTCTCTGGCGCTGCAAGGCAGCAACACTACCACTGCGCCACCATGCCACCCCACATAGAATAACAAAGGCAAAGCTCGTTTTTTCCTCACGTTTAATCACACAAGTTATAAAGAATATTTTTTGTGAATCTGCTGAGATTAAAGGAAGGTGGAAAATGAGCCCTGCAAGGGGACTGGGAAATAAAACCTGTTGAGTTTTTAGCTTGTCTGCCTCAAGTTCTTTCGCATAATTATCCCGTTCCATCCCAACATTTGCATTACATTAGCACAGGTGACTGTTTACCATCAATTCCGAGAATCTCCAGGAGGTCTGACCATATCTTCCACACAGTTTCCACCAACACGTCCATACCGAACACAAACTGTTCAGTGGTCCTGGAGAAAAACTGGAAGAACAATTTTCTTCATGAGACCACGAGTTTCCATTGAATTCAGTCTAGTTAATCAGGAGAAAGCTGCCACGTTTAGCTGCAGTGTTCTTTAGTGTGAAGATTGTAACATGGGCCTGTTATGCCATCATCTCAAAGCCCGATAATAGCACACACAACCAAGGCATGACCAAAGATAAGCATTTCTTTAAATCAAAAATTAATGCAAAATCCTTCCACTTTAACATCACAACACGAGCAGATCAATGCTCATACTGAGAACATTTTGAATCGAAGGTATCTTTTAACATCTAAATGAATTTGTACAGTTCGTAAAAAATCCCTCACATGTGACGTGAAATACAGGAAAACGCACCATTACTACAGGATGCTGCTATTTGCCAATAGACAAAATTACTATCACTTTGGGGGCATTTGTGGCTGCAAAATATGTCAGAAATTATTCTGATCGGAGCACAATGACCCCAGCAGCAAACTTGATTTCCTTTCCCAAAATAGCTTTCATCTCAAAGCTGAATCACAAACCTGAGAAGCAGCGTCATTTACTATAAATATTACCAGATCATTTGTTCTTCCTCCTCCACAAACCACTCAACCCTGTGTACTCTCCTCCCATGCTTCCCGCAAGCACCCTCCCAACCTCCCTCCCTCCCTCCACCACTCTCCCCTGCCTCTGTACGTCCCCTCTCCTCCACTTCCCCTCGTACCCCCCAGTCTCTCCCCTACCCTCCCCTTGCCCTGTCCCTCTCACACACTTCCCCTCCCCTTGCCCTGTCCCTCTCACAAACTTCCCCTCCCCTTGCCCTGTCCCTCTCACACTTCCCCACCCCTTGCCCTGTCCCTCTCACACACTTCCCCTCCCCTTGCCCTGTCCCTCTCACACACTTCCCCTCCCCTTGCCCTGTCCCTCTCACACACTCCCCCCCCCCCCTTGCCCCCTCCCTTCCCTTTTATTGCCCTCCTCATCCCACCCTCATCTACCTTCCTCTCCCAACCCCCCTTCCTTCATCCCACACGCTGCACTCCTCCCCCTCTCCATATTCCCTTCTTACACACTCCCCTCCACCCCTACCTCTCTCGCCCCTTCCTATCTGCCCTCTCCTACCTCCTCTTCTCCACACCTCAATCCCGTTATATGGTCACAACTGTATTCAATTGTAATACCTCCCCTTCCCCTCCAACCTCGTTCCCCTTCTCTCCCTCCCTCTCCCTCCCTCTCCCTCTCCCCCCCTCTCCCTCACACCCCCTCTCCCCCCCCCCCCTCTCTCTCCCTCCCTCCCTCTTTGCCCTTCCCTCTCTCCCCCCCCCCCCCCCCCCCCTCTCCCTCACACCCCCTCTCCCTCACCCTCACCCTCACCCCCCCCCCCCTCCTCTCTCTCCCTACCTTACACACCGCCTCCACCATGTCCAGCCCAAAGACGGCCACCAGGTTGCGGTGAACGCCATCCGCCACCTGCTTGAAGAAGTTGCCCGGGGGTTTGTTGTACTCGGGGGCCCGGCGGGCCTTGGCCGAGTGCACGGAGCCGGCGCCCAGGAGGAACAGGAGCAGGAGGTGGAGCAGCCGCCGCCACCCGACCATCGCCATGCTCGCCATCGCCGCCCGGGGAAGCCGCGGTGTGCCCGCCAACCCCGTCCGCCGTGCAACCACCAAACACTCCCCCTGCCAGCCCAGCCCAACCCAGTGATACTCAGCCTGCTGCAAGTGTTTGCCTGTGCCTGGCATCGGTGTATGTGGTGCAAATAATGAAATCCGAGTTGCGTTTGAAACATTTGCACCACTTACCTCCTTGCTAAGCACAGCAGCATCCTCCAAACACTCCAGTCCAGGGATACTCAAGTACAAGTAGGAAAGAACTGCTGATGCTGGTTTAAATCGAAGGTTTGCCTGTGCCTGACACGGGTGTGCTGTGTGTGGTGCAAATAATGAAATCCGAGTTGCTTTTGAAACATTTGTACAATTTATAAGCATAGCAGCAACCTGCAAGCTCTCCATCCCAACTACCCTCCGGTTCAGCCACAGATAGCCAGAGTGGAAATGTTTGCTCCTCTCCTCACAGCAAATCTATGCTTGCACAGGGATGCAGTAGGTGGTGCAAATTATGACATTGTAGTTGCATTTGATAAATTCGCACCACACACATCCTTGCCAAGAAACATGCAAACGTTTTGTCCCAGAATGTGAAGTATTCTAAGTCTTGTCTAGAGTGGGCAGCTCAAAGATATCCTCTTGCTCTCTCCATTGCAAACCCATGTCTAGCAAGGGGCTATGTGGTGCAAATTATTAAATTGTAGCTGCTTTTGATAAATTTGCACCACTTACCTTCTTGCTACACACAGGAGAAACCTGCAAACACCTATTCTAGTGCGAAGTATTGTAGGGTTGTATTCTAGAATGGCCAGCCCAAATATACCATCTTGCTCTCTCCAGAGCAAACCTGCGCTTAGAAATGTGCTTATGAAATTTTAGTTGCTTTTGTTAAATTTCCACTTACCTCCCTCCGAGGCACAGGTTTTTACTTGAGAAACCAGTAAACACGTCCCACTCCACGGTACAGCCTGAAGATACCCTCTGCTGTCTTTCCAATGCAAACCTGTGCCCCACACAGAGGTGTGTATTGACAATGAATCTACATTTCCATATGTATTACCATACAAGCTCTCCTGCAACAGAAATACAAATTTATCAAAAGCAAATCAAAGGTCGTAATTTGCACTGTAAACCCCCTCCTAGGCACAGGCTTGTTCTGGAGAAATACTTCCCACTTTTGAATACAGCCCAAAGATACCCTCTGCTGTCTCTCCAAGCCAAAGAAGCAAACCTGTGCCCAGTATGGCGGTATGTGGTGCAAATTCTGAAGTTTTAGATTACTTACTTACTTTTTAATACAGATTCAAGGTCCAGATAAAAGACAAGACATTACATGGAACAAATTGCATACAGAGCTCAATACACAGTTTAAGATCAAGAACTTTTAGAAAAATCTGTGTCCTACAATAAGACAACTATCCCAATGTCTCCACAGCTGGGCTTATAGACAATAGACAATAGGTGCAGGAGTAGGCCATTCAGCCCTTTGAGCCAGCAACACCATTCACTGTGATCATGGTTGATCATCCACATTCAGTACCCCGTTCCTGCCTTCTCTCCATATCCCCTGACTCCGCTATCTTTAAGAGCTCTATCTAACTCTCTCTTGAAAGCATCCAGAGAATTGGCCTCCACTGCCTTTTGAGGCAGAGAATTCCACAAATTCACAACTCTCTGGGTGAAAAAGTTTTTCCTCATCTCCGTTCTAAATGGCCTGCACCTTATTCTTAAACTGTGGCCCCTGTTTATGGTCTCCTCCAACATCGGGAACATGTTTCGTGCCTCTAATGTGTCCAATTACTTAATAATCTTATATGTTTCAATAAGATCCTCTCTCATCCTTCTAAATTCCAGAGTATAGAAGCCCAGCAGCTCTATTCTATCCACATATAACAATCCTGCCATCCCGGGAATTTACCTCGTGAACCTACTCTGCACTCCCTCAATAGCAAGAATGTCCTTCCTCAAATTTGGAGACCAAAACTGCACACAATAGGTGTAGTCTCACTAGGGCCCTGTACAACTGCAGAAGGACCTCTTTGCTCCTATACTCTTGTTATAAAGGCCAACATGCTATTAGCTTTCTTCACTGCCTGCTGTACCTGCATGCTTACTTTCAGTGAGTGATGAACAAGGACCCCCAGATCTCTTTGTACTTCCCCTTTTCCCATTTGACACCATTCATATAATAATCTGCTTTCCTGTTTTTGCCACCAAAGTGGATCATCACACATTTATCCACATTAAACTACATCTGCCATGCATCTGCCCACTCACCCAACCTGTCCAAGTCACCCTTCATCCTCATAACATCCTCCTCACAGTTCACACTGCCACCCAGCTTTGTGTCATCTGCAAATTTGCTAATGTTACTTTGAATCCCTTCATCTAAATCAGGGGCATCCAAACTTTTCAGCATGAGGGCCACATTATATATTTGGCACATTTTTGCGGGCCATATGAAAATATAATGAAATGTCAGTTTTATAAATGTAATGAACTCAAAAAAGAAATTAAATAAAACAAATGGAAGAAATTCAAAACAAAACTTGTAGCCATCAATCAAGGTTAACCAACAAAATCACAAAGTCTTATGCAACCACATTAAAGGGAAGGATGGAACTGCTTTTTTGATTTCAAAATTTCATTGAATTGAGGATCCAAATTTGAGGAGCCCATTATGAGGTTGGTCTTCAAATGCTCATCAGATAAATTTGCTCGATATTTAAACTTGATATAATGGCAGTCTTTACGACGTTCTCAAAATCCAACTTCGATAGCCATTACTCCTCGGGGATGGTTAGGAGGTATATTTTACGCATCCACGATACACTTAAGATAGTAAAAACGAATCTTCCAAACGTTGTTTCTTGATTAATTGGTCTTTTATTGAGGTAGTACATAGCAAAGAAATAATCTCACTTTCTGTTCTTAATCGCTGTTCCATTCATGTCATTTAAATCATACAAAGGTTTCTTCTTCTAAAAGTATGTCGTCTCATTAACTTGTATGTATTGTGATCATGTCTGTGTGGGAATGGTAAAAAACTGTATTCTCACCATCCTTCTGAGACCCAACTGACTCCTAATCTATGAGTGTGCACTAGTCTCCTCTAGAAATAGACACACCCCTTCTATGTATCAAATCCCAACTACAAAAATACAGACAGATAAAAACTAAAATATTTAAAATGTTAGACATGACTATAATATACTGTCTTAAGCTTAATGGCTCTTACACTTCATATACTTCATCCTTGAAAATGTTTGTTCACAGAGGTATGTTGTACAAAAAATGGACACAAATCTACAAGCAAATTGCTTCAAATTTGGAAACAGCTCAGGCTACAAAAATTTATGAAACTCAATCAGATTTCCTCCTTTATACTTGTCTTTCAGTCCGTCATCTGCCTGAAGATCAATAATTTCCATTTGAAACTGACTTGGGAGGTTTTCAACATTGCAATCGAATGGATTTTGAAAGAGCCTGATTTCATTTGCTTTGGCATCAAGGTCAGAAAATCGCTCCTGAAATTGTTTTTTCCAATCGTAAAATTACTTCAATTGCAACTGAGGGAGGAAATTCTTCTTCTGAAACCTACTCTGATACATTGTACAGGTGGAAAGGTTATATCGTTGGTTTACCAAAAGTGATCATAAATTTCCATCTCCCTCAAACGCTTACACTGGCATGTTACCAGGGCTTGCGTAAAAGGGAGAGGTTTCTAGGCTGGAACTTTTTCTTTGGAGCAGAGGAGGCTGAGGGGTGAACTTATTTTGGGGCAGAAGATCATGAGGGACAAGGAAGAAGTGAACACTCAGTATTTTTTGCCCAGGATAGAGGATTCTAAAATTAGAGTGGATTGACTTAAGGTGAGAAGAGAATTAAGAGGGACCTCAGGGACACCTGTTTTTCATTCAGAGGGAGGGTATTCCATATATGGAATGAGCTGCCAGAGGAAGCTATAGAAGTGGAAACTATTAGGCACGTTTGAAAAGAGAGAGATATTGGACAGATATATGGATAGGGATGTGTCATGGGCCAAATGCAGGCAAATGGGACTGACCAACTTGGTCAGCATGAACGGTGGGCTGAAGGGCCCATTTCCGTGCAGTACAACTCGATGACCTTGTGAGCAACTTTAGATTTATCTCAAGCACTTTACATTTACTGGTGGGAAACCATTTGTGCTAAGCTGTTCAAAGTGAACAGGTAAACATTCACAATCAGGTTGCACTGATCAACAAAGACTGCAACTGGTGCTCCTGAGCTACTCAACAAAGGATTGCAAAGAAATCAGCAGAGATAAACCCCCCCATAAAATACACTTGGCTGAACCAGCATCACAAACAATCACCACAATTCAAAGAGAACAGCCTAAAATTGCAAACAACAAATAAGAAAGGCCTGCAGCCGACATCCACTAACCTCGGTCACAGGAGTATACAGGAAGTATAAACGGGAAGTTGAGTCAGTCACAGGCAGCTTTAAAGCTTTAAACACGTCTCTAATGCTGCAACATGGCTTTCGATTTCAATTCGCAGCTGCACACAAACCCTTAGCTTGATAGCCTACAGCAAACTGATGTGTAAGTTCCCGCGCTATCACAGTACCCACTAAATAGCCCGCCGCATGGAACGTGTTAAGAGCTTGCTGCAGGCCGGAAATAATCTCGTGGTGGGCCGGATAGTTTGGAGACCCCTGATCTAAATCATTGATGTATATTGTAAATAGTTGCGATCCCAGCACCGAGCCTTGTAGTACCCCACTAGTCACTGCCTTCCATTCTGAAATGGACCTGTTATCCCTACTCTTTATTTTCTGTCTGCCAAACAATTTTCTATCCATGTCAGTACCCTACCCCTTATACCATGTGCTCTAATTTTGCCCACTAATCTCCTATGTGGGACCTTATCAAATGCTTTCTGAAAGTACAGGTACACCACATCCACTGGCTCTCTCTTGTCGATTTTCCTAGTTACATCCTCAAAAAATTCAAGAAGATTAGTGAAGCATGATTTCCCCTTCGTAAATCCATGCTGACTCGGACCGATCCTGTTACTGCCATCCAAATTTGCCGCTATTTCATCTTTTATAATTGACCAGCATCTTCCTCACCACCGATGTCACGCTAACTGGTCTATAATTCCCTGTTTTCTCTCTCCCTATAGATTCAGGATCAGTTCCTGTGAATTGGAGGGTAGGTAATGTTATCCCACTCGACTCAAAGATCACCATTCCATGTTCTCCAGAGATGCTGCCTGACCTGCTGAGTTCCTCCTGTTATTTGTGTCTTTTTCCCCCCCAAAATCCTTGCCTTCCAACATTGACCCCGCATCCTTGTATTCTTTCATCTCTAGACCTGTGCCCCACTTCCCAGACGAAAGAATAATCCGATTATTAAATCACAATTATAAAGCACATTACTTGGCAACACCTCAGAAAATCCATCAGCATTATAGCCTTGTGTACTGCATTCCAACACTGCTCGTGATGAAATCTTTCAATCCAAACACTTAATGAATTTAGAATGAACAAGGATTTCATATACAGCTTTTGATCATATAAACAATGATTTTTAACCACAATTAAACTGCTTGCTGCTGAAATTCCAGTTTGTTCATTTTATTAATCTGTTCCTAACACAACAACTGGATTAGAGAAATAATCTGAATTGTCGAATAGTGAAATGCTTGGGTAGAGTGGATATGGAGAGGATGTCTCCACTGGTGGATGCTATTCAGAGGTCATAGCGTCAGAGTACAAGGATTCCAACGGAGATGAGGAGGAATTCCATTTAGTCAGAGGGTGGTGAATCTGTGAAACTCATCGCCACAGAAGGCTGTGGAGGCCAGGTCAATGGATTTTTTTTAAGACGGAGATTGACAGATGCTTGATTAGTATGGGTGTCAGGGGTTACTGGGAGAAGGCAGCAGAATTGATTTGTGAGGGAAAGATAGATCAGCCATGATTGAATGGTGGAGTAGACAATGGGCCGAATTACCTAATTCTGCTCCAAAGACATGAATTTATGAACAAATCTTGCTCACAATAACATAATTACTTTTATTTATAATGGTATAATATCTCAGCATGTACAATGGGGACCAAAACACCTGTTCTTGTGCTGTGGTGTTCTATGTTTCAAGTTTTAATGGCTTCAAAATAGTTTTCATGTGACATTTCTCCTAGTACCTCTATCTCCTTTGTATTTGTCCCATTCAGTTGTCTCCCTTCTTCCTGCTGCATGGCTTCTCCTCTATCATTGTAAAGGGCCTGTCCCACTTAGGCGATTTTTTCGGTGACTGCCGCCCACTGTCACAGTCGTAGCAGGTTGCCGAAACACCGACGACTGGATCCCCCTACGACAATGTCTAAGACAAACTAGCACCTAGTCGACGTCCAGCTACGGCAAGCTAACGACAACCGGCAACCCAATAGGACAGTGGATCTTAACCTGCGGGTCATGACCCCCCCCATGAGGGTCGTTTGGGGCTTTGCCGGGGCTCATGAAGGGGACACAAATAACATGAATTTGTTGAGTCCATGTTTAGGAACCTAACAAAGGTACATACCACATACAGTATTTTGTTCGCGTATGCGAGTACTGGTGCCAAAAAGGTTAAGAACCACTGCATTAGGACGTCCACCTATGACCACACCTACGACAACCTACGACGACACAGGCGACAACCTATGATGACCGAAGTCAACCTACGTCCACAAGCTACGACAAGCTATGACCCTGTTGGCGACAACTGAAGACAATTCAGTCGCTGGTTGACGTAGGTTGACGTAGGTAGTCGCCAATGGAATTCACTGAAATCAGCACCAGCGACAACCCGCGTCATCCTGGCGACAACGTACGACAAGCCAAATGTCGCCAAAAAGTTTTGAACATTTCAAAATCCAGCGGTGACCAGAAAAACGCTACAATTCTTTGGGCGACTGAGGAGACTACTCACGGCCATACAGGCGACACCCTGGCGACCATGTGGCAACAGCCTAGTCGCCTAAATAAATCGCCTAAGTAGGACAGGAGCATTATAGCGCCAGAGACCCGGGATCGATCCTGACTATGGCTGCCATCTGCATGAAGTTTGTACATTCTCCCTGTGACTGCGTGGGTTTTCTACGGGTGCTCCGGTTCCCTCTCACACTCCAAAGACCTACAGGTTTGTAGGTTAATTAGTTTTGGTAAAAATTGTAAATTCTCCCTAGTGTGTAGGATAGTGCTAGTGTGATTGCTGATCGGTGTGAAATCGGTGTGCTAAAGGGCCTGTTACCACATCTCTAAACCAAACTAAACTAAAAAAAAAATCACAGTGCCTGTTTCCACATCTCTAAACTAAACTAAACTAAAACAAATCACAAACAGCATTTAAAAACCACAATTGTTCTATAATATCATATTATTAAGGATGCTTGCTGGGGGTTTAAACTTGTTATACAGCACTGTACTCATTTTTGTGGAATCATATGCAAAAACTATTCATTTTTAAATATTAACATGGCTGCAAAGGTTAACCAGAAACCACATTTTAAAAGTCAATTTTTCAACAACCATTTTGGGAGTTTGCTTCTTATTTCAATCATGTGTGGTGATGATGATTTTGTTCTAGACCACTAGATCTTGGTCAAGCCTTGCACGCTGTTGATGAGGAAGCGTAAGATGGAGGAGGATTTCAATGAGCAGCTGAAGTTGATAAGAGATTATTATATGCAAATGATTTCTCTGTGTAATGTTTAATTGCATATGTGACAATAAATAACCATTGAATATATGCCTCACTTTTAATGGTCTCAGCAAGGCTTTAAGTTGTGCAGCCTACAATGGGCCATTGTGGGCTCCACCCTTCCTTGGCCGTCTGTTACCGGCCCTGCTTTGTTCTGGCCTTCTATTACCCCCAGTTCCCTCCCCCCTACTTTCAGTCTGAAGAAGGGCCAGACTTTCAGACCCGAAATGTCGCCCATCCTTTTTCTCCAGAGATGCTGCTTGGCCCACTGAGTTACTCCAGCACTTTGTGCCTATCTTTAAGTTGTGCGGGCTTGTTCATGTCGAGCTAACCTTTTCCAATTTGATGCTTGCTCCTGAAAAACTCAACAGCCGGGTAACCTACTCCCTTCCTTGAATCCTACACAAAATGTCATTTTCTGACGTATTGTTCAAATGGCTATTTTTCATGTCCACTACAAAGATGTACAGGGATGGTAGGTTAATTGGCTTCTGTATAATGTTCCAAGTGTGTAGAATAGTGCTCGTGTACGGGGTGATCACTGGTCGGCGTTGACTTGGTTGACTCACCAATTATAGCAACGTGATGAATTATTGATTCCGTTTCAGCTGCCCGATTGCAAAAAATATTTGCTTTGCCAGAGCACCATTAAATTCCTATTAGTGTGAAAGAGACAGCATATTACTTGACATCAAGAGCAAAATAAATCCTCTTAAATCATTTGTTGATTTTGTACCAGGAATTGATTGTTGGAAGCCAGATAGCTGAAGATAAATCCATAAACTCTTCCTTGCAACCCAACGTAAGGAGGGTTTAAATTTGCTGTTATCAAATATTTATTCAGTTTTAAAGCCAGAAAAGATTATCTTAATAACTGCATACACGGTGTGCAAAAGGTTTGTTTGATTGCACATGACTCATTGGGCTTAGTGCGAGATAAAATGTTGCTGTGAGCAGCCCTCACCCCCTCTCCACCTCAACCCCATCTTGATAGAGATGTCTACATGAAGATGTCTTTATCCTATATCAGCTGAATACAGTAAACTCTTGTTATAAAAAACCACGGTGGGCATGGGGGGGGGGGGGAATGTTATTGCCTGTTGTCCACTATAACCAAGCTTGGGATTATCATGTGCAGAAAAGAACTGCAGATGCTGATTTATACCGAAGATAGACACAAAGTACTGGAGTAAGTCAGCGGGTTAGGCATCATCTCCGGAAAATGTGGATGGGTGCTATTTCGAGTCGGGTCCCTTGTATATGTAGCAGGAACAAACAGCTGCAGTTGCCAGTTAATACACAAAAGGACATAAAGTGCTGGAGTAACTCAGCAGGTCAGGCAGCATCTCTGGAGAATGTGGATAGGTGAGGTTTCGGGTCGAGACCCTTCTTCGGACTCTTGGGTCCAGAACTGGGCTTGGAATCCAGGTGAGTTTATGGTCCTGACCTGCTGGCAGCCGGGGGAGAGGCGAGGATGGGCGGAGTCAATGGTCACAGCCCGCATGATGGAGTGCAGGTAAGGGTCAGCGGCGGTGGCTTGTAGTGGGGGCAGGTACGGCTTGTAGTCTGTGCGGGCCGACAGTGGCAGCAGTAGGCCCAGCCTGGAAACGGAGTGAGCCAGGAGTGGCGTGGACGGATGGCGGCAGTTCTGTCAGCTATAACCTATATCTGTTTTAGTTTGGAACCACTTGTGCTTTTCGGCCCACCGAGTCCGCACCGACCAGCGATCCCCGCACATTAACACTACTGTACACACACCAGGGACAATTTTACATTTATACCAAGCCGATTAACCTACAAACCTGTGAGTCTTTGGAGTGTGGGAGGAAACCGAAGATCTTGGAGAAAACCCACACAGATCACAGGCAGAACGCGCAAACTCCGTACAGACAGCACCCGTGGTCAGGACCTAACCAAGATCTCTGGAGCTGTAAGTCAATAGTCAGTCAATAGTCAGATTTATTCGTCATGTACACAATAAAGTGCAGTGAAATGAACTTGCCAGCAGCGGTACAATAAAAAAGAACATACAATACACAATAAATAATTTAGAACAAACATCCACCACAGCATTCATCACTGGTTTAAAGGCACAAAGGTTACTCAGTCCTCCTCCATATTCTCCCGTGGATGGGACCACAACCCTCCACAGTCGCTGCTGCCGGCAGCCAGATGTGCAGACAAGGTAAGTCCTGAATAGGTACTTCCCTACCGGAGACCGCAGCTTCAAGATGGTGTAGGCTGCAGGCCGGCGGTCGAAGATCTAAAGTCCCAACGAGGGATCCCAGGCTCCGGACACCGCGCCAGCTGGAGCTCCGCAGACCGCGGCTTCAGGCTGCCGCGGGCCAGCGATCGGAGCGCTCCCTCCTGGCGACCCCCGGCGAGGTCTCGCCCGCTCCGCGATGAAAAAGTCTACGCTGCGCCCGTGGCTGAAGTCCCGGGCCCGTCTCCAGGAAAGGCCGCACCAATCCTGTGTTAGGCCGTGAGGAAGGCGACATGGAAAAAGTCGCCTCTCCGTGGAGGAGGCGACCGAAGCGGTTTCCCCCCCCACACAAGACTCAACGAGAAACATTAAAAACACACATTGGGGCACATTAAAAAAAAAAAAGTAGAAAATGACTAACACGCTGCTAGCAGGGCAGCCGGCTCACAGCGCCCCCACCAACAGGCAGCAACTCTACCGCTGCGCCACTGTGCCGTTGTAAAGAGGCCCATTCCAACAAGGGCTCACTGTATTTTGCAATTACTTGCATGCATATTCTCAAATCTTTAGAAAATAAATACACCCGTAATAATGAGAAAGTCCTTTTCAGAATTGAAGTTGTAATATTAAAAAGCACTGCAAGATTTAACTGTTATTCACAGCCCAGGCTAAAAATATCAATATCACTCCTCTAGACGTGTCATCACGCCTTTAGTGGTGATGTCACACCATCAACTTGCAAACCATCCCCGAGATCAAGTACACAGAATAAAGAAATAATTGTCTCACTGGGAATTTATATCTAAAGAGATTTCTATAATCAGGGAATCGATCGCCAAGCCTGCGCTTGGTCTCGCCAATATATAGGAGTCTACACCTGGAACTCCTCCACTCTCATCTGCTGTATCCACTGTTCCACCTCCACTCAGCCCACCTATATCTACGCGATATCCCGATTGCTAAACACTTTAACTCCCCTTCCCAGTCCTATGCTGACCTTTCTGTCCTGGGCTTCCTCCACTGTCAGAGTGAGGCCATACTCAAATTGGAGGAACAGCACCTCATATTTTGCTTGGTCAGCTTACAACCGTAGTATGAATATTGACTTCTCTGACTCCAAGAAACACTTGCTTTCCCTTTCTCTCCATCCCTTCCCCATCCCAGTTCTCCGACCAGTTTGACTGTCCTCCTGATTAAATGTTATCTTTGTATGCTTCGTTGTCACCTTCCCCTAGCTAACAATGATCTATTCTACATTTTCCTTGACCTTTGTCCCCTTTGATGTCTCGTTTTCACACCTTACCCTTCCATATCTCTGTGACTCCCTCTCCCCTGACTCAGTCTGAAGAAGGGTCTTGACCCAAAACGTCTATCCAGAGATGCTACCTGTCCCGCTGAGTTACTCCAGTTTTTTGTGACTATCTTCGGTGTAAAACAGCATCTGCAGTTCCTTTCCTACACATCACTCATAATGGTTGGTGTTGCTTGCTCTATCTGATTGAAAGAGCTAATAGTCAAATCTAATAGTTAAATCTAAAATGGAGTCGTTCTTCTATAAAAGCATGGACTAGTAGAACAAAAGAATGGCTCGGTGCCAAATCTGAATGACATTGCAAATTATATGGAACACAATACGGTTGTCTTTTCAATAAAGACATTAAGATGGCAGCCTGCGTAATAACATGTGCTTCTTTTCAAGGCCACAAAGAAGCCATGATTGAAAAAAATAGCTGACGCTCCAGAGATAAGTAATAACTTGTTATTGGATGAGCTGGATTTTGACCCAGCTTTCCTATATTCTGAAAGGCTGCAGAATCTTTCAGTCATGCCATATTCAGACTTGGTAGGAGTGTTTTACTGATAAGGAAAATGTATAATTGTGCTAACTTTCCTTTGTTCTGTGAGTGGAGCCCGAGAAGCACTGAGCAACGTTTGTGCCCATTGTAGATCTTTGCCACTCCCATCTGACAAATCAATTAAAGATTGCCATGGTTTATCTTTAACAGTTTTTGTTGCTATCTGCTTTTTAAGAAACAAACTTTGACATGATGAGTGCTGTTTGCGGCCAGCACTGAGCATTGTGAGCAACGAGCACCACCTAAGGCCAATCTAGAGCTCGTAAAGGGATTCTGGAAGGAGTGTTTTAGGTTTTTTATAGAAGACGATCCGGGCTTTGAGTCACCATGTCATCACAATAGATACAATCATACCATAGGTACAATAGGTAAAGCAAAGGGAAAGATACAGTCTTGTCCGTAGCTCAGCCATAAATATTTGAAGATCCTCCGATATCTTAGGTGCAGATTTAATAATGATTATAAATAAAGCTGAGGTGCAGATTTTCATTACTTCTGCTACAGTTCAGTTTATTGTCACATGTACCGTAGTACAGTGAAAAGCTTTTGTTGCATGCTAATCAGTCAGCGGAAAGACAATACATGATTACAATCGAGCTATTCACAGTGTACAGATCCATGATAAGGGAATAACATCTAGTGCAAAATAAAGCCAGTAAAGTCCGATCAAAGATAGTCCGAGGGTCACCAATGACATAGATGCAGTAATAGCTCAGGACTGCTCTCTAGTTCCCGGTAGGATGGAACCTAAAACATTTAGGTTTAGGAACGTGAAACATTGACAGTTCTACGACAAGTATTTCAGGCTGCTTGGTTACCTGCTTGGTTACCTGCTTGGTTACCTGCTTGGTTACCTGCTTGGTTACCTGCTTGGTTACCAGGACACATGAGACTTGACCATGGCTGCTTGTCACTGCAGACGTGGAGTGGTATTGTGGAATTTTATAATTTTAGTTGACTTTTTCCTCTTCTTCCTGGACCACTTGGACAACAAAAACTCATATGTCAGGCTGTTATTCATTGATTACAGCTCGGCATTTAACACAATCATCCCCTCCAAACTGGTTACCAAACTCGCAGAACTAGGTCTCTGCGCATCCCTCTGCAACTGGATCCTTGACTTCCTCGTCCACAGACCACAGTCTGTTCGTATTGGTGGAAATGTGTCAGCCTCAATAACAATCAGCACGGGAGCACCTCAAGGCTGCGTGCTCAGCCCCCTGCTGTACTCACTCTATACCCATGACTGCGTAGTGAACCACAGTGCGAACTCCATCATCAAGTTCGCTGACGACACCACTATTGTGGGGCGTATCACTGATGGGGATGAGTCAGAGTACAGAAGAGAGATTGAGCAACTGTCCATATGGTGCCAGCGCAATAACCTGGCCCTCAACACCAGCAAAACCAAGGAACTGATTGTGGACTTTGGAAGGAGTAGGAGGGGGACCCACAGTCCCATTTATATCAACGGGTCGATGGTTGAAAGGGTCAAGAGCTTCAAATTCCTGGGTGTGCACATCTCTGAAGATCTTTCCTGGTCCGAGAACACTAATGCAATCATCAAAAAAGCACATCAGCGCCTCTACTTCCTGAGAAGATTACGGAGAGTCGGATTGTCAAGGAAGACTCTCTCTAACTTCTACAGGTGCACAGTCGAGAGCATGCTGACCGGTTGCATCGTGGCTTGGTTCGGCAATTTGAGCGCCCTGGAGAGGAAAAGACTACAAAAAGTAGTAAACACTGCCCAGTCCATCATCGGCT
The DNA here is from genome assembly GCF_010909765.2 of Amblyraja radiata. NCBI lineage: Eukaryota > Metazoa > Chordata > Chondrichthyes > Rajiformes > Rajidae > Amblyraja > Amblyraja radiata. The sequence goes on along the minus strand of NC_045980.1, from coordinate 12,224,697 downwards.
CTGACCTTCCTTCCATCGAGGGGATTTATCGCAGTCGCTGCCTCAAAAAGGCTGGCAGTATCATCAAAGACCCACACCATCCTGGCCACACACTCATCTCCCTGCTACCTTCAGGTAGAAGGTACAGGAGCCTGAAGACTGCAACAACCAGGTTCAGGAATAGCTACTTCCCCTCAGCCATCAGGCTATTAAACCTGGCTCGGACAAAACTCTGATTATTAGCAACCACTTTCTGTTATTTGCACTATCAGTTTATTTATTCATGTGTGTATATATTTATATCATGGTATATGGACACATTTATCTGTTTTGTAGTAAATGCCTACTATTTTCTGTGTGCTTAAGCAAAGCAAGAATTTCATTGTCCTATACAGGGACACATGACAATAAACTCACTTGAACTTGAACTATATTCTATTGTTTTATTTCACACAGTTTGGAAAGAATTACAAATTTATCAACCTGACAGAAAACTCCCTAAATAAGATTTACAAATGAATGGCAAACAAACTATTTATTTCCCATCCTGTGGCTCTTTCAAAGTCTTTGTTGGCATAGGCAGGTAAAATGGCCTTCTGATTCAGACAACAACCTGACTGATATAATATGCATAGAACAACCCTTTCAGATGTTAAGACTCCACTGCAATTATAACCATATGTAAGCAAAAACTTTATATGGGGAACTGGCTACATTCACTAGCAACATCCAGAGCCAAAGCTAGAAATACACAGGTGACCAGTCGGCGGTCACTCGAAACGAGTATGACTGTCCCCTCATGCAGGACATCTGTGCGTGACTTTGTTTAACGTGGGGAGACTGGTGCACAGACAGCCACCACACGGTCCTTGACAGAACTGGGTCAGGATCCAGTGGCATGGGATCCAAGATGACTGGGGACCCTTTTTCTGCTGCAGCCTTCATCCGCTTTCCCAGCCATTGTGACGCTCCACTAAAGTCAGCCATCATCCTCCGCCTGTTCCACCGTTGAGGTCTTGGTTGGATTGCTCTTTGTCAGAGACCTCCCCCTCGACCTTACCGCCATGGGTGACCCAACCAGGAGCATAGCTCTAGACGGAATCGCTCTAAGGATCTCAGGACCACACAAGCTTCTCCACCAAGACAAGGTGACAATCCACGGAGACCCAGTAGAACTTCAAGTATTCATGGTTAACAGTTGAGGTTTAGAACAAATTTGATGACTGCCCATTAAACAGATGCTCATGGTGTAAAATGTCAATGAGAAATATGATTAATCGTCAGTAAAATTATATTACTATAGAATATATACAAGATTAATAAATGGATAAATGGGTGGGTGGGTGGATGGACATTCAAATGGATGAATTTGACATTTGAAAATTTAAGAAACAAGCTTGTTATTGGTGCAGTTCCTTCACATAAACAATCCTTAGTATTGAGCCATGAAAGCTTCATGGGGAGATGGCTGTGACAGATCTGTAGCACGTGGAGCATTACTGAGGGCTGGCATCACTAAAATGATCTATCTCTGCAACAGTTTAATAAGGATCATATATCACTATGTGGGGAATTGGGATAGATAGACCAGTTCAGTACATTGTTATCTGAAAGTGATCATTACCTCCTACAGTTTACAATTGAAATCACCTTTTTAAATTAAATAGAGAAATCAAACAAGCACAATGCAAGAAAATAATTGTTATTATGTATAATATTGCTCTGGTTTCCGACAAGTTTGTTCATTTTTAAATAATTTCCCATTTCCCTGCAAGTCATGGAGCTCTATTTAGAGCAGCACTGATGAATTATTTAATTATTTTGTACCTTTGGATTTTAGGAAAGGCACTTCCATAGCCAGCCCAGATCTGCAATAATTTCAGAGGTAACGATATTGAAAACACATCACTGTAATTTCATAGAATTACGGATTTTTGTGTGCTGTAAATTGCTGATCCTATGGTATTGCTAAATTATTGCTTCATTTCAACCGATAAATACAATGTGAAATAAAATTTTGGTCATTATCATTTTGGTTTCTGCAACTAACTACCCGACAAGATCACAGACAGTGTTACAGAAAGATGTTTAAAGCTGAGTTGAGGTTGGTAAATGGGTCTTAAGTCAGCAAAATATTTATGGTCAGATGTCTTTGTGTGCTGCAGAAATTGTGGCAGCAGAGAATATCAGTGGGATTTGTGCCATTAAAGTGTGGCCATATATACTGAATGTACGGCGTGCTCTTTTGCATGAATTGCTGGCAATGTTATTATATCCAAACTACACAAGTTACCAAATAACATAAAATGTTCAAATATATGTATAATAGATTTATGAATAAAAAAAGAGGAACTATTATGGCATTACAAGTTTTTAATAATTGATGGCAATGGTGAATATTGTATGATTTGTCAGGCTGGCCTCGATAGGAAATAATTCTCTTGGAATGTAAGTTTTGCAGATGTGGACCCCAACACATGAAATAATAATGCGTGAACTTTCCATTGCAATTTTTAAAGATTTTCTTTTTCCATCTTACTTAAGATGCAAGTTCGTTCATGCAGAATGGAAAGGCCTTGGATGTGCAAATGAGCAGAACTTCATTTGCTCCCAGCTAGCCGGAGAAAACAGATGGAAGGGGGAGGTGTGTTGGACAATTGAGAAAGGCACAGGAAAGAGAAGGTTAGATCTGAAGTCAGCATGAGTTGTAACATTGAGGATCTCTGTATCTGTTGATTGGAGCTTTGGGGCCATGAACTCAATGTGCCAATTCTCAACCTAAAAGGTAGACATTCAAGAAGAAAAAAATGTAGAAACAAGAAACTGCAGATGCCGGTTTACAGAAAAAAAGACACAACGTACTGGAGTAACTCAGCGGGTCAGACAGCGTCCCTGGAGACGTGTTCTCCAGCACTTTGTGTCTTTTTTTCCCCCAAGGTTTTCTTTGTAACTAGTCAGCCCAATAACAAAGTTTCAGTAAAGATAGACACAAAGTGCTGGAGTAACAGGCAACATCTCTGGAGAAAAAGGATGGATGATGTTTCGAATCAGGACCCTTCTTCGGAATGTTACCCATCCTTTTACTCCAGAGATGCTGCCTGGCTCACTGAGTTACTCCGGCACTTTGTGTCTACCTTTGGTATAAACCAGCATGGCATGGGCAGTTCTTTGTTTCAACAAAGTTTCAGTGTTGTGTAAATGTCCACATTTACTCATTATTGTTTACTTTTTCAGAATTAGATCTTTTTTTATAATGATCAGTGTTGAAATTATATTTTCAAAATCACAAGAATTTGAAATAAGGAAGACATTGACGGGGTTGAACCATACGCGTGTTGTCTTGGTCTTCACCCTGATTGTAGCACTTGTGTGCTATTGCAGCTGAGACTATTAGTATTCACAACAAACCTGGAACATAGTAGGCTACACACTCCCAATGGTGTACTTAACAAGTGATTTATTGGAGGAGATCTCTTCTTATTTAAAGATTCGTTTCCAGCAATGTTGGCTCTTCTAACCTCTAGGTGTTCCATACATAAACCTCTGCCAATTTTGTTCTGCAACAGGTTATTGGGATATGCTGTAGATGATATAGCCAGCGTTTCCCATCAACTCTGTAGCTGTAATCAACACTTGCATTCATAGGCAACACAAAAGCATGTGTATCGGTATATAGTCATAGAGATATAAAGCAGGAAATAGGCCCTTTGTTCCACCTTGTCCATGCCAACCATGGCATTCCAGGCAATTCCCATTTCCTGCAATTGGCCCATACCCCTCTAAACCCTTCCCATCCATATATCTGTTCAAATATATTTTAATCGTTATTATACCTGCTCTATTGCTTTCTCAAGAAAAGACTGTGAGTATCCGCTTTATTCATGCCTCTCATCACCTCAATAAGGTCATCCCTCAGTCTCTTATACTCCCAAGGAAAAAAAATCTCAGCCTGTCCAATCTTTTCCGATTCCACAAACCCAGCTTGGTGAATTTCTTCAGCACCACCTTCCAACTTAATGGCATACTTCCTTAGATGGACACAAAAAGCTGAAGTAACTCAGCGGGTCAGGTATCATCCCTGGAGAAAATGAATAGGTGACGTTTCGGGTCAAGAGTGTTTTATTGTGATATGTCCCGGATGGGACAATGAAATTCTTACTTGCTGCAGCACAACAGAATATGTGAATATGTAAACATAGTACATAACGGGGGAAGAGAAAAAGAAAAAGAAAAAGATAAAAAAGGGTCGCGATCCTTCTTCAGACTGAAAGTCAAGGGAGATAGAAACTAGAGGTATGAAAAGTTACAAAGAACAAATGAATGAAAAGTATGGTCAAATTAAAGCCAGCAACAATGATCAAGGAAAGGTGGAGCCCACAATGGTCCATTGTTGGCTGTGGAGACGGTGATAACGAGTGATACCAACAGCGAAACTAAACAGGATGATAGTGAAACTGGTACGATTACTAGGGTGGGGGAGGGACGGAGAGAGAAGGGGGATGCAAGGCTTTCTTGAAGTTAGAGAAATCAATTGCCCAAGCAAAATATGAGGTGCTGTTCCTCCAGTTTTTGTTTGGCCTCACTGGCAGTGGAGGAGGCCCAGGACAGAATCATCAGTATGGGAAGGATGGGGAGTTAAAATATTTGGCAACCGGGAGAACGCATAGACCAAGGCAGACTGAGCGAAGGTGTTCAGCAAAACAATTGCCGTCCTTCCTACACAGCATACTTCCTGATGCTGGGCGACAGGAACTGCACACAGTACTCCAAGTGTGGTCTCACTAATGTCCTTAACAGATGCATCATAATGTTCCAATCTTTGAACCGAATACCCTTCGCAATAAGGGCAAGCATCTGAAATGCTTCCTGCACCACACTGTCTACCTAACTTTCCACTTCCTGTGACCTGTGCGCCTGTACACCCAGGACTCTACCATTCACTCCGTAGGTCCTGCACAGTTATTACGTAACAAAGAGCAGCGCTCACACTAGTCAAAATTAAATTCCATTGGCCTTTCCTTGGCCCACCTTCACAACTGATTAGTAAGTTTATCTCAAGAGTCAAAAAGTGTTTAATTGTTATACTACCGACAATGAAATTCTTACTTGCCGCACCATAACAGGCCTGTAAACACAACAAATGCACATGATATATAATAACCAAAACAATTCAATAATGTTTTAACCATAATACTAGTGCAAAAATCTTGGATGTCCTTAGTGCAACCAGACAGTCAATAGACTTTCATAGTTGAGGTTAGTGTTGTGAAGTGTTCATGAGCCTGCTAGTTGCTGGGAAGAAAGTATTTTTGATCTTTATGGTCACGATTTTCAGATCTATATTTCCTGCCCAATGGTAGAAGCGAAATGAAAGCGAGGCCAAGAGTGATGAAAGTGTTTGAAGATATTGGCTAACTTTTGGAGGGCATTCAAATCCTGGAAGATCTCATGTTCAGTCATTTACTTTGGATGAGGTAATCAGGCCAAAGTAGAACAAAGCCTTCACTCAAAGCACCTTGGTTATGAATGATGGATTTACTAAGATGCTTGACATGCTTGGAACAATCTGTCACCAGCGGGCAATGGAGGAAGAGAGATGCATAAATAACATAGTGATGATTTTCCTCATCCCCTGATATTGTTTAAGCAACTAAAAGTTTTTTTGTTATGTTGTTGGTACTCTCTTACAGAAAAAAACAAGGAGCAGCTATTTTTCTCAGTGAATTTAGTTTAGTTTAAGATGAAGATAGCACAAGAAGCTAAAGTAACTCAGCGGGACAGGCAGCATTTCTGGAGAGAAGGAATGGGTGACGTTTCGGGTCGAGACCCTTCTACAGGCAGTTAGGGTAGTGGGTAGATAAGGAAGTGTATAGATAAGGAAGTGTAAGGTGTGAAAACAGGACAAAGGGAATGCAGGACAAGGAAACCACAGATGTTTGCTTCAAAACCCCCACATGCAAAAAGGTGAAATACGTGACCAATATTGTCTGGTTATAGAGTAGAAGATCCAGGTAAATATACAACACTAAGAGAAATGCCTTTTCAGTAGTGATGCTTTTCACGTTTAAATAACTGACTGAGTGACACCTATTATTGTAACTCACGTACAAGTAATTACCACTAGCCTAAAATAATGGAAGATAGCCAAGATCTATGGAATTAATAATTAAAGAGAACAAGCTACACAGGGATGATTTTGGAAAGGGTCGTTTTTCAATTCATTTGTTAGCGTTGTGGCAATGTTTTGGGTTGAATTAGTCTGAATCAGTTAAAAGAAAGGTGACAGGAAATGTCTCCTACCCATTCTTTCCCCAGCTGCAGCCTGACCCATTGAGTTCCTCCAGCATTTTGTGTTTTGCTCAAGATTACAACATCTGCAGAAGATAGTCTCCATTTATATTCCCTTATGTGAGGCATGACTCAAAGCACTGGACTATTTTTCTCTTGAAGGCAATAGTTTTACCAGAGTTTCTTGATGCCACACCCATTAAGCTATAACCTGACAATCTCTCATTTTTCCCCTGCTTACACACAAACTCTATTTTTTGATCTCTTATATGATCAAGGTGGAAAATCAGACAGAAACTATTAAATTATGTAATTAGCTTGAGGGGCCGATGGTGTCTTATTCCAATTGCATATTTTCATCAGAGTGAAATAAATGATCCAAAAAAATTTAAGAGGCTTCATTCAAGAGGAATATTGTTACTCAGTGGAAACTATTAATACATGGAACCAAAAAAGAACGTTGCTTCAGGCAGAATCCTAAGGCAGAAAGTATTTTTGACTGATATTGTTTTCAGCATTTTCCATACATCAGCTAACAATTTTCATTGTATTGAGAAAAAGGTCAATGTTTTATCAGTTCACAAGGGTTCAATGGCTACTAGAACAATGGTCATATATAATGAGGTATATGCTGATAATGAGAATCATAGCTATTTCCGTTCACCTCCAAGAACGTTGCCCACCAGTAAATCTGCCTGTGCTCCTAAAACTGCAGCTCACAGGTTGCCATGGAGATAAGGCCACAAATGGGACTGAAATAGAAAACTAACTGCATGTTCCATTGTAACCAACAATTCAAATACATTACTTCTGGTATTAGTCTGGATTAACAGAGAATATGCTGTGACCGTTCAATATCACAAAATACATAAAAATGTAGAAAATTTAGGAATGCAAAGTCCAATCACCAAATAAGTCTTTTCACAAATACATACAGAAATCATGGAACTGCATAAGATGGTTTACACAAAAGGACACAAAGTGCTAGAGTAACTCAGTGGGTCAGGCAGCATCTCTGGAGAACATGGATAGGTAATGTTTTGTCTAGGTCCCTTCTTCAGACTAATCATGCTGTAGTACTTGCCTGTATTAGTGTCTAACAACCCTGGGTAAACAACAGGATACATAAAATAATACACCAGCAGTACAGTAAGTACAAGTGGGCTAATATAGCATCGGTTCAATCGATCACTGGGCCACTGTATCAACTTCAGCAGTGACATTGATCTTAAAGCTTTATGTGAAGCAAAGTGTGTCACCCAATCCTCCCTCTCCAATGTGTTGCAAATGGAAGAGCTAGTGGAAGATTAATGACTGTGAATTGAAAGGGGATTGGAGGCATGAGCGAGCAAGGGATCAAAGACCGGGAGCTGGGGAGAGATAGGAGTCTGCAGAGAGAGGTAACTGGTGGGAATGTAGAGTACGCTGTAATCTGGAGGGGGAGTGGATGGCAGGGAGCTGGTGATAGATCAGAAGCTGGGAGATGCTAGGAGAATTGGAGACCAGGAACTGGTGGGAGATTGGATTCAGGGAGCTGGTTAGAAATTGGAAGCCAAGAGTGTGGCCAGATTTCATGAAAGCACTCTAAACTCCAATCAGCCAAAATTACGTGGCCTTCAAATAATCCCTCCTAAATTCATTAAAAATTGCTCAACTTGTTTCACCTTTTTAACACTTGCTACAAAATACAGACATTAAGCCATACATTTACAAATGATAAAAAATTAACTTGGAGTGAGCAGTTATATATTTATACTAAATTGCATTTATATATTTGCACTTAATTTTCATTTTGAATTTGTGATGAAGAATAGTTCTAAGGAAAAGGGCAATCCCAAAGATAAATTACATTCTATCTGCTGAGGATTGAATGAGGATGCAGACCCGATAAAAATCAGATATGTAAAGTGATTTCTCAATTATAAAATTGAGAAAGGGTCTGAAGAAGGGTCTCGACCCGAAACGTTGCCTATTTCCTTCGCTCCATAGATGCTGCCTTACCCGCTGAGTTTCTCCAGCATTTTTGTCTACTCTCAATTACCAACACGATTTGTCCTGTCATGAAATACATTTTCATTGATCCAATTTCTCCGACATGCACCAAAAGCAAACACTGAAGGCGTTATTTTATCATAAAAGCACCATAAATAATTGCATGAATTATTGGTGGTTATACAAGAACAGCCTCTTCCAAAGGGTGCATTTGAAAAATACTATGATGTTTACAGATTTTATTTATTCCTAAATTCCTTCTGAGCCATAAGTAAAGATGTTCAATTATGCTTTTATTGTCACATGTGCAAACGCACAGTGAAATTATTTTCTTACATACAGTCCAGTAGAGTATTGCCATACCTAAGCACATCTCCAATTAGCAAAGTGTGCAGAAGGTCCACTGATCCCACATGCAACAGGCACGATGTATCGGCTCCATTTTCAAGGTCCAGTCCGCGCTCTAGTTCTAATGAGCAGTGCCCGATCTAGGTGAGCCCCAGGCTGCTGAGGGTCTCCAGCCAACGCCTCTCTTGCAACGTTCCTCTCCGTGATGTATCCATGATTCTGCAGTTGGAAATGCAAAGAGCACATTTCACAGGTTATGCTAGAACTATGTAAACCATTGGTTAGGCCACAGATTGAACACTGTATAAAGTTCTGATCACCATATTACCTTTAGATGTCTGCAAACGTGCGAGGCATGGAAACGATTTATACCTGGATATTGCCACGACTTAGGAATTTCATCAGGAAGGGGCAATTGACCAGGCTGGGGTGGGTTATCTATGAAACAGAGAAAGCTGATGACAGATTTAATTCCATCTTATAAAATTAAGGGACCTCATGACAGAGTAATCAGAAAGATCTATTTAACTAGAGAATGATCAATCACCACAGGGTAGAGATTTGTCATTTATGAAATTACTCACACGGTTTTCATGCACCAAGAATTGGAAAGTTCTTCTGGCAAACATGAAAGCCTATCTTAATAAGTTCATGTGATCGGAGCAGAATTAGGCCATTCGGTCCATTCAGTCTATTCCGCCATTCAATCACGGCTGATCTATCTTACCCTCTCAACCCCATTCTTCTGCCTTCTCTCCATAAACCCTGACACCTGTACTCAAGAATCTATCTAGCTCTACCTTAAGACCTCCACCGCCTTCTGTGGCAATGAATTCCACTTTCATCTATGCAAACGAAAGATCCATCTTCTGTGTAATACATTTCTATGCTTCTGTGATCTATCCTTAAAGATTAACAGATGGATTATGCAGCTACAATCCGTGCAATATCAGTCAATCAATAAGGATGGACATTTGCCAACTGGGAGTTCCAGAGAGCGAGCAGATTCACTATCTTTGACATTTTAGCAGGACAACAGCAAGATACTACTTTTATGGGACTCCTGGCTTCCCCTGGTCTTGTGAAATTTATAGCATTTCTCTTCCGCAGAACTGGGCAGGCACAGTGCCGCAGTGATAGAGTTGCTGCCAAACAGCATCAGAGACCCAGGTTCAATCCTGGCCTCGAGTGCTGTCTGTACGGAGTTTGTATGTTCTCCCTGCGACCATGTGAGTTTTCTCTGGGTGCTCCGGTTTTCTCCCACACTCCAAAGACATGCACATTTGTAGGTTAATTGGCTTTGATAAATTGTCCCTAGTGGGCAAAGATACTAGAGGAGTATCTAGTATCTTTGCTAGTGGGTAGCAGTAGAACTGCTCTACGGGTGATTGCTGGTCGGTGCGGACTCGGTGGACTGAAAAGCCTGTTTTCCATGCTGCGTCTCTAACCTCAACTAAACTAAAACTAAACTGCCCCTGAATTACCTCAAAATACGCTGCCACTTCCTCTGTGTGGCCTGCGCGCACACACACATATATACACACAAGCTATACAGAGAAAGTTGCAGTGTTTTCTGAGGTAGTTCAGGGGCAGTTTAGTTTAAGTTAGAGATGCGGCTTTAGAGATAAGGTTTATGTAATATATATGACGATATTCGGCATATATATATATGAAATCATATTATTCACTGAAGTTTTTCTGTACCTTAGATAATGAACCTGTTAAAATCCCTTCATCTCTCTCATTGTTTTTAATATTTCAAGCCTAATATCAGTTGTGAATCTAAAAGAATATTCACATTTTTATGGCACAATAGTAAATCATCAAAACACTTTGCAATTGTATTTTTTTTAATTTGAGTTACTGCCGAGGAGTTCTTAAACATTTGAAAATTAATCCAGAATAGCACAATATTGTGCTGTTAAGAAATATTGCTCCTGTCAGTTTTACTGGCATAAAGCTCCCCCACGTGGTGCTAACAATAAAATAACTTGCAAAACCTATCTTGGTATTATTTTCAACCTCATTGCTCTGAAAGACACCAGTTTCTATTTACTCACAGAGTTACCAGAGTCTACGACCCCATCTACCCTGAACCCATGCTATTTCAAGGGCTAACCTTAAGATTAAGATAAGATAATCTTTATTGTCATTGTACAAGACAACGAAATTCTGTTGGAGCAGTCCTCCAGCTGCACAGGAATATGTATAAAAATACAATTTAAAAAAAAAGAACTATTAAAAAATTTAACTATAACCATAAACATACAGGAGTATTGGCGGGTGTGTGAGAGAGAGGGGGGGGATCAATGTGGGAGGGGGATAGAGTTCAGTAGTGTCACAGCTCTATGGTAGAAGCTGTTTTTCAGTCTTGTCGTGCGGGCGCTCAGTATCCTGTATCGTCTTCCTGAGGGCAGAAGGGTGAAGAGACAGTGTCCAGGGTGTGTGCTGTCTCTAAGGATGCCCTTGACCCTCCGGATGCAGCGGGTCCGGTAGATGTCCTCCAGACTGGGGAGCTGGGTGCCAGTGATCCTCTCAGCAGTCTTGATGACGCGTTGGAGAGCTTTCCTGTTCTCTGCGGTACAGCCAGAGTACCATACTGTGATGCAGTATGTAAGAACTGACTCAATGGCTGACCCGTAGAAGCTCACCAGCAGCTGTTGTGGGAGACGTGCCCTCTTCAAGCACCTCAGGAAGTGAAGCCTTTGAAGTCCTTTCTTGGCCGTCGCCGTGGTGTTGACGGTCCAGGTCAGGTCGTGGCTGATGTTGACCCCGAGGTACCTGATGTTCTGCACAGCCTCCACTGTCTCGCCGTTAATGGTGATGGGCTGATGGACGAAGGTCTTCGGTCTCCTCCTGAAGTCCAGGATCATCTCCTTTGTTTTTTTTGCGTTGAGGATCAGGTTGTTCTCACGGCTCCAGCTCACCAGGTTCTCTACCTCTGTCCTGTAGGCGGCCTCGTTGTTACTCGTGATCCTGCCTACCACGATGGTGTCATCTGCAAACTTAAATATGGTGTTGGCCTCGTGGGTGGGTTTGCAGTCGAGAGTGTAGAGGGAGAAGAGGAAGGGGCTCAACACACAGCCCTGTGGTGCACCGATGTTCAAGGTGATGCTGGAGGAGACCTGCCTCCCCATGCGCACAGTCTGTGGTCGGCCGGTGAGAAAGTCCAGGACCCAGCTGCTCAGGTGTGTGTTGAGGCCCAGGTGGTCCAGCTTAGTGACTAGTTTATGGGGGTGGATGGTGTTAAAGGCGGAGCTATAATCTATGAATAGCATCCGCACATAACTGTCCCGCTGGTCAAGGTGTGTCAGGGTGGAGTGGAGGGCCAGTGACACTGCGTCCTCCGTCGACCTGTTTGCCCTATAGGCAAATTGGTGGTGGTCTAAGGAGGGGGGGATGCTGGTCTTCAAGTGTCCCAATACCAGAAGTTCGAAGCACTTCATCACCACCGGTGTCAGTGCCACTGGCCGATAGTCATTGAGGGACCTGATGGCTGATTGTTTTGGCACAGGGATGATTGTGGCTGTCTTGAGGCATGTGGGGACGGAGGCCTGCAGCAGGGATGTGTTAAACAGGTCCGTGAGCACCGCAGTCAGCTCCCCTGCGCAGTGCTTCAGAACCCGCCCTGGTACTCCGTCAGGTCCGGTGGCCTTGTTGGGGTTGATGTGCTGCAGGGTCCGTCTCACGTCGTGGGGGCTCAGAGTCAGCACCGGTGGTGAGGGTCCCTGCTGTGCCCGTGTGTTGTCACTGCTGTCGGCGCAATCAAACCTGGCAAAGAAACAGTTCAGGTCGTCAGGGAGGGATGAGCTTTGTGCGTGTGTGGAGCTGTTGTAGCTGGTGATGGTTCTGATGCCCTGCCACACGCGTCGAGAGTCTGAGCTGTTAAAATGCTCCTCGATACGCTTCGTGTAGCGGTGCTTTGCTTCCCTGATGCCCTTCCTCAGACTGGACCTTGCTGTTCTGTAGGCCTCTGCATCACCTGAGTGGAAAGCTGCATCCCGGACCTTCAGCAGACCAGTTACAGCGCCATTCATCCATGGCTTATGGTTGGGGAGTGTCAGTATTGTCCTCTGTGTGGTGACACTATTCATACAGAAGGTGATGTAATCCAATACTGATGAGGTGTAGGTGTTGAGGTCTGTGTGGTTGTTGTGAGTGGCAGCCTGTTTAAAGATGTCCCAATCAGTGTATTCAAAGCAGTTCTGTAGCCTGCCCATGGCTCCTTCTGGCCAGACCATGATGGTGCGAACTGTTGGCTTTGTCCTTGCAATGAGGGGTCTGTATGCAGGTGTTAAGTACAGACTGATGTGATCGGATCGGCCAAGATGGGGGCAGGGGGACGCTTTGTAGCTCTTGGAAAACGCCTTCACTTTGATGTGTGGCCTCATTTGAAGTACCACACATTATGCTTGGACTCCTAACTAACCAAAAGTAGAGGGCAGTTACTCTTAACTTCCTACAATTGGAGGGCAGAGGGAAAGTTACTCTACCGAAACAGGCATTTACCTTCACACTGTGCCTCCTATCATCAAGCCAATTTCTGATGTGAATGCCAAATTACCCCTGGATGCTATGGGATTTAACCTTTCCCAGTGTAGAACTTAGTGAAACGCCTTACTGAATTCCTTGCAGACTACACAACAACATCACTATCGCACCTGGTCGTTTCCCTGAAAAATTCCTTCTCTCCAGAGATGCTGCCTGTCCTGCTGAGTTACACCAGTATTTTGTGTCTATATTCAGCATAAAATCCAGTTTAATGCAGCGGCTCTTTGACAGAATGTTTGAAGGAGGTTTGATTCTGACTGCTTTAAAGAACAAAAGTGGGGGAAATGTACTTGTAAGAAGTATTTTGACAGCCCCCAGGATGACTCCTGGTGTCCATGTCCATGTCCATGTCCATGTCCATCTCCATCTCCGAGACTCGCTCGGCGGCGGCTGTTTGTTGCCGGACACGCAGCGTCTCTGGGGAGAAGAAGGGTCTCGACCCGAAACGTCACCCATTCCTTCTCTCCAGAGATGCTGCCTGTCCCGCTGAGTTACTCCAGCTTTGTGTGTCTGTCTTCGGTGTAAACCAGCACCTGCAGCTCATTCCGACACACTCGGTTTGTTGCCGGAACTGTTTTCCGAGCCGAGGGTTTCAGCCGGAATCACATTGGCGGGTGCCGGCGGACACTTCCGGTGGGGACATGTGTGGGGAACGAGAGAGAAGCACGTTTGGGTGAAACCTGAGGTAGGAGAGGGGGGGAGGGGGGGGGAGAGAAAGAGATGGGAGGGGAGAGGAGAGTAGGGAGAAGGGGGGGAGGGGAGAGAGGAGGAAGGAGGGGGGGGGGGGGGGGGGGGGGGAGAGAGGAGGAAGGGGGGTGGAGGGTCGGTGGGCTGTGTGCAGCTTCCCTTAGTCCGACGTCCCCCCCCGACACCGGGGTCTGTCTCCCCACTTTAAGGTCTATACCCCCCCCCCCCTCCCCGACCCTTGAACTCAGGCTCTGTGTCTCCCCCCTTGACCCTGAGCTCTACGATGCCACCTCCCTTCCCTGAACTCAGTCTGTGTCTCCCCCTTCGCTTCTGGGCTCTGTGCCCCCCACACACACGCACACCCCGGGCTGACCCAGAGCTTTGTCCCTCCGCCGTTCTTCGTCATCCCTCGATGCTCCCCTATGTTTTAATCAGTCCCTCACCCACATTCCTGTTGCCTCATCTTTTGACAGCTCGTGTTTTTCCTCGGTGACAGATTGCGAATTTTCGGTAATGGGAAGATTACGTAAAAGGCACAACTGGAAGGCACGACTTCAGCAAAGTACGGTGGCAACCAAGTCAGAGCAACCCAGTGATTGCGTCAAGGTTGAGATTGATCTGGAAGGTGTGTATGAGAAAATAACAGGTTGAATAAGAAATGTATAATCTTCATCTCGCCAGTGATGTACATTGGTGAATTAAAAAACAAACTTCTATAGCCTAGTGTCAGAATTGTAGAAGCTCTGGCTTGCAGCTTCATTAAAGTAATTCTAATAAGTTATCTGAATATAATACACAATATTCATTAAAGGATGTGAGAGTGCAGGGAAGATTTCTAAGAGGAGTTGTGTGAAGAAGAGTCCCAACCCAAAACATCACATCCTCTTCCTCTGGAGATGCTGCCTGATCTGCTGGGTAACTACAGCACTTTGTGTCCATCTCACACGATTCACCAGGTTGTTGCCTGGAATGGAGCACACAATTTTAAAGAGAGAGTGGATAGACAGGGTTTGTTTTCCCTGGAGCCAAAATGATTGAGGGGTAACCTGATTGAGGTATATAAAATTAAATTGGGAATAGGTTGAGTACATAGTAATTTTTTCCCCCCGTGGAGTTGCCCAAGTCTAGAGGATTTAAGGTGAGAAGTTGATTTGGAGGGGATTTCAATATGGTTGAAGTCTGGAATATGTTGCTTGAGGTGGTGGAGGCAGATATGAAATGGCATTTAAAAACATGTAGATTAGTTTGATTAATTGTCACGTGTACCGAGGTACAAAGAAAAGCATTTGTTGCGTGCTAACTTGTCAGCGGAAAGACAATACATGATTACAATCGAGCCATTCAAAGTGTCCAGATATGTGTTAAAGGAAATAACATGAATAATGTGTAGTGAAAGATAAAGCTAGTAAAGTCCGATTAAAGATAGTCCGAGGGTCACCAATGAGGTAGATAGGACTGCACTCTAGTTGTGGTAGGTTGGTTCAGTTGCTTGATGACAGTTGGGAAGAAACTGTCCCTGAATCTGGAGGTGTACGTTTTCACACTTCTATACCTTTCTATACACACTTCTCTGTATTGACAATTCAAAATTTGCATTGCCAAGGCATAGAAGGCTATGAGCCTAATGCGGGTAGATGGGTTCACTGTAGATAGGTTCAGGGGGCTGTATGATTCCATGACCTAGTGTGTAGATCCTATGAATAGGCTAAAATGCTAAGAATTGTACACAAGGAGGAGCAATGATAAATACCTCAAACACCTTTACTGGGATAAACCTTGCATGTCCGATCTAATCCTACTTAAACAAAAAAAAATTGTGAAGCCAGTGTGTATGTGGGAGCTGAATTTAAGAGGGACATAACGGCTCACTCTCTTTTTCTGTTTCGTTTTCTCTCATCGGTCTTTCTCATCTTTTTTTTCTCTTTACTTTTTCTCTCTTTCCCTTTTTCTTTCTCGCTCCTTTCTTTCTCCAAATCCAAGTGTAAATAATCATTTTCCAGACTGATTGATAAACTATAAAAATATTTTGTTGTAATATATTTTTGTACGTATATAGTACCAGATTGTGCAGCATGACTTTGTGCTCGATGCTGAACATACAAGAATTAAGTTTCCAAATATTTGTGCTTTCGCAGGTGGAGTTACGTTAAAAGGAATAGATGAAAGTAACGCACTGGTTCTACCAGCGAAAAGAGCCAAAAGAAAGCAGGAGAACAAGGAAGTTAGGGCATCAAAGAAACCCCTGACCAAAAAACAAAGGAAACAGCTGGAGAAAATTTTGGAGCAGAAGAAAAAGAAAGCTCAGGTGATCAATGTTCAGTATTGAATACTGTTGTTGGATGATTCCATTTGGTATCGCTGCTTTAACATTGATTTCATGTAGGATCCATATTGTGCAAATTTATTTTTGAATAGCTGTTCTACAGGTTTTTCCAAAGAATGTTTATTTCCTTCATTAAAAGTTAAATTCAACCTTAACGGACGACTAGATTAAATTAACGATTAAACTAACCTCCTACTGACTGTAACAAGTGGTAGTCAAGATTCAGTTTCACCCAGTAAATTTATATAGAGTACAAAAAAGAATATTTTGTTTGATCTTTAAAAAAAATCATAATTTTGTCTTGTTGATAACCTTTCCAATTCTCTTCCATTTTTTCATCACAGAGGAAAGATATTCTGAGTAAATTGGCAGAATGTCAAGTCCCGGAGTCCGAGATGAAGCTTTTATACACCACCTCAAAAATTGGCATCGGTGAACGCTTGTACCAGACTAAACTGTATGTTGTTTTCTTATTGTACAAGAGAATTATTTGGTGAATAAATTTTGCACAGTTACAATGTATACTGAAAGGGTTGCAACCAGTAACTCCCTCTCCAAGTCCACGGAGGATGGATCTGGCTGTTGTCAACCTGATTTTAGTTCACTTGCCATAATCCCTTAATCAGCCTGATAGAGGTCAGGTCAGGCAACACCTGAACAAACCTGACCAGAAATGTTATCTATTTCTCCGGAGATGCTGTCTGACCCGCTGAGACAGCTTTTTGTGTCTATCTTTGGTTTAAACCAGCATCTGCAGTTCCTTCCTACACAACACCCTGAACAACATGGATAGGTGATATTTCAGGTCAGACTAAAGAAGGCTCCCAACCAGAAACATCACCTATGTAAGTTCCTCCACCAGTTTGCTTCTTTATTTTTTGAATCTGCACACCTAAGATTCAAAAAAATATCTGTTGTTTGTATGTTTGTAAATCTAAAGTCACAGCCTTTTCCATCAAATTTATTAGAATTTCCTTTGAATTATCATTTGGAGAATTGGGCTTTTAGGGGAATTTTCAATTTCAGGAACACTCCTTGTGGACAAGTTGACATAGAGCAGCTCTTTCTGTATGTCTGCCGATAATGAAATAATGATGGTGTTTTCATCTATTTGACCATTGTTACGATGCTATGTACTGATGCTCTAATAGTTTCCTTTTTGTGAAGATCCCTCTTGGGTATTTGTGATTTAGACAGGTTTATCCTAAGTTAATAAGAATACTGATTTAAACTCATGTGCCCTACAATTGTGTTTCTTGCTTTCTCCTTGAATTATTCGTGGCCAAGAAAATAACATAAAGGACCTGACAAATTTATGTCTATCCTGCAACATATAAATGGAGTGCCATAAACTGCAACCGTAATATAATTTGGATGTTGGAGCCAAATTTAATACCTGCCTTGGAAATATAATAACAGTGTACATCTGAAACTATGTTGCTTTGAGGAAAATTGCTTTGAGGTTTTATAATATTTAGTTACTGAATACTATGTTCTCTTGATGAAGAGTTGATTAATTCTTTGGTAATTTAGTTTGAAAGATGTCGCTTGGAAACAGGCCCTTCAGCCCACTGTGTCCATGCCAACCATCAATCACCCGTCCACACTAGTTCTATGTTATCTCATTTTCTCATGCACTCCCTACACACGGAGCAATTTACTGAGGCCAATTAATCTACAAACCTGCACATCCTTGGGATGTGGGGGGGAAACTGGAGCACCCGGAGGAAATCGACACGGTTTCAGGAAGAATGCGCAAACTCTACGTAGACAGCACCCGAGGTCAGGGTTGAACCCGGGTCCAGGGTTGGACCAGCTCTACCAGCTGCACAACCATAATAATTTATCTGTTTTGCATTTTCCGTGAGACAGGGAGGTGCTGAATGAATAACATGCATACTAGACATTCCTTTGTTTATACTAAAGGATGACAACTTTCTACATCCTAGGTTGGAACCTGAAGTTGAAAGTGAGTGCCGAATCAGCAGTGTCAGTGGGGCGAACAGGAAAAGATTCAGAAGAAACTCTGAGGATGTGGAGCAAGCACCAGAGTCTGAAACCAGCACATCTACAGACAGTTCAGATACTGAAGAGGAACAAATGGATGATGTTGAAAGTGAAGAAAGAGACACCACTCGGCCAAATACAAATGAGAAGAATGTCAGCAATGAACAAATTCAAAACTCAAGCACTTCAGAAGCACTGACAAAGAAGCCATTGGTGAAGAAGGAAACTAGTCAAAACTCAATGAAGCAGCCTTCCTCAGAGCCAGCTATTTTCATTCCAGTGAACAGGATCCCAAAGATTCAGGTATTGTGATACACTGTAAATTACTATTTTCATTTGCAACTTAACCTCACTTCTCTTTTGGCATCAGTAGATAATATAGTGCAGGAAGGAACTGCAGATGCTGGTTTGTACTGAAGATAGACACAAAGTAGTGGAGCAACTCAGCGGGTCAGGCAGCATTTCTGGAGAAAAAAGATGGGTGACGTTTCGGGTCTGAAGAAGAGTTTGCCCTCGACTCATACTCGCAGCATGGTCGACGCGAGGTCCTAGGAGGTCTTTGTAACTCTCCTTCATGCTCGAGAGTAGTCCCCGCGTACTCGAGGCCTCAGCTAGGTCACGGCGTATTTTTGAACATGTTGAAAAATGCCCGCGAGTAAAAATAGGTCGCCATGGAAAAAATCGATACTCTTTTTACTCGTAGGTTTAGTCGAAGTATGTTGTAGAAGGTCGGCATGTTATTCGTAGGTGATCGAGGGTATTCAAAGGTAATCGTAGAGAGTCTTCAACATAGTCGAAGGGAGGTCGTAGGAGATCGAAGGAGGTCGTCTTCACTCTCCACTCCCCAATTTTCCCGAAACTAGTTGAAGCTAGTCGAGGCTAGTCTTCGACATAGTCAAAGGAGGTCGAAGGAGGTCTTCAACATGCCATTTTTTCAAACTCTCCTAAACTCTTCTAAACTCGCCAAATAGGTCGCCGCAGTGGGACAGCCCCTTAAGGAAGCAAAGCAAAAATGTTTCATCAAGCTTGTTCTGTTAAATAAAACAGCCGTTGATCTTCTACTTCAACCCCAGTTTCCTGCATTAACCCGATTATCCTCATCATGGAAAAATAATCTTACCAATATCCTTATTTAAGATTGTAATTTCTGATTCTGGACAAGCCATTGGTGGAATCACATTTCACTGAAATCATCTCAATCTTCTTAACCTCTCCTCAGAGGGCAACTCCATCGACCTAGATATTTAATCTGATGAACCATCATTGCACTCTCTATCACAGGTATATCTGTGGTTAGGGAGAAACACCTGTCCACAATATCCCAGATAGTCTCATCAGGACCCTACCAATTATATGCCTGTTGCACAATATGCACATTGAACAGATCAAGATGGGTCAGCATGTGTTTTGATTTACATAAATGGCGTCTTCCTTGTCCTGATGGATGGAATTTTCATGATCGTTTCTATGCCTGATGTAAAAGTAAGCTAAATACACAAAGTGCTGGAGGAACTCAACGGGTCAGGCAGTATCTGTAGAAGGGATGGACAGGCGAAGTTTCAGATCAGAACCCATTTTCAGACTGCATCACCTGTCTATTCCCTCCATATCCAGATCCCTGTCTGATCCATTGAGTTCCTCCAGCACTTTGTGTTTTTCTCAAGATTCCAGCATCTGCAGTTCATTGTGTCTCCATAAAATTCAGCTGTTGAAATATCTTATTTAAAAATTGAGATTTTGATATTGTTTGCAAGTGGTCACTACAATTTATGAATAATAACGTTAACAATTTCTACTCGACTTTTGTAGCAAGATTTAACTCGATGGCTCCAAATGACAAAGTTACAGGTTTGGCTTTTTGTAATTTTGTGTGTTTCTCCATCTCATGACGTACATCACCCCAGTTGGGTCGTGGCGGGGGAGAAAACATTTTATTCTATTAATATTATTACTGCATCTGCTATGTTAATCAATAGATGATTTTACTCTCTTGAGCAAATGTGTTTTCTGATTGTTCTTCCAGGAAGCTCGCCTCAAGTTACCAATTCTAGCAGAAGAACAAGTTGTAATGGAGGCCATTAAAGATAACCCAATTGTAATTGTGTGTGGTGAGACAGGCAGTGGTAAAACGACACAAGTCCCCCAGTTCCTCTATGAAGCTGGATATGCCAGGTACGCTCAACAACGGCAGTTCTAATATATGGGTAGCTTACAATCCAACGGTATGAATGTTGAATTCTACAATTCAAATTAACCTCTAACTAACTCCACCTCTCCTTACTCCCACACATCGTCTCTTGTCTTTTCACCCCCTTTCCTAGGCCCATCCTGGACTCCCACCTATTTTCCCCACACCCACCTTCCTCCCCAAAGCTTCACAATCCGCAAATCTTTAAACCTGTCTCGCATCTGTTGTTTGTATCTCTGACTTTTGTTCCAATCATCTGCGTGTCAAAATATCCCCCTCGCCTATGTCGACCTATTCCCTGCCACGCTTTGCTCAGCCTCTCCACTTTTCGGGCCATCTTTCTCCATCCCTCTCCCCTCCACAATCAGTCTGAAGAAGGGTCCCGACCCTGAAAGGTCACCTGTCCATGTTCTCCAGAGATGCTGCCAGACCTGCTGCATTACTCCAGCATCTGCAATTTGTTTCTACAGTTCTAAATATTTATAAAAAGTTATTTATATTTCCAATGGTGAACATATTTAGTCATAAAATATTAGCAAATGAAAAGTGTTCCCCATTCCTCTGAATACTGATGGAAAATATCAGGTTCTCATGCCTAATTTATTCTGTCTTCGTAAAATAAAATTTATAGACATTAGACAATAGGTGCAGGAGTAGGCTATTCATAGTAAACCATTCATAGTGAACCTATACAAATGTATCTAAATTACAGCATTCAACCTTGTAGTTCATTTGAAAATGTTTGAGTGGGTGAAATATTTATAGCCATTCTATTTATCTTGGTTAAATGAAATATCAATTCAAATAAAAACATTTGCAAAATGTTTGTTTTGCAAAACATTCACATGCAAGATTAGATGCCTTACACCTAACCTAATTTTCCGTTAAATGGCACTAACAAGATGTGACATAGAAAAAAATGCATAAACTTTGCAAAATGATATTGGAACTACAAGGATAAAAGATGAACGCTTGATTTCATACAAGAATATGTTGAGGTGTGATTGAACAGTAGTTTGATGGAGTGATAGAAAACTGTCTTCTGTCATATGTGTTGAATGTGACACAGTTGCTTATGTGCATAGAACTCCTCATTCCCCGGTTGATTTCAAAAGAACCATATTTCAGAAGTAGTGTTTAATGTGTGTGTCTGTCATACATTGTACAAGTGGCCATGAGGACACATTTCCATCTCGGAGTCTATGCCAATTTGGAAAGCTAGACGTCATACGTATAAAATAATTGCCAAAACAATTCAGGGCGGCACGATGGCGCAGTGGTAGAGTTGCTGCATTATAGCGCTTGCAGCATCAGAGACCCGGGTTCGATCCCGACTACGGGTGCTGGCTGTACAGAGTTTGTACGTTCTCCCCATGACCTGCGTGGGTTTGCCCCGAGATCTTCGGTTTCCCCCCACACTCCAAAGACGTACAGGTTTGTAGGTAAATTGGCTTGGTAAATGTAAAAAATGTCCCTAGTGTCCGTGTGTAGGATAGTGTTTAATGTGCGGGGATCGATGGTCGGTGCGGACCTCAAAACTAAACTAAACTAAGCTAAAATGGACAATTCAGAAGAAACCTCTTTACAGAGAATGATACAAAACCTGCACCCATTGGGAACAATTGGGGATTCCGTAAGGTGAAGATCGATAGGTTTAAGAAGGAGAAGTAAATGGAGGGCTTCTTACAGCAAAATAAATATACTGGTATTAAAACATATAAAGTGAAGCTAGATGGGTTTAAGAGGAGAAGGAAATGGAGGGTTTTGCTGAGATTAAAGAGGAAAGAGGGGAGAGCTAAATGAAGACAGAGCAAATTATGTGTTGTTTAATGATGGATTTCCAGTTTTATGGCTAATTAGTATTTAGAATAAATGTGAAGCTAATTTGAAGCTAACATCAGACTGTCGGTGTTTTTCTGATTACTGCCCATAGTGGTGATGGAATCATTGGCATCACAGAGCCCAGGCGGGTAGCAGCTATAAGCATGTCCCAACGAGTTGCCAAAGAAATGAATCTCTCACAAAGGTAAAAATGTTTCTTTCTTTACTGTGAACTTAAGTAAGCAAGTACTTGAAGTTCATCCCACTTTCACAGAGATCAGAATTCCACTTTTAAATATGATTGAAGCTTACCTTTTTGATGAGTAATGAGTCGCATGTCAACTGCAAAGTTGAACCCAGGAGCAGGAAATGTGTGAGTGACATTCAGGTTGTGGAACATAGAACAGTACAGCACAGGAATGAGCCTTTGGTCCACCATGTTTGCGCCGGACATTATGCCAAGTTAGACTGATCTCATCTGCCTGTACGTGATCCATATCCTTCTATTCCTTGCATTTCTATGTGCCTATCTAAAAGCCTCTTAAAGGCCACTATAATATCTGCCTCCATCACATTCCAGGCTCTCGCCACTCTATAAAAAAATCTTGCCCCGCACATCTCAATGAAACATTCCCCCTCTTACCTGTAGTTCTCTATCCATTAATTCTGTCCTCATCTGGTATGCATTCAAGTAGATATTACTGAACAGTCTTTTTCTGTTGCATGCTGTGGCGACACTGAATATTTAACTTGTTGCTTCTCAAGGGTGGTTTCATATCAAATACGATATGAAGGAAACACAACTGAAGACACGAAAATAAAGTTTATGACAGATGGTGTCCTTCTAAAAGAAGTCCAGAGGGTGAGTTCAATGGATTTACTTGTGCATTGTGAGGAAATTATTCAACTTTTATTGTTGATGAGATTATATGTTAGCAACAATGATTTATCAATTGACAACAAAGGGCTGAGAGACCTTATTAGTCTCAGAAAAACTTGTCTGCAAAGATTAAGTGGCTTCAGTTGCAGCTTGAAATAGTGAAAAATGTTTCAATTCTTCCAGGATTTCTTGCTCACAAAATATAAAGTGATCATTATTGATGAAGCTCACGAGCGGAGTGTGTACACAGACATCCTGATTGGTCTGCTCTCTCGTATTGTTCCACTTCGAGAAAAGGTAAAAAAGAATTAACATCTGCTCTTTTAGTCGTGTACATAGACATCGTTAAATGTCACATCCTCGATTGTATCATTCACAATTTCCCCCCTGACCTCCAAGACGAAACGGTTTGCCAGGTGTGATCCTTCCAGCGATAATCAGCATTACATTTATTTAACGTTTATTGAAAGGAGACCCCTTGAGTTGGTTATTACCTAAACATCAAAGAATAAGGCAGGGTGACATCGTTTACGTTTACCATTCTGAATTTCCGCAATGTAACAAGCCACTAATCTCAGCTGTGGTTTCATCACTGAATTGATATGGCACAGAGGAGGCCATGTAGCCAGTGTGATTTATGCTGGCTCTTAGTAGATCTATTCCCATTAGTCCTATTCTTTATGGCCCTGCAAATGATTATCTTTCATGATCTTGTATATCTCCATCAAATCTCTTTATCAGTGCTTCAAGGTAAAGGAAACGCATCTTCTCCTGCCTAACCTTATTACTGAAAACTCTTCTCTGGAATGGTAAATAGTTCACGGACCCTCTCCAGATCCTTCCCAAACGTGGATGACCAGAATCAAACACAATCTAGACACGATCAAATAAAGCAAAGCAAGGGCTCAACATAGCTTTCCTGCTTTTACATTCTCCATGACACGTATTCAAGTTCCAGGAGCATGTTCTTTCTACTTCAACAACTTATGTAACATATGTGCTCCAGTTTTTTCTGTTTCAAGTAACAGGGGATTTGCCTGTATAGAATTCATAAATAAACCCAAAAGTCTGATCTACAGAATAAAGTACACTGTCATGGAACAGGTGTGGAATAAAAAGTAAATGAATAAACATACTATTTTTCCAACTCACTTTTCTTGACACCTACGCAGTTTTGTATTCTGAAAAATCACAATGCACACCGTTTTTCAGGAACTCATCCCCCACGTCCTGCATCATTTCGGGTTGAGACCCTACTTCAGATTATATTAAATTATAGAATAATGTTCTACATGTGCTGAATACCAAGATCCATATTAATAATTTCCTTCCAAGAATAGAATGAAAGAATCATGTATGTTTTTACAATAGGTTAAAATATCCTGTGATCTAGCCGTTGGATAAGTTACCAAATAAAACGTGCAGATAAAATCTGTGTAACTCTGATTTTATTATCAAATTTCTTCATGTAATTGAGTAAGTGTAAGTGGATGTTTTCTAGATTTAATCCTTTATGCCTCTGCATATGAAACAAGTCCTCACTACATGTTCCTTACAGAAAAGACAGCCAATGAAACTGATTGTAATGTCAGCCACTCTGCGTGTGGAGGATTTCACAGAAAACAAAAGACTGTTTCCAACCTCTCCCCCTGTTGTTAAGGTAACATTATTATTGCTAATGTGTGGCAGCAACGTTCACAATGTTAAGTTCTGTTAAGAAATAAGTTATAAGAAAAGGTGTGGTTTAGGTGTATCATTATGTCACGTGTACCAAGGTACAGGGAAAAGCTTTTGCATGCTATCCAAATCAGACAATAGTACAATCAACTCTAGTACAATAGGTAGAGAAAAGGGGAATATACAGAGTGCAGAGTTGTAGTGCGTCAGTTCCTTGTACAAAGTCCAATGTCGTCAATGTGAATTGAACAGCACCTTAGCTTATGGATGTTAATTGCATATTATGGAAGTTAGCTTATGCAGAAGCCTGATAATGGAGGGAAGAAGCTGTTCTTGAGTCTGGTGGTGCTGCTTTCAAGGTTTTGTGATATTTTATTCATATTTCCATCTGCAATCTATACTATAATTTAATAATGTGGGCGAAAATGCCTTCCTGGTACAGTCAGGTAAATTAATAGTATCTCCGCTAACCCTTTAAGGTGGATGCCAGGCAGTTTCCTGTCACAGTTCACTTCAACAAGCGGACTCCAGTTGATGACTATGCAGGGGAGGCTTTTAGGAAAGTTAACAAGATCCATAGAATGTTACCTCCAGGTAAGAAAAGTACCATTAATACCTTTATGTTTTTATATTATTGTGTATTGAGTTTTAGGTTCATTTTGGTGAGTGGAAGATTTTTTTGGAGCGAGCTGAAATCTTCACCTTGGGTTTAATGTTAACATCAAAACATTTATTTAACTAAAAGTTGATTTGGTTGTTCAGTGAAATGTGCTATTGTAAAAAATATCCCATTGTGTCAACACAGCGACACAGTGGAGCAGCAAGTTGAGCTGCTGCCTTGCAGTTCCTGCAATCGTGGTTCAATCCCGACCACCATTGCTGCCTGTGAGGAGTTTTCACATACTCCATGTAACAATGTGGGTTTCCTCCCAAATCCTAAATACATGCAGCTTGCTGGGGTAATTGTTCATTGTATATTACCCCTGATGTACAGGTGAGTGGGTTAGGTAGGGTTAGTGTTTTAAAAAAAAGTACTTATTGGTCAGCGTAGACTGGGTAGAACAATATACCTATTTCTGTGCCTTATTTCTCTTCTGTAACTTAAAATTTTGCAGTGCCTCATTTGACCCTGCATGTAAATAAACTTCAGTGCAACACAGAATTCTGGAATACTTCAGCAAGTCAGGCAGCATCTATGGAGGGAATGGATCAATTCCCTCAATATCAATTCATCCATTCCCTCCACAGGTGCTGCCTGGCCAGCTGAGTTACTCGTGCACTTTGTGTTTTACTCAGGACTCCATCATCTGCAGTTCCTTGTGTCTCAGTGTTAATGTAGCTTAGTGGTTTTGGCCTTTCCTAATTAGATCCAAGTATTTGTTTAAACAAAACAATACACTGTCGCTCAAATATACACTGTAGATATGTTCTTCTGGAACTGAATTCTGATTTGTCTTCTTCTTACGTATGTAGGTCAACTTGTTCTATTTGATCTTATGTTTGTGCACGTCGGGTTGATTGCATTAATCGAAACGGTGGACCACGTGAAGGTTGCAATCTCCCACCCCATTTTGATTTGTGATCATTTATTTCTGGACAGGAGGAATCTTGGTGTTTCTGACAGGGCAGGCCGAAGTGCATTCTCTGTGCAGAAGGCTGAGAAGAGCTTTCCCGTACAAGCGTGGCAGTGCTTTACAAGGTAAATGCACGGCACTGCAGACTACATCATACATCTTTGACTAACCGTTGCATATATTTTGTCAAATATGTACAAATTGGATATTCACATGAGAATGTTTAAAAGTGTGTGGAGGACCTTTCTTCTACTGGTCTTTCTTCATGACCTTTTAGTTGATAGGTGTCTGAATGTTCTCCATTTATTAGCAATTGGGCAGGTATGCCTCGGGTAGTGCAAAATCCAGTTCTGATATTGTTATAAACATGTGGTACTTTGTAATTAAACTGAAAATACAATGCTGTCTGAAGTCGTGGTACATTTGGATTATGTTTATGACCAGAGAAATAAAAATTATTGAAAGATTTTTGTTCCTGATGGTTAAAGTTGAATGGAGGAGGGGAGGAGATTTATTCAATGTTCTTATTGTGCAGCCTTCTAGTGGGTTGAATGGCCTAACTCTGCTCCTATGTCTTATGGTCCAATATGACGTGCCTGTAGTTTTTGACTTTTCATTGAGTATGAACTATGCTTGTAATAATTGGCTCGATCACCTTGCAAAGTATTTAACTGTAACCTCGAAAGAAAAACATTAGTGCACAAATTTGTAGAATGCAAACAATTGGCAACAACGCATGAGCATTTTTTTCCCCTGAAGTTTAATAAAAAGGGAAATGGAATATGTGAATGACTCTTGGTTTAAAAACTGTAGTCCAGTCATTTATTCTTGTTTTTTTCCCCTTCAAATTGTAGAAGCTGATCCTGATAATGATGATTCAGTTGAAGCGATAAAGAAGTTTAAAAAGGCCAAATCCAAACCAGTATGTGTTCTGATCTCTTTATTTATTATATTATGTCTCTAACAACATACCGCTATAGTTAAGAGAGTAACAGCATGAAACTGGCCCTTAGTCTTATCGTCTGCACCAACCATCAGGCACCCACTTAGATTAATTGTACATTAATCCCGTTTTTAAAATTCTCCCCACATTCTCTTTAACTCCCCCCAGATTCTATGCTCACCTACACAGGGAGACAATTACAGTGGCCAATTAATCTACCAACTACACATCTTTGAGATGTGGGAGAGTGGAGCAAACCGGAGGAAGCCCACATGGTCACATGGAGACTGTACAGACTTCATACAGACAGCACTCGAGGTCAGGATTGGCCGTGAATTCAGATTTTTTTTAAAGCACCAAACAGGAACTACAAATAAGTGTTGACCAAAATCTGTGCTTTTGACACACAGTGCGAAAACTAACTCATTTTTGTGCTTTTGATATATCCACAGTTTGCACCATCTCTTGCAGTTACAAATTATGACACCTTTGGCATCTATATAGTTTGCCATCTGGATAATTTTGTTCCCAATAACAATGTTGGCCTTACATGGACCTGCCAATGATGCTGCTTAGTGTTTCTTGAAACTGTTAGGGTAACAGTTTGGCCTAACTTTGTTTTTTATTACCTTTAGAATTTGCCAAAGATCAATCTTGATAATTACTCTGCAATGCCAGTGGATGAGGGGAATGAAGATCGAGAGGCGGGGATTGGCGATGAAGATGAAGTTGGCTCTGATCTTGATCTGGATTTAGGGGATGTTGATGATCCTGAAGAAGGTACATGATTCGTGGGTTTTTCACTCTAATGTTGGAAAAATGTTGTTTTGTGGGATGGTAAACCAGACAAACGCGTACAGACACCCCCCGACTTACGCAACTGGCGACTCGCATAAACTCGCACTCGCTTAAATCTTTAAGCCCATGCTGAATTTTCAAGCCGTTTGCAGCCATTAGGTTGGGACCCGGCATATAGAGGTGGGGCGGCCGGACAGGTTTTGCATCACCCAAGGGTTTAATAAAAATGAGAAACACAAACTTTGCAACAGGAAGATGGAGAGGGCTTCCAGTCCCCTTCACAGATGTAAAGGCACGGCAAGTCCCGCTGCTTTTCCACTGTCACTGCAACACTTGGAAGGCGAGCAGTTTGTAGTTAAGAGATATTTAAGTTTGAAATAGACCCAATGTAAATCCAATGTAAATCCAGAACAAGAGTGCACCTGTCACTTTGGCCTGCCACTGGACATCACTAAACCATTGCTGCACAAGTCACACATGCTACTGTTTATGTGTGGTGATTCTAATGAAATCTAGAAACAATTCAGGGAAGCATTTGCAGGAAAGCACTTGCAGCTGGTCTAATGTACTAGTGCCAGTTCAGTCCACAAAATACTTTTCCTTCTCTGTAAGTTTGTGATCATCAGAATTGAAGCATCCATTCTTTTGTATACACAGCTGAGAAGTCGGATCCTTCTATTCCGCTTTATGTTCTTCCACTCTACTCATTGCTGGCAGCGGATAAACAAGCAAAGGTGAGCTTTCTCCTCCCTGTTCTGAAGTTTGAAGGTGGGTTACGGAATGCTTGAAAAATTACAACTACTGTGCCTTGGGTTATTTTTCTGTATAATGTTCAATGCTTTTTTTTAGATAAAAAGGTTGCAATTTGCACCATTAATAAAAATACATGTAACATTGCCAGCTACAAAGTAACGATGTTTCACTTTTCGGAGGTGCCAGTAAATAGGGTTGCCAACTTTCTCACTCCCAAGAAGGGACGAAAGGTCAAAATAAGAGACGAATTCCCGACGGCAATTCGTTGACCAACTCGGCCGTGGCTGGGTGAATGATGAATTGGCCCGGGTGCTGGACTGCACACAAAGCCCAGCCGGCGTACCAGCTGAGGAGTTTTGTCCCGGGCGCCGGGCCTTGCGTGCGACGTCGCCTGCAAAGTCCGGCACCCCATCCAACTCATGAACCAATGATTGGCCATGAGAAGGTGGTGTCGGCTGTAAGCGAAGGTCCAAAGGTCAGACAGCTGGCCGTGCTGCCGACCGACGAGCCACGGACGAGGCGCTGCTGCTGCACTCCATGGGCTGCACTACGTCGGGACGGGTGAGACGGGGCCGGACGCGGTGCTCCGACACGACAGTCCCCTCGACCCGAGTAGTAGCAGTCAAATACGGGACAAGCACGGTCCCGTATGGGACAAACCAATTTAGCCCAATATATGGGACAGGTTTTAGACTTTTGGTTAAAGAATTTTGTAGATTACAAGCTATATTTGCACATATATAAATTAAAATATACTAATGTTGAATCTTCCAATTTTGCATTGATGAGTTTAAAGTAGACAGAATACATAGGCATTGGCTTTTTAGAAGGTCCTATCGCATTGAGGATAACTTCTACTTCAGTCACCTGAGTTCTAAGGTAACTAGTGAGACCAGAGTGAACTGTAGACACTTCCACAGATGGGGCAGGTGAATGACGGGACAGGCAGGTGAGGTGGTCCAGTCATTCTGCTGCTTTTGCAGCATGTCTGTGTGCTTCCATTGCATTGACTAGAGGTTCTCAATACCATCCTGTGTGCTCCTTCACTACTTTGACTTGTCATGAGCTAGGGATTCCCAGGGATCAGTGGGCAAGTAGCTTTGAGTGTAACCACGAGCACATTCTCTGTCCTGGTAATATCATCTTATGACTGAACTAGAATAGAGTATCCGTTTCTAGAGCCTGGTGTTGCCAAGCAGAGCCAACTATGTAATTAGAGCAGTTATTGAGCTGTTGGCCTGGGAAACGATGCTGACATTGTTTCATTGATCGCTCCAACAGAGTATTTGTGGAGAAGGCTGCTGTAGTAGATGAGCTCCCGGAACTGTATAGGAGGGTAAAGATCACAGTGCACATAGTATGCCCCATAGTTCTTGGCTTCAAACCTGTCTGTTAGTATAGACTGCAGAACCATGGAGCTCCTGTTTATGTTCTGCTCTATTCTGAAATTATGGTTCTTTATTACTTAGGTATTCCTTCCAACTCCAAATGGCACAAGATTGTGTGTGTTGGCAACCAACGTAGCTGAAACCTCTCTCACCATCCCAAACATTAAATATGTGGTGGATTGCGGAAAGGTGAAAAAACGCTTTTATGATAAGGTTACAGGAGTGTCGTCATTCAAAATTACTTGGATCTCCCAAGCTTCATCTAATCAAAGAGCGGGTCGTGCTGGTCGAACAGACCCAGGTCACTGTTACAGGTCAGTAACTGGACTACATAATGTTTCGGAAAACTGGAGCAATACAGTGCATCAGCATCCTGTACTTTGACATGAGACAGTCAATTGCTGACATTTTGTTGCCTGTGAGCGGATAACAGGAGGCGCGCATCACCTCTGCCAATTGTAGGGACAAGCTCCCTCAAGAAACAGATACAGAAGTAAATTGTACAGTCTTTTCAGCTTATGTTATCATTCATTGAGATCATGGCTAAAGTTTAGCGGCCCTTCTATTTTACTGCCCATCTCAGGTTCCTTGTTTTTCTCCATGCTCAAAAACCAACCCCATTAGCTGAGGGTCTAGATGCCTCTGGATACAGAACAGCAAAGATTTGTAGATAGACACAAAATGTTGGAGTAACTCAGCGGGACAGGCGGCATCTCCGGAGAGAAGGAATGGGTTACGTTTCGGGTCGAGACCCTTCTTCATACAGATTTGGAACTCTCACATTTTTGCGTTGTTTTTAATGGATCCACATTGGTGAATATCTTGGGAACAGACATTTGGTTCATGTTATCAATAGTAAGTGTATATAGTCCGCCAGCTGACTGGGTAGCACACACAAAAAAAGCTTTTCACTGTACCCTCGGTACACGTGACATTAAACTAAACTAAACTCAACTAACTAAGTAGACAAAAGTGCTGGAGAAACTCAGCGGGTACGGCAGCATCTATAGAGCGAAGGAAATAGGCGATGTTTTGGGCCGAAACCCATTTCACATGAAACTATTAACAGCTATAATGGCAAATAAATATGCTAAACTGAAGGGTGCTATATAATTCCACATTTTGCACTAAGTAATTTGTTGTAAAAACCAAAGGGTAAAAGTTGTGGGGGGAAATCTTAAAAAGAATCCACACATTTTTACAATTTTAAGGTAAAGTTTGAAAAATGTGGCAGGTCTGATTTAGGTCCAGAAACTAAAGCTTTTTGATTTTCACAAAAGAACCTGTAAGCCTTCTAGAAATAGAGCCTTATCTATAGCTAATAAATTTAAGAATAAATAAATTCGTTCTGGAATCCCAGAACAGAACAAGGAGTGTAGCCCTGATGTTTTTAGCTCTTTGCTTCTGTAAGTGTGGTCCTTGTTAAAATTCAAGGCCATGAAATCACATCAATACATTTGTTTGCAGCAACCTCTGTATTTGATGCAACAAGGTCAATATTTACATCTCAACAAATTGCTCCGAGAATGAATTTAAATCTCCAAATGTGGTATCGATGCATGTCACGTGTGGATTCAGTGATGGAGAGTACAATTGTGTATTGAATTTAATATCAAGGCTATCTCCAGACATGATAAGTGGTGTTAAATGCAGAAATTATTTGTATGCAGGCTGTATTCCTCAGCAGTTTTTGCTGACTTTGAGAAATTCTCTGCAGCTGAGATTACAAGGCGGCCTGTTGACGATCTCGTTCTGCAGATGAAAGACTTGAACATTGAAAAGGTACTTTTGTAGGAAGATTAACTTCCTGTGTTTTGAGTGACATTAATTTTAGTTCAGATTGAGGACTTGTATATTTAAATAATTCGGGGGAAAAAGGATCATTCATCATAGAATTGCAGCAGAGTTCCAATGCATTGCGTTTGTTCAAGAGTTTGATCCCTGCCCAAACCTCAGACCTCTATAATTTCCTTTAGACTTTAGAGATGCAGCGCGGAAACAGGCCTTTTGGCCCACTGAGTCCGCGCCGACCAGCGATCACCCGTACACTGGCACTATCCTACACACGAGGGACAATTTACAATTTAACCAAAGCCAATTAACCTACTAACCTGTGTGTCTTTGGAGTGTGGGAGGAAACCGGGGCAACTGTAGAAAACCCACGCGGTCACAGTGAGAAAGTACAAACTCCGTACAGATAGCAACTGTAATCAGGATAAATCGGGATCTCTGGCGCAGTAAGGCAGCAACTCTACAGCAGTGCCACTGTGTTGCTCTTAAACACAACTATCAACTCTACATCCATCTGGATCCTACCTTGCTGCATTTTAAAAATAAAACCCTTTTATTTTTTGTTCCTTTGACAAACATCTTCATAGAAACATAGAAAATAGGTGCATGAGTAGGCCATTTGGCCCTTCGAGCCTGCACCGCCATTCAATATGATCATGGCTGATCATCCAACTCAGTATCCTGTACCTGCATTCTCCATACCCCCTGATCCCTTTAGCCACAAGGGCCACATCTAACTCCCTCTTAAATATAGCCAATGAACTGGCCTCAACTACCTTCTGTGGCAGAGAATTCTAAAGATTCACCACTCTCTGTGTGAAAAATGTTTTTCTCATCTCGGTCCTAAAAGATTTCCCCCTTATCCTTAAACTGTGACCCCTTGATCTGGACTTCCCCAACATCGGGAACAATCTTCCTGCATCTAGCCTGTCCAACCCCTTAAGAATTTTGTAAGTTTCTATAAGATCCCCCCTCAATCTTCTAAATTCTAGCAAATACAAGCCAAGTCTATCCAGCCTTTCTTCATATGAAAGTCCTGACATCCCAGGAATCAGCCTGGTGAACCTTCTCTGTACTCCCTCTATGGCAAGAATGTCTTTCTTCATTCTTTGCCCTCTGATTCGTGACCCTTCTGCTAATAGGAACAGTTTCAAGTAAATCTCTTCTTTCTGCACCCTTTCAAAGATCTTCTTTCCTAAAGTACAGTGCCCAGAATTGGTCACAAGAAACCAGTTGTGGCTGAATCAGTGTTTTATAAAAGCTTATTGTGACTTTGTTCTCGTGTACTCTATACAATATCATGGCTGTGAAAGGTGCACAACTAAGTTGATTCTTTATGCACAGGTGATCAATTTTCCATTCCCAACACCTCCGTCGACAGAGTCCCTAATAGCTGCTGAGGAATTGCTCGTTTCTCTTGGAGCTTTGGAGGAACCACCAAAGCATGGGAGGTAAGTAAGTGCAGGCTCGGTCTGCTTCAGCTCATTACTTTAAGCCATAGCGCTGTGACAAAAATCTTACTTTAGAAATTGAGCAAAAAAACAAGATGTTGACGGATCTCAACAGATCAGGCAGCATCTGTGGATGGAATGAAAAGATGACGTTTTGGGTCTGGACTCTTCTTCAGACTGGGTGAGAAAGCTGGAAAAGATTAGTGGAACGGGGTAAACCACCCTTGCCTCTTTTCCAGCTGTCTCCCCCCACCCCCCCCCCCCCCCCCCCCCCCCGCCCCCTGCTCTCCCAGTCTGAAGAAGGGTCCAGCCTGAAACATTGCCTGCCATTCCTTCTACAGATGCTGCCTGGCCCTCTGAGTTCATCCAACCCTGTGTTTTGATCAAGATTCCAGCATCTGCAGGCTTTTCTGTATCCACTTTATTTTAGAACTGTCTTAAGCTAAGTATGATGCCGTTATGAAGCTAATATTAAAATGACTGTCTGCTCTTTCAGGTTTAAGGAGTTGGAACGAGCAAAGCTGAGTTGTCCTATCACGTCACTTGGTAGGGCAATGGCATCCTTCCCTGTAGCACCTCGATATGCCAAGATGCTTGCCTTAAGCAAGCAACATGACTGTATGTCGTATGTCATCGTGATCGTTGCTGCGATGACTGTGCGAGAGTTGTTTGAGCAGTTCGACAGGTAAAATCCACGTTCATTTTTAAGACCGCAAGGGAGTGCAATTTTAATTACTGGTTCCAGTTTATACACCAGGTTTATTATCCATGGACATTTTCCATAAATTAACAGAGAATTGTTTTATACTGGAGCAAGATCCTTGGGCGGCAGCAATAGCCGTAGCTGAAAAGGTTTAGACAGTGGATCTCGGGTTTAGAATAAATAACGTGAGAATTATCATCCTCCTTATCCTTATCTCATACTTTTTGTCTTTTCATCTCTGGCCTTTGTCTAACCATCTGCCAATTAAATTATACCAGCACTTGTGTCTTTTTTGGTAAACCAGCATCTGCAGTTCCTTGTATCTATTGTGTCTTTTTTGGTAAACCAGCATCTGCAGTTCCTTGTATCTATTGTGTCTTTTTTGGTAAACCAGCATCTGCAGTTCCTTGTATCTATTGTGTCTTTTTTGGTAAACCAGCATCTGCAGTTCCTTGTATCTACAGACAAGCATTTCTAAATATGGTGTCAAGTGCTTTCATGCAGAGTTTCCTGATCTTCAATTATGCTGTTGATGGTTTATTCAGCACCTACCTTGGAAAGACCACAAACCTAGACATCAATATTGTGCTCCTTGGCTAAAAACTATTCACTTGAGAAACAAGGAGGCTCTCCATTGATCTTAAAAGTTACAGCTTCATTAAGATGATTGGAATGGAGACGGCGGCCAGTTGACATTCCTGGGATGTTAATTTTCCTGGGGTGGCAGTGGTGGGATGTCCAAGACTGGAAATTTGTTGGCATTTGTACTCACAAGGGCATGATGTTGGACCATGCAGTAAAACATTTGTGGCATCAGAAGGCGACCCTTTGGCAAAGCCTATGTCAATTGATGAAGAACGATCCAACCAAACCCTATCCTCTAATTCTGAAGAGTCTGAAGAAAGATCCGGACCCAAAACTGTTTGTGAATGATCCACAACAACACACATAGTGAAAGATTAGTCTTTATTCCATAAGTAATCCAGAACATTTAAACTGCCAGCCATTCATACCCAGTTCGGCATGGTTTCTGAGAGCTGGCTGACCTTGTTAGTGTAGTACCGTGTAGTACCGTAACCATGTAATGGGTGGCAGCATATATGTGTAGTGGAGATTATAAATGGCATGGATTAATAAGGGTTAATCGACAAAAACGTTACCTATACATGTTCTCTAGAGATGCTGCCTGACTCGATGAGTTACTCCAGCACTTTTTGTCTTTCTTTGATATAAACCAGCATCTGCAGTTCCTTGTTAGTGCATTCCCTCTTTATGAATGTTGGTCAGCAGGCCTGCATGCAGAGGGAAATGAAGAAACCGTCCAAAATATCTCCTGTGCTAACTGATAGTGGCAACAAAAAAACCCCCCATAATTAACCAAAGGGTATGGGGGAAAAACAACTTAGTAGTAAATTGTTCCTCAGAACTTTCTGAAAATTCGTTGAGTGTTTCTATCTCCTGATCTTTCGGGAAGTGAGTTCCAGACCCTGAACACTCCCCTTTAATTATTCTACCAATTCATTTAATACTTCCTCCAACACCCCGCTCTGGTTTTTGTTTTGGGGAAATAGATCTTTCCTGTCTACCATCTAGGTTCCTCATAATGTTGTGTGGCTCAGTTTAAACCACCTCCCCCATGTCTCCTGCATGTGGTTAGATCTAACATTTTTTTCTGCTGGAGAAGGGTACTGATCTGAAACGTCACCTATCCATGTTGTCCAGGGATACTGCCTGAGCCGCTGAGTAACCCCAGCACTTTTTAATCCAACTTTTTCTTGAGTTTGGCTTGAACCTAAACTAGGGAGAGGGTAAAACGAGTAAAGACTTACAGAGTACATAGCCCAGAACTCTTTTCAGTATTCAGTAACACTACGAATAAAATAATGTAAATACAAGCACTGCAATGTAATAGAGCTGCTCTAAGCAAATTTGAAAGATTTAATGATATCAAGTACAGTGCTGAACACTAATATAATCTTTATATTCGAATGAGTTTGTATAGCTTTAGCTCATAAATGTAACTTTTTCCTCCTCTGACCAAGGACTGAAAGAATAAACAAAATGCATTGGGAAGGGTGCAGCGGAGGTTTGATAGGGTGATGTCTGGATTAGGGGGCATTAGCTATCGAGAATGGTTGGACAGTCTTGGATTCTCTGGAACAATAGAGGTTGAGGGGAGACCCGATAAAAATATATAAAATTATGAGAGGCATTGATAGGGTCAGACCCTTTTACCCTGCAGGGAAATATCCTGCAGAGGGCATTAAGGTGAACGAGCCAAGATTGAAAGGATATGTGTGGGGCAATTTATTTTATTCCGAGAGTGGCGGATGTCTGGAAAGTGCTGCCGGGGGAGGAAGTGGTGGAGTCACATGTCCCAAGGTGCAGTGAAAAGCTTTTGTTGTGTGCTAACCAGTCAGCGGAAAGACAATGCATGATTACAATCGAGCCGCCATTACAGTGTCTAGATACACGATAAGGGAATAACGTTTAGTGCAAGGTAAAGCCAGTAAAGCCCGATCAAACTGTCTGAAGAAGGGTCTCGACCCGAAAAGGTTGCCTATTTCCTTCGCTCCATAGAATCTGCCTCACCCGTTGAGTTTCTCTAAAAGTCCGATCAAAGATCGTCCGAGGTTTGCCAGTGAGGTAGACAGTAGTTCAGGAGTGAGAGGAGCGTAAGGAGATCATAGTTAAAGTAAAGAAATGCTGCCGTAGGAGTAGAGATTTAAAAGCGTGGGGCAACTGTAATATGTGATTGCAGATCTGCTTCTGTGGTGAGTACATAAATAGTCGCCTGGTTTGGACGCCATCTTGTGGTGCAGGTAGACTTTAGGATGGACACACCATGCAGGGAATGGAAGATACGGATTATGTGCAGGCAGAAAAGAGTTGATCTTGGCATTATGTTTGGCACAGGCTTTATGGGCTGAATGGCTTCATCCTGTTCTAAAATGCTGTGTAATGTCCCTTCCTTTCATCTTGGGTGGGATGCTGCTGCTGGGGGTTTTTTTTAAAGCACTTTCAAGCTTTTTTTTAACTTTGCCTATTCCAGACCAGCCATTAGTGATGAAAAGACAGAAGAACTGAAAAAGAAGAAAGCCAGAATCTCTCAAATGCAGCGTGTTTGGGCTGGACAAGGTCCTTCCCTTAAACTCGGAGACATCATGGTCATGCTTGGTACGTAGAATAACTTGAAATCTTTGACCTGCAGTTTTGTATCAGTTTCATGAGCACGTGAGTCCGACTTCAATGGTTCGATGTTTATTCATTGTCACATGTACAGACAGACGTACAGTGCATTTTTTTGCATACAGTTCAGCAAAGTATTGCCATACCTAAGCACAATCCCCGATTAGTACAAAGTGTATAAAAATATTCCTCTGAATAGTAGAGACATGACTAGTACACAAATTAAAGACAGAAATTCAGTTCAAAACACAATATGCGGCAATACAAGCACAGATGAAAAGGGAGGGGGACGTGGGGCTAAGGATAGGCAGAGGTGAAGAGATGGGTCTTGAGGCGGGACTGGAAGATGGTGAGGGACACGGAATTGCGGATCAGTTGGGGGAGGGAGTTCCAGAGCCTGGGAGCTGCCCTGGAGAAGGCTCTGTCCCCAAAACTGCGGAGGTTGGACTTGTGGATGGAGAGGAGACCGGCTGATGTGGATCTGAGGGACCGTGAGGGTTGGTAGGGGGAGAGGAGGTCAGTGAGATATGGGGGGGACAGATGGTGGAGGGCTTTGTAGGTGAGGACCAGGATTTTGTAGGTGATCCGGTGGGAGATGGGAAGCCAGTGAAGTTGTTTGAGGACTGGAGTGATGTGATGCCAGGATTTGGTGTGGGTGATGAGTCGGGCGGCTGCGTTCTGGACCAGTTGGAGTCGGTTGATGTAGGTGGAGCTGATGCCAAGGAGAAGTGAGTTGCAGTAGTCCAGTCGGGAGGAGATGAAGGCATGGATGAGTCTTTCAGCAGCGGGCGGTGTGAGAGAGGATCTGATTTTGGCGATGTTGCGGAGGTGAATGAAGGAGGTTTCAATGACATGGCGGATGTGAGGCTCAAGGGAGAGGGTGGAATCAAAGATCACGCCAAGGTTGCGGGCCTGGGGAGATGGGGAGACAATGGTGCCGTCGATGGTGAGAGTGGGGTTATTGATTTTGCTGAGTGTGGATTTGGATATCCCGTGCCTGCCTTGATTACACCAGCCCCTAGAGCTCTATCTAACTCTCTCTTAAATCCATCCAGTGATTTGGCCTCCACTGCCCTCTGTGGCAGGGAATTCCACAAATTCACAACTCTCTAGTACAACATTGATGTGCAAGGGACCATGGAGACCGTCCATAACTCCCTGAAAGTGGCAGCACAAGTAGATAGAGTAGTAACGAAAGTATATGGTATGCTTGCCTTCATTAATTGGGGCATTGAGTATAAGAGTCAGGAAGTCAAGCTTTGTAGGACTTTGGTTAGGCTGCACTGTTTTGGTGCGCAGTTTTGTCGCCCCAATACAGGAAGGATGGGAAGGCTTTGGAAAGGGTTTACCACAATGATTGCTGGTTTAAGTGGTATTAGCTACAAGAGGAGGTTCGACATCCTTCAATTGTTTACTCTGGAATGTCAGAGGTTAAGGGGAGACCAGATACAAATATATAAAATTATGAGAGGCATAGATAGGCTAGACAGTCAGAACCTTTTTCCCAGGATGGAGATGTCAAAGACTAGAGGGCATAGCTTTAAGGTGAGAGGGGCAACATTTAAAGAAGATGAGTTACACACAGAGGGTAGTGAATGCCTGGAATGTACTGCCAGTGGTGGAGGCAGAAACAATGGTGGTATTTAAGAGGCTTTTAGATAGGCAAATCAATGTACAGGGAATGGAAGGATAAGGATTATGTGCAGGCAGATATTAGTTGGTTCTTAGCATCAAGTTCGACATAGACATTGTGAGCTGAAGGGCCTATCCTGTGCTGTACTGTTCTATGTAACCTGGTTTCATTGGACAAATACTGCAGGTGATATGGCATTATGCTTCACAAACCGTCTGAGGAAGGGTCTTGACCCGAAACGTCACCCATTCCTTCTCTCCAGAGATGCTGCCTGTCCCGTTGAGTTACTCCAGCTTTTTGTGTCTATCTTTGCTTTAAGCCAGCATCTGCAGTTCCGTCCTACATATAAAAATACTTCGCTCCTTAACCACTTCCTTGATGTAAGTTGTGCTAAGAAAATTCAGAGCAACGTCCTTCTCTGGTCTGTCTTTCCTGTCTTTCCTGTCTGGCTTTGTGTGTGTGTAACAGAAATCTTTATCTCAACATTAGCAGATGTGGTTTCAACCATAACTCTGAACTTTCCTCTCTAAACCCCTTCATGTTTTTGACCTGTTAGTTACCTGTCATTTTATTTGGTTTGAGATGCATTTAGTTTTGTTTCTCTGAAGGTACATTTGTATAGTTGTCAATGATGTATGAAAATAGTAAAACATTTAATACTGTCCATACTGGGTGTAAAATAGACCAATAATTCAATAGATAAGAATCCAGCATGTAGAAAGCTCATTTTAACAGAAAATATGAAACATTTTGGTTGCAGTTGCATTTATGACAACAGAATGGAATTACTGTAGAGACAAGGAACTGCTGATGCTTATTTTCAAAGATAATGCAGTGCTCAGCAGGAGAGGTAGCATCCCTGAAGAACATGGATTGGTGACATTTCAGTCAGGATCTGAATTGTCGCTATTCCACGTTCTCCAGCGATACTGTGACATGCTGAGTTACTCCCGCACTTTGTGTCGTTTTCTTATTTAGAATGGAATTAACGTTTGTGATGGGAAAAGTTAAAATTAAACAAAATAGCTTGCATTATCAAAGATTCCAAACTGGAAGAACTGTATTGTAATTTGCATTTAACATTCAGTGACAGATAATATGACTGAAAGTGTGAAGAATATTGCATTGAAAATAGTGAAATTCTGCCATTTCTGACACACTGGATATGACTGTATAAATTACTACATTTTAATTTTCTTCCCTGCCTATTGTTGACCATTCAGGCGCTGTTGGTGCATGTGAGTACTCAGGGTGCACTCCTGACTTCTGTTTTAAAAATGGGCTGCGACACAAGGCGATGGTTGAAATCAGACGTTTACGAGGGCAGCTGACAAATGTTGGTAAGAATCTAGGAATAATTTAATCTGCTAAAAGAATGTTCAAAATGAAATTGGAGGCAATCTTGTGACTTTGTTAGAATATTGGTTAAGGCGGCCATTGGCAATTAATGTAATATTCTGATTGCCCAAGTGGAATTGCTTGTGAATCTATAATTATCATTTTTATTAATAATCAGGAGGAAATCTGTGTTCAAGTTTGCAGTTGATTCTAAGTAGGTTTTAAGACCATTAACCGCAGTTAACACTCACATATAGTTGCAAAGTGACAAAGAAGCTTTATTAAGAGTCAAGAGGATTTAATTGTCATATGCACCGAAACAAAACAATTAAATTATTTCTTGCAGCCGCATAACAAGTCTGTGAACATAGTACAGGTACTCATAGCTAACAAAAAGTTCAATAAGATATGAAAAAACATTAGTGCAAGACAAAACTCCAAAGTCCTTAGTTAACCATCTGTCTTAATAAAAACCCCAACAGATTTGAGTGGGGGGGGGGGGGGGGGGGGGGGGGGGGGAGATAGTGTAAAAGTACACTACGCACAGTGCTTCAAGAAGAATAGGTGCTATTTTGTTGCAATCCTCCTTCCTTCTCTCCCTTGGTTCCCCATTTTGTGATCGGCTCACGGACCTGCGAATACATTGGAGTTTTCATAAGCTAGTTTCACAACCATTCAGCTTCCTTTCAATTACAGGTGCACAACCTTTTATCCGAAAGCCTTGGGACCAGACACTTTTCGTAATTCGGAATTTTTCGGCTTTCGGAATGGAAGATTTTTAGCGTAGATTTTAACGGCTGGCTCAGTGGTAGAGTGCTCGGCTCATATCCGCAAGGTCGCGAGTTTGCGCCTCGATCCCGGCAGTTACTCGATCGCGAGTTTGAGTCTTCAATGTAGTTTTTTCTTGCAGAATAGGAGAGAATTGGGAGGGTTAGGCTGGGATCATTCTCTGCGAGATGATCTTAGTGAGGGAGACAAGTGTAGGAGAGGTGTACTGACTGTGTGGGCAGAACTTTGGAAGTGATTGCCCACCATTCTCAAAAGCCGCTTTGTCTCCCTGTCCCTGGGATAGCAGGGGGCGATCAAACAGCACAATACCCCCCTCCAACTCCAGAGGAATCCGCTCCCCGATGGGCCGCTAAGGCGACAAGTGGCAGTTCGCCCACAGCCCGAGCTGCGCCACCCCAAGAACAAGACGTTCCTTGCACAACATCAGCTTCTGCCCCTCTGGAGTTGGAGCGGGGCTGGGCTGGAGTTGCTGATCTGGGATCTCCGTGCTTGCAGTGGGCCTGGGGGTCGGTGTCCCGATGAGGGGGCGCAGCTCGGGCTGTGGGCGAACTGCCACTTGTCGCCGTAGCGGCCCATCGGGGAGCGGCTTCTGGTGGTCCTAACGTCTCCGGCCAGTTTGCAGTTTTCCTCTGGAGTTGGAACGGGGCTGGGCTGCTGCTGGCTGTGGGTCTCTGGGATCTCCGTGCTTGCAGTGGGCCTGGGGGTCGGTGTCCCGTTGGTCCTGACGTCTCCGGTGACTGGCACTGACCTGCTGGCATCGCCGACGTGAAGACAGTGCAAAGCCCCCGCGCCGGTGCAATGGGCGGGGAGCTGGAGAGGGGAGGGAAGGGGTCACACGCATGGCCGGGAAGCAGAGGGGTGTAGGTGGGGTGAAACTGAAGGGAGCGACAATCTGCTGCTGCCTGCCCGCTGAGTTAAAAAGTTCCCACGGTAGACTCACGATACAGTGTATCGTGAGTCTTGCGTGGGAACTTTTTAACTCAGCGGGCAGGCAGCAGCAGATTGTCAATTATTAACCCTCCTGTGCAATATACCCTCACCTTCTCTTTTATGAATGGGGATTTAGTTCCCCTTTCTTCGAGGACCGACCGGAGGTTCCGCTGTCACCTCTGCGGGCCGCCCCTGGTGAACGTCTTCAAGGACCTTTCTTCAAGGACCGAAAAAATGTCCACTATTCGGAGCTTTTCGTTATTTGGAATTTCGGATAAAAGGTTGTGCACCTGTATCATAATTGCAGTGATATTATCATTAGAATTGTTTGTGGGAATTTCTAAATAATTTTAACTCGGGTATTTTCTGAACGGCTGTTGTTTT
This sequence comes from Amblyraja radiata, assembly GCF_010909765.2. Lineage (NCBI taxonomy): Eukaryota > Metazoa > Chordata > Chondrichthyes > Rajiformes > Rajidae > Amblyraja > Amblyraja radiata. The sequence continues at coordinate 12,182,292 of NC_045980.1, read as the reverse complement.
TTTTTTCTTCACAGTAAATGCTATCTTCCCAGAAATTGGATTGTTTGTTGACCCCAAGATGAAACCTCCAACAGAAACTCAGGTCCTGTACTTAAGGCAGATTGTAATGGCTGGTCTTGGAGATCACATTGCAAGGAAAGTCCAGTCGGAGGATGTGTTAGATGAAAAATTGAGACATGCCTACAAGGTGAAGTAAATTGGATGTTGGTACATAGACTTCAGGTTTTGAGTTGCAACACTTTATTTAGTTAGCTTCTTGTCATGTGTACACCTGGCACCTTATTGTTAATATTAATTGCTTAAAGTTTCTTATTTATAATGGATCTTTAGACTGTGCCGACTAGCGATCCTTAGTCTAACACTATCCTACTTACTACATACAATTTACAGTTTTACCAAAGCCAATTAATCCACAAACCCATATGTCTTTGGAGTGTGGGAGGAAACCGGAGCACCCAGAGGAAACTGGGAGAACGTACAAACTCCTTATAGACAGCGCCCGTAGTCAGGATTGAACCTGGGTCTCTGGCGCTGGAAAGCAGCAGTTCCTCTAATTCCAGAATATGTTTTATGACTCGCACATCTGCATATAAAAAATAATGTTCAGAATTGGTCTAACTCTTAACTAACTTTTTCTCTTCAGACCCCTCTCCTTGATGAACCGGTGTTTATCCATCCAAATTCAGTGCTGTTCAAACATCTTCCCGAGTTTGTGGTTTATCAAGAGATAGTGGAGACTTCCAAGATGTACATGCAAGGTAGGACAGACTCGCATCTTCACAAACAATTACAAACTTGGCAGTGCTTTTATAACAATTAAAATCACTAAGATCTTTCTCGTTCACAAATACAAGACCGTGTCATTAAAATAGAGATATTAAACCCTGTGGCCACATATTCCTTCATTTTCAGCAGCTCTCATTTTATAGACAGGAAATTGAATTTGAGGCAGCTGCATTCAGAGAATTTTATCCCCCTAACATTAAGAATGATGCATTAATTTCTAAACGTTTTTAGAAATTCTGAAACTTGTAACTTTATGTAAATTTGAAACTTGTACATTTTTAAATGTTAATACTCAGTTAACCTGGTTACGGCCAAAAGCAAAGTTTTTATAATCACAGCTATTTTGTGTTATATCCCAGTTCTGTATCTTTAAATTGGAGGGAGGTTGTCTTCAGTAGCAATGGAGTGGACTTGGTGAAAGTGGAGAGGACGGTGAAAGTGAAATGCAGGATTAGTGGAGAATGGTAAAAATGTCAGCATGGATTTGGTGGGCTGAAGGGACCGTTAGGTGCTGTATAAAACTAAACCAAGCTGAATCAGCCGTACAGCCATAAACGTTCTCAGTCTTGGGCATAAAAGTAAAATTATCTGTGGTGAATACATTCCTTCAGACAAATGTTCCATTTGCAGCTACATAAATATTTAAACCAGTTGAAAGTCAATACACTGAAAATAACTTATTTCACAGTTGCTTTTTATTACAGTACTTTATCAGTAATTAGCTGCTTGAAGTATTGCAACACATATTTGTAAAGTGAAACAATCTCACCCACACATCCAGCGGAATGTAAACTTTAGTGATAACTTGGGCTTTCATTTGTTGGCTGAGACTTTTGTGCCACCTGGGGCAGCTTGCTTGAATTTCACATCTGCAAGTGACTTCAGTCACACGTTTCTTATTCGTCTACACCAGAAGCATGTTAATAGTGAAAATACTTCCTCTTACATTTGTGCACATTGCAAATTCTCGTAAAGAATCTGCATGTTTACTGCTTTGTCCTGGTAACCAGCACACCTAAGGTCCAAGTCTGAAGAAGAGTCTCGACTCGAAACGTCACCTGTTCCTTTTCTTCAGAGATGCTGCCTGTCCAGTTGAGTTACTCCAGCTTATTGTGTCTATCTTCGGTTTAAACCAGCATCTGCAATTCTTTCCCACACACCTAAAATCCCATCACACACTGACATTTGCTAGTTTCTCAATGTTTAAAAGGTTTTATTTCTCCTCTTCCTACCAAAGTGGATACAGGGAGCTTTTTAACAGACTGCACTAAATTGAAATGTTTCCGAATTTAAATGCCTCGTATATAGCAGCAATTACAAATGTTGTTGAACAAGTCTTTTGTTAATGTTCTCATGTGTAAATTTAACAATTGCGATATCTCACCCACTTGCCAGGGCTGACTACGATTGAACCAGAGTGGATCCCTCTCCTCCTTCCGCAGTACAGTCACTATGGCAAACCTCTGGATACACCCCCTCCACGTTACTGCCCTGACACCGGTCAGATTAAATGTCACAGAGGAAGCACCTTTTGTAAGTTGATGGGTTAATTATTCTGAAGTGTGTTGACTGGGCCCAGTGGAGGAATTCCTCCTTTGAGTAGCGCTCGGATTATATAGCAGAGGGGCACGTAGATTAAATCACTGAAACCTAGACTTGGATAAATACAAGGAATGTTTTTTTTACTCAGAGTGCAGAAAGGTAAGTGTTCTATATTCATCAAGTGCTATATTTCTATTTACAGTCCGAGTTGGCTGGCAACTTCCTGCAGTCGAAGTCGACTACCCAGAGGGACTGGACCGATACAAGCACTTTGCCAAGTTTTTGTTGGAAGGAACGGTGAGTAATTTCTAAATCAAAGCTCCACTTAAGGAGACAAATATTACATCTGGGAGTTCCACAATTGCAACCTTTGCAGTGAAATGATCGATGGGCTGAATCATAAACAGCAAAGCACCTTGACTTAATCACCCAATGAAACACTTTTACTGTGTGAATGGTGTATTTCTATTCTGTCTTTTCTAAAGATATTCTCTCCTGTTGTTCCTCTCTTGTGATGTTGATTATTTGCTGATACATTTTCATGGTTAAGGTGTTCAAGTGGCCATTTTTAGATAGTGAGCAGTCATGAGGCAAGCGTACATTTACAGGGAACATCATCACAATCATCTGTATCCTCATTAAATCCCCACACTTCTAGTTCATGAGACATAAGAGCAGAATTGGGCTATTCAGCTCATCAATTCTGCTCCACCATTCGATAATAGCTCATCTACTTTTCTCTCAACCCCATTCTCCCCGTAACCTTTAACACCCTTGCTAATCAAGAACCTATCAATCTGCGCTTGAAAAATACCCAATGACTTGGCCTCCTCTGCCTTCTGTAGCAATGAATTCCATAGATTCTACACCCTTTTCCTTTGCTGAATGGCAGGCGCTAGTTTTACTATTTCAGCTGCGGTCAACACCAGTGAGGAAAGGCGGGGTACGTCTCGCAGTGCACGATTTGTGCAGCTTTACTTCATATTGTCAGCACAATATGACGGAATAGCAGTCATGTATTATTAAGCCATTTGCAGAGGGAGGTTTTAACCAATGAATAGCAAGACCTACTTTTAAAATGGAGACGAGGAGGAATTTCTTTAGTCAAAGGGTGGTGCATCTGTGAAATTCATTGCCCAGACAGCTGTGGAGGCCACCAGTGGATATTTTTAAAGCGGACATTGATAGGTTTGTGATTAGTAAGGGTGTCAAAGGATATGAGGAGGAAGCAGAAGAATGGGATTGAGAGGAAATAATGGATCATTCATGATTAAATGTCAGTAGACTCAAGGGGCTAAATGGCCTAATTCTGCCCCTATGCCTTATGAACATGAATATTATTGGTTGTTCTTTTCTGGATGGCATGAGAGCTGCACTCCATCAGGTTGACTGATTCTCAATACAAGATTACTATCCTGCAGTTCTGACATACACTGGTACCCGTGACCTGAAAGATTTAAGCGACCGGGTCAGAAAGAGAGAATGTTATGGTTTACTTTGACTTTATTTTAGAGATACAGTGTGGAAACAGGCCCACTGAGGCTGTGCCAACCAGCGATCATCCAGTACAGTTGCACTATTCTACACACTAGGGTCAATTTACAGAGGTCAATTAACTGACAAACCTGCACGTCTTTGGAGTGTGGGAGGAAACCGGGGCACCTGGAGAACGTGCAAACTCTGTACAGACAGCACCCGTAGTCAGGATCACACCTGGGTCTCTGGCGCTGTAAGACAGTAACTCCACCTCTGCAACACTGTGCTGCCCTAACCCTTTAGGGCTACTTGGTTAGGGACGTGAAAAGTTGCTATTCTCTTGTACTGCATGTTATAATGCATAAAGATGCAAGACAATTCACTAAATAATAATGCATTATCTGCATTGAATATAATTGATTATTTTTCACCCTACTTTAAAGGTCTTTAAAAAGTTTGCTTCACACTCCAATTGTCTACTTTCCAGTCCATCAACTATGTTGAAGTCCTGGGCCAAGTGAGTTTGTACATTTTTATCAACAGCTAAGTATGAAATGACAATATTGGAGGAGTAGTTGATAAACTCAAGCATTTCTGTTATTAGTTTATAGTGTTTAAAATGAGGTGAATTTTTAGAGTATTTGTTAAGAGTCCATGTGCCAATTTAGTTTTAGAGATACAGCATAGAAACAGGCCCTTCAGTCCACACCGACCGTGAATCACTACGTGATTGCACTTTCTCATCCACTCCCTACACACCCAGTGCAACTTACAGAGGCCAGTTAACCTACAAACCCACACATCTTTGGGATGTGGGAGGCACCAAACGAAACCCACACGCTAACAGGGAGAATATCCTAACTCCACACAGGCAGCAGCCGAGATCGAGCAGGATCGAACCCGGGTCTCTCGTGCTGTGAGGCAGCAGCTCTGCCAGCTACGCCACAGTGTTGCCCTTAAATGGAAATGGATCAAGCTGTTATGTTCCATGTTAAACAGTGCTCGTCTTCTCATGATAGAGATTCGATTGCAAATAACTTGCTTCTATTCTGAGATCAAAGGCAGTAAATAAGGCCCGTGTGGGACTGCAGATTCCTGTCAAGATGTGCCTTGGTACAATGAAATTATTTTTTTGGATACAGTTTAATAAAGTATTACTATACCTAGGCACAATCCCCGATTAAGTACAAAATATATAGAAATAGTCCATTCACAATATAGAAGAATCGCCAGGTTTTGGCTCCATTTTCAAAGTCCAGCGCTCGGTCCTCTGCAGTGGTGCCTGAATAGCTGCAAAGTACAGTAAACCCTTGCTATAACAGACCACACGGGGAGAGCTGGTGAGATGACTAAACTATGTTCAAATGGTTCAAAAACGCTTTTCAAATGTGTCATTCTCCAAAGTACTCAAAAACCGTACAGTAGTAAGGACAGTAGAAGAAACGGGCAACATCAAAGTACAGTACCTGTATCTCTAAACCTAAACTAAACCACGAGTAGCTCTGTCCACCTAGTGGTCCATCTGTGAAACAACAAACTCCGGTGCAACTCATTCGGTTTACTATAACCACAGCCCGTTCTAAAGAGGTCCATTATTGCGAGGGTTCACTGTATATGCCATTTGAAAACTAATTGAGATTATCGTTTAGATACACATGGGGTGTTGGGTGGAGTGGTGACATTAAGTTGCTTTTATTATTTGGTGTCACATTTTGATTTGTGCGCACAGTCACTAACTAAACTCCTGCTGCTTGAAAGGCTCCAGCCGAGGACAGATGCACTGCTGAGGGTTCTGGTGTCTGAGAAGGTGGACAACCGTGAAGCGCTGCTCACTGCCTGGAAGAAAGATGGCCAATGTAAGCACGCTGTTGTGTTCTCATCCCCTATTGCATTGTTCCCAAATAACGTTGCACAACCCCAGATATTCCTTTGTTGAATATAGAAATGCTCCTGTCGAAGAACAACAATAGGACCAGTTAGACACAAAGTGCTGGAGATCAAACTCAGCAGATCAGGTAACATCTCTATAGAAAAAGGCATGGGTGACGTTTCAGGTCGGGCTCCTTCAGACTGAAAGTCATCTCCTAATGACTTTCCCGACCGGATATGTCACCCACTCTTTTTTCTCCAGAGATGCGGCCTGACCTGCTGAGTTACTCCAATTGTTTGTGTCTATCTTAAGTGTAAACCAGCATCCGCAGTTCCTTCCTACACAGATAGGACCATTTGTTGGCCGACAGATCCTTGGAGTTATTCCACCATCCATCGATGTGTTGGTTGATCTCCCATCGCGGTGCCATTTTCCACAACTAGCCCTGAATCCTTTGGTTCCCAATTAATACTCAGTAATCCATCGGTCATTTTTTGAATGAACTCGTAATTAGACTTCCTTCGCCCTCCAGATTAGAGAATTCCAAGCATTCATCATCCTCCGAGTTAATTAATTTCCTCTAGTCTCAGTGTGTAGGAAGAAACTACAGATACTGGTTTAATCCAAAAATAGGCACAAAAAGCTGGATTAACTCAGCGGGTCAGACAGCATCTCTGGAGAAAAGGAATAGGTGGCGTTTTGGGTCGAGACCCTTCTTCAGAATGAGTCAGGGGAAAGGGAATCGGGAGATATAGACGATGATGTAGAGATCATTTGTTCTATCTCTCTCTCTACATCACCGTCCATATCTCTTGTTTCCCTTTCCCCTAGCTCTCAATCTGAAGAAGGGTCTCGACTCGAAAAGTCACCTATTCCTTTTTTCCAGATATGCTGTTCAGAGACACTGAATTAATCCAGCTTTTTGTGTCTATCCTCTCATCTCAGTCTTGCATGGCCTACTCCTCATTCTCAAACTAGACTCCTCTGGCAGAGTAAACATCCTTTCTCCACCTAGCTTTCCAAGACCTTTTAGACATTTTAAAGTCATCCCTCTTCTAAATGCTAAAGAATCTGGTAAATCTTTGCTGCACTCCCAATGGCCAATACCTCCTCCCTGGGGTAAGGGGACCAAAACTCAACAAAATAAGTCCAGCTGTGCTCTCAGCAAGGCCATTGTTGGATTTCTTTACAATTACTTCTCTAATCAAACCTCCTCATAATAAAGAAGCCAAACAATGTTGGGGTAACTCAGCGGGTCAGGCAGCATCTCTGGAGAATGTGGATAGGTGACATTTCAGGATGGGACTCTTCCTCCGGCGGAGAAGGTCCTTCCTCCCTTAGAACAAATCCGTCCCAAAACGTCACCTGTCCACGTTCTCCAGAGTTGCTGCCTGACCCGCTGAGTTACTCCAGCGCTTTGTGACTTTTTTTAATAAACCAGCATCTGCAGTTCCTTGGTTCTGCTTCTCGTAATAAAGGCTGACATACTATTTGCTGTCCTCAACACTTGCAGCAACTGTCAATATTGATTCAACATACCTCGGAACTGATTTTTTGTCGGAGCCATACAGCACACAACAGAACTGCAGCCCACCATCTCCATGCCAACCCATCTCTACCAAGGTGTCTTTGCATAATTATTGCAAATTAAGACCAAGTTGTAAAAGATGTCAAGATTGGAATCTGATTTAAAAATGTTTTAACTTAACGTGTTAACCTCCACTTTGTCTCTGACTAAAAGAACAAAAATGAGACTTTTAACTACGCTGCGGGAGGTATTGGCTCACTCTGAGGAAGTTCTAGCCAGCAATTAAACCACTGTTCTCTCTTTGATCCTAAATGCCCATTTCCGTAAGGAATTGCAAACTTATCATGGAATATCAATTCTCGTGCATGGCATCAAGGAACAGTATTTTGAGGAGATAGTCACAAAACGCTGAAGTAACTCAGCTGGACAAGCAGAATCTCTGGAGATAAGGAATGGGTCTCGACCCTGAAACATCACCCATTCCTTCACTCCAGAGAAGCTGCCTGTCCCGCTGAGTTACTCCAGCATTTTGTGTCTATCTGCAGTGTAAACCAGCATCTGCAGTTCCTTCCTACACAGTATTTTAAAGAGAGATGTATTACATTAGTTTTGCAGTGCATGAATATAACATGTACATGTAATTGAAAATAAATGTTTCTTTTTCTTTTTTACAGACCTATTATCAGCTTATTGTCAATGGCTTCCTGAGGCAGTGCACGCAAATGTTTCTCTTCACTGGCCTCCAACGTAACCCCAACATGCAGTGTTAGCTTCCAACTGATGGACACTGTTTCCATCTACTCTTGACCCACTTTGGTGGAATTATATTTGTATGTAGTTCCATTCAAGATTTAATGATTTTAAAGAAAGAATGAACTCTTCTTTGTTCTTTCTTGAAGAAAGAATAAAATTAAGCTCAAAAGAGTGAAGATATAAAATAATGCTTGAACAGGTCAAAGACTGGAAAGTGTTAACATGGACATTTATTTGAGAAGAAAACCAACTTGGATATTTTGGTTTAACACGAGACTCCAGATGCTGATTCATACCAGAGATAGAGATAAAATGCTGGAGCAACTCGGACTGAAAGGGTTCCAACCCAAACTGTCGCCTTTCCAGGGACGCTGCTGATCCGCTGAGTTATTACAGCATTTTGTGTCTAGTTTAGATATTTTGGTTGTTTCAGATTGAAGCTATCCATTTTGCAGCTGAATCCTTGTATCGAGGTAACGTGATACCTACTTCAAAGGAGCTTTATTTGACTTCTTGTATTCCCTATTTTGCTACACTAACATAAAACATAAATGCTGCTTGTAGCATTTTTTAAATCTGTAATCTTACTGAAGAAGTAAGAGTACTTTATGTGCAGTGCAGTTGACTTGTAAGTTGAGATGTTGGTCTTTATAAGATCAGGATGGGGGATGAAATGATCATGTGTTCCAGTACAAGGTCTACAAAACACCATTAAAATATATATAAATATGTTGAAACGGATGAGTTCATTCTTCTTGGGTAGTTGCAATTTTACAAATAAAATTATACTGTGCATAACTGCCTATTGAGCATTTTTGTTTCTCAACATGACAAACTTGTCATCATATGTAAATAATGAGTTCTGTTGTCATATAATGTAATCATACTGTGAACTTAGAAGTATTGCCAGTAAGTAAGTGATAAGTTTCTCTGCTTTGTGTCAGTGTGAAATATACATCTTCTAGATGCACTGGGACGCATTCTCAGTGATGTGACCTGGGGTCATCAGGTGTTTCGGGTCTCACAACATCAGACACCCTCGCCCAGGCGACCCAGCCGGGGTTGATCAAGCCCCGACTTGCGTCCCAGCAGCAACCGCCCACGGATCAGCCTTCTTAATCCAAAGCCACCCAGTGGCTTTCTCTGTGGCTGTCACATTTAAATATCAAAAATGGTGAAGATTGCTTAACTTACTATGAACTTCCTAAGTCTCATAGAACAATGCATAATTATAGAGCAAACTTTCTCCTCGCATTTAGTTTTTTTTTTTGTTTGGAGTTTCCATGAAATTTGTCATTGCTGGTGAGGTGAATGGGTTTTAACAATTTCCATTTCTTGGTTGGATTTTACACTGGAATTTAGCAGGTTTCTCAGTCACCTCTCCAAAGACTTTAAGCATAGTCTAAAGTTTTACTCTGAACTCAAAAAGATCAGGTTTCCTCAGCAGACATTGTGTGGGCACTGAAGTTTTGCTAGTGCAACTTTCTCTTGAAAAGTCTTGATGCGTGTGACATTATCACTGCACAAATGCTCACCCAGTCTGTTTAACTGGTAAAATATCCAGTATTACCTATTCTGGACACCATGAACCAGCAGGGGTCCCAAGTGACTTGCTGTTTTGTACACGTTATAAAAATGCCATTTATAGGATCGCAAATACTGAAAATCGAATCCAATGGTACCCTGAATTTTTAAAGGACGTGTGTGAGTGGATCTGAGTTCTGGAATTCTTTCTCAAGATGCTGGCTTTATTGTGGTTCCCTTACCCCAAAATAAATAAATTAACACACTCCTAGCTCTTTACAAAACACTGGTTCCACATTTGTGTTAAGTTCAATGCACCTTACTTTTAGGAAAGTTAGACACAAAGTGCTGGAATAACTCAGCGAGTCAGGCAACATCTCTGGATGATAAAGGATGGGTGAAGTTTTTGATTGGGACGCTACTTCAGACGGAAAGTAAAGGGGGGGGGGGGGGAGACCAGGGCCGGCAACAGATGACCTCGGGCAGGGTCGTACCCTGGCAGGCCGTTGTTGGCTTGGGGAAAGAGTGACCTCGAGAGGTGCGTTGTTGTGAACTGAGGAACTGGTTAAATGACTAAAGTGGAGGGGTGGAAGATTGCAACCTTCACGTGGTCCACCCTGCTTCGACGAATGTAATCAACCTGGCGTGCACAAACATAAGATCAAACAGAACAAGTTGTCTTACAACTTTCGGCTGTGCACGCCACACGCCATAAGAAGAAGACTAAAGTGGAGGAAGGGGGGGAGGAGTTTGCAAGTAGAAGATATTTAAAATTTGAGAATTCTACATTCATGCTGCAAAATGCTACCCAAGTAAAATATTGCTTCAGTTTAGGAAAGTTATGGTGATCTAGAAAGGAGAATGGATAAGCAAACCAATGTCACCACTGCCAGGTCAACATGCCCTGCATTGATGCCTGCTTCGGCTCAGTTGGTCAAGCCAAGGCCAAGATGCTCGAACACATTCTCTCTACTGAGCTGTTGTACAAAGTGATTACCAGGCAAACAATGGAAAGGATTCAAGAGGCCTCTTCAAGACATCCTGATACAATGTCATTATGCAAAGTGTCAACTACGTCTTTGCTTTCACATATCCTACTTGAGCTGCTGAGTTCTTCCAGCAGTTTGTTTTATTTTGCTCCAGATTCCAGCATTTGCAGTCTTTTCAATATCCATTTTTGACAAACTCAAGACCTCAAAGTAGAGAACGGATTTGAAATGTTGAGGATCTTGGCTTGAGTTCATGCATGGGGAACACACAAGCCTCAATGTAAACTGCAGACAACACACCACCTCACAAACTACCCTTGTTCTTTGTGGTGCCTCAAGATCGAGGATATTTTGCTCCATTTTTGTGGATTCTGAGGTGGCTAATGATTTGGAATATGCCAACTACAGATTATTATCAGACAGAGCAACTAATAGGCTTTGGGAGACAGGTAGGTTTTGTGAGTGTGTCTTTAAATTGCAAAGGGGAGATTCCATGTGTGGTGAGCTGGGGTTGTGTTCCTTGAAATTTAGAAGAATCAGAGGTATAAAGTATTAAAGGGTAGTGATCTCGTGAATTAAAATTAGTTGCAATGATGTGGTTATCTAGGAGGTGTTATCCAGGATTATGTGTTTTTTTTGTGGCCATCACAGTCCAAAGGTCAGAAACAAGAATTTTCAAGAATGAAGCTCGAAAACTTGTACCTGTATAACCAAAAGATGGTTGCAGATGTTGGATGAATTGTTTACAAATTGCGTTTGATAGAATTGTTAACCAAAGAATGGATTTGTGGAGCTGATCTTACAAAATGGAAGGAGAACACGCAATGCAATAACATATTCCCTGTTCCATTCACCGATTCATTATTAATTTTATTAGATTTGTTAACTTGTTAAACTTGGTTTGCTTCCAATATTGTTCAGCCTCTTCCATGACAAATGAATATTTCATTACCGGAAGAAAACTTACTTTCAGTGAATTAAGTTATAGAAAAAAAGACAGCGTTAACTCAATATTTTCAGTATTCTGGCTAATTGCTGTTCCAAATTAAAATCACATCAGAAGATGATGCAATCACTATCTTCCATGAAAAAAGAGTTCTGCAGCACACTCCCCTGATCAATGCCCATGGAATGTTTAAACTTGTAACATTTCTTCTTTATTTTCACCATCATGATTTTGAATAACTTTTTGTTCAATAAAGTTAAAATACTGAAAAAACTTTTTTTGCACAAGTAAGTATGAAAAGATAGTAAATGTCCAATTACAGGTTGAAATTACCCTGCATACAAAAGGAGTGGAGATGCCGGGGATTGAACCCGGGGCCTCATACATGCAAAGCATGCGCTCTACCACTGAGCTACATCCCCTACCCATGAAGGAACAGTAGAAACCGGGCCTTTTATACGATGCGGCACACAGTTTACATTCGCTGTTCGTTACGTTGAGTGGCAGAATAATACTCTTTTTCTTTTCTAACTCATTTAAAGATACCAGCGACCAGAAGCACTGATGTATTATTACTATTTTAATCGACCCACTTTCGTTTAGACGCAGCTTGTCATCCAATTATTTGTTATTTCTCTCCTTGTGAAATCTAGAAGAAAAGGTTACTTAGTGAGTGCTAAAGAAGTACGTCGCCAAATCTGACAATTCCTCTGTATATAAGAGTTATAAAAGTAGAAGTGAATTAATTGGTAGATGAAAAAAATATGTGTGTCTCCCCGTCGGGGAATTGAACCCCGGTCTCCCGCGTGACAGGCGGGGATACTAACCACTATACTAACGAGGACTTGGCACACGCACTGCCTGCACTGACACACACTTCAAGGTGATACAACATGTCGCAAAGAGCAATTGTATTTCATTAATGTAACATAGAACGTAATAGTGGAGAAACAGGGGACAGCACCATACAACAGTACAGGATCAGGCCCTTCGGCCCACAATGTCTGCACCCAACATGATGCCGAGTTAAACTAATCTCCTCTGAGTCCTACAGCGTGGAAACAGGCCCTTTGGCCCAACTTGCCCACACCTACCAACATGTCCCATCTGTCTACACGAGTCCCACTTGTCTGAGTTTGGCCCATATCCCTCTAAAGTTATCTTATCCATGTATCTGTCCAATATTTTTTAAACATTGTGACGTTTATGATGTGATCCATGTCTAGGGTTGCCAATATTCTCACTCCCAAATAAGGGACAAATTCCCAACGGCAATTCGTTGACCGACGGCAATGGCTGGGTGAATGATGAGTTGGCCCGGGTGTTGGACTGCACACAACGCCCAGCCAGCGGGCCAGCTGAGGAGTTTTGGTCCGGCACCCCATCCAACTCATGAACTGATGATCGGCCATGAGAAGGAGGGGTGGTGGTGTCGGCGGTAAGCGAAGAGCCGAAGGTCGGACAGCTGGCTGGGCTGCTGACCGACAGGGCCACGGCTGCTGCTGCTACATTACGTCGGGACGGGTGAGGCGGGGCCGGACGCAGCGCTCCGAACCGACAGTCCCCTCGACTCGAGTAGTAGCTGTCAAATACGGGACAATAGCGGTCGCATATGGGACAAACCAATCTAGCCCAATATACGTGACGTCCCGGCTAATACGGGACAGTTGGCAACTGTATCCATATCCCTCCACTGCATGCATAGATTTAGATTCGTGTCTATCTAAAAGCCTCGTAAATTACCCTAACGTATATGCCTGCACCACCACTAAGTTGTAATGCATCTTGATAGGATGCTTTCTGCAGTGAAGCTATAAAAATTAGTAAGAGTGGTTGGAGACATGGTATGCTGAATTTCCTTAGTTTCCTGAGGAAAGAGATATGACATTTAGTCCCCTCAACCAAATTGTTTGTACGAACTATGAAGAGCTGAGGCCCCAATCACTGAGCCATTTAAGGCAGAACTTAGATTCCAACTTCTAACTCTCACATTGCTCTGAAACAAACTTCTCTCCGAAGAGAATTGCACATATTTCTAAAGCCTCTTTTAGCAAATGCACTTTCCTGTTGCTCACTTGCGAGGAGAATGATATGGATATCAAGCAATATTTATTATCAAACTCTGAACTACAAACTGTGTAGTTTGTTTATTAAAGTATTAGGTTTACAAATGCTGCTGCAAGTAAGAATGTCATTGTTCCGTTTCAGGACATACGACAATAAAACACTCTATGACTCTTTGGCCCACCGAGTCCGTGCTGACCAGCAATCTGCGCACACTAACACTATCCTACACACTGGGGACAATTTACAATTTTATAAACTAATTAGCATACAAACCTGTACGTCTTTGGAAACCAGAGAAAATTCACGCAGGTCACGGAGAGAACATAAACTCCGTACAGCAATCATAGTCAGGATCCAACCCGGGGCTCTGGTGCTGTAAGGTAGAAACTCTACCGCCGCGCCACCGTGCCTCCCATTAATTTAATCACTTACAGATACCAGTTGTCTGCAATTTTAAAGTTATAGAAACATAGAAAAATAGGTGCAGGAGGCCATTCAGCCCTTCGAGCCAATATCGCCATTCAATATTATCATGGCTGATCCATTTAAAATCAGTACCCCGTTCCTGCTTTTACCCCATATCCCTTGATTCCATTAGCCCTAAGAGCTAAATCTAACTCTCTTGAAAACATCCAGTGAATTGGCCTCCACTGCCTCCTGTGGCAGAGAATTCCAGATTTACAACTTATAAATTAGCCAAAATTGTTGATTTTCCAGATTCTATTTAACTATCATTTATTGCTATTTAAAACAGTCCCACACAAGCATTTCCGCTAAACTTCTTGGAGAAATGAAATCATATGTCAATCAGATCAGTATATTATTTATTTAAAATAAATAAACAAATGTATATCTCCACAGAACGTTGCATAGTAAAAACTTGTGGTATTAATTTCACCGCAGGTGTATAATGGAGCTGGAGTGAAATATATTGGGTTTTAGTTCTGCTTCAGTTGTCACTCCACAGGCATAATTTGAAGAAACTGAACTAAACGTGCAAGATAGCTGTTAGCTAGAAATCGGTTTAGAAATCAACTACTGTTTGAATTTATTGAAATTCGAAAAACGTATTGATTCAATAAAGCTATATTTATACATTTTTGCATATCATACAAGACCATTATACAACTAATTAATTTGGTGCTTACACCCATATTTATAGCTCACACAGCCTTACACCCTCCCCGAATATGTTCTATAAACCATAAAATGAAGGCACAAATAGAATATCACAGATTAGAGCCAATTTAATATTATGATGGCTTGCTGTTCCCTTCTTACAGTGAAGGATTTTTCAAGCATATGTTTTCCTTAACTTATGGAAATTCCACTACAGAACCACACCACACTATTGGTTACATCTTGGAAAAGTGTGTTAATTTTCAGTTTCTACTTGTGATCATTTTGATTTTGCTGCTTCACTTTGTAGTCTGCCAGAGCAGCTTTGATCGCATCTTCTGCCAACACTGAAACAAAAGAAAACAAATAATTGTGTACTTTAAATTCAAACATTTACTTGGAGTGAGGAATTGGCAAATGTCTCAAATGAATCTGAAGCAAAAACAGACTAAATTATCTGCTATAACTCTTTATTATCACATGTCCGTACCTCCTCAAGTTTACAAGTCAGCTTGAAACAGGAAGAAACTCACTGGACATGGGTACACATTGATTTCAGAATGTTACCAGGAATGAAGAATGCTACCAGATGAGTAAAGTTCCTTTATGAAGAATGAACAAAATATGTGTTTGTTTCAGAGCTGAGGTGATGAGGAGAAATTTAATTGTTGTGTCTGAAAATTATGAAGGAATGTAAGGATTGCAAGGGCTCAATTCCCTTAATTAAGAATGAATGAATGAATAAGTTTATTGGACGTATTCACATACACGGAATTTGCCTTGGTGCTCTCCCCCTAAGTGACAACATGACATACAGTGACAGTTAGGAATGACACATAGAACATTATGTGACATATAAAGGATATATATAACCAGGGAAAAGAGAGTAAAGAAATGATAAAAAAGATTAGGAGATTTGTTTCTATTCTTTTCTCCTCCAGCATCACCCCCTCCCCCCCCCCCCCTTTTTTTTACTGAGGAAGAGGTCTGGCACTTGCACCTTTCACGTTGCTAAAGCCAATAGCCTACAGCACATTTAAAAGTTAGAGTTGGATGAGCACCTAAAGTACTGTACCCTGCAAGGTTTCCACTAGGAGGTGAAGGGGGATTAGCATGAATAACACTTTATCAACAGCAAAAGCAGACAAAATTCTGTGCCTTAACTGTTTATTATCCGACACAAAGGTCAGAACTGCTTGCCAAAAACTCACCACCACCATTCATTCCTGGCTTCACCACGCGTCTGCATAACTCAAGAACCTTTCTCAAACCAGAGAAAAATTGCAAACTTTTATGTTCTCCACTTACAACTCTTACTTCTCCCACAGCCTATCTATACAATGATCTTGGTGCAAATAAAATATTCTACCGTGATTCTAAGAGGCCGTAATTAGACAGTGGATATCAAACTAATTTTTAGGAGATGATGCGTGGAATCTGCAACTTCAGCTTTCCAACTTTAGTTTATTGAGTATTCTCTGTGCCAACAGGGCAAATCTAATCCTCTTGCCAGAAACTATTGAATTTTCTTCAAAGTTTCCACTGTTGAGTCTATAATCTTCCATCCTGAAATTAGCTTCCATCCTGAATTTGGCTGATGTTCCCCCATCAGCTTGAGTCTCACCTGTGACCCCACCCACACCAAAGTTTGTTCATGTGTATGAAATGTTGAAGAATTAGAAGCAGAAAGACCATTTAGCCCCCCCTGCCTGCTCCGCCTTTACCAAGATCATACCCAATGTAATGTTTGGTCTATTTTCGGCAAGAATGCCATCTCCCAAGCCCAAAAATGGTTAACAGACTTGAATATTTTCAATGACAGACCAAACAAATTCAGCTTTTAAGATGGTGGCAAATTCCAAAGTTTAATTAACTCTGTAAAGATATTTCTCATCATCTCAGCCCAAGATGGCTGTTCTCCTAACCAGAGTTTATGGCCTCTAGTTAAAGACTATCCAGCTAGAAAAAACACAATTTTTCTTTATACATTCTCTCAGAACAAGCACATTTCAGTCAGAATGCCTCAACCTTCCGAAGTTCATATTGTTGTCTACATTACTTAGTTAATGAGCTAGTCATGTTTTTCATCACTATAAAACAAACACAGACTTACTTGAACAATGTAGTTTGACTGGAGGGAGACATAGTTCCTTTGCAATATCTGTGTTCTTAATCTTTGAGGCTTCATCCACCTGTAAAGAAGGCCAATTACAATGTCTTCAAACCAGGTATGATCATGACGCGGCACAAGAAAAATTGCTATTGCAGACAAATGTTAACTTCTGCTCCTGAAACTTGAGATTATATTGTGCTACCCTAATGCAGAGAGCAATCGCGCACACTCTGAGGTCAGAGTCTCGATCTGCAAGAACTGGAGCATGCCATTTTCCATAATTCTCCCCACCAGTAGTACAGAAGCACATTGCATTTCTGTTTGTTAGCATTCAACTTTGGAGTTTGCTTCAATTGATCAATAGCAATTCCTGAAAAATGGGTAATTTGCCTTCTATGATCCAGGTATTTTTCTACATTGCACGTAATCGTTTGCAATCCATTCTCCTGCCATGAAACCATGGCTCCAAGTTATAGAATACTAAAATGTATTAACATTGGTTGCTGTATAAGGGGGGGGGAGAGATATCTGTAAATATTCTGTTGGAAGAAACCAGCAACTTTGTGAGTACAGGCACCTCATGTTTTACAGTTTGATTTATGAGTTTTTGAAATAACGTGCTTGTTCCTTTAATACCAAAGCTTGTTTTATGCACTGGTGTTTTTGGAATAATGCTCTCAAATTTACTGCTGACAACGTAGTCAAGGGTCTGTTTAATTTACATGATTTCGAATTACACACTGCTTTTCAAGCACAAAAGCCACATATAAAACGCGATGTGCCTGTATTTAGAAATCTCAGTGACCAACTTTAATGCTTCACTGGTTTTCTAATTTAAGGAAAATGTTCCTTCCAAGATATTTTTGTTAAAGTATTTCAGACAAACAGTCAAGAGTTACATTTTGAAATTCATATCTTTACCGTTTTTCCTTTCACCCATTCTGTGGCCAATGAACTGGAAGCAATTGCAGACCCACATCCAAATGTTTTAAATCTCGCATCGACAATCTTTCCATTCTTGTCCACTTCGATCTTAGAAGAGAATTTGAAATTGATTTCATTGAATTAACATCTCTGCCGCAATATGAGAAGTACGAACTAGGAATAATATTCAAATGCATCATAGGTTGCTGGGGAATAGAGCAGCCACTGACATTATTTTGCATACTGCACCCCCCCTCTTCATCGTATTATTTTTCAGGTCAATTGAACAGATTGGAGAACCACTCTAAAAATTACCTTCAACATTCAGGGAACACATTGGCTAGAAAGAACATGTCCGTGACAACTAGATTAGAAAATGACACCAAGAAGAAAATTCCAGATCAGTCAATTTAGATGAAGTGGCTTTGTAAAACACACAAGCTGCACAAGTTATCTAAGAGGTGCCTACTTGACACCAGCCTTCTAATATCAGCAGCATCTGAACAATTTTAAATAAATTCTATTCCAGTTTTTTTTCCCCAAGTAGATTTATTGGGTAACAAATTAAAGGGAGGTCTGAAGAAGGGTTTCGATCGGAAACATCACCTATTCCTCTTCTCCAGAGATGCTGCTTGACCTACCGAGTTACTCCAGCTTTTTGTGTCTATCTTCAACAGCGATTTTGGGTTGGTTAACAACAGCACTGATGACAACTGTTATACTTCAGTCATGATGAGAAATCTACACTACGGACTAAACTGAAACCAGGAGTAATTCTCGTCTTCACTCTTTAGGAAACTCACAGGGAAGGTGTCCCTTTTTATATGTAAACGTGTTACCTGTAGCTTCATGACATCACCACAGGCTGGGGCACCAACCAGGCCAGTTCCAACACTATTTGAATCCTTATTCAAGGAGCCAACGTTTCTGGGATTCTCATAGTGATCCACTACCTGCAAGGTGGGGAAAAAAATCAATTCAATAAAAAATCCTCCACCGAATCAAATCTCTTCTTCAACCTATAATCACCACACACATAAGTTCCCCAACTAAAAGACAGGCAAGCAACTTGATAAAGTAATCCCAACATATTATATGCCAGAAAGTACTATTGAACTATTTTACAAATTATACTATTATGCTAATCTCTCTTCAATTATAAAGCCATTCATGGTGAATCTCTGGAACTCCCTGCCACAGAGGGTAGTCGAGGCCAGTTCATTGGCTATATTTAAGAGGGAGTTAGATGTGGCCCTTGTGGCTAAGGGGATCAGAGGGTATGGAGAGAAGGCAGGTACGGGATACTGAGTTGGATGATCAGCCATGATCATATTGAATGGCGGTGCAGGCTCGAAGGGCCGAATGGCCTGCACCTAATTTCTATTTTTCTATGTTTCTAGATAAACAATTTATTGCTGTCATTGACATCTCATGTTTCAATGATCCACAGCTTTGGGAATGTACGTCAAAACGCTCGCTCTAGTCAGATGACGAGAGATAGGAAAAAATAATCATCCCTAGCCTAGTTTAGGTCCTGCCTTTAGGTCCTCCCCCCACCATCCACTTACACCCGTATGGATCAATTTTCTTCACTCCCAACACAAGATGGCGATGAGGACGACTTTCTTTAGTTAGAGGGTGGTGAATCTGCGGAATGTATTGCCACAGACGGCTGTGGAGGCCAAGTCAATGGGTATTTTTAAAGTGGAGATTAGATAGGTTCTTGGTTCGTAAGGACATCAAAGATTACGGGGAGAAGGCAGGAGAATTGGATTGAGGGGAGAAAAATAACTCAGCCATGAATTATGTCTTGTGGCTGAAAATAGGGCAGAATCAACATTCATTGTCACCACCATCTTATGAGATGAGACACTAATTCCCCCCACAAACCCCTTTCAGCTCCAGCACCCCCGCCCTCCATTTCCCTCGCCCTACATTCTCACCCCCACCCCCTCCACATACCCTCTCACCCATTCTCATCCCCACCGCTCCCCCCCCCCCCCAACCTCCCATTCCACTCCACTCTCCCCTTGACCACCCGTTCCCCATCCTCCCCTCCCCCTCCTGACCGCCGCTCTCGCCTCCCTGTCCCACTGCTGCGCCACAACACAAGCTGGACAACCCTTCCCCCTCCGCGTTATTCGGGAGATGGGGGGGGGGGGGGGGCGCTCCCACACGCGGGGCGCCGGGCCCGTACCTTCTCGTGGTAGGCGGCGGTGAGAGGGAGCCGAGCGTTACCCGCCAGACGCAACAGAGAGCGGGGAGCAGCCATCGCCATCGCCATCGCAGCAGCCGTCAACAGGTTAGTCACGTGCCCCGTCCGATCACCTCAGACGCCGGGCCTCCCCGCCAGCGCGTTGACGTCACCGCAGCTGTTACCCCAGCAACCCCGGCCGAGGGGTTGCGCGCGCCGGCTGCGGGGTCCGTAACATAAAGGCGCTGATCGGTCAGGTTGCAATTTCCATACAATTCCGCTGAAAAAAAACTAAGCTGTTAAAAAGGCATGTAGTGTTGTTAGCCTATCCATGTTCTCCAGAGATGCTGCCTGACTACCTGAGTTACTCCAGCACTTTGTGTTTTCTTTTGTAAACCAGTATACAAAGTTTATTGTGTCTACAAACGTCGTGATCGTGATGCAAACGCACATCAGATAAGACACAACCTGTAAACATTGTTCAGACATGATGCTGAACATCTGTAGGATGCAGACAGAATCTGAAGAAGGGCCCCGACTCAAAATGTTGCCTGTCCATTCCCACCATCAATGCTGCCTCCAGCACGTGGCAGCCAAGGATGGCAACTATTCCACTTTCCAGTGTTATTTTCATTTCAAGGTGGTGCAGTGGTAGAGTTTCTGTCTCACCGCATCAGAGCTCCAGGTTCAATCCTGACCTCGAGTGCTGTCTGTGTAGAGTTTGCATGTTCTCCATGGTGCTCTGAATTCCTCCCACATTCCAAAGACGTGCAAGTTTGTAGGCTAATTGGCCCCTGTAAATTGCCCCTAGTGTGTAGGATGCAAAACTGGGATAATGTAGTGTGAATGGGTGATCAATGGTTGGTGTGGGCTGAAGGGCCTGTTTCCATGTTGTATCTCTAAACAAAACATGTTATACCTAAATGCAGGAAATCATGAAGTGATATCCTAAAATTGCACAGACTACCAAACATTTGACAGCCAAGAGTCAACTTTTGAATCTTGGCAGATACACCATGTAGCTGTGACATATGCTAATTGGGGAGGAAAAAAAAAGTTTTACCGTGGGCAAAACATGCTGAAATTACAGAAATAACCACAAACACTTACTCTCCAAGAAGCCAAAATGCCACAACCTGTGTGATAAGGCTGGTCACCTCAACAAAACCTGCCCAAATCAACAATGCATCTTTGACCAAAAGATACAATGTGCAAGAAAAATAATTCAGAAGAAAATACCTGTTGTTGCTGGGAAACCAACAATGGAGTGAAAGGCATGTTCTGATCTGTCTGAAACTCACTGGTATTCCTGAGCAAGCCCATGACTGAGTGATGCAAACTAGCAATCTCAAAGGTTCAGGACTGCGTACTAAGAGAAACACTGAAGCTGTGTTCAAGCAACAAAAGGGCTGTAGGGCACCCCCACTATTCCACGCACATTCGTTAAAATGGGTTTCAAATCTCATTAACTAATGGCTTTAGATTGTAAATGAATGAAGACTGACAATTTGCTAACATTATTAACATGAATAACGTGGGGTGTTATAAATTGTTGACTTGAATCATTTGCAAGACTTACTTTTATTTTTTTGTAAACAAAGCATAATAATTTTTTTAATAAAAAGAATAACAGATGACAGTATCCTGGTTTTGAGGCGTAAGCTTTCGCTCATCTTTAGGTGGCATCACATCTGTTTTGAGAGAACAACCTTGCTGATCTGCTAAACATAAAAGTTGCAGGAGCGCAACTGCAAACAAAAAACATGTAAAATAATAGCGGCAATCAAAGAAATGGTAGGATGTATGTGGTGTGATAGGCTCTGTCGGTCTTCCTGTAGACAAGCACCAGCACTCCACACATTGGAACAGTGGCTCATGCGAATGGTATGTTAGCTTTCATAGCAAAAGGATTTGACTATAGGAGCAGGGAGGTTCTACTGCAGTTGTACAGGGTCTTGGTGAGACCACACCTGGAGTATTGCGTACAGTTTTGGTCTCCAAATCTGAGGAAGGACATTATTGCCATAGAGGGAGTACAGAGAAGGTTCACCAGACTGATTCCTGGGATGTCAGGACTGTCTTATGAAGAAAGACTGGATAGACTTGGTTTATACTCTCTAGAATTTAGGAGATTGAGAGGGGATCTTATAGAAACTTACAAAATTCTTAAGGGGTTGGACAGGCTAGATGCAGGAAGATTGTTCCCGATGTTGGGGAAGTCCAGGACAAGGGGTCACAGCTTAAGGATAAGGGGGAAATCCTTTAAAACCGAGATGAGAAAAACTTTTTTCACACAGAGAGTGGTGAATCTCTGGAACTCTCTGCCACAGAGGGTGGTTGAGGCCAGTTCATTGGCTATATTTAAGAGGGAGTTAGATGTGGCCCTTGTGGCTAAGGGGATCAGAGGGTATGGAGAGAAGGCAGGTACGGGATACTGAGTTGGATGATCAGCCATGATCATATTGAATGGCGGTGCAGGCTCGAAGGGCCGAATGGCCTACTCCTGCACCTAATTTCTATGTTTCTATGTAACAGCAAGCAAAGATACTAGAGGAGCAAGATGCGCCACCTAACGAAAAAAGCGTAGTATCACATGTGTGATTGTCGACGCCATTTTACCGGGCTGCCTCGACCATGGAGTCTACATCTAAATCTTCATCTTACTGCTCTGCTATCAATTGCTCTAATCGTCAAAGTAGACGACCCGACCTGTCTTTCTTTAGGTTCCCCCATAAAAAAGAAAGGTGAGAAAATATTATTATTTTCTGTCGATATTATTCTGAACTGAAAATGTTATTTTCTGTTCTCCCATCAACTGTCATTGGGAAACTAGGTTTGTCGGTACATTAGAAAGTTATTAGAATTATTTGTAATAGATCTTTACCTACCACTATAATAAAGTCAATACTTTTAACACTTCTGTACGTTTTGGGTTTTGTTCTTGTAAGGCAGGGAGGGGTCTCCAAAATATGGCCCGCGGGACACATTAGGCCCACCACGAGATTCTTCGAGCTCAGATTCGAGTCCGGGCTGTTACCCGTTATGTCCCTCGAATTGTCGAGACATCACAAACAAAGATCACAAGCCCAAAGAGCTCCTCTATAATCTTTGCATAAGCCCGCCGTGAAGAAGGGTGCAATCAAAGATTATAGAACTCCGCTCTATAATCTTTGGGTGCAATGGTGGGGCGGGGGGTTCGGCGGCGGCGGTCGGAATCAAAGATACTAAAGGAGCTCTGCTCTATAAGCTTTGGTAGGAATGGGACGGCTGCGCGTTATAACGTACTATCTATCGTTCCACTCTCCTTCTCCCTCTTCTCCCTTCTCCCTCACCCCTTGTCTCTTTCCCCTTCTCTCTCCCCTTCTCTCGACCTCTCTCTCTCCCTTCTCTCGATCTCTCTCTCCCCCTTCTCTCTCCCTTTCTTCTCTCGATCTCTCTCTCCCCCCTTCTCTCGATCTCTTCCTCTCCCTTCTCTCTCTCCCTCCCTGCTCCCTCTCCCTCCCTTCCCTCTCTCCCTCCCTTCCCTCTGCGTGAGAGTTGGCAGCCCTGGTATGCCTTAGGTCCAAAAGAGGATAGAAAGAAAATACTTAATGGTCTTTGTAAGAAGATTTTAATAAGCTCTTCTACATTCAAGGTAAATTCACATATTAAAGGCAAAATGCATCTTCAATATACAGGTCTGTCCACACAATTGAAAACAATTGCACTTAAGTGATACATCATCCATTCTGCAGGCATGTAGTTTTCTTATTCATTTTCATAATCATTTTCTTATTAGTTAATCCTAAATTATATTTTCTGTAATTTCAGATGTCGACAGTGGGTCCAGAATACTCGTCGACAAGATTTCCTGCACCAAACTCCGGAGTACTTGTCAGCCAACTGTTGTTTTTGTTCTTTACACCTTGAACTTGACTAGTTTTCCAACAAGCAGACCAAGAACAGGCTAAATTGGAATGCAGTTCCAGCGCTCTTTGACATTCCTAACCCACCAAAACGTCTGTCTTCCCAACGCAGGTTACTCAAGAGGAAGAATGAGAACCTCCTATCCTCACCAACGCCTTTAAAACAGCAAAGAGGCAAGTATTTTTTACCTTTTTAAATTAAAATATATTCTCTCACTTTGGCTAAATATGAAAAAAATGTATCCAAACTGATATAATTGCTAATGGTCAATATGTAATGGCATGTATGGTACTTTTATTTTCATTTGTGAAATGTTCACAAAACTATAATCACACATAAGACTACACAGTGTGGGCTGATGGAATGCGTACTAGTATTTAATTCAAGTAAGAACACCAATTTAAAGCTTCCCCAAGCATAATTCATACAAATTTAAATTTATTTGATTTATAAAAAATCTTCTAAAAATCAAGTTCATGATTTTCTTCTGGTAGATTGAAATTGGTGCATCACATCTATTTTTAATTATAATTAGTAGTAGATGCTGATTTATTTACATGTATATGCTTAATCTTTTTCATTAGTATGCTTGCCATTTATTTTCTCCTTTCTCATTTTTTTTTGTCTTGGCAGTGCCACACAACATACAGTCCGAACATTCTTACGGCTCAGCTGCAGACAAAGTTCCTCGGAAAGAACACAGCGGTGTCTCTACAACTCCTGAAACACCTGATCTTCAATTCACACCAAATGTAAATGTCAGCAGAGCTCTGAAGAACAAAAGACAGCGTACTTTCTGCCTCAAAAAAAGATTACAACAGCTTAAATTATCAATGGGAAAGAATGCTACAGAAAGTAAGACAATTAGTGACTTGATCAGAGGGGCTGGTGAATTTTTACAAGAACCAGCACTGTCTTTCTTTGCGTCGCAGTTGTGTAATGCATCCGGACGTAGAAGTGCAAGAGGAAGACGATGGAGTTATTCAGACAAGGTAGTTGCCTTGCCCCTCTACCACCAGAGTCCCCGAGCATATCAGTTCTGCCAATGCATTTTCACACTTCCATCAATCTCATCACTACGTAGGTGATTGTGCAATATTGAAGTGAGGCCTGGGTTTCCCCCTAAGATCTTTGAACTTTTGAAAGACAGGGTTGCGGGGATGTCAGAGAGGGATACATTATGTGTAGTTTCCTTTGACGAAATGAGTTTACGTGCAAGCCTCTCTTACAATATTACTGAAGATTCAGTAGAGGGTTTTGAGGACTTTGGATCCCTAGGGAAGACATCAAGGCCTGCCAACCATGCTCTCGTTTTCATGGTTAGAGGCTTGATGGGGAAATGGAAGCAACCTGTAGGTTACTTTGTTTCACGGGACTGCAGAACGGCTGACAAACTGCAAACATTACTCAATGAATGTTTACAGAAGGTCAAGGCTATTGGACTACAGCCTAAGGCTGTTATTTGTGACCAAGGCCCAAGCAATGTTCGACTGTACTCCAACTTGGGTGTGACGGAAGACCATCCTTTCTTCTTCCACGGGGGAACCAATATCTATTGCATGCATGACCCACCTCAATTGTTGAAAAACACTCGATCAAATTTGGAGAAATATGTTTTTGAGGTCAAGGGAGAGGATGGCAGAAAAAAAACATATCAAATGGGCACATATTTACACATTTTATGAGCATGTTTCACAGTTGCCCATTAGAAAAGCCCATAAATTAACCAGAGGCCATTTTGTTTTAAACAGCTTCTCTAAAATGAGTCAACAAGGCTGCGCAGGTGCTTAGCCATTCGGTAGCAGCAGGTGTCTACACCTATGCAGCTCTTGGAAAGTTACCTGGGGAGGCTGTTTATACGGCAGAGTTTATTGAAATGGTTGATGGACTGTTTGACTCATTTAACAGCAGGTTTTTCAAGGACCCCAAAAAGTTAAGGAGGCCTATGTCAGAAAGGTCTGCACATGTCATTCTTTGAATCATGCTTGACTGTACTCCAAAGCTTGGCAGTGCTTGGAGCTAAAAATGTGTTGTTTGTCAAGGGATGGCGGCTTGCAATTTCTTGCATTTCACAGCTGTGGCAGCACATAAAGGAAAGCACAGACGCCCGTTTAATGTTCACATCTCGGATCAATCAGATAGTTGTAAAGAATTTGTTCTCCACTATTCGGCGAAAGGACGGATTCAGAGAAAATCCATCAGCGAAGGAGTTTTGATGTGCTTTTCGGATGGCTATGGTGGCTGAACTGATAAAGCCATCTGTGAGTGCAAACTGTTCCCCTGACTCAGACAAATTTATCTTGACATTGAAAACACTAACAAAAAACAGTCAAGAAACCATCAACACGATAGTCCCCACCAGACTGGCCGAGAAGCTACTGGAATTAGGGCTCAACAGCCCCCCTGTGTGCCTGGGACCTGGACTTTCTCACCGCCAGGCCCCAGGTAGTCAAGATGGGAGGGAATACATCGAAGTCCCTCGCCCTGAGCACAGGATCGCCCCAGGATTGCGTCCTCAGCCCCCTATTGTACTCCCTGCACACACATGACTGTGTGGCTAGGTTCAGCTCCAACTCAATAATCAAGTTTGCTGATGACAATGTGGTGGTGGGCCTGATCTCAGACAACAATGAGAAGGCCTACCGGGAGGAGGTGACTGATCTGGCACTCCGTTGTCGGGACAACAGCCTCCTCTTGAACATCAAAAAAACTAAGGAGCTGATCGTGGTCTTTAGGAGGGCACATCATCCGAGTACGTACACACCATTGAGGGTAAATGGCGATACTGTGGATAGGGTGAGCTGCTTTAAACACCTGGGAGTCCACATCTCTGAGGATATGACATGGACATCACACGCTGCAGCACTCGTGAGTAAGGCAAGGCAGCGCCTTTACCACCTCAGGCAATTGAGGAAATTCAGAGTGTCTCCGAGGATCCTCCAGTGCTTCTACTCAGTGGCTGTGGAAAGCATCTTGTCAGGAAATATTACAATCTGGTTTGGGAATTGCTCTGCCCAGGACATGAAGGCTCTGCAGAGAGTAGTGCGTTCGGCCGAACGCACTATGGGAACTTCACTCGCCCCCCTGCAGGAACTATACATCAGGAGGTGCAGCTCCAGAGCCAATAAAATTATGGGAGACCCCTTCAATGGACTGTTCCAGCTGCTATGGTCAGGCAAACGCCTCCGTTGCCATGCTGTGAGAACGGAGAGGTTGAGAAGGAGTTTCTTCCCAGAGGCCATTAGGACTGTAAACACCTATCTCACCAGGGACTAACTTTACTGTACCACTCTACTGCTTTTTTTTAAAAATTGCTGTTTTTTCCCCTTTTTCTTTCCGCCCACAATATTTAATATGAAAAATAATATGTGATTCTGTTACATTCTGTTTGTAGTTTGTTTGGTTGTTTGTTTGTTTGCCTTTTTGCACAAAGTCCGCGGGCATAGCCACTTTTCATTTCACTGCACCTCATGTGTATGTGATGAATAAACGTGACTTGACTTGATCTCCATCTATCTCCCATACCAATAAACCAAAGCAGCACAATGCGGTCTGCAGCATTTCACTTTATCAGGTACACAGTAGAGAGCATGCTGACCGGTTGCATCGTGGCTTGGATCGGCAACTTGAGCGCCCTGGAGAGGAAAAGACTACAAAAAGTAGTAAACACTGCCCAGTCCATCATCGGCTCTGACCTTCCTTCCATCGAGGGGATTTATCGCAGTCGCTGCCTCAAAAAGGCTGGCAGCATCATCAAAGACCCACACCATCCTGGCCACACACTCTCATCTCCCTACTACCTTCAGGTAGAAGGTACAGGAGCCTGAAGACTGCAACAACCAGGTTGAGGAATAGCTACTTCCCCACAGCCATCAGGCTATTAAACCTGGCTCGGACAAAACTCTGATTATTAATATCCCATTATCTGTTATTTGCACTTTATCAGTTTATTTATTCATGTGTGTATATATTTATATAATGGTATATAGACACACTGATCTGTTTTGTAGTAAATGCTTACTATGTTCTGTGTGCTGAAGCAAAGCAAGAATTTCATTGTCCTAACAGGGACACACGACAATAAACTCACTTGAACTTGATCTCCCGGAAGAGAATACACTAGCTTACATCGCAGGTCACATCTGTCACAGGATCATCACTTCACATGAACTGTCCTCAAAATGCCACACATGCAGAAAAGTTCTATTACGAACTGATACCACTTTAGTTGATCCTGCACTCATATTCATCCATCATAAAGCATATGACACATCAACGTCTGACTTCGGCTCATTGATGGTGCCTTTGGAATACTTGGGTTCTGTGAAGTGTGCGAGAAA
Organism: Amblyraja radiata; assembly: GCF_010909765.2. NCBI lineage: Eukaryota > Metazoa > Chordata > Chondrichthyes > Rajiformes > Rajidae > Amblyraja > Amblyraja radiata. The sequence goes on along the minus strand of NC_045980.1, from coordinate 12,154,215 downwards.
GCGTTCCACACAGAATTTGATGATGTTAAAATGACCAGGGATAACATTTCCCATCTAATAAACACAGCAATACTTAACACACAGCAATACAAAGACATGAACTTGTGCTGCAATAGAGTCAAGGTTAGAATTGTAGCAATCTTTGTGAGTATCCACATGCACTATGGACTAAAATTCAAGAATAGAAAAATGCATAACATAACTGTTAAAAGGAGATGTAAAAAACTTAAAAAAGTAGAACATAAGTGCATTATTTTCAAACATTAGTTATTTGAAATAATACTATTCAAGTTCAAGTGAGTTTATTGTCCCTGATGGTACAATGAAATTCTTGGGTTTGCTTCAGCACAACAGAACATAGTAGGCATTGACTACAAAACAGATCAGTGTGTCCATAAACCATTATATAAATATATACACACGTGAATAAATAAACTGATGAAGTGCAAATAACAGATAATGGGCTATTAATGTTCAGAGTTTTGTCCGAGCAAAGTTTAATAGCCTGATGGCTGTGGGGAAGTTGCTATTCCTAAACCTGGTCGTTGCAGTCTTCAGGCTCCTGTACCTTCTACCTGAAGGTAGCAGGGAGATGAGTGTGTGGCCAGGATGGTGTGGGTCCTTGATGATACTGCCAGCTTTTTTGAGGCAGCGACTGCGATAGATCCCCTCGATAATAGTGAGGTCAGAGCCGACGATGTATTTACTACTTTTTTAGTAGTATTTAGGCAGTATTTCCTATGTTTTGTAGTCTTTTCCTCTCCTGGGCGCTCAAGTTGCCGAACCAAGACACGATGCAACCGGTCAGCATGCTCTCTACTTTGCACCTATAGAAGTTAGAGAGAGTCCTCCTTGACAAACCGACTCTCCGTAATCTTATCAGGAAGTAGAGGCGCTGATGTGCTTTCTTAATATTTGTATCAGTGTTCTCGGACTTGGAAAGATCTTCATAGATGTGCACGCCCAGGAATTTGAAGCTCTTGACCCTTTCAACCATCAACCCTTTGATATAAACGGGACTGTGGGTTCCCATCCTACTCCTTCCAAAGTCCACAATCAGTTCCTTGGTTTTTCTGGTTTTGAGGGCAATGTTATTGTTCTGGCACCATATGGACAGTTGCTCAATCTCTCTTCTAAACACTGACTCATCCCCATCAGTGATACGTCCCACAACAGTGGTGTCGTCAGCGAACTTGATGACGGAGTTCGCACTCTGACCGGCTACGCAGTCATAAGTATAGAGTGAGTACAGTAGGGGCTGAGCACGCAGCCTTGAGATGCTCCTGTGCTGATTGTTATCGAGTCTTGACACGTTTCCACCAATACGAACAGACTGGTCTGAGAATGAGGAAGGTGAGGATCCAATTGCAGAGGGATGCGCAGAGACCCAGTTCTGCGAGTTTGTTAACCAGCATGGAGGGAGGATTGTATTAAATGCCGAGCTGTAATTAATGAATAACAGCCTGATATATGAGTTTTTGTTGTCCAAGTGGTCCAGAGCAGAGTGGAGGGCCAGCGAGATCGCATCCACCGTAGATCTGTTGTGGCGGTAAGCGAACTGCAGTGGGTCCAGGTTTTTGATGGCCTTTGGAAGCAGATGGGAACCTCAGACCTCAGAAGTGAGAGGTTGAAAATGTCCGTAAAAACTCCAGCCAGTTTATCTACATAGTGCGAAAATTTGATTGTTACCCACATAAAATCGTGCCAATGACGATTTATTTATCTATATTACTAAAACTAAGATCTTGACCGCTTTCGACTTTCTGTTTCTCGATTTCCGAGAGAACGCCGCCACTTATGGCCGTCATATTTGGCCACCTCACTCAGAGTTCCAGAGGAGAGGGACTATAAAACCCGGAAGTGTTGCGCCTCACTCAGTCTCTGCGAGACAGAGGAAGCGAGAGGCTCACGGCTCTCTGAACGGCAAATAACACTGAACGCAAGTCTACTCCACGGTGAGTCCCCTTGATGTGGTTGTAAAGTGTTTGCCGAATTGTCTTGGCTTTTAAAGACTTCAGAAAATGTGTTGGCTGGCTTGGCTCTTAAAATCGTTGCAACAGTTTTCGGATGGATAAAGCGGCAAGATGCCGCTGAGTGCGTCATTTCCGGTTCGTGGCAAGATGGCGCTGACTACTCTGTCAATGGTGAGTGTGTTTCTTGGACGTTATTTAAAGCACGTATTTGCTTCAGCAGCAGCAGTCTCTACAGGAGGCTTTAAACGTTTGAGTAAGTGTGTGTGTGTGTGTGCGCAAGTCTCTGTGTGAGTGTGTGTGTATATATGTGTGTGAGTGTGTGTGTATATATGCGTGCTTATATAAAAGCGTGCTTCATTGAATGATGACTTCTGAGATAAATTATCAGATTTTCCTGGTTAAAATTTGACCGCTGAATCTCTCTATATTTAAATTGTCTCTTTTTTTTATCAACAGCAAAGAGACATAAAGACGCAGTGAGCAGCAACAAGAGACACAACAAAAATGAACTTAATAATTCTCATCTTTGACATTTTAATTGTTCTTATATTTTAAGTCATTCATTAAAACATAGAAAATAGGTGCCGGAGTAGGCCATTCTGCCCTTCAAGCCTGCACCACCATTCAATATGATCATGGCTGATCATCCAACTCCATATCCCATACCTGCCTTCTCTCCATACCCCCTGATCCCTTTAGCCACAAGGGCCACATCTAACTCCCTCTTAAATATAGCCAATGAACTGGCCTCAACTGCCTTCTGTGGCAGAGAATTCCACAGATTCACCACTCTGTAAAAAATGATTTTCTCATTTTGGTCCCTTATCCTTAAACTGTGACCCCTTGTTCTGGACTTCCCCAACATTGGGAATAATCTTCCTGCATCTAGCCTGTCCAACCCCTTAAGAATTTTGTACGTTTCTATAAGATCCCCCCTCAATCTTCTAAATTCTAGCGTGTACAAGCCGAGTCTATCCAGTCTTTCTTCATATGAAAGTCCTGCCATCCCAGGAATCAGTCTGGTGAACCTTCTCTGTACTCCCTCTATGGCAAGAATGTCTTCCCTCAGATTAGGAGACCAAAACTGTACGCAATACTCCAGGTGTGGTCTCACCAAGACCCTGTACAACTGCAGTAGAACCTCCCTGCTCTTATACTCAATTCACATTTTAAACTTTAATAAATCCTTTTTCCACTTTTCATGCCTGCGTGTTCTTCATCACAATGGGAACCTAATGGGCAGGAATGGATACTCTGTGGGAGAGCCACTAAGAGCAAAGATCCTATAGGGTGATTTCACGAAAGGTCACTGGAGCGTAAATCCCCACTCACGTGACCGAAAATTTTAACTGGGGGACAAGCGTCACTTCCGGTACATGTTAGTGGATGGGAAAACACGCACTTTCACACTCGTTAAAAACATCGAAAACGACCCGTTTTTGAGCTGCAATTAAGTGAGCCAGTCGGGGTGACCGTGAGGAACAGCTACCTAAATTTACAGTCCAAAAGAAAGATAGAAACTAAGGTAAATACAAGAGCGAGCTGAAGGTGTAAAAAAGGCGGAAGTGCTAGCGGACATTTTTCTTGGAGATTTAAAGATCCAAAATATCGGGAATTATCGCGTTTGCTCGCTGCATTTCATCAAAAGTGGCATTATTGACTTTGTTATCTTTATTCATTTGTTATATGAAAAGTATTAAAAGTTAGAAACCCGTCAGTAAAATTGCAAAATCGCCCATGGTTCTCGGGTGGGTTTTAACATGCAAAATGAAAACGCTTCTGAAGCTCCATTTACCATTTAAATAATCGTAAGCTTGCATCTCAGTAAAATTTATTTCGAAACGCATTGAGAGTTTACGATTATTTAAATGGTAAATGTAGCTTCAGAAGCGTGTTCACTTTGCATGTTAAATCCCACCCGAGAACCATGGGCGATTTTGCAATTTTACTGACGGGTTTCTAACTTTTAATACTTTTCATATAACAAATGAATAAAGATAACAAAGTCAATAATGCCACTTTTGATGAAATGCAGCGAGCAAACGCGATAATTCCCGATATTTTGGATCTTTAAATCTCCAAGAAAAATGTCCGCAATCAACTTCCGCTCATTTTACACCTTCAGCTCGCTCTTGTATTTACCTTAGTTTCTATCTTTTTTTTGGACTGTAAATTTAGGTAGCTGTTCCTCACGGTCACCCCGACTGGCTCACTTAATTGCAGCTCCAAAACGGGCCGTTTTCGATGTTTTTAACGGGTGTGAAAGTGCGTGTTTTCCCATCCACTAACATGTACCGGAAGTGACGCTTGTCCCCAGTTAAAAATTTCGGTCACGTGAGTGGGGATTTACGCTCCAGTGACCTTTCGTGAAATCACCCTATAGCGGAGCAAGATGGACCACTCCTGCGAAAAACACGTAGTACGGTCATGGGCAGATTAAGGACCCATTTCCTTAACCAGCTTCCGTCCATCTAGTATCTTTGACAGCAAGATCCTATAGGAGGTACACAAAAGTGCTGGAGAAACTCAGCCGGTGCAGCAGCATCTATGGAGCGAAGGAAATAGGCGACGTTTCGGGCCGAAACCCTTCTCCTTTCAACCCGAAACGTCGCCTATTTCCTTCGCTCCATAGATGCTGCTGCACCCGCTGAGTTTCTCCAGCATTTTTGTGTACCTTCGATTTTCCAGCATCTGCAGTTCCTTCTTAAACAAGATCCTATAGGATCTTTGCTTTGCGTAACAGTGTGGTGACCTTACAAACATGGCGACTGTTGACACACGTCTTACCAGCAATGAGGTCGAAATACGTCATTGTTATCCGTCAAATTAATGAAAGACCAGTTAAAAAAAAAAAAAAAACATAGCCGCGTGACTATGGCGTTTTTAGTAGTCTTTCTTATCGCCTTATTTTCTTCGTCGTAATAAATAGTCGGCTGGGCACACGTTCTGTCGAATTGCACGTATCTTTCCTTATTTTCAAGCTTTGGTTAAAGTAGAGTGTCAGGGTGGTAAGATGTGGTCCGGGGGTGGGAGATTGTTGTGATTTGGATCTGGCGCCGCCGGCTCTCCCCCCGCGTAGGCCCCGCGATGGCGAGCGAGGCCGCGGAGCCGCCGATGGAACCCGGGGATAAAGACAGAGCTGGGCCCGGGGGCAGGGACAGGGGCAGGGCTGGGGATGAGATGGAGCCCGGGGATAAAGATAGAGACAGAGCTGGGCCCGGGGGCAGGGACAGGGCTGGGGATGAGATGGAGCCCGGGGATAAAGACAGAGACAGAGCTGGGCCCGGGGACAGGGGCAGGGGCAGGGCTGGGGACGAGATGGAGCCCGGGGATAAAAATAGAGACAGAGCTGGGCCCGGGGGCAGGGGCAGGGCTGGGGACAGGGACAGGGCTGGGGACGAGATGGAGCCCGGGGATAAAGATAGAGACAGAGCTGGGCCCGGGGGCAGGGACAGGGCTGGGGACAGGGACAGCTCGGGGGACGAGGAGGAGATGGAGCCCGGGGACGAGGAGACGGGGGCTGGGGACGGCGCTGGGGACGGGGATGAAGCTGAGGCCGACTCCGGCTCGGGGGAGGAGATGGACGACTCTTCGGATGACGAGCAAGAAAACGAGGCGGAAATTCAGCGGTTGGAGGAACAGGTGCGACGTGTGGCGGGAGATCGGGGAGAGGGAGGGGGGGATCGAGTGGTTATCATGTCCCCGACCCCGCCGCCCTCCCCGGGGAGCAGGTTGTCACCGGCAGGGGGAACATCAAGCACAAAGCACCTCCTTACACCAGGCACCCGAGATAATCCGCAGCCCCCTCTGGCACCGTCCTCTTACACATCTCCTGGAGCGTCAGTGAATGAGCCCCTTGGCCAGGCTTCATCACCGAGAGGGAGCAGGCGGTTGTGACTCAGCGGGGGGAGGGGGAAGTGGAGGAGGATGGGGTGGAATGGTGAGGCGGGAGGAGGAGTAGTAGGGGTAGGGGGGCAGGAGGAGTAAAGGGGGAGAGGAGGGAGTTGGGGGAGGAGGATGAGGGAGGGAGGAGGGCAAAGGGAAAGTAGGGGTGAAGCCTGGCCAAGGGGTTCCTTTGCTGGCACTGCAGATGTCAGAAACACGCAATTGCAGATACTGGTTTACAAAAAAAGACCCAAAGTAACTCAGCGGGTCAGGCAGAACGTGGATAGGTGACGTTTAAGGTTGGTGCCCTTCTACAGATGTTGGAAGTAAAAGCAAAAGTGTAGAGGAAATTGCATCAAAGTACAATAATCTGTTGGCACATCGGTCAGTGGATTTTGCAGTATCTGTGGAGAACATGGATAGGTGATGTTTCAGGTTGGGACCTTCTGACCTAGGGGTCCCAACCCGAAACATTGCGTATCCATGTTCTCCAGTGATGTTGCCAGATGTGCTGAGTTACACACGTTTTTCTTGTCAACAGTTGATGACTCGTCGTAATAAATGAGACAAACACAAATTCGTTTTTTTTTTTAAATTGCAATATTTTGCAATATTTAATTGCAATATTTGCTGTTGAACTTTAAAAAGTGGTGGAAAGATTTTCTAGAGATCCTGAAAAATAGATAAGGTGTAGGTGAGATGTGTTGAAGTTTACATTTTTTAATAAAATACATTTATATTTTGCTTTCATGTGATTCTCTGATAAATCATTTTCGGTAGCTTATCTTCAACGAGGATAGACTTACTTCAGTGGGGTCAGTAACTAGTCACCAGAGCTCTGCTTAAATTACCATTCTATTAATTTTTTATGCAATACAATTCTGCAATAGCAAGGAGCCTGTTGGTCATTAATTGCTATTGCCAATTAATTCAGTGTTTCAGAAGGCCAGCAACTCTGCATTCGTGCTTGCTTGTTGGACATTGCGTGGGTCTTTAGGCTCTTTACTGACTTTTGCATATTCCTGCGAGTTATAAGAAATAAATATCATCTTTCCACAATTTTATATCTTGCTCATGCACCACAATTAATTTGAAGTTTGTGCATTCATTGTTAATCGTGTATTGCACTATTAAATAAAATGACACACATGACCATAATTAGGCAGACACTGGTGGGTATAATTGGCAAGGTGCTGATGTTGATTTGTACTACTTTAAGCTTTCCATCAGTGCCTACGACTACAATTGCCACATCGATTTAATTAAACTGCTACGTCAGGAGGGAGAACTGGTGAAATTGCGATGTGCTCGGCAGACGATGAGTGAACTTTTTCCGCTTACAGAAGGTAAGATTATTATTGCAAATATATTGAAAGCTGAGTCATGTGAGATTTTAAAGTGAACCATACTTTATAACATATTTAAACCAGATTGGTATCCAGAAGTTGCAATCAATTAGCTTTAACATGGTCTCTGAAGCAGATTTTATAATTTATCAATTCCCAATATTGTTTTCTGGATTGTGTGTATCTCTGAATCTGATTTGCTATTGTAGTTTTTACTTATTTTTGATATTGATTTAATGTAGCCAAATACTACTGTTGTAACATGAATAATTTTCTTTGAGATTATTGGTCTTTGCTGGATTGGATGTATTGAGAACATAAGCAAATGTGATTTTTTTTACAGAACTTTGGCTGGACTGGTTGAAAGATGAGATTCGAATGGCAGAAAAGCCACATGACAGGGAGAAAGTTTATGAACTGTTTGAGAAGGCCATCAAAGACTATATTTGTAAGTTGCTCTGCTTGTTGTATTTTAGCTACATCTACAATTCACACCAAAGAGCAATCACAAGTTTCTCTGATTAAGCCATCAATCTGGTGGCATTGTACTAGGTCCTCCAGGCAACTAGGTTAAATCCTGACCTCGTACTGTCTATGTGGAGTTTGTATCTGCTCTTCACAGTCGCGTGGGTTTCCCCCAAGTACTCCAGTTTCGTCTCACTTCGCAAAGATGTGCTGATTTGTTGATTGACAACTGTAAATTGCCCCTTAGTTGTAGGATAAGTGGCAAAAGAATCAAAGGGGACCTGATGGGAAGAGGGAATAAGTTTCAGGGGTTACAGAGGAATGGGACTATTAGAATTGCTTTGCTGGGAGCCAACATAAATTTGACGGGACCACCTTCTGTCTCAAGTCAAAACTAGCTCTAACCTTAAGCTAGCTCTAATCTGTTTGCTGAGCAGAGATTTTTCTCAGTGGAAAAGAAAGGAGATTTTAGGGTTGATAGAGTTGTTTTCATTTTAGTACTTTCTGGTCACAGTACACGAGTCGCAGCAAAGCTTTGTAGTTACTGTTAAAATGAGACTGCCTGAAAATAACTCTTGTCTGCTGAATTAACCTAACTTTAAATCTATGTGCTTACCAATTGGGAAATGTCCATTTTGTTTAGAGCAGATAAATAACTTATGTAGAGAGGAACTGCAGATGCTGGTTTAAACTGAAGCATAGACCCAAAATGTTGGAGTAACTCAGCAGATCAGGCAGCATCTCTGGAGAAAATGAATAAATGACGTTTCGGGTCGAGACCCTTCTTCTTGAGACTTTTCTTCATAATTTGATGTAATAATGTCACTGTATCCTAAGTAAACTCGAGTAAGAGATTCATTCCAACCACCTAGCGTCCACCTTGGCGGCACGGTGGCGCAGTTGTAGTGATGCTGCCTTACAGTGCCAGAGACCCGGGTTCAATCCTGATTATGGGTGTTATCCGTATGGATTTTGTTCGTTCTCCCTGTGACCACATCGGTTTTCTCCGGGAGCTCTGGTTTCCTCCCACACTCCAGAGACTTGACATATTTGTAGGCGAATTGGCTTTGGTAAAATTGTAAATAGTCCCTAATGTGTAGGATAGAGTTAGTGTACGGGGATCGCTGGACAGCATGGACTCGGTGGGCTGAAGGACCTGTCTCCACGCTGTATCTCTAAGCCTAGTGGTCACTCTGTGAGGCTACGAGTTGTTTTCAAATACAAAGTTGTAGTTTAACAGCTATAAATGTATTTTAGTTACCGCAAGCTAAAAATACCAAAGGCTGTTTGTTATATTGTTTAATACAGCATCATTGCACAGGTGACGATAGCAATTGCTGGTCAATTTCAATGAACTCCTGCAGTGTAACTAGCGCCCTGTGTTCTTAGAGGTAGTGGTGTCTGATGACTATGGTGACGCTCCGTTTGCTAATACGGAAATCGGTTATAAAGAGGTCCGCAATAACAAAGGTGGACTGTATGTACCGAGATACAATGAGAAGCTATTTGTTTACAATCCAGGCCAATCATACCATCCATGAGTGCATCAAAGCAGTATAAAAGAGAACATGAATGAAACAGAATGTCGACCATAGTGTTACAACTACAGAGAGTGCGGATAAGAAGTAGTACAAGAAGCGCATCGAGGTAGATTGAAAGATCATGAATTCTCCACTAACATATGAGAGGTCTGTTCATGAATCTGATAACAGCAGGAAAGAAGCTGCTCCTGAATCTAGTGGTACATTCTTTCAAGCTCTTGTATCTTCTGCCCGACATGAGAGGGGAGAAGAGCGAGTAACCGGGGTGAAAATGGTTCTTGATTATTTTGCTGCTTTCTCGAGGCTGCGTGAGGTGTAGACGAGGTCAATGAGGAGGGGAGCGGATTGCGTGATAGACTGGACTACATTCACTGCTCTGTAGTTTCTTGTGGTTTTGTGCATCTTTATAAATTGGTAAGAGTCGCTGGACACATGCCAAATTCCTTCGCCACCCGAGTAAACTGAGGCGTTGTGTGCTTTCTCGGCTGTATCAGTGTGGTTGAACCAGGATAAGATGTCGGTGACGCTTGCACCTAGAAACTTGAAGTTCTAGACCGTCTCCACTTCAGCGCTGTTGATGCAGGCAGGAGAGGGGCGTGTACTCCATGCCACTCCTTGCAGTTGATGACAACCTCCTTTGGTTTGCTGACATTGAGGGAGACGTCATTGCCTTAACACTGTGCCATTAAGCTCTTTATCTCCTTAATATACTCTGTTTCGTCATCATTTCAGATCTGGCCCACTAAGATTATGTTATCTGCAAACTTGTAAATGGGAGTTGAAGCGGTATTTGGTCGCACAGTCATGAGCGCATAGGGAATATAGTGAAGGGCTGCGTACAAATCCTTGTGAACCCCCCCCCCCCCCCCCCCCCCCATGTTGAGAATTATAGTGGAGGATGTTTTGTCGCCTATCCTGGCTGATTGTGGTCTATGAGTCAGGAAATCCAGGATCCAGTTGCACTGCTGAATCCCAGCTCCAGGTGTATAGAGACGATAGACAGTGTGTGTAGGAAGCAACTGCATATGCTGGTTTACACCGAAGATGCACACAAAATGCTGGAGTAACTCAGCAGGTCAGGCAGCATCTCTGGAGAAAAGGAATAGGTGATGTTTTGGGTCGAGACCCTTCTTCAGACTGAGGGTCGGGGGAGAGGGAAACTAGTGGTATGAAAAGGTACAGAACTAATCGGAGCTGGCATCGATGACCCAAGAGCCCACCATGGTCCATTATTGGCTGTGGAGGAAGAGATGCGAGCAGTGAATCTAGTGGGATGACTAGAGTGGGGGAGGGGCAGAGAGAGAGGGAATGCAAGGGTTACTTGAAATGAGAGAATCAATAGTCATACAGCTGTGTTGTAAGCTGCCCAAATGAAATATGAGGTACAGTTCCTCCAATTTGCATGTGGCATCACTCTGACAGTGGAGGAAGCCCAGGACAGAAAGGTCAGGAAGGGAATGGGAGGGGGTATAGCAACCGGGAGATTGTGTAGGTCTAGCTAGGTAGCCAGTGAAACAATCACCCAGTCTTCTCACTGGTACATAGGAGTCCACACCGAGAACAACGGATACAGTGGATGGGGTTGGAGAGATGAGTTTGGTTGCAATTATGGTGTTGAAGGCAGAGCGATTGTAAATAGATACGAGTCTGATGAGGCCGTCCTTCTTATCCAGATGTTCCAGGAATGAATGTGGGGTCAGGAGCTTCCCTTTGTACAATGATGCTGTTAAAGATGAACTGTATTCTTTCCTCTTATGTTTGACCTTCCAAAATGCATACCTCACACTTGCGTGGAATAAACAGCATCTGCCTCAGACCTGGACTTTAACAGAGAGTTGATCTCAGTTAAGAGAGTTCATCATCTTATTCTGCTCGGGAAACACTCAGATTAATTTATTTGGCATGCAGTCCACTACACATTTACAGGCCAAGTCTCTGACAGCAGTGGCAGATTCAATTGGTTAGACTGCTGATCCTTAAATATGGATCATTCCATCGACTCCAAGCAGCCACGAAGTAGTTCATCTGTTCCCCGAACTGTATTGCTGTTCCAGACCTTCAAGCTTCAGTTTTTGCTTGTTTAGTTTAGAGATACAGCGCGGAAACAGGCCCTTCGGCCCAACTATACCAAGCCTATTTACCTACATACCTGTACGTCTTTGGAGTGTGGGAGGAAATCGAAGATCTCGGAGAAAGCCCACGCGGTCACGGGGAGAATGTACAAACTCTGTACGGACAGCACCCGTTGCTGGGATCGAACCCGGGTCTCAGGCGCTGCAAGTGCTGTAAGGCAGCAACTCTACCGCTGCGCCACCCTGCCGTCCCATTGGGAGGGAGAACAGCAGGATGGTTAGGTTTGTCAACATGCGGGTGGGGGATGGAGCGGTAGGTGTCTTTGATAATTGGAAAACAGTGGTCGAGGTTGTTTGGACCTCTGGTGGGACAGGAGACATTTTAAAAGTATTGTAGTAGCACACCCTTGATGTTGGCCTGGTTGAAGTCCCCGTTATGATGAGGGGGGCTCTCAATTTCAAGGCTATTGGTAACGGTGTATAGTTCATCCAGCATAAGCTTTGCATCTACATTTTTTTTTTTTTTTTTTTTTTTTTTCTTTTTTTTTTTTTGTCTATTTGTAGTCTTGTAGGTCTGTGTCCAAGATGGCTGCCGTGAAGAGAGAGTGGACGCTGGCGCGCTTTGGTTGCCGCTGCTCCCTCTTCACACTGTGTTTTTGATTTTCTGTTTTTGGATTGAATCCTGTTTTTAATTTGTGTCTCTGTGATGTCCTTATTGTTATATTCCGATTATATGTTTACTATGTAAGGTGTCCTTGAGATTTTGTATGAAAGGCGCCCATTAAATATAAAATTTATTATTATTATTACATGGGGTGCGGTGTAAACTGCTGTGAGTGGAGCTGAAGTAAGTTCCTGCTGCTAGTAATAAGAACAGCACTTCACTCTAGTAGATCGATTGTAATCATGTAGACACAAAAAGCTGGAGTAGGGTCTGAAGAAAGGTCTCGACCCGAAACAAAACCCATTCCTTCTCTCCCAGAGATGCTGCCTGGCCCGCTGAGTTACTACAGCTTTTTGTGTCTATCTTTAGATTAAACCAGCATCTGCAGTTCCTTCCTACACAATTGTAATCATGTATTGTCTTTCTGCTGACTGGTTAGCACGTCACAAAAGCTTTTCACTGTACTTCAGTGCACGTGCCAATAAACAAAACTAACTAAATACTCAGGATATGAAAGAATACCTTGGGATATCAGTGTGCAGCGGTTCAATGCCTTTTCTATAGTTCCTTTCTGCAGTTTTAATACGTTTAAATAAATGGGTTTATATTGCTGTTAAAAGCCTATTAAGACTTTCTGAACAATGAGGCTGCAACATAATTTTAGGAGCTGTTTATGGCACATTGTTCCACTATAGAATTAGAAGTGAAGAGGTTTTAGGATCTGACCTAAGAGACCATCAGTGTATTATTACCAAATTGAAGCTTCAGTTGAAAACAATGTGTGCTCCATCTGAAGTGAACAATTCACCTAGATACCAGCTAGAAAGCAGGTTTTCTGTATGAGTAGTGTTGTAATGGAATAATCCCCCTGTTGTAAACAGCTAGTATCTACCAAGATTTGACTATAAGAATGCATATGCTATTTCTTGCTTTGTTTTGATATACATTAATATTAATAAATAATTTTAAATACAGGTCCTGAGATATGGCTGGAATATGCACAGTACTCCATTGGTGGGATTGGCTTGCAGGGTGGTATCGAGCGAGCTCGTGGGATATTTGATCGAGCTTTAACTGCTGTTGGATTGCATATGACAAAAGGAGTTGCAATCTGGGAGGCCTTTCGAGAATTTGAAAATGCGATTTTAGGAACGTTGCAGGTAAATAAATGGAACCCTCCAGGCCAGGTAACATCCTCGCAAATCATTTTTGCACACTTTCCAGTTTAATGGCAGGGAACCAGAATTGAACATAGTATAATAAATGTGGCCCTACCAGCGGCTTGTGCAGCTGTAACATGACATCCCAACGTCTGTGCTCAATACTTTGGCCGATTAATACATGCATACCAGACGGCATCTTCACCGTGTTCATGGAACTATGTACCTGTCTCCGTCCCCCTGAGTGTCTCTGTTCTCCAACAGTCCCCACGCCCTACCTTGTATTTACCTTGCATACAATTTGCCTTGTAAATTGTATTATAATAAACTAAACTCATACTCAATCTGAATTAAACTCCATTTGCCATTCCTCCACCATTGGTCTAGTTTCAGTCATTTTGTTAGCTAGGTAATTGTGTTGAATTTTCTTTTAATGAAGAAAATGTATCCAGGCATGTACACAATCTTTCCACCCATCATCCGCGCTGAAACTTTAGCCAATGTCTCGAAGTAAAGCTTTTTAAACAGAACTATGGATGTAGTAATGTTTTGTTGTTTCCATTGCATCTTCCAGTTGATAAGAGTTTGTAGATTTAGAGTGAACAATATTAAAACGAGCAGTAATAGTTGAGCTTAGCTTTGAAAGTTAAATAAAACGGTAAATATTCTTGTGTCACATCATCCTGTTCTGGCTTGCCTTTAGCTGCATGCTACAACTGCACAAAATTAAACCAGTTAGGCTACTGTTAAACTGTAGAATTCCAGTCCCCGCCTCACAGGAAAGACCTAATAGTTCTTGAGTGGTTGCATATACCAGGGGATTATAATCAAAAGAGAGAATGATGAGGCTGGAGTTATTCTCTTTGAGGAAAGAGCATTGATTATGGCTTTGAAGTGACGATATGTCGCAAGTAGAATGCACAATCTTCTGAAAAATGTCAAATTTGGAAATGTCATCCCATTTAAAGTAAAATATTAAATTGTTTACCAGCATTTCAAATGTTGAAGGATTGCTTCAATTCAGTTCTTCATTTTTAAATCCAGCAATTGCCAGTCTAATGGTCTGAATTTTCTTTCCCTCTGACAGGCTTTACCTGGCACCATTGTCACTCCTGATCAGCAGGAAGCGATGAATAAACAACTTGATCGAGTACATGCGCTCTTCAAGAGGCAGCTGGCTATCCCTTTGCTTGGTAAAGTGTTTTGAGTTTTTTTGTTTTTAGAGATACAACGTGGAAACGGGGCCTTCGACCCACTGGGTCCACGGCGACCAGCGATCACCCGTACACTAGTTTTATCTACACACTAGGGCCAATTTACAAAGCCAATTAACCTACATGCCTGCACGTCTTTGGAGTGTGGGAGGAACATCGAGCACCCTGAGAAAATCCACGCAATCACAGGTCAGGATTGAACCTAGATCTCTGGCGCTGTAAGGCAGCAACTCTACCTCTGTGCCATTGTACCGCCCTGTTCTATGTAGATAAATGTGCATCCATGGATACATGAACATCAGGTGGATGTTGCTTTGTTAATATGCCTATTGGCCAGGTAGCTATAATTCTTTCATATTTGGAACATGAACTTAAATTTCACAACCATAAACTAGGGGTACGAGTGGACTGTTTGGCCCTCGTGCCTGCTCCTCCTCCATTCATTATGATCATGGTTGATCATGGATCTCAATGCCATTTCCCACTATGTCCTCAAAACTCTTGATTTTCTTTTTGCAGTCCAGAAAGTTATCCATCCACTTCTTAAATATTTGCAAATTGACCTATATCTGTGGAAGTAAATTGCCAGTTTATCATCCTGTAATCTTGAATTTGTTTAAAAAGAAGCTCCTGTAATCTAGGATATGGATATCTGCAAGGTTTCTACTATACCGTTCCATCAAGACTGCCTGGTACTGTATCTTCAGCCAGTAAAAGGCAGCCATGGCCATTTGTATTCTTTCTCTTACTGCCACACGAAAGCATTTGTATTAATACACCTCTGCAAAGGACTAAGCGACATTGTTGAGAGTAATGCTGAAGTGTTGTCTATGCATCTAGCTGGATCCCAGGTTAAAATCATAAGCATGGAAACGGCCCTTCGGCCCAACTTGCCTATGATGACCAATATGCCCCATCTACACTAGTCCCACCTGCCCACATTTGGCCCCTTTCCCTCTAAATCTTTCCTATCCATGTTCCTGTCCACCTGTATTAAAGATTGTTGTTCTTTTTTGTGAAAGTGTGTATTAATTATTCCAAACGAGAACATCCTGTTTTGTTTTTTTTGTCTCTATTAAATCATACAGCACAAGGAGAATATTTATTCTGTTATGCTCGTGATGGCTCTTTTACAGAAAATAAATTGTACTTTATTTCAACACCCTTCTCAATATGTATCCATGACCAGGTTGTTTGTTGAAACATTTTAAGCATCTTAAATGTTATTTTTGAAGTTTAAGCATCTTACACTATGTTTGCAAATAGAGCTTTTAAGATTCCACTGCTGAGTGTAGTAGCATTAGCTGTGTTTATTTCACCCTTGCTTACTTCTGGCTGTCTATGATGCTCTGAATAGACATGGAGTCCACATATGCTGAATATGAGGAATGGGCGGATGAAGTGCTTAATGAATCAGTGAAACAATTCTACAAGAAGGCCTTGCAGCAAATGGAAAAGCGCAAACCCTTTGAAGAAGCCCTGGTAAGAATTGGACCTTGGTTATATTAGCTTAAGTTCTATAATGTAAATGTGTTCTCAGCTGGTTCCTTTCAAAAATGTATTATTTTTTAAAATGCTATTTAAAAACATTGATACTAAATAATCAAACTACAGAAAGCTTGCATTGGATGGAAATTAGAGTTACTCCAACATACAGTGGAGGCTTGCATCTCACTGGCAAAATGATTAGAATCTTATTTGATTAGAAGAATATTATCTGGCAAGGTTCATGTACTGCTCCTGATGAGTGGTAGAAGTGCATCCAAACCATTTATTCCTTCCCTGGCGAAACAAAAATAAAACTGCTGATACTCAAATCTGAAACTTAAACCCAAATGCTGATAGAACTCAGCCAGTCGAGCAGCACGTGTGGAAAGAAAAACCAGTTAACGTTTCAGGCCAGGGACGTTTCTGCAGACTAGTTTCCCTCATTCCCTCATATGTAAGTTGCCTTCATTTGAGAACCATATTTTTAGGTTGGGTTATTATAGATGTCACTTCACCGTTTAAAAAAAAAAAAAAAAGTGCGAGAGGTAGACTGAAGCATTTTTGATCAACAAGCCTAACTTCAAAGAAGGGGTTCGACCTGAAACATCACTGATCCATGATCTCCACAGATGCTCCAGTACTTTGTGTCCTTTTGAGCTTAATGTCACTGGGGTTTGTAATTAAGGAACAGGTGAATGAACACAATTCTTTTTTTCTGTGCTGCGAGTTTTGCATTGATTTGTAGCTGACAAACTGGATTGATTTTTATGAAATATTCACGGTTGGCAGGGGAATACCTATTGATGTTAGTTACATGAACTTTGAGAGGAGATTTGTTAAATTCCCTTACAAGAGACTGTTATTTAAAGATAATGCTTATATAATTGAAAATGTGTATGATTTTGGCTGGAACTTGGTAGAATTCCAGGATGACCGATGGACCAGCAGTGAATAGGGTAGGACGAGAATAATGGTCTAATTTAAGGACGTGTGTTGGGCTGCAATCGCAGTATTTCTAAACTACTGAGATGAAGAGATGGAATGTATATATTGGTAATGACATAAAGATAGTTAACACTTTCAATTACGCACTTGGAAGCATTAAATTATAGTGAGTAAAATACATTTAAGTTTTTGGGCAAAATGATGGTAATTGGATTTTAATGCAGGCAGATGTAGATGTAAGATGCATCTGAATTGCAGGGTGGAGGATATCTGTGCATTGATTTTTTTTCTGTAGATAGACACAAAATGCTGGAGTAACTCAGCGGGTCAGGCAGCATCTCTGGAGAAAATGGATGGGTGGTGTTTCAGGTCAGAACTGTTCTTCAGACTAGATTATCTTCTGTGCCTGTCTGTGACATTTGATGAATCAAAAAGGCCTTTTAATCTATGGAGAATTGAGTGCAAATTATTATAACTATGCGACAGCTGTATTTTGTTGGAAAGTACCTTGAGGAGCAAAGATCAGTTCTATCAATCAAACCTTAAGAAGGGTACTTTGGAGCTCAGCATACATTTACAAGAATAATACCCAGATCCCATGTATTAAGTTATGACGTGGAATCTCACATTAGTATGTATTCCCTAAAATTTGGATGATTATCTCCCAATTTGGAAGAACATCTAAAGTTTCCTAGATATTAAAGTAAGCTGATAATATAGAACTTCAAGTAGCCCTTGCTTCTTCTCCCCCTCTCTCCATCCCCTTCCCAGTTTTCCTGCCAGTCTGACTGTCTCCGACTACATTTTTATCTCTGTCCCGCCCCCTCCCCTGACATTAGCCTGAAGAGAGTCTCGATCCGAAACGTCACCCATTCCTTCTCTCCAGAGATGCTGCCTGCCCCTCTGAGTTACTCGAGCATTTTGTGTCTACCTTCAATATAGAACCTTTCACTGATTTGAGAGCCTAGGACTAAAGGATATTATCTACACATGAGAATCAGGCCTCAAGGGGTGATTTTAAGAAGCTCATCTAAATGCAGAGTAATTGAAAGTAATTTCAAATGTTCTTCCACAAATGGCAATTGTTGCTACTTTAATTTGAAACCTAAATGGGATATTATGATTAATAGGTATTAAAAGAGATGGGGGAAATATATGGAATTATGTCATAAATTTGTCGTGATCTCAATGAATCATGACTAATTTATCAAGAGCTAAGTTGCCTAACTCCCTTTCTTATATTCTAGGGATTGCTCTAGTTTACTAAACATGTGAATATTAGAGATCCAGTGATGTGGATCGCAGTGTGTGGCTGTATATCTCTGGTCATTCTCAGGCAGAAAGTTCTTGACCGTTGCATATGTGAGTGACATTTCATCAGAGGTACTCCTCGTTAGGGAATGCAAGGTGGATTTTGCAATATCAAGACTGTTTAGATCAGCCTGTGACAGTTGCAAGATCGAATTACTTCCCCATTTTCCTTTTGCTTTGGGAATTGGGGTAAAATTACCTGGTTCGTTTATTTTTATATTCCTGGCGCTGATTTTTAAAAACACAGCTGGACTATTGTTCCCATTCCACTCATTTGATTTTCTGTTCTAATCTGCCAATTGATTTTCTGTTAGATACTTTTATAGCCATGATTGCAGAATAGTTTCTACTTTGAGGAAGTAGATGATGAGCATATTAATGTGATTACTGCTTGCACGTGATAAGCACTGATGAATTGGTTGTAACAAAACATATCTTGCTTTTTGAAACTATAGGAATTAAAATGGAAAATGCTGGCAACTCTCAGCAGGTCAGGCTGCATCTAAGAGTTAACCTTTCAGGATGAAGACCCACATCTGATCTGGGGCAAGGAAGTTGGTTTGAATTTGTAGGGAGGGTGGGGGATGGATGGGAAGGACAGGCAATATCCCTGATGGAATAAGGACAGGGTCGCTGTGATGATAATGAAACCATCAAATTGGAAGTCTCGAACCTGAAACATCACCCATTCCATCTCTCTAGAGATGCTGCCTGCCCTGCTGAGTTACTCTAACATTTTGTGTCTATCTTCCATCAAATTGGAAGGTGAAGAAGGGCAGTTAGAAACAGAGAGAACACAAACAAAAGAATATTAAAAGCTGTGGCATGTAGGAGATGCTACGATCAATAATATTGACTCGGGCGATCTAGTGGAGGGTGTAAAACTGAGTCAATATTATAGATGCATGACCTACAGAAGTACTGGCCAGTTCTCCCTGAAAGTGGCAACGCATGTTGATAGAGTGGTAAAGAAGGCATTTGGTATAGGTGACGTTTCAGGTCGAGACCCTTCTTCAGAGATGTCACCTATTCCTTTTCTCCAGAGATGCTGTCTGACTTGCTGAGTTACTCCAGTTTCTTGTATCTTCTATTTAAACCAGCATCTGCAGTTCCTTCCTACACAAGGCATTTGGTATATTTACCTTAATTGGTCGAAACATTCAGTATAAGGTTCACAAAGTTTTGCAGCTTTGTAAGACTTGCTTAGGCCACATTTGTAGTTCTGATTGCCCCATTAAAGGAAGAATGTGCAGGCTTTGGAGAGGGTGCAGGAGAGGTTTACCAGAACACTGCCTGGATGAGAGGGTATTAACTATAAGGAGAAATTGGACAAACTTGGATTGATTTCTCTGGAACATTGGAGGCTGAGGAAGACCTGATAGAAGTACAGTAACGGACCCCTTTATAACATTGATGCGGCTGTTGTTGTGGCTCGTGTTACATGGTGCCCCATGGTGACCGAATGTGCCTGTCGGCAGCGATGGCCTGAAGAAAGTGCTGGCCCCAGGGGCTATAACGTGAGCCGAAAGAACAACCTCGTTAAAGGACTATGTGGTGGGTGAAGACGAGCTTGCTGGTGCGGACCACTAGCATTGGCACCTAGTTTTAAGGTGAAACAACGCCGTGCTGGAGTAACTCAGCAGACTGAATCAGTCTGAAGAATGGTCCAAACTTCACCTATCCATGTTCGCCAGAGATGCTGCCTGACCCGCTGAGTTACCCCAGCACTTTGGGTCCTTTTGTGTATTAACCATCACTTGCAGTTCCTTGTTTCAACTACATACAATGAATATCCCTTACTCGGTTATAGTGGACAATCGGCAACAATGAACACCAATCTAGATTGGTAGAAATGCAAAAAAATAATGCTGCTTTACCAGCAGGGACTGTTTGGGAAGAGAAGAGGTAAAGGAAATGAGGACATCATATTTCCTGAATAAATGTTGCTTATTCTATTACAGTTGGCAGCAGATCCTCCCAAACTGGCCGAGTATCAAGCTTATATTGACTTTGAGGTGAAGGACGGGGACCCAGCGCGTATTCAGATCACCTTCGAGCGAACACTATCTGAGAACTGTTTAGTGCCAGATCTTTGGGCACGGTACACCGTGTATTTGGTAAGAAAAATGCAATGAGGTTGATTACAAAGGAGCAATTTTGTTCTTCCTTCAGCAAGACGGTTTTACTGGTGATTGGAGAATTTTGTTTGTTGTATGATCAACAGAGGTCAAGAAGCCGGTGGCACTTCTGAGAAATGCTGTAGATCACGTGGCTACACAAGCATTTAAATTGCCTTTTGGCTGTTCGGTAAATTCGCCTAATGGCCACCCTCACCACAGTTATCACCCATTCCAACCCCAAACAGCTGCCTTAGCTTGTATACTGCTTATACCTTCATTCGTGCCTTGGTTACCACTTCACGTGATCATCCCTGGCTTCCTGGTTGACTTCTCTTTCTAAACTTGACATGATCCAAAATTCTGCTACCTGACTTGCAGCAATGCTGGTCGCTCTTCAACACTGGATGTTGATTACGTTGACACCAGATGTGATAGTCTTTCTTTATTTCCGATTCCTCCATTCTTGGCACCTTCTGCTTCCTTCAACCATAAAATGATCCGTATTCCTCATATTCTTTTCTCTTGGTCAATACTGAATGTAATTAGTTCACCATTGCCAACTGCACCTACTCTTACCATGACCCTAACCACCAGAATTTCCTCCTCTTTATTTCCCTTTCCAGTTTTAAGACAGCGTTTAAAGTCCATCTCTTTGGCCAATGTCTTCTCATCTCAAACATTCCTGATGTGACCTTGTCTTGCTTTGAAATTTTTTTTTGGTAAAGTTGTAAAATCATTCTTTAGCGAACGGGTGTTCCCCTTTTCTATCATGGATGAGGCCCTCACACGGGTCTCCTTGGTATCCCACAGGTTTGCTCTTGCTCCCCCTCCCTCCAGTCACAAAAGGGAAAGAGTCCCCCTAGACCTCGCCTTTCATCGGCCTTCGCATACAACACACAATCATCCGACATTTTCGCCACCTCCAACGGGATCCCACCACTAGCCCCATCCCCACCCCTTTACGCCTTCCGCAGAGATCGTTCCTTCTGCAACTCACTGGTTAACTCGACTCTTCCCACCCAAGCCACCCCCTCCCCAGGTACCTTTCAATGCAACCGCAGGAGATGCAACACCTGCCCCTTTACCTCCTCCCTTGTCTCTGTCCAGGGACCCCAACAGTCTTATCAGGTTAGGCAGAGGTTCACTTGCACCTCCTCCAACCTCATCTACTGTATCTGCTGTTCCAGATGTGGACTCTTGTACATCAGCGCGACCAAGCGTAGACTGTGTGATCGTTTCGCTGAACACCTTCGTTCAGTCCGTGATGACCTATGTGATCTCCCGGTTTCCAAAACTTAACTCCCCTTCCCATTCCCATTCTGTCCTGAGCCTCCTCCATTGTTAGAGTGAGGCCACATGTAAATTGGAGGAACAGCACCTGATATTTTGCTTGGGCAGCTTACAACCCAGCGGTATGAATATTGATTTCTCTAACTTCAAGTAACCCTTGCATCCCCTCTCTCTGTCCCTCCCTCACCCTAGTCGTTGTTCTAGCTTCACTGTCATCCTGTTGAGTTTCACTGTCTGTATACATTTTTATCACATAGCCCACAGCCAACAATGGACCATTGTGGGCTCCGTCTCAACCCAAAACATCACCTATTCCTTTTCACCAGAGTTGCTGCCTGACCCGCTGAGTTGCTCTAGCTTACTTATCTTCTTGTAAAACATAGATATATGTTCAGCTTGCTATAAAATTACATATAATTATTTCTTTCTGCGTGGATGGAATAAGGTTGGCTGCATGGTCTAATTCCTTAAGAACCTTATATCTTTGTGAATTATACAATTATGCTATGCTTTCTCCTCTAATTAACCTAAATAATTTAAGCACACTAAAATATTATGGTTTAATATGTAGAAGTATTGTTCCACATGTTGGTTTCAAACTAAACTATTTTGTGCTTCATTTCTGCATAGAAATGTTATTGCATCTGCCATATCTCAGCAAATAAACCGAAATATCAGAATTTATTTTCCTGCAAAGTTCCTCGATTAACTTTTAATTATCTCTCTTTTATCATTAGCATTAGCTTTCCCAATCCAGTATTAATTGAAGAATGTACAGAAGCCCATTCCAACATTCCTTTTATTTAACATTCAAGCAGTGTATTAAATTATCTCAACTTGTATGATCTACTTTTTGGTTTAATATTATTCACAACCCTTCTCTGATCTAGTTTGAATGGGACAGTATGAAATGCTCTCCTTCCTTGCCTATACTATTCCACCATTCTCCCTTCCTTGATCCATTTTTAGTTGACAGAATAATCTTTCTCTAGCGTCCATTATAATTTGTTCTGATTCTCAAAGATTTGCTTCCACCTGTGTTGCAAACTGAATTAGGTGGATTAAGTCCATATCTGTAAAACAGTAGTGAGCTGTATCTGCCTCATTGGAGACCCTCGGACTATCTTTGATCGAACTTTACTGGACTTAATCTTGTACTAAATGTTAGTCCCTTTGTCATGTACCTGTACACTGCAGATGGCTCAATTGTAATCATGTATGGTCTTTCCGCTAACTGGATAGCAACTCAACAAAAGCTTTTTACTGTAAATCGGTACACATGACAATAAACTAAACTTGTGTGTTATAAGAACAGAGCTTTATAATGGATTATATTTGTTTCTACTTTAATGATGTCTGTTTTTCTACCACGGCCTGCTTACCACTCTAGGACAGGAAACTCAAGATTAAAGATGTGGTTCTGTCTGCACATGAGCGGGCTGTTCGAAATTGTCCTTGGATAGTTGGATTGTGGAAAAGGTATATTCTGGCATTGGAACGGCATCAAGTGGAACACAAGATCGTAACAGGTAACATGAACACTTGGCAAAGGCACAATATTTAAACATTTTCCATGTTAAGTGGGTGTTGCTGGGGAAGGGGTTAAGGCATACAGGCTTGTGAACATTAGCTACCCATGTTCTCTAGAGATGCTGCCTGACCCAAAGTTACTCCAGAACTGTGTCTTTTTTTGTAAACCAGCATCTGCAGTTCCTTGTGAACAATGATACTGGTAGGATGACTAGGCTGGGGGTGGGACAGAAAGAGAGGAAATACAGGGTTTAATTGAAATTAGAGAAATCAATGTTCATACCGCTGGGTTGTAAACTGCCCAAGTGAAACATCAGGTGGTGTGCCTTCAATTTGCGTGTGGCTTCAGTCCGACAGTGGAGGAGGCCTCAATCTGACCCTGGATGCACATATGGATGTGGACAACTGAAGTTGGGGTTAAAACTATCAAGTTTTGATGACAAGTCCTTGGGTTAAAGTTTTAACTCTTTCCACTGGCTCTTACTGACCAAAGGAGTACTTTATTTTGATCGAGCACCTTGCCATTGAGTTTGTCAGCCACTTGTGATGAATACTTAAAAAGCACAATTGTAGAAACAAGCAACTGCAGATGCTGGTTTACAAAAAAACAGTGCTGGAGTGACTCAGTGGGTCAGGCAGCGTCTCTGGAGAACATGGGTAACTAATGTTTTGGGTGTGTATTTACTTTGTTCATAATTCTGTCCAACTAAAAATATCATTTCTATGTAGAGGCAGGGAAAACTGAGTCGGGAGGAACAAACAAAGAGGAAATTAAGAGAGATAAAATGATTAAAAAATAGGCAAAATGAGATTGCAAAAGGATGTGCAAAGAACCAAAGGAAAGGCCAGAGAGAAAAGACTGGAATAGTGTTTATGATCTGTAGTCGATGCACACAGTTTGAAGGCTCACAATTGACCTAACGGGATCTCGTAAGATGTGGTGCTGTTCTTTATGTCACTAAGTTACTGTTTATCATGAATGAGTATATGTGGCCCTGGACAGCAGGAATTGGATAGATGAACGAGAATGCTTGGTGGAGACAAATAGGCAGACATATCACAGTTATCAGGATGGGTGGAATGGAGACGGTGAAACTGGGAGAGACAAATACTGAATTGGCAGTAGTAAGGAAGTACAGCTCGTGTAGCTATGGGTATCACTGGGATGATTACTTCATACATGCTCCGAAGAAGATGGGATGTGTTCTTGTAAAATTTCAGGTTGGTGGAACATTTTGGAATACGGTGCAGGAATCATTAAAGTAGGACTTTTTTTTCAATGAAACTGACTTGTTTTTTTATTATAATTGGTAGATACTTTTGAAAAGGCATTGAATGCCGGCTTCATCCAGGCTACAGACTATGTGGAGCTCTGGCAGGCCTTTCTCGACTACCTGAGGCGCAGAGTCGATTTTAGTGAAGGTACGTCTTGAACATTGGAGTTAGTTTTCTGGCATTATCTGGATGAAGATACCCAGTGGCAAACTGTAAACCGTTAGCGGGAAGGGGGGAGGGGGGGGGGGGGTAAGGAATTGTTGATGTTTTGGGTGAAGACCAAGTCTGAGACGGGAGAGCAGATAGCCTGCATAAAGAGAAGAGGGAGAATGGTGAGACAGGAACCAGGGCTGATTAGAGGGCATGAACTGATTTGCCACCTCTATTAATTACATGCCATAAGCATGACTGAGAGCATCACATCGTACTAAAATAAAAGAAACAATACTTAGAAAGAGTTATCTTCTATTTGCTGCTGAATACAATGTGATTAGATTGGACCAGTTTTCACAGTAGCATTTGGAGGGTGTGAGTGATTGACCACAAGATTTGAATAGTTAAACTCTCCTTAATAAGTGAAGGCAACGGTAGATACAGGGACACACTGATGATCTTCACAAATTAAACTAAGCCTGTACTTTCCTGACAAACGTCCCTTGACCCTGCTATCAGTGCGATGATTTGCTGCTAATTCTTTGCTGTTTTATTTAAGCAGATTCCAGTAAGGAATTGGAGGAGCTGAGATCAGCGTACAGTCGTGGTGTGGATTACTTGAAACAGGATATAGAGCAGCGTATGTTTGGCCTTTATTACCTTAAAAATAAATTGCTGACCGTTTGGTGTAACGATGTATTATGGGCCGGTCCCACTGACGCGACTTTTCAGCGACTGTCTTCGACCTTCAAGCTCGAGGGCACTCGCCTGAAAAACCTCGATCTGGATCGACTGTAAACGATGAAACACGCACGCACACACACATTCCATGGCGACCTTTATTTACTCGCGGGCATGTTGAAAAAGACGCCGCGACCTAACTGAGGCCTTGAGTACTCGGGGACTACTCTCAAGCGTGAAGGAGAGTTACAAAGACCTCCTAGGACCTCGTGTCGTCCATGTTGCTAGTATGAATCTAGGGCAAACTCGTCTGAACTCGCGAATTAGGTCGCCGCAGGTGATTGTTCTGACCAGGTAGTTATCAGCGCATCTGATTCCTGCCGTTTTCTCTTTAACTTGGGGTGTCATTTGGAGTATGAAACTTGGAGGGAGGTGGGGTGGGGATGGAAGGGAGCAGCAAATGACAAAGAATACCTTTCCACCATCAAAGTGTCGACTTTAATACTTTTTCCCATCATAGTATCCAAGTGTGCTTTGAAAAACTTATTTATTTTACCACTCTGCGATATATCTTGTTTGTCACACTGATTTTTTTTTTTTTTTCCAAATTCATTCTCATCCATATTCAGTTATTGCTAAATATTTGGCCTTCCGTTTGTACTTCATAAAAAATAACCGTAACTTTAGGTACATATATTGAGTTCATGGATCTGTAGCCCTGTATCAGAGTTGTTACCTTGCCAAATATAGGCGCCCTATTACTAGATTTGTTAAAGCATTTCAATACCCAGTGAACATGTAACTGAACACTAGTTAAGTTTCAACAGTGCTCAAATTAGATGGTAAATACAATGATTATGTGCAATGGTTGAACGACCATGAGCATGGATGGCCAAATTACCTCCTCTTGTTCTGAAGCTTCTGGATTATATAACGATAGCCAATTCTAGACAAGCCTCCCCAAGGCCCTGATATCCCTGGAGGACTAGTTCTCTTTATGAAGTGCCTCTGCAATACTGGCTTTGGCACCTTTTAGGGTTATACAAAAACAACTAAAATTGGTTGGAAAGTTACAGAGATCCACCACTGTTTTTCCAGCAACTGGAGGTCTGGCAAATCCTTCAATCCAAACAAAATTATAGAGTGCACTTGAAATTCCAGCACCTGAGCTGTGATGCCCAGGCCGGGTAATTACATTTGTGAGATATAATTTCCCATCCACTAATCCATGCTGACTACAAATGTGAACACCCTCATTCTTTCAGTTAAACTAAACTATTTTTGTACACTGTATACTTCAGGAAAGATACTTGCCCAGGTTGTTTGGGTGACTAAATCCATCCTGTATTGTTCCTTACTTTAGGAAGTAATATGATGTTTTCATTGGAGGAATATTTTGATATTTTAAATATTTCAATATTTTTGATTTGTGACTAACTGAAACTGAAATAACTTATGGACTTCCTGCAGGATTCAGTGAGAGTGGGGACTCCTCATGCACCATTCTACAGAATTGGGCGAGAATTGAGGTAAGGTTGCAAGTGGAACTGTTGGGGATCGTGAGAACATATTCCAAACAAAGAGTTGCCTGGCCTGGACGCCATCTTGGATCATTCTGATCACACTTATCTGCCAGGGATGGGGGTTTATAGTGTGTGTTTGATCACTGGAAGGTTAAATTATTTCATGATTATTGCTTGCTTCTGCTTTTAATTCTCTGCAGGCAAGACTCTGTAGAAACATGCAGAAAGCTCGGGAACTCTGGGATAGAATCATGACCAAAGGAAATGCAAAGTATGCCAACATGTGGCTGGAATATTTCAATCTGGAACGGTAAGAATATTATCTTTATCAAGCAACAATTTATTTTGAATTGATTTAGTTAAGTTTCCTTCCTCTGTGGAAGGCATTGGCGATGTGTAGTCAGTGGGAGTTCTTCCATTATTTGGTCCACATTGACGTCCTTCGAGTACTGTTACATGAATTATGTGCCCAGGATAAATGGACCTTAGAAAACATCCTAATCCAGTTAAGGAGATGAGGAGTTGCTGGTAATGATAGTTGGAAAAATTAGAAAGAAAAATGTTTTTGAAAATGAGGGTCGGATTACATATAGAGATAAAATAAAACTGGAGCAATCAAAGTTGATGAAGAATTAATAAAGTATCTAATGAAGAATGAGTTATTAAAAATAAGACGTGGTTAAAAATCATTGGCACCAAAGATATAGGAGAGGATCACAATTCTGAGATTGAAAAATGATTTTAACGAAAGACAACATTGGACGATCTGTGGGTTCCATCAGAAATACTTTAATTGTCACTCTTTATCTCTGCATGTGTAAATAAAGAAGGATACTAATGTATTCTTTAATAAAATGTAATATAAATGAACTGCAGATGTCCGTTTATACCAAAGATAGACACAAAATGCCAGAGTAACTCAACAGATCAGGAAGCATCTCTGGGAAAAAATGGATAGGTGACGTTTCGGGTTGGGACCGTTCTTCATTCTGATTGTGGAGGGGTGGTTCCTGGAAGCGAAGGGAAAAAAAAACCCCTAGACAAATGGGGTGTTTGGAATGGAACTGCAGATGCTGGTATATATGGAAGATAGACACAAATTACTGGAGTAACTCAGCGGGCCTGGCAGCATCTCTGGAGAAAAAGGATGGGTGACGTTTTAGGTCGGGACCCTTCCTCAGACAAATCGGGACGGGCAACCGATGACCTCCGGATAGGAGATTCTCTGATGAGGTGATTGTTGGCTAGAGATGGTGTGATCCCAAAAGGGATACGTTGGTGTGAAATATGGATTTTAATGTATTTTTTAATCTGCATGTCACTTTGTTACAGAGCTCATGGTGACCCCCAGCACTGCAGGAAGGCTTTGCATCGAGCAGTACAATGTACCACCGACTATCCTGAGCATGTCAGTGAGGTGCTGCTCACCTTTGAGAGGGTCGAGGGTACGTGAGCATACAGAAATAATGTGATGAGTTTTTATACCGACTTTAAAGTGCAAGTCAAAGCATAAATAATTTGAGCAATTTCTCACACACAAAAAGATCATTTTTTAACACTCTTCAGCAGCAATTTAAGAGGCCGTCCATGATATAAATGGGAAGAACCAACGCATTTTATTTTTGTTCTATTTCAGGGTCTTTGGATGACTGGGATCTAGCTGTGGAGAAGACGGAGACCAGAATGAACCACATTAATGAGTGGAGAGCCAAAGTAAGTGCTTTGTGCTGTTTCCCTGCATGAGAGTGGTTTTATAAAAGTGGTTTTACTGCCAGAGAATCTTCCAGTGCCAGAGTGGAATGATTTCTGCAGCTTTGGTCATTACTGCGGGGGTTGTACTGATCATTGATCATGCTCAGGAGACCATTGAGTGATTACAACCAAGGCTGATCTTCAAGCTAACGAATGAAGATGTGCATAATCGCCTTGAAATGGCTTGTTTTCAGAATTCCCCTCCTGCATGTTAGAATCTCTATTCCCAGATAATCGAGTTATTTTTCACTTTCAGCATTGATAGCATTTTATTGTCCTAGATCTGGTCTGATGTTTAGTAAAGCACCTAACATATAACATAAGGCGATCCCACAAATTGTCAAAATTGAATCAGACCAAAGTTTTGATGATATTGCAGCTATCTCTGAAGAAAGATTGGTCTGATTTAAAATTGCAGTTCCAATGCCAGGAGGTTTGGTGTTAAACTAAAGTAATTGCAGATCAAAGAGGAAGAAGATGTAAATAATATAAATACAATAGAAGACTGGAAAATACTGGGAATGCATAACAGATTAGTTTGTATCCATGAACCGAAATAGCAGCTTTTTAGATTCAATCATAAGACATAGGTGCAGAATTAAGAAATTCAGTCCATCAAGTTTGCTCCTGTGTTCAATCATGGCAATTTTTTCTCTTTTAACCCCATTCTTCTGTCTTCTGCCCATAACCTTTGACAAATGGTGCCTCTTACAAATGACTAGGTGGGCTGCTCTGTATTGCACTAACTGGGGCAATTGTGCTTGTGTACAGGGATGCAAAAAATGTATTTCACTGTACCTGATACACGTGACAATAAAGAAACCATTGACCCTTACTAATCAAGAACCTATCCATCTCCACTTTTAAAATACCCACAGCCGTCTGTGGCAATTCCAGATTCACCACACTCTAGCCAAATAAATTCTTCCTCATCTCCATTCTAAAGGTACACCCTTTTATTCTGAGGCTGTGTCCTCTGGTACTAGACTCTCTCACTAATGGAAACCTCTCCTCTCCACATCCACGGTATCTAGGTTTCTCGTTACTCAGAAGGTTTCAATGAAATCCCCCCCCCCCTCATCTCCAGCAAGTACAGGCCCAGAGCCTTCCAACTCTGTTTGTACATTAATGTAATCATCCCTGGGATCATTCTCATAAACCTACTCTGTGCCCTCTCCAACGCCAGCACATCTGTCCTCAGGTGTAGGGCCCAAAACTTCTCAGAATATTCCAAAAGCCTCAGCATTACATCCTTGATTTTTATAATTCTAGTCCTCTGGAAATGAATGTTAGCATAGTATTTGCCTTGCTTACTATCAACTTGCAAATTAATATTAATTTTGTTGGTACTCTACACTTTAACTCGACCAAGCTCAAAGATTAACTTTAAATAATATCGGGGGGGGGAAAAAACCCCTTTGTAGAATTGATGTTTTTAAACAATAGTATCAAACTTTTGATATTGTTTTCTCCTTCCCCAGGCTGCAGTGAAAGATGCCTTGCAGACAAAGCAGGAAGAAGAGAAAACCAGTCAACGGAAGAAAGCCAGATCTGAAAAGAAGGCTGCCAAGAAAGCTCAGAAACAGCCAACGACTGGAGACAAACGCAAGGCAGATGAGGAGGAGTGGGGTGCCCTTCCAGGTGAGACTATTGAGGGAGTGCAGCGTAGGTTCACCGTGAAGGCGCAGGACTGACATTTGATGAAAGAATGGGTCGACTGGGCTTATATTCACTAGAATTTAAAAGGATGAGAGGGAATCTTATAGAAACATAAAATTCTTAAGGAATTGGACAGGCTAGATGCAGGAAAAATGTTCCTGATGTTGGGAGAGTCCAGAACCAAGGGTCACAGCTTAAGAATAAGGGGTATTTAGGACTGAGATGAGGAAATAATTTTTCACCCAGAACGTTGTGAATTTGTGGAATTCTCTGCAACAGAAGGCAGTGGATGCCAATTCACTGGATGTTTTCAAAAAAGAGTTAAATATAGCTCTTGGGGCTAACGGAATCAAGGGATATTCAGAGAGTGGTGGCTGTGTGGAATACGTGTTCGGCACGGACTAGAAGGGTCGAGATGGCCTGTTTCCGTGCTGTAATTGTTATATGGTTATATCGTTATATGATATGGTGAGAAAGCAGGAACGGGGTACTGATTTTGGATGATCAGCCATGATCATATTGAATGGTGCTGCTGGCTCGAAGGGCTGAATAGCCTCCTCCTGCACCTATTTTCTATGTTTCTATGTGCCATAACTCCACATGTACCACCAGTTAAAGATGTGAAATTATTAGAGTGAAACAGCAATGAAGGATTAGGTTTTGTTATAAAACTTCCATAGCCTTAAGACAAAACTTTCTACAATCTAAAAAGGCTCAAAGCTACTGTTGGTAAAACCTCAATCTTACAAATAATTAATATTTCAATAAAGCAATAATGGTATCTATTATATGAGCAGCAATAATCTTGCAATTTCTTTGAAATAGTGATCTAAATGTATTAGATAAAGATGAGAGAAGAGGCAATCTGCTGTAGGATAGAATGCATCAATTATCAATAGGTGTACTGTGAATCCTAATGCAGACTGGTTGGGCCAGGTTGGAACAAGGCTTTTTCCTGTTTCAGATATTCATTACCTAAAAATATTATATAAAGTACTCTTGGGTAGATGCAATACAATTATTAACAGATTTGCCTGTGGATGGTTCTTGTCAAACTGAATAATGTATTAGTTTGTACCAATGAGGCATCGTACCCATTCCATAATATCAAAAGCGTTCTTGCAAGATGACTAATGGGATAAGCCATATTTGTTCTTGGTTTTCTATGATTTTTATTATTAAGTTTCAATGTCTTCTCACTTTTGTCTACTTTGACTATGGCAGTACATTCCTGGTTGGTGTCCATTCCTGTGCATATATATACCAACGCTCATCCAATACTCTAGTTATTTGCATGCACCAGGTCCTGTTCATCTTCATCCCTCAATTCACTGACCAATGTTAAGTTTTGACCCACCAAAGCTTGCTTTACAACTTCTGACTGCTGACTTTAATCCCTACATGACCTTGCAGATCCCGCTAAACTTTCTTGTTAGTATGCATCCCTTTTATGCTTTGCCACTTTTAAAGTTGAGAGAATCCAGTAACTGGTGTTCAATGCCCTTTTTGAAGATCAATCTGCTGTGAGTAGCATAGGAAAGGGATACACTGGGAGTGAGCGTAGGCTTTGGTAAACCTAGGAAGAAACAAACTGCATTTATAGAGTGGATTCCAGAACTCTTAGCAATCCTGACAGTTTGCAGCTGTACTTTTGAGGTGAAGTCACTCATGGAAGGCGGGACAAATAATATAAAATTGAAAAGAAAATGAAGTCATTTGGGAAATAGGAAAATAGCTGAGTTTTTTCTGTTTAATAAGAATCCTAACCCTTTTTGTCATCTTAACAATTTCTTCTGAAAGCATGTGAGGAAAAAACAAGATTCTTACATCACGAAGAACAGCTATGTCACTTTTGCAGTCCTTCCTTTACTCCCATTGCTTTAATGTTGATGGAAAGTGCACAGCCATTGAAGCCACAGTGATGACACCATCCATGTAACTATAAGGAAGATCAAACTACTGATCTAACACTCACTGTGATAAACAAGTCTGAAGAAGGGTCCCAACCTGAAATGTCACCTATCCATGTTGCCCAAAGATGCTGCCTGACCCGCTGGCTTACTCCAGCACTTTTGCCCTTTCACTGTCTAATAACGTTTTTTACTCCTGGTAGGCTTGCATTATGATTTAGGCAGGTACATCTATTACTGTAGTTCTCTTTCTGTCCTCCTGCTCCAGTTATGGTGAGAAGATGAGATTTTTTTATGATTGCTCTTTGATTTTCAGACAAACCAAATAAGAAGCGTCGAGCTGGGGAACTGGAAGAGACCGAGGAAGCCATGGCAACGGAATGTGGTCTGTTTGGTCGGAAGGGCATTGCAAAGACTGTAGAGACTCCAGCGCAGCAAAAGCACAAGGCTGTCGTTGCCACGAGGAACAAAGTTCCTCACGATAACAGCAAGGATGACCTCACTGTGTTTGTCAGCAACCTGGCCTACTCCATGCATGATCCTGAGGACAGGATAAAGGAGATATTTGCAAGCTTTGGCCAGATTGCCGACATCCGTCTTGTTTATAGCAACAGGGGACATTTCCGAGGATACTGTTACGTGGAGTTCAAAGAGAAGGAGGCGGCCACAAATGCCTTAAAGCTAGACCGCCAGGAGCTGGAGGGCCGGCCAATGTTTATCTCACCTTGTGTCGACAAAGCAAAGAATCCAGAATTTAAGGTAACACTGTTGATATCTATTTATTTATATAATCAGATCAAAACACTTTATTATGAAACATGTTATACACTTCTGCCACTTTTTTGAACTCAATTCTGCCCATTGTCTTAGTAATAAGGCAAGATAAAACAATGTCCCCTCATTTTTACACAAACATAGAATGTAGAACATGATCATGATGCCAAGTTCATGTGCCCTAAATTCCTCTTAAACATTACTATTGTGCCTGCTTCCACCATTTCCCTGGCAACAAGTCCAGGCACCTATTGCCGTGCAAAAATAAAGCTTGCCCTGCACATCTCCTCTAAACTTTCTGTACTCGCCTTAAATATAGTATTTGACATTTCTATCATGGTTCCCCTAGTTTTATAAATTTCCATCAGATTGCCCTACAGCCTCCGACGCTCCAAAGAAAACAATCCATGTTTGTCCAACCTTTATAGCTAATGGTGTCCAATCCAGGCCACATCCAAGTGAATCCCCTTCTGCACCCTCTCCAATGCCTCTACGTCACAACTGCACACAATACAACTGACCAGTTTTTAAATAGTTGCAACATGACTTCCTGACTTTTATATTGAATGACATATGCCTTCTTTACCACTGTCTCTACTTGTGATGCTACTTTTAGAGAGCTGTGAACTCTCACCCCAAGATCTTTTCTGTCACTAATCCTGATTATTTGATTTCCTAATTTTTTAAAAGTTTATAGATACAGCGCGGAAACAGGCCCTTCGGCCCACCAGCATTTCCCGCACATTAACACTACATACACTAGGGACAATTTTTACATTTTCCAAGCCAATTAACTGACTTACCTGTAAGTCTTTGGAGTGTGGGAGGAAACCGAAGATCTCGGGAGAAAACCCACGCAGGTCATGGGGAGAACGTACAAACAGCACCCGTAGTCGGGATCAAACCCTGATCTCCAGCGCTGCATTTGCTGTAAGGCAGCAACTACCGCTGCGCTACCGTCACAAATGAGAATTGCCACCACGAGATGCAACAACAGTGTGGTCTTTGGCAGCAGTGACATGAACAGAACTTTTGAATGCATTAATTGTTCACACTGTTAAACTGTAATATTTTTCTCTTCCCAGGTATTTCGATACAGCAGCAGCCTGGAGAAACACAAGATCTTTATTTCAGGGTTGCCGTTCTCCTGCACTAGAGAGGACCTGGAGGAGCTCTGCAAAGACCATGGGAACCTGAAGGAGATTCGACTTGTCACTAATCGCTCTGGAAAGCCAAAGGTACAAACACTAATGCATCAGCTTATTGAGAAAGTAGTGTGCAGGGGTTATCTGTGAAGAAAAGTATCTTTTGATCCAAAGCAAGTATTGGGTAACTTTGACTGAAGAACAGATCGTGCAAGTGTGTGATCTAAACATTTACAAATTGCATTATGAAAGTGCCTTTCCGTGTCTATGGCAAATCTTGTGCACTTTTCATGGACTTCTGTGGCTTAGTTCTGAGAGTAAATATTTCAGGCTTTTGATGCTGAAGAGGTTAGACTATTCAGACTCTCACTGAAACACTATGTTGGAGGTGTAGTGCAAACAAATTTTCAGGAATTGCATGTTCCACTGCAACTCTGGAGAACTTCCATGCCAACGAAAAATAATTGCTCAATACTGAATTTAACAATTTCAAATAACCTGCCTTTCCTGATTGTGTCTGAACAGGAAAGCAATGTAAAATCTGAAAGGTCCCAACCCAAAATGTCAGTTATCCATGTCCTCCAGAGATGCTGTCAGATCAGAGTTACCCAACATTTTGTCCTTTCACTTTCTGTGGTAACTTTTTTACTACTACAGGTGCACAACCTTTTATCCGAAAGCCTTGGGACCAGACACTTTTCGTAATTCAGAATTTGTCGGTCTTCGGAATGGATATTTTTTAGCGTAGATTTTAATGGCTGGCTCAGTGGTAGAGTGCTCGGCTCATATCCGCAAGGTCGCGAGTTTGCGCCTTGATCCCAGCAGTAAACTCGGTCGCGAGTTTGAGTCTTCAATGTAGTTTTTTCTTGCAGAATAAATGTTTGTATGAAATGCAGTGCAGGAGAGGTGTACTGACTGTGTGGGCAGAACTTTGGAAGTGATTGCCCACCAGTCTAAAAAGCCGCTGTGTCTCCCTGTCCCTGGGATAGCAGGGGGCGATCAAACAGCACAATACCCCCCTCCCCCTCCAACTCCAGAGGAATCCGCTCCCCGATGGGCCGCTACGGCGACAAGTGGCAGTTTGCCCACAGCCCGAGCTGCGCCCCCTCATCCGCCACCCCAAGAACAAGACGTACCTTGCACACCATCAGCTTCTGCCCCTACGTGTTCCTCTGGAGTTGGAGCGGGGCTGGGCTGGAGTTGCTGCTGGCTGTGGGTCTCTGGGATCTCCGTGCTTGCAGTGGGCCTGGGGGTCGGTGTCCTGTTGGTCCTGACGTCCCCGGCCACCCCCTGGACTGGAGCTGAGACTGGGAACTGTACCGCCCTTGCCCCCTCCCTCTGCAACTGCAAACAACCCCACTCTCCTGCAAGGGCTGCACAGTTCCCGGAGGATGTCAGGTGGCCGGAGACGTCAGGACCAACAGGAACCCGCTCCCCGATGGGCCCCTACGACGCCCCGAGCTGCGCCCCGTCATCCGCAACCCAGGTTCCTCTGTAGTTGGAGCGGGGCTGGGCTGCTGTTGGCTGTGGGTCTCTGGGATCTCCGTGCTTGCGGTGGGCCTGGGGGTCGGTGTCCCGTTGGTCCTGACGTCTCCGGTGACTGGCACAGTCCTGCTAGCGTCGCCGACGTGAAGACAGTGCAAAGCCCCCGCGCTGGTGCAATGAACGGGGAGCTGGAGAGGGGAGGGAAGGGGTCACACACATGGCCGGGAAGCAGAGGGGTGTAGGTGGGGTGAAATTGAAGCGAGCGACAATCTGCTACTGCCTGCCCCGCTGAGTTAAAAAGTTCCCACGCAAGACTCACGATACACTGTGTATTGTGAGTCTACCGTGGGAACTTTTTAACTCAGCTGGCAGGCAGCAGCATATTGTCAAGTATTAACCCTCCCGCGCAATATTACCCTCACCTTCTCTTTTATGAATGGGGATTTAGTTCCCCTTTCTTCGAGGACCGACCGAAGGTTCCGCTGTCACCTCTGCGGGCCGCCCTCGGTGAACGTTTTCAAGGACCTTTCTTCAAGGACCGAAAAAATGGCCGCTATTCGGAGGTTTTCGTTATTTGGATCTTCGGATAAAAGGTTGTGCACCTGTAGTGGGTTTGCATTCTACACATCTATCTGCAGCTCATTGTGTCTCTAATGTCAAGTTCGCTCTTACCTTCTCTCCACAAACTTATTCATTCAAATAATACCCAGGCCTGATAGGTGGTTAAATCATTTTCTTTTATTTCAGATTTCAGCAACGGCAGAGTTTTTTATTGCAGTTCCGGCATTGCTTTCCATTTTTTCTCTTTTCACACGTTCATCTTAAATTTACATCTTCAGAAAGATTAGCTACACTTACCAACCCTTCAGCACTCTCTCAACCAGCGCTACAGTATTTGAGTCTCTTTCAATTTAGAGAAACCTGCATCGCTAGAAACAATTAATTGATCTTTAAGCATAAAGTTTAATTTATGTCCAGAATCAGAAATAGGACACAAAATGAAAAATCTCATGCAATTAAGCAATGTAGAAGATATGTAAAGGTAATTTTACTGTCCGTGTTGGCAAGCTCCAGATGATTAATATTTCACTAAGTGTGTATTGGTTGACGTATTAAGAACTCGAAAGTGAATTCGTTTTTACTTGTTTATTGTGAGATTAAGTGAAATTTAAATTGATTTGTTTCAGGGTTTGGCATACGTTGAATTTGAGAATGAAACACAAGCCTCCCTGGCTGTTCTTAAGTTAGATGGAAACGTACTTAAAGATCACACCATCAGTGTGGCCATCAGTAACCCTCCACAGAGAAAGCAGACGGCTAACGTTGAAACTGGTGGAACCTCTGGCTCATTCCTTCCACGGCAGGTGTATGGACCGTAAGTGTAAAACTGTTACAAAAGTTGAACGTGAGTGACTGTTGGATTGGATGACTGTGATGAGGAATTACCTATCGAAAGATGGTCACATTGTCTAGAGATCCTTCTCAAATAATAATCATATGAATATCTTGTAATTTAGACTCCTTTTTTGTGCATATAGTTCAGTTTTACTTTCTCTAATCTTTGTGTTGGAGGAGTTGCAAACTAGAATGTGTAGGAAGGAACTGCAGATGCTAGTTTGTACCGAAGATGGACACAAAGTGCTGGAGTAATTCAGTGGGCCAGGCAGCATCTCTGGAGAAAAGGAATAGTTTATGTTTTGGGTTGGGAGCCTTCTTCAGACTGAAATGTGGAGGGGGGAGGGGAACTGGAAGAGAGAAAAGGCCAGAACAAATCAGGGCCGGCAACAGATGACTGCAGGAAGGGTGGAGTCCACAATGGCCGGGGAAGATATACTAACGAGAGGGATATAAGGATGCAGTGGAACTGGTAGAAGGACTAGGGTGAGGGAGGGAATGCAGGATTTACTTGAAATTAGAGAAATCCAATTCGTGCTGCTCAAGCGAAATGAGTGTTTTACTAACAAGTCAGAGATAAGAGAGTAATTCAAGTCCAAGTGTAGCAGTTACATAGAAAATAGGTGCAGGAGTAGGCCATTCGAATCAGCACCGCCATTCAATAGGATCACGTCTGATCAACCAAAATCTGTACCCGCTCACACTTGTGAGGTGGACTAAATGGAAAATCTTGATTTGCATTTACAAAAGTTTAGAATTATGGATGGTTACAGATACACCTTTAAATAAGTTTTGTCACTTGTTCCAGGAGGGGCAAAGGCCGAACACAGCTTGCACTCGTGCCTCGCGCTTTACAACGCTTGCCCGCACCAGGAACCAGTACGGAGAATGGTACGTTGAGAGAACAGGATGATAACGCAAAGGGCGATTCCACACGAGCAGCTGACATGAAAAAGATGACAAATGCAGACTTTGCAAAGATGTTGTTAAGGAAATAACTGGTGATAGCATTTGATGTTTAAATACTGAGTCCAGAAAAAAATGTGAAGTCTTTATGGAAATCATTTTACATCCTTGTGTAGGGACAGTAATTCTGATCAGCAGTGAAACTGTAAATAGTCTAATTTTTCTAAGAAAGTTTGATAAGTGTTAAATACATTTGGCCTTTGATTTTTAAAGCGGGTGGCTTGTATGTTTATTTACAATATTGTGCATTTTGTAACTGCTACTTGGTGAGTTAACTTGCATTATTTTTGTCTATAAGCGTTTGGGTATGTAGCAGGATCATCCAGACCAGTTTATGTTAATTTTGACCTCATCTTTTTATAGCATTTGCTGTGTTTTTTTTTGTTCCCGATTAAATGTTTTATACAATTGCATTGTAATTGACTAACAGAGAAATCTCACTTCATAGCCTTTTACTTGATAGCAGTGTCCAAGCATTCTGAGTGCCTATCGTATCTCGATTTATTTAAATTCCTTGGAAAACTGTAGCAAAAATGCCTTTTAACTCACTTCATCAGGGTTTAGCTGAGCTGGATAAACAGCATGGACATGACAATTTGTGGCAGGCAGCAACGTGCGAGGCAAGCACCACACTGGCACTATGTACAAGGTTTAAAATAAAAAGTACAAGTACATGGATACATTTCAAGTCACTTGGATGGGTACATGGATAGGAAAGGTTTAAAGGGATATGGACCTAGCTTAGATGAGGCATCTTGGTTGGCATGGATAAGTTGAGCTTGACCCAGAGCTTGATATTTTTAAAAGTTTTGGCTTCTGGTTGGTCGCGCACCAGAAAATTAGACTTAATTGGATATGTGCTTTCTCAATACTACTCATTCACACAATACCAGAGGATATAAACAGTATAATTTATTTCTTACATTAAATATTATAAATATACTATTTTATTGGTCTGTTTAAATAGTTCATTTACACAAAGTGCAATTTCCATTCACATAAATATTGCAGTCCCTTCAAAGAACAATCTCTTGAGCTATGGTCCAAAGTTAGTTCAACACTGATTCCTTTCATTATGATATTCAACTGAGAGCTTTGAGTTAAATTTGATAAGAAAGTGCACACAGTTCCTATTGCAGCTATAGCAACCAGTTGATTTAGGATATTTTACCATTTGGATCGTTGCTCTCTGCCTCGTTGTCTGAAATCAATCCCAACAACTGCGTGAAATACCAGATTTAGGGTTTCCTCTTTGGAAACGTGATAATAGCCTATAATTAACCAAAAATAACAGAATACTTAATAGAATAATGACATTCATGGATTGGTGCAATTTTAGCAGTTTGAGGCCAATTGGAAAATCTGTTTAATCTGGTTTCCTCATGGAAACTTTTATAAAGGATGCTGCTAATATTTGACCTCAACATTATGGCTGATACGTTCTCAAAATACTCACAGGTAAATCAACCCACTGACTCGCCGCAGGTGCTGAAAGCTACATTCCTGTTTTTATAAGCAATCTTGAAATTTGGGGACTAGTTATTTTCCTATCTTTCCCCCATCCAAACTGTGGGCCAAACATTCAATTTGGCTGTTACGGCCCATTCACTTATGATGTGCATGTAACAGTTAACCCTTTTTTACTGCAAAACTCTTTTACAGTAAAACAAAATCACACTGGTACATTATAAAAAGTTATTTTTTATAGTACCAATCAGAAATGGGAGAGACGAGGAGTTATGGGCCCACTGATCTCGCAATTCTTAAATAGAAAGTAATTAGTCTTCCTACAGCCAAAATCTTAACATGGTGTGAATATTGTTTTACATTATTTCCCGATAAAATCCAATGAAAGCCAAACGCACAACACACCTGCAGTAAAGAGTTGGCAAATCGCTGGAGGAATCAATATTAACCAAAGTTCACACTGATAATCAAATCAATTCAACCCACAGCACATATAGTTTTGTAGCATCATGGCATTAGTTTTTAACTAAAATGGTTCGTGTATAATCTGAATGGTTTGGATTAGCTTCAGGTAAACCTTTATCAACAGAATGATCAGCGGTTGCAATTAGCAGTAAATCAAGGGTCATCTCTGTGCACTTTCCAATAAAGCGGATAAATGGCCGAACATCTCCCTCATTGGCCAAATCTAATACAGTGTAATACTCAGCCCGCTGCTCCTTGCGGATGGTGATAGGTGGATAACCTGCCTGCATTAATATAAGATTCATCAGTAGCCGAGCTGTCCTTCCATTCCCATCTACAAAGGGATGGATAAAAACAAATTTATAATGTGCAAGGGCAGCAAATTCTACAGGATGGAGACTCATCGCTTCTTCAGTATTCAACCACTGGACAAGCTCGTGCATCTGCTTCTTTACATCTCTGGGATGGGGAGGTATGTGATGGCCTACGAAGACTTGATTGGTTCGGAATCTCCCAGCTTCTACAGGATCAACGTATCCCAAAACTCTTCTGTGAATCTGCAGAATATCATCAATATTAACAGTTCCTATTCTTGATAGCAGAGACTTATTGAGATATTTCATGGCTGCATCAACTCCAATAACTTCATTCTGTTCCACCAGACTCTTCCCGGGTACAGCATATCTTGTTTCGATGATGTGCCTGATCTCAGAAAGGGTCAGCGTATTCCCCTCAATGGCCACAGTATGATAAATATGATGGTAATA
Organism: Amblyraja radiata; assembly: GCF_010909765.2. Taxonomy (NCBI): domain Eukaryota; kingdom Metazoa; phylum Chordata; class Chondrichthyes; order Rajiformes; family Rajidae; genus Amblyraja; species Amblyraja radiata. The sequence continues at coordinate 12,113,794 of NC_045980.1, read as the reverse complement.
ACTTTCCTCCATCACACGGTGCAAAGCTGCATTCCCTTTGGGTATAGCCATCAACTTTTTAACCTTGCGGTCAATAATACTAAACTGCTTTTGGTCAATTTCTTCCACCAGTGGTAACGTTCTGTCGCGGTTGACCAGTGCCTTCTCATTGCACGGGGAAATGGTTAATGCTTTAGTGTACAGATGGTCAGCCTGAATAACGTCCTTATCCTCTTCCATGAAGACACCCAATTCATTCAATGCATCTACATATTGTGGGACCATATTCAAGGCATGCATGAATAGTTTGTGCGCCTTTTCTCTCTTCCCCAGACGCTTCATCTCCAGAGCCTGATGCAGAGCAGCTTTTGCCTCCAACTGGACTTCTGAAATTAAAATTAATTTCCAAATTACAGGGGTCTAATCGTGCGATACATTAAACCAGACATTTTTAAACTAGCTCGAGACAAGTTACAATATGGCCATTACATATATCGTCTCCCTATAACATCACATAACTATGATGCACGAGGTAAAACCCCACAGACAAACATTTACTTTCCAGTAATCTAGTTTGCATACACTGGAAATAATTCTCTATAACCAGCTGATAAAGCTAAACTTGGAAACTGCGCCTGCTCGCTTAAAAGGCTTTCATTGTGTATTGTTTTGCACAACTAGGCAATAAACATAATCAGAACTGACAAATCACATCTGCTTGAGAAGGTTAAATGATTTAATTTTTGTTCTGAAAGTTATTAGGGCCAATCCAGAGCACAGGGCGGAGCCGTGAAAGGAGCTGGGCCAAGGACGAGACTGGGCCATGTCACCGAGAACAATGGGGGACCCAGCGTAGGGAGCTGCTGGGATCAAGGGGGGGGGGGGGCCTGTGTGGGCCGCTGAGATCAAAGGGGGGGCCCCGAAGAGGATGAGTACTTTTTTGTTACTTTTGTTGGCGTCTTTGTGGAGATTCTCTTGTATACTATGCAAAAACAAAGTGTTTCACTGCACCTAGCTAGATACAAGTGGCAATAAAGTATCATCATCATCTCTGCCAAGGCAAACTAACAGCAAAAAAGAACAATAGACACAAAAAGCTGGAGTAACTCAGCGGGGCAGGCGGCATCTCTGGAGAGAAGGAATGGGTGACGTTTCGGGTCGAGACCCATCTTCAGACTGGTTAGGGATAAGGGAAATACCGTCTATATCTCTCGTTTCCCTTGGCCCTAACCAGTCTGAAGAAGGCTCTCGACCCGAAACGTCACCCATTCCTTCTCTCCAGAGATGCTGCCTGTCCCACTGTGTTACTCCTGCTTTTTGTGTCTATCTTCGGTTTAAACCAGCATCTGCAGTTCCTTCTTACACAAAGAACAAGCTTTTACAGGCAGTGTATAACAGAGATGGAAACAAGTGTTGGCAGTGCAGTATTCATGTCCTTGTATGATTAGATGGGCTGAATGGGCAACTATAAAAACTATTTTTAAAAAGTTAATTGGGTTTCAGTTCCCACAGATCAAAAGAAGAGCTTTTGTCTCAAATGTCCCTTCTTTGAATATGTTACTAATCATTAATAACCGATCTAACTTTAAAAGTCTGGCTACTAGTTACACCACAGTAGAGATGACGTGGTGTTAAATCAACTGCTCGGCAATTGGTTAACAGAAGGCAGGATCACATCGTGTTGGACGCTGAACAGCAATCTCAAACAATAACAATATCGAGTTCATTCTTACAGTCATTGAATGGGTTTATAATGTATTAGTGACATCGACCTTCATCATCAAACCGCTGGTATCTTTCAGCTGTCTACGTCCGGAGTTCCATGCCCAAAACCCCAAATCCTCAACCCTTAAAACCTACATTTCTGAACAAGCTGCTGGCCATGTCCCTGTCTCTTAAACACAGAACGTACAGCAATTGGCCCTTCTGCCCACAATGACGCCAAGGTAAACTCATTTTGCCTGCATTTATCCTGAAACCCTTCTTCCCTATATATCCCTGTCTAAAAGCCTCCAAAACACCACTGTAGTATCTGCCCCCCCCCCCGCCCCCCCCCCCCCCCCCACTGTAGTATCTGCCCCCCCCCGTCTCTGTGCAACAGTCTGAGATTGTAACCAGTCTGTAGAAGGATCTGGACCAGAAATAGCGCCCATTCCTTCTCTCCAGCGTTGTCTATTGTGTAACAAACATGCCCTGTCGTCAGCCATCCCTTCTCTCAGAGACGCTGCCTGCCTGCCTGCCTGTCCCGCTGAGTTGCTCCAGCTTGTTGTGGACGTGGAGCGTTTCACAGACCCCACAGGGAGGGGGGGTACGCGGCTGCTGTAAGCCGGGCACAAGGCAGCTGTTGCCCCGGGGGCGGGGAGCGGCTTCAGCCGGTGCTGGGCCTGGGGAAGAGGTCGCCGCTTGGCCCACGTTCCCCGGCCGCCCTCCCCATCCCCGGCCGCCCTCCCCATCCCCGCCGCTTACCCGGCAACGTTGTCCGCCTGAAGGCCCATGGCTCGCCTGCCTGGCTCAACTCCACGCCGCTGTAGGCCAGGCTCAGGCCGGTGCCGGGGGGCTCCAGCTCCGGGTCCAAGAAGCGGCATCGCAGCAGCCACAGGGTGCCCTTGAGATGCGGGAGCAGGAGGGCGGCCAGGGCGCCGAGCAGCATCGTCACCCCCGTCCTACCGCGCCGGCCCATCTTTGGCGCCCAGTTGTAGGATCTTTGCCCCACTGCGTCCCCGCCGCCGCTGCCGCCGCCAGAGATCATGGAGCGGTGATGGTGATGGTGGCGCCCCCTGCGGTCGGGCCCGGCACTGCGCCCCCCCACTGCGGTGATGGTGATGGCGGCGCCGCCTGTGGCCGGGCCCGGCACTGCGCCCCCCACTGCGGTGATGGTGGCGCCCCCTGCGGCCGGGCCCGGCACTGCGCCCCCCCCCCCCCCCCCCCACTGCGGTGATGGTGATGGCGGCGCCCCCTGCGGCCGGGCCCGGCACTGCGCCCCCCCCACTGGGGTGATGGTGATGGCGGCGCCCCCTGCGGCCGGGCCAGGTACTGCGCCCCCCACTGCGGTGATGGTGGCGCCCCCTGCAGCCGGGCCCGGCACTGCGGTGATGGTGACGCCCCCTGCGGTGATGGTGATGCCCCCCTGCGGCCGGGCCCGGCACTGCGCCCCCCCACTGCGGTGATGGTGGCGCCCCCCTGCGGCCGGGCCCGGCACTGCGCCCTGTGTTTCTGATCGGTCACCACATCTCGCAATCAACTACACGCCACCAATAATACAATAGTACGTGTCCACAGCTCAGGCACTCACCGCTGGCGCGGAACACCTCCCTCAGTCCGCCTCACAGTCTGAAGAAGGGTCTCGACCCGAAACGTCATCCATTCCTTCTCTCCTGTCCCGCTGAGTTACTCCAGCATTTTGTGTCCACCTACCTGATCTCCCGGATGGCAAACACTTCTCTCCCCTCTTACACTGACCTTTCTGTCCTGGACCTCCCCCATTAGAGTGAGGCCACACGCAAACTGGAGGGACAGCATCTCATATTCCTCTTGGGTAACCCAGTGATATGAATATTGATTTCTCTAACCAAGTAAACCCTTGCTTCCCTCCCTCTCCACCTCCACCCTAGACGTCGTACTGGTTTCACTGTCGTCCTGTTGTTGGTAATCAGTCGTTATCACCTTCTCCTCAGCCAACAATGAACCATTCTACAATTTTCTTGATCAGTTGTTTTCACACATTACAATCTCTTTCTACCCTTCTATATCTATAATCTCTCTCTACCCGACCTTCAGAAGAAGGGTCTCGACCCGAAACGTCTCATTCCTTCTCCAGAGATGCTGCCTGACCCGCTGAGTTACTCCAACATTTTGTGTCTACCTTCAGTATAAACCAGCATCTGCAGTTTCTTCCTACACACTCTGTCTAAATTGCATCAATAATCCTGGAACACACCCACTGGGGGGGGGGGGGGGGCAACACTATAACAGTGGGGTAGGGGCCGCCACATTCATAGTGGTGCAGCCCCCCCCCCAACCCACCATGAGTGTGGCCGACCCTACATTATATATATGTACATATAATAATGTACACATATACTTCAAATTCCTCGGAGTCAATATCACTAACAACTTCTGGATCACCCATATTGAAGCAACAAAGAAAGCACACCAGCGCCTCGACGTCCTTAGAAGGCTTGGTTTGGCATGTCTCACCGACCTCTACAAATGCACCATAGAAACCATTTTATCGGGATGCATCACAGGTTGGTTTGAGAACGGCTCCATCCAAGATCGTAAGAAATTGCAGTAAATTGTGGATGCAGCCCAGATCATCACACAAACCAACCTCCCTTCTATTGACTCCATTTATATCTCATGCTGCCTTGACAAGGTCAGCAGCATAATCAAGAACGTGTCGCATCCTGGACACTCCCTCTTTTCTCCCATCAGGTAAAAGATGTAGAAGTGTGAAGACGCACACCTCCAGATTCAGGGTCAGTTTCTTCCCAGCTGTTATTAGGCAACTGATTCATCCTACCACAACTAGAGAGCAGCACTGAACTACTATCTACCTCATTAGTGACCCTCGGACTATCCTTGACTGGACTTTGTTGGCTTTACCTTGCAGTACACATTATTCCCTTATCAAGAATCTATACACTATAAATGGCTCCTTTGTAATCATGTTTTGTCTTTCTGCTGACTGGTTAGCACGCAACAAAAGCTTTTCACTGTATCTCAGTACATGTGACAATAAACCAACTGAACTATGCATACACTTATTTATATTTATACACACATGCGTAACACACACGTGCACACACAAACAAACTTAACCCAGCAGTCCATCTACCCATGGTAATATACCACTTCCATGTTTATAGAGACCCTAAGCCTGTCATAAAAATATTTTAAAATCCTGTTTCACAAAAGCCTTTCAGAAGCAGAGTTGCAAAGATTTACAATAATTTAAGAGAAAATAAACAAGTTATATGTCAACTGTATTAAATAGGTGACAAATAAAGTGATCTTTAGTCCTAGTTTCTGCCACTAGAGGAAACATTCTCTCCACATCAACCAGGTCAAGAATCCTCAAGATCTTATAAACTTCAATCGTCCCTTCTCTCCTAAACTCCACTAGATGCAAACCAAACATGTCAACCTTTCCTCACAAAGAAATCCACCCATTTTATTGATTCCTCTACCAATAAATACCCCATGATGTTTTAGCTCGAAACCACTTTGGCAGAACTGGGAAAAGGGAGAGAAGATGTTAGTCTTGTTATATCTGCAGAGAACAGCGGTAGTGGGTGGGGGTGGGCACAGAGGGCTGGATAGGACAAGGAATACCTGCGATAGGGTGAGGTCACAATTGCTGAGGTGATGAATCACAGTGATTATCTGGTGAATTACATAAGGGGGTGTTTGGTCCCTTCATCACCTCCTGGACAGCTCTTCCATTCGGTCAACCTCTCCTCTTGTTTCAGCTACCGCAGGAGATGCCTCATCTGTCTCTTTACCTCTTACCGCAATTGTTGTTCGTAATCAGATCTCTTCCTCTGCATTGGAGAAACCAAGCAGAGGCTGGGCGACTGCTTTGTACAGCACCTGCATTCAGGCTACAACAGTAACACTAACACTAGTCCTGGTGCCTGCCAGAACATTTTCCTCTCACGCTGACTTGTTTGTACTCTGTTGCACTATTATAATAGTGTACAACGTAAACCTGAGGTACAGCAATTAATCTTTAAATTCCACTGCTTTGGGCAAGTCACTTCTTTTATCTGTATCCAAACTGGCTTTTTTGTTGTAATTCAAGCATCTGTGACTGACTCCGTTTTTGTCTCCATATCAGTACACACTAGCCTGCTAAGCACACCCTGCAGCATACATCACATCTTTGTATTCTCATTCTCTCAATTGCTCTCATCTCATGATCACTGGCTGTTTTTGACTGTCCTCATTATCCCATTGATCAAATGACCTCTATAAACTTTTCCTCATGGATACACCCTATCAGTTTATTATACTATTCTATCCATTCCTCATATTCATTCTCTGCCGTTTAGACTAATTCATTTTCTTGCTTTCCCAGTTCTGATGAAATATTAACTATTGAGACACAAGCAATCGCAGATGGTGGAATCTTGAGCAAAAGTGCAGGAGGAACTCAGCGGGTTAGACAACATCCGAGGCGGGAATGGACAGATGATGTTTCAGGTCATGGCCTTTCTTCATGATGGAATAGAGGGAGAAAGGTGGGGGGTGGACAAAGCCTGGCAAGTGAAAAGGGGATAGAAGTGTGGAGGGAGTTGAATGGCAAATGGATAGAATAAATGACAATGGCTAATGGTGAAGAGGGTGTTTGATAAGAGGAATTAAACATAAAACTGGAGGGAGGGATATCGTGTGGGGGAGTGCAAATGAAGGGAAGGGGAAAGACGGGGACTTGGGATGAATGTATGAAAGTGGGGAAAGGAGTAGGGTGACTGGGAAAGTGAGTTTGAGAGATGGTGGGAGAAGTGGGTCCTGTAGTAGCTATAATATGGGGTGATTAACTATTTTGTATTCTACTGATGCTGCCCGACCAGTATCTCCTACTTTTATTTCAGATTTTCAATAACAATTTCCCTTGATTGCTCCATTTGAGCCCTTTGTAAATTACAGTAGAACACCCTGAATCCTCTGCAACTCAAGGCTGTACAATCACTCACATAGAATCATAGAAAATAAGTGCAGGAGTAGGCCATTCAGCCCATCAAGCCAGCACCGCCATTTAATATGATCATGGCAGATCATCCAAAATCAGTACCCCGTGCCTGCTTTTCCCCATATCCCTAGATTCCGTTAGCCCCAAGAGCTATATCTAACTCTCTCTTGAATACATCCAGGGAATTGGTCTCCACTGCCTTCTGTGGCAGAGAATTCCACAGATTCACAACTGTCTGGCTGAAAAAGCTTTCCCTTATTTCAGTCCCAAATGGCCTTCCCCTTATTTTTAAACTGTGACGCCTGGTTCTGGACTCCCCCAACATCAGGAACAACAATTTTCCTGCATCTAATCTGTCCACTCCTCTAAGAATTTTATATGTTTCTATAAGATCCCCTCTCATCCATCTAAATTCCAGCGAATACAAGCCCAGTCAACTCATTCTTTCATTTGTCAGTCCCACTATCCCGAGCTAAATCTAAAGCTGCTCTATAACACTCTGATGCTACTAAAGCGCTCTAAAGTACTTCTAAAACTAAAGCTATAAAGCACTCTAAAACACCAAAACTACTCTAAAACTAAAACATTCGAAAACTACTCTGAAACATTCGAAACTACACAAAACTGGACCAAAGTCAAGCAAATTAAACTAAACTGTGCCAATGTAAATTAAACTAAACTAGTGTAGGAGAGGAGAGTGTAGTGAGGGGGAGGGGAGGGAGGGGGAGGGTGGGAAGGAGAGAGAGGGAAAGAGAGATTGAGGGAGAAGGGAAAGAAAGGTAAGATAGTTACAGGGGGTAGATAGAGAGGGAGAGGGAGAAATTGAGAGAGAACGGGGAGAGAGAATGATTGAGAGAGGAGAGAGAGCGAGGGAGGGAGAGACATTAAGAGAGAGAGTGTTTGAGAGGAGGTGGGAGAGAGAGGAAAGAGTGGGGGGTACGGGAGGGAGAGGTGGTGAGAAGGGGGTAGAGGAGGGGGGAGAGGGAGGGAGGGGGGTAAAGTAAACCAACCTTAACCCTAACACTAACTAAAATACACTAAACAAGATAACTAAACTATACTAAACTGAACTAAAGTAAACTACTCTAAAACTAATTTAAAACACTCTGAAGCTACTCTAGAGCACCCCTAACACTAAAACTCTAAAACACTAAAACTACATTCTAAAACTACTCTGAAATACTCTAAACTACAAAAAAACACCTAAGTCAAGCAAATTAAAATAAACTATGCCAATGTAAAATAAACTAAACTAAAATAGTGTAGGGGAAGGAGTGTAGTGAGGGGAGGGGAGGGAGGAAGGGAGGGAAGGAGGGAGGACGGGTGAGGGAGAAGAGAGAGGGGAGGAGAGAGAGGGTAAGAGAGAGAATGAGGAAGAAGGGAAAGAGAGGTAAGAGAGTTACAGGGGTAGAGAGAGAGGGGGAGTGTGAGAAAGCAAAGGAGATTGAGAGAGAGAACAGAGAGAGATTGGTTGAGAGGAGAGGGAGGAAGGGTGAGACATTAAACATAGACATAGAAAATAGGTGCAGGAGTAGGCCATTCGGCCCTTCGAGCCTGCACCGCCATTCAATATGATCATGGCTGATCATCCAACTCAGTATCCTGTACCTGCCTTCTCTCCATACCCACTGATCCCTTTAGCCACAAGGGCCACATCTAACTCCCTCTTAAATATAGCCAATGAACTGGCCTCAACTACCTTCTGTGGCAGAGAATTCCAGAGATTCACCACTCTCTGTGTGAAAAATGTTTTCCTCATCTCGGTCCTAAAAGATTTCCCCCTTATCCTTAAACTGTGACCCCTTGTTCTGGACTTCCCCAACATCGAGAACAATCTTCCTGCATCTAGCCTGTCCAACCCCTTAAGAATTTTGTAAGTTTCTATAAGATCCCCCCTCAATCTTCTAAATTCTAGCGAGTACAAACCGAGTCTATCCAGTCTTTCTTCATATGAAAGTCCTGACATCCCAGGACTTAAGAGAGAGAGAGAGAGAGAGAGAGAGAGAGAGAGAGAGAGAGAGAGAGAGAGAGAGAGAGAGAGGAGATGGAGAGAGAGGGGGGAGAGAGAGAGTCATGTGTGGACTTCAGGAGTCATGTGTGGATTTGTCAATGACCACTGTACGCAGAAGACTTCATGAACAGAAATACAGAGGCTACACTGCAAGATGCAAACCACTGGTTTGTTGCAAAAATAGGATGGCCAGGTTACAGTTTGCCCAGAAGTACTTAAAAAAAGCAACCACAGTTGTGGAAAAAGGTCTTGTGGACAGATAAGACAAAGATTAACATATCAGAGTGATGGCAAGAGCAAAGTATGGTGGAGAGAAGGAACCATCCAAGATCCAAAGCATACCACCTCATCTGTGAAACATGGTGGTGGGGGTGTTATGGCCTTGCCATATATGGCTGCTGAAGGTACTGGCTCACTTATCTTCATTGATGATACAACTGCTGATGGTAGTAGCATAATGAATTCTGAAGTGTATAGACACATTCTATCTGCTCAAGTTCAAACAAATGCCTCAAAACACATTGGCCGGCGGTTCATTCTACAGCAAGACAATGATCCCAAACATTCTGCTAAAGCAACAAAGGAGTTTTTCAAAGCTACAAAATGGTCAATTCTTGTGTGGCCAAGTCAATCAACTGACTTGGACTTGGACTAGCTCCCAAACCAAGCATAAAAAAAAGAAAAAAAAAGATGGCGGCGCTGCTGGGGCAGCGGCAGCTGCAACCCGGCCTCGGAGCTGGGGCAGTGTTCCGGCGGCAGCGGCCACCCGACCCGACCGCGGGCCCAGTGTCGGGAGCTCGCAGGTCACAGGTTGCGGACCTGTTCTCTGGAGCTCCCGCAACAACAGCTGCGTCCGCTGGACTGGAAGGCCGCAGCTTCGGCAGCTTCGACCACCCCGGGCCGCGGAGTTGAACCGGCCCGTTCGCGGAGCTCGGATTCAGCCGCGGGACTGACATTACTTACCATCGTCCGGCGGGGTCACAACATCTGAAGCCTGGATCGCCTCGGCGCAGAGGGAGAATAAGAAGGGATGAGACAAAGATTTAAGACTTTTGCCTTCCATCACAGTGAGGAGGTGCCTGGTGAACTCACTGTGGTGGATGTTAATTTGTGTTTATTGTGTGTTTTTGTCATTTTGTACTATATGTAGGACTGCAAGGCAACAAAATTTCGTTCAGACCGCAAGGTCTGAATGACAATAAAGGCTACTTTGACTTTGAAGCTAAAGATAGTTGCAACACAGGCATGGCAGAGCATCACCAGAGAAGACACCCAGCAATTGATGATGTTGATGAATTGCAGACTTCAAGCAGTCATTTCATGCAAAGGATATGCAACAAAATACCAAACATGACTACTTTCATTTACATGACATTGCTGTGTCCCAAACATTAAGGTGCCCTGAAATGGGGGGGGGGGGGGGGGGGGGGGGGGGGGGCTATGTATAAACGCTGCTGTAATTGCTGCATGGTGAAACCAAAATGTATAAAAATGGCCTTTATTAAAATCGGACAATGTGCACTTTAACCACATGTGATTTTTTTTTCTATTACAAATCTTAAATTTTGGAGTACAGAGGCAAATAATAAATGATGGGTCCAAAACATTATGGTGGGCACTGTAATTCAGTCCTACTGAAATCTAACCAGTTAAACTGCAGCTTACCTGCATGACACATTCGTAGAAGTACGTAAAGAATTCCAGCAGTGGGTCCATCATTCTGCTCCGTTTTTGTGGCCATCGAGTGTTCTGAAATACCAGCCATCTGCCTTGTCACATATCACATCACTGAATCTGCCATAGACCACCGTCGTCTCATTTAAAAATGTCCGATGATAGCTAAATTACATTGATGTCAACTTGATTGTCATGATAGCTTAACCTGTTTGCCACAAGTTTTGATTCAAATTAACATGGTTCCCAGTCCTTAATGTCCTGGATTAGTAATATTTTAAATTGTTTCTGTGCCTCCCCCTTACCAACAAAAAGGTTAAATCATAAAAAATGAGTGACTGCATATCGTCTAATTAAATTAACTACTTGAAGACTAACTAGTGGAAAAAATCAACAAAAAAATAATTTGCCTGCCAAATGCATGACAGATTTGAAACTACTAAATGTCTCCATTTATATCCAAATAATTTATCAATTTAGCAGCCAGTACATCATTGCAGAACCATTGTTAACATGAAAACTAAGTTACGGCCTGTTATAAACGTGCAATAAACAGCCCGATAAATTTAAGATAAAACACAATATATGAAAATGACAAATTTATTTAGATTTAAATAAATCATTCTGAGGCTACAGAAGAGTATATGCCATGAAAGCTTACAAACAGGTAAGCACTACATTTTCCACACTCAGCTTTGTGGCATCAATTCTTAAAGCAATTAAAGTCTGGCTTTAAGTGCTACTTTACAAATTCCACTTGAGTGTACAATCAGAAGAGTCTACCATTACCACTAAAGGATAACAGTCACTTAAACAAAGGAGATGAGGGGGAAAAAAAAATCAGACTGTTCAAAATATGGTTAGCAGCATTTTAACTTTAGTTCCAAACCCCAAATGGATGTTACTGTCTGTACTCAACACATTCAACATGTGAAATCAAGCACCAGGATGAGGTGGATTTTGAAGTTCAAGTTCAACATGAAAAAATTATAGGCTGTAAGATGGAACTATATTAATAAACCAACTGATAAAGTGCAGTTTCTTATATCAGCTTTTTACTAAACCAGCTTCTGACGTGAACTGCGTGGTTAGTTATATTACTAAGAAAATTCTAATGTGATGTGGGGCAGGCTTATGGAATTTTTTTTAGTAATTTAAAAAATTTAAATACACAAAGTAATTCCAGAATAAATCAAAAACTCAGCACCAGTAAATCACCTTGGTGCAATTCGCATCTAGAGTCGAAACTGTTCTTTCCTGTTTGTTACAAACATCAGTCGCTAGTACGTCCCTAAAATGGACTTATCATGCACATCTCGTAATAGTAGGGAAATGATGCCTAGTACTTTGCAATCTGAATTGTGCTGCAGTGATTGGTGGTTTTTGACTGAAAAGTTCAAGCTTAAGGAGGGGAAAGAGTTGCATTAAATGATTACCTTACAGCACATTATCAATGATAAACTTCAATGTCAAGTGGGGGAAAAAAAGCACTTGGTGTTTTTACCTGTATATCCAACTGGCCCAATTTTATTTTATATTAAATACTGCTCATCTATTAATAATAAAATAACAAAATTGTTAAAAGCTAGCATAAGCTTCATACAAATGCTAAACTTTTAATTTGTTTACATCTTTGAAAAACGCCTACACTTACTTGATGCCCTTTTAAAACAAACTTGGAAAAAACATCTCTGTTCATGGTGGGGCAAGGAGCACTTAAGTCTTTTAGGAAAGAGTGCTATGTAGCTAGCAACAGCATTTTGTCCTCTTTATTTACAGAGTAAAATAAAAAGTGCTTACATGAAGAAAATGAAATGACAAGTGAATGTCAAATATGCTTTTAAAACACAATCCCAGAAACCCGTATCATAAACAATGGCACCTATCCACAACTTCTCATTTTTTGACCTCCTCTAACCTTCATTTGCGTTTCAGAATCACAGCAGAAAAGGTTAATTCACCAAGCTCAAAAGAAATCCTGTTTCAAATAGAAAACAAAAACATTTGAGCTTACAATACATTGTGTAAACAAAGCTTAAAACATTTCATTCCTTCAGTGCCCATCAGCTCACTGTCAATTCATTCTGCTGCAACTAAGGGCATTTATAATACTTTTGTACATGCCAAAAACTCAATTTATTTAGTAAATAAAAAGGAACATAATTAACACTGATCTATATTAAGATTTTACATATTCAATTACACATGTAGAAGGAGTAGTGCGATAATGCAATCTTCCAACAAAATGTGTTTACCACTTCTGCAGGTCTAAGGCCTTTGGTTAATACAGTAATATACTGCACTGCCCATTCTATTCCAGTCACCACAAGTCACCGTAAATAAATTTCCAAGCTGCGTTAAGTTACCCTAAGTATGCCTGCATCCACCACATCCTGTTAGAATCTCCAAGCTATTATGTGCATTTAGTCCTATCTCAAGTGCACAGTAACACAAAGAGTTTGGCTTCTTGTACACCATCTCAAAATAAGCGTGTTTCCGGGAAAAAAGACAATGTCCTTAGTTTGAAGAAGCTGCAATGGGTTTGTCCAGTTCCATTTCTAGCGTGGACCCATTGGGCTGCAGACTGCTGTAGCAGGATTTACAGACGCGGCTAGGCTCAAAAAGATGCTGACTCGGCACTGGGATCTTCTGATTGCAACAACTCGAGCAAAATACATTCCCACAATTCCTTTTGAAGGAACAAACAGGCAGATTGTTAATTAAAATGCTATTTTGTCTATCTATAGTTAACATTACAAAAGTAATGGGTTATTTTGCAGATAAATATTGGTAAATTCAGCTCCTAAGAATAAAAGGGAAAGACATTCGTCCTTGGTTGCTTGCACAATGTATATATTGTAGCGGCAGCACATTGTTCTCCATGTTTGATATTCAGTTCATTGAAGTCAACATACAACCACCACTACATTATGTGCAAAAAATCAATGATGAATTTCTGTCCACATGTTTAACTTTTCAACAATAATTAGTGACTTTCCACACACAAAACATATGGTTAATAAAACTGGTATTAAAAAAATTGAACACAACAGCAAACTGTTTCCTGAGCAAAATGGTGTTTCTCTCTTTCAAAGGGCCAAGAAAGGACCATTATTTCAGTGAAATAATGTTTACATCTATGATGAGTCTAAACATTCTTGTTCATTTTTGTTGCAAAGCTGTTATATCAGCAGGAAGAAAAAAACATGTTTTAAGTAATTAGGAATTAAATGAATCCAATGCAGAAGTTGCGTTATTTCTACGTTATTTCTACATTATTTGCGTTATTTCTAGCTTTTCCCATTTTTTTGTGTAATTCAAAAGTCAGAGGAATACGCACTCACTTATTTGGATGTATGATCTGAAGTAAAAACTCATTGGCAACTAATGTTTAAATAAGGGCAAAAACCTCAGGCAACTAAGGGCAAATTTCATCAGTTTTGATTTTTTATATTGAAAAATTGTCAATTAATATCATTTTATATGTGTAGTCAAGTCCCAATATCAGATGACCCTAGGTGAAATTATACAATGGAATTGATAGTTCAGATCCAGAGTAGTGTGAATACATTTCTAAAAACTGGTAAAAACTAATTAAGCCAATTAATTTACTTCTTGGAAACTCAAGAAACAGTTGGGTTAAATATGATAACATTCTTAACCATTCATTTTTAATGATGTTTTGGGTATAAATCCTGCACATGATTTACATTGGATCATCTACCTACACACCCTTTTTATGTGCGAGGTCACATAAGAAAAAGGGGCCCATGTTTTGGAGGTGGAGCAGTTAGCGGATCAGGTGATAAATAATCCTTGTCACAACGCAAATGTTTTATGGTAAATACAATTTCTTTGCAATATTCTCAAATTCAACCAGAAAAAAAACCTATGTAGAAGACTAATATGCAGACTACAAACATCCATCAGCATTTTTTTTAATACGCAGAAGGCAGAAAATGTACATGTTTAAGAACAGATGAAAGAATAAGCAAGATAAAAATATATATATTTATGCTGGTAAACAAGCCAACTTGGCATTTTTTAACTACTTCTCAATATAGGGGGAATATGTGCAAAAGTGCAAAAAAGGGATTCAGATTTTGCATAGATAAACCTAATTTTAATGACTGTGGCACAAGGAAGTCTCTTAGCAGGACCTTGGTCGTCAGGCTGATTAAAAGCACAACATGAAGAAATGCTAAAATATTATACATGTTCCAAAATTAAAAACAGAAAAATATTGACAAGGTTTCAATTAACATGATTACATATGTGCGAATGGCATAAGTAATAAATTCAGGTGTCAATTGGTTTTCTGTTCAGCAAATTATTATTTTTTCAGCTGTGGTGATGGCATGCAAGTTGCTTGGTTAGCTCACAAAATATTTTATATTTTCCTGTTGGGAATTCTAGTTTCAATTTAATTAACGTAAATCAACAATTGCCATTTGATTGGGATGCTATTAATAAGGCACAAGTAAATGTTTTTAAGTAAACATCACCAGAAATGAAGGCAAACAAGAGACAGAGAAGACTGTTGAAAATGCTCACCATGTGTCATCAACAGGCTCCCTGTCCCTGTAAGATGGAAAAGAGAGCTCAGAGGGAAACTAGCTAAGGAAAATGTGCAAATCAGCAGGGCAACAGCAGGGGGATACAAACAAATGGAAAACATATGTAGCAACTTTACAATGAAAGATGTATATTTGAAATAATTCAATATGTTAACAAAGTTAATATTATAAGATGAAAGTAGCTTTATTTGGGGGTAAAACCACAAACTTAAGCAAAATTTGAGGGGAAAAATATCAGAATGGTTTATATGTACGTAGCTCTAACAGTAGTCAGTGAGCCATGTGAGCAAGCTTTTTGCAATTTTTGTTAATGAAGAAAGCATTAAGCTGTACTCTGCAGTGGATAGTCACAAGTCATCTGACCAGTAGTGGGAGAGTCTTGTTTGAAAATTGTGAAGGAGTTTAAAGGCAATGATCAGAAAAGTGGGAAGGGTTTATGTGAAGTTCCTGGAAGCAGATGTTAAGCAGCTCTATATATTAAAAAGAAAATCACATATCAAAGATAATGGCACAAAAAGTTTACAGGGATCTGAATGATGGGGAAGGTCAGAGGTTGAGAATGGTGAAGACGTGGAAGGATTTGTACAAGGTGTTTGGTATGAGTGAAGGGTGGGGGACACGACCGAGAAGGTAAATTAAGGTAGATAAGGTAATTAAGGTAACTATCCGAATCATGGTGATTGCGATTTCAAATTTTGGCAAGTTGCACCAACAGACTTTTGGATTACTTTTATGGAAGAAAGGAAAGGTATCATAGAAATTCTGTACAAGCAACAGAAGAATTGGAGGCTAGTCATGGTGGCAGTGGAGGGAAATAGTGATAATGTTGCGGAAATGGGATTTAAAACTTACATATAAATTGGGAACAGGACATTGCCACACGGCCTCTTGAATCTGCTCCATCATTCTGTGAGATCGTGGCTGATTTGACTAATCTCAACTATGCATTCCCACCTACACTAGTAACCTTCACCTCCTTGCTTTTCAAATATCTCTTTCTCCATGTCTTAAAAGTATTGAAAGGCTCCGCTGCGCTTTTAAATATATTTTAAAATACTCAGGCTCCACAGCGCAAGAAAATGTCTCATCACTTCCTTATTTTGGACCAGTGAACAGTCAGCTGTTCCCACATCTTCTAAACTCCACCTGACACAGGTGAAGCCTATCCAATATTTTTTGAGAAGCCAATGCAGCCATTCCAGGTCATCAGTCCAGTAAATCCTCTCTGATATGTTTCCCATGTACTTACATTCTTCTTTAACCAGCAGAAAATTATGTTCATGGGATGGCTAGAGCAGATCACAAAGAAGCTCCCATTTGATGCTTTAAAATACACGCTCTCTCCATTTCTCTACCCTCCTATGACAGGGCAGATGATCAAAAGACAGTCAAAATAGTGTGGGAAAATTCTCTGCACTAATAGTGGTTACTGCTTAAACTGGTTACTGCATTTCTGACTTTATCACGTTGATTACATTGCAAAAGTACTTTAAGGAATGAGGTTTTTCTGGATTTTATGATGTCTCAATATCAAAGCATGGAATAACATATTATGTGATGACCTTATGACATTTTACCAATGTAAAAACTGGTGGCACCTTCACCCACCCTATTATATGGGCTATGCAAACGCAAAATCCTCCCTCCGAGAAAGAACTAGCCATCCACTTGGTGGTATAACAGGGCCATTGATGGGGTATTCACATTACCTGTCAGACATTGAACTATTCAATTTGCATTTTTCACTTGTTGAGTGGCAGAAAAATATAAAATAACAGGGTAATTTAAAGAAAAATCTTGACATGAACAAGTGAATGCCTCAATGCGATTAGCCAAATTGCATTCCGTTGGCACACACATCGCTGTTTCACACTGTGTCTTGTTTCAGTGATGAAAGAGCATTGAATTACAGCAACCTTGTCTTCTGAGGATAGATTAGACAGGCTAGACTTGTATCCACTGGGGTTTAGAAGATGTGGTGGGAATGTTTCCTCTTGTGGGAGTATCTAAAAGACCTACTGTTCAGAGGTTAGGTAGTGATGAGGCATTTCAAAGAAATGTTTTCATTCTTCAGCAGACTAGGTCATAGGCTATGTTATCACATAATGTACCAATGTCTTAACTGAAAGCAAAATATATAATTAATATGGATCAACCAGTGAAAGAATGTGTACACATTTGGGTGTGCATTTGTTCACTGTAATGTTACAATTAATCACAATAATATATAAAGCTGCATTAGTACAATTACATAATCTGCAACGATCCTTCCGCAGATGTTGCTCGACCCGTTGAGTTCTTCCAGCATTTTGTTTTTCTACGTCATAGTATGTGTGCATAAGCAGGAATGTAGCTGGGGTAAAACTAAAAAGGGCGATGATGCGATATTTTCCTTAAATCCGATTGAAACATTATAACAGTGTGGGATGTTTCTCCAAGTAAGCAGTTTTGTAACGGCTGTAAACATACATGGTGATCATTTTGTTAATCTACTTGATGTAGATTCCCTCCAATCAAACCATGTCTAATTTGACACTAAGATAGACACAAAAAGGTGGAGTAACTCAGTGGGACAGGCAGCATCTCTAGAGAGATTGAATGGGTGACGTTTTGGGTTGAGACCGTTCTTCAAACCCATTCCTTCTCTCCAGAGATGCTGCCTGTCCCGCTGAGTTACTCCAGCTTTTTGTGTCTATCTTTGGTTTAAACCTGCATCGGCCGTTCCTTCTTACACATCTAATTTGACACTATCATTTTGGGGAAAAACTGTTAACTGCAATTTTTGACAATGTGGAAACCTGCAGTGATCAAAATAAAATGGCTAAAGAATCAAGACAATTATAAGTTTAATTTCACCTGCATAAATATCAAACCAGTTGATACCAAAAGAGTAGTAGATATGCTGAAATTACAGATTCTTAGAGGATTTATTCCTTATATAAAATTAGACCCAGCTATAAAAATAATTATGTTGACAAAAGCATGAAAATCATCATAAGAATTGAATGCTGGTTGCAAATAATGCAGTGCAAAATTTATGATTAATAATATTTTCATCTGGTGT
This sequence comes from Amblyraja radiata, assembly GCF_010909765.2. NCBI lineage: Eukaryota > Metazoa > Chordata > Chondrichthyes > Rajiformes > Rajidae > Amblyraja > Amblyraja radiata. The sequence continues at coordinate 12,095,795 of NC_045980.1, read as the reverse complement.
CATGAATTTTCCAAGCTGTGGATTATTTTTGAACGTGTATAAAATAAGTGAAATGTTGCTGCACTTTGTTTCAATATGTCACACCTGTGTTTTCATGACTACAAAATAATTATATAACCAAAAAAAGTTCTGAAAATAAGACTAGGCAAAAGAGAACATTTAGTTACACTGTCATTTCTTTCTCAGCGTAGTACCTGCAATGGTGTTTTCTGCTAGCTAGCCAAAATCGACTTTCACAACCATAGCACTGTGGAGCCAAATGATCAGGATACCATCGAGTTACCTAAGAAGAGATATTGTTAATCCAAGAATACATGGGCCAAGATAACAGCGCCATTCCAAATTTTCAAGTGGTGTATTTACTTTTGGAGCTTCTAGTTTCTCAAAAATTCTTCGCCTAATCATGACATAAATTATTATCTTGTGAAAAATCAAAATTAACATTGCTCTTCAAACACATGCAAATATAGTTAAAGTTCTATGAAAATGCTGTGGACATTATTAGACAGTGTTGACATTCAAATTTCCAACTTGAAAATGTGAATATCAATGAATATCAGTCTCTACAATAATAACTCAATTAAAGAAAATTGATTGAGAAAACAAAATATATTCAATGAACAACCAAACATACCAGAGTAACATAAAAGTGAAAGTGAGAGAAGAGCAACTGAACTGGTTATAAACAAAAAGTAGAACTCAAAAACTTATAATGATAATAGAAAACTTCAGGCATTACAAACCAACAAGTCATGATAAAAAGTAATCAATCGAAAAATTAACTTTGCTGCTTTCCACAGATGCTACCAGACCTATTATGTGTTTCTTTGTTTCTGTTTATACTCTTCTGTTTGTCAGATTCATTACCTGGATAGGGAGCTGGCAGCCTGTTCTATAAAGAGAGATTAGGATGACTGGGCTACATTCCCTAGATTTAAAAATGAATGAGATGTGACATTAAAGCACACAGGATCTTTGAGACTTGTCAGGGTAAATGAGTATTCCCTGGCTGAGGTGTCTAGAAACAGAAATCAGTCTCAAAATAAGGGGTTGGTTTTCAGGTTTGAGATGAGAAGAAATTCTTTCTCAATCCTGGGAGCCTGTGGCAGCTCAGATGACGAATAAATTCAAAACAGATTTTTGGATTGGGAAATAAAGAATTAGTACAAAAAAAAATGGTGCTGAGGTAAAAGATCAACCAAAATCTCATTGAATGGCATAGCACAAAGCTCAATGTCGTTCTTTTAGTTATCACGTTGGCAATTTAGTTCTGGATAATGCAATAACTGGGGATCTTTGCAAGCAAGAAACTGCGGCACAACTTAAACCATGCAGAATAACACAACTCCAATTTACAACATAATTTAAAACAATTACATTTAAACATCAAATTTGAACAATTTAAAACATATGAAAATAAGCAGTGTTGACAGAAAGCTATTTGGAGAAAATGGGACATTATTGATCTGCGCACTTTTGCATTAGAAGATTTGGATCTGAAAAGTTGAATAATGTGGGGGTTTGAGGGGCTACCATTCTATGTCATTACTATACGAGTTTCTGGCAGAGGAAAACAAATGGTGAAGTTAAGGTAGAAATATAGGATAGGTGACTGCATAATATTTCCACCTTAACTCCATGGTTTGTTTTATAGAAGGTTCTTAAATGAGTGAGATGGTGAGGAATAGGAGTGAGATGGTGACAAATAGCAACAGGAGACGCCACCTTCAATGGGAGTGTGAACGAAGGCACACAGAGACAGCCACAACAACTGGATAAACTCTTTAATCAATTTCCTATTCTCAATAAATTGGTTATCGTGAGCAAATGGATTCAGGAAAGGACATTTATGCCACTAATATTGGGCTTTCCTTTTCATTAACTTTCCCAATATCAATTTTCCAAAATCCTTGCTCATGTTCCATTAAAAATGTACATGTCCCGACATATCTTGAATTGTACTTTATTTTCATTCTAAAACCATCAAGACAGTAATAATTTACTTCTAATATATAGGTACGAACTACCAAGTTAAAACCTACCATTGTGTCGTTCACAGTACAATTCAATTAGTTGAAGCTTAAATGCAATGACATCATATTTTTTCCAGGAACGACTGTCAGTCTGAATGTAAATATAATCCCTTTAAAAATTAATCCAGTTTGCGAATGGGACTAATAGCCTTATTTCAGGAAAATATCCAAATTCTCACCCACCTTTATATCGTGACTTCATTGTAGATTTTTCAAATAGGTCAAAAACAATTTGGTACAGCTGATGATCTGAGTAAACTCTGGGACTGAATTAACTTCACAATCGTCCTAAAATTCTGACTTCTGTGTTGTCTTCATTGCACAATACATGCTTAAGCTGGCAGATAGTATTCTTCTGTGGTAATAAAGCTGTCCCTGGCCTTTTTCACTTTTTCCTTAATTCACTCTTTTCATCGATTTCTTGACCACTCTCATTCTCTTGCAGTCTATTCTTTCTTCTTCAACTTCTGTAACAGTTCTCAAACTCTTAATGAATATTTTAATAGACTACAGCACTAATACTACCTACAGCTCCTCAATCTGGAAAAGTTCATATCCAAAATTTCCCTTATATACATTGGCCACCACCTATATCTAACCGCCAGCATGGCCACGATTTGGGTTCGCTCTGCATCACACGAAAAGTCACGGTGTTCATATTCTTTTTTCCTCAAGTAACTTTTGATACAATAGTACATTTCGATATGAATTCATCGTTAAAATTCTGGGTAGTTTCTAGCATTTGTTGAAGCTGTATTTCTCACCTCTGTGTCCTGTTTCTCCACTTGTTCCCAACTAGTTTCGGAGAATATTTCCGTGCTACAGCGAGATAAGCAATTTTGATCCATATTACTCTCAGAGTCTGGGATAGAGGTCTAATTATAGATAAAGAAAGGTATAATATAATCAATATTTAAACATATAACGCTTACCCAACATCTTAAAATTACATCAACATTAAAATATTGTTGTTCAATTATTCAAACAGGCCCAGTGTTATATTCCTATCTGTTTTATTCCTATGTGCTTGTGACTTCAAAGAGCATAACTTTATTTTGGAGCAGCAAAATAATGTAACAGAGCTTTGAACTCAAGGAGTTTTTCACAAATAGCATGTTTTATGGAATAGAAATCAGTAGAATCTTGCAAAAAAACAACAATTACGTTATGTTCTTAAACACAAATTAATAAATCCAGAGAATGTCAAAATAAGCACAGAAGCAGACATTTTGGTAGACTGTTCAGCTCTTTCTTTGTGAAATCATACATTCTGTTAGTTAATAAATCTGTGCCTCCCAAGTCTTTTCTGGAGGTTCAGTGAAAATATATTTCACTTTGTTGGAAGAAAATAATTTGATCTGTTTTGTACAAATACAAGATGGATTCTGATTACTTTGCTAAAATCTGAAATAGCTGTTTAGAGACAGTTGATATGATTTTTAGGTGCTGAGTGACAAAAAGAGACACAAAGTGCTGGAATAACTCATCGGGTCAGGCAGCATCTCAGAGGAATATGGATAGGTGACATTTGTATTCGGGACCCTTCTTCAGACTTTCACATATTACTCAAGATAATTTTCTTTCCATCATTTCTTCCATATTACACATTTCTGAAGATGGTGTTTTGTATGTTAAAATTCCATCTGCCTTATTCATGTTGATTCTACCTTTGTTAGAATGTGAGGGAGCGCTGGTAGGCTATTTGGCTGCGGATGCTGTTGCATGCAAGGTATCCCCTACGGCACAGTGGCAGCAGTAGAGCTGCTGCCTTACAGCACCAGAGACCAGGGTACAATCCTAACTATGGGTGCAGTCTGTACAGAGTTTATATGTTCACCCTGTGACTGTATGGGTTTTCTAAGGGGTGAACTGGCTTCCTCCCACATTCCAAAAATTTGCAGGCTTATAGGTTAATTGGCTTCAGTAAATTAACCCCAGTGTGTAGGATAGAACTAATGTATGGGTGATTGTTGGTCGGCGTGGAGTCGATGGGCCGAAGGGCCTGTTTCCACACTGTATATTTAAACTAAACTACCCTCATCTGATGCCTACGTACATACATATTTTGATACAGTGATCATAGCATTGACGAATGAGGCACCTATTAGGTGCTTGCGATTCTTAATCAATACACGTGCAAAAGCAACATTCCCAACTGCTTGGTTGAAATCAAACCTGCAAATGTTCAGAGGTCGAACTGTCAATCTTACACATCGCATATTTCAATATTAGATTTAATTAGAGCCACAAATAATTTTCTTAAGTTGTAATAGAGAATCAGGTTTTAAATATCATTCGAGGCAATGTGAAGTTTCATTTCAGATTTCCAATATTATTAATAAAATTAAAGATGACTGACAGATAAGCATGGAATGCTTTATGCATTGGCAGAAACTCTGCACTATCAGACCCCATGGGATCCAGCCCTATCACCTTGTACAGGGCTTTCAATTGCCTATATCTGGAAGCAGGCTCAGGCTGCTGTCATTATGGATGTCTACATCAACATTCAATGAGGTTTCATAGAAGTCGTAGTTATCCGTCCTGCAAAAGCACCTTATCCATCCTGGCAATCTATCACGGAACAGTGGTATCACGAGGCATGTGAACTGCTGTTTACCTTGCCCCTCACCTTGAAGCAATTGCCCTCCTATCACTACCACTCCGCCAGTGACTTAACTGTTAACAATTACTCCACCATGCCTGAAATGCATGAGGTAATCCACTCAACCAAACCTTCATTTCTATCCCCTGAAAGTGGTCTTATGCCATATTGATGAAAAGATCAAATATTAGAGGGCATAGCTTTAAGGTGAGGGGCAACGTTTAAAGGAGATATGTGGGGCAATTATTTTTTCTCCCACGCCGAGTGTGGTGAGTGCCTGGAATGGGCTGTCGGGGTTGCTAGTTTAGGCAGACACCATAATGGCATTTAAGAGAATTTTGGATAGGCATATAAATATGCAGGGAATGGAGGGTTATTTGCAGGTAGATAAGCAATGGTCTTGGCATCATGTTCTCTGCAGACATTATGGGCTGAAGCGTGTGTTCTTGTGTTGTACTGATCTACTGAGCTGTAGGTCCAAACGCAGCACTGAGTAAGAGCATTGATAAAGGCAAAGGCTCATAAAAGATAGACACCAAATGATGCACAGGAATGATAATTTTATACCCTGTGGGACAGGATATCATTTATAAAATATGGGTCGGATATGATTTTTATAAAAGTATACTGTGGCAAGAGGTTGATATTCAAATTAGTAACAGAGCAAAGATCAGGTTTAGGAATTTGGTGATCGGTGAATTTAATGGTACTCTAGTCAGAAAGTTGTGCCAGAGTCTAGCCAGAGAAGGATTTTCCAAGCTACTGCTTCTCAGCGCTTACTGTAACTTGTAGCAGACTGTGGCCTCATGACAAGGCCATGCCCCGAAACACTTTTTTAAAATATGGCAGGAGTCTGTTAACATCACAGTTTATGTATCATACCAGTTTAGTTTATGTTGTGTGCACACTAGCTAAATACATGCCAAGTAATTAGAAAATGGCCCAGGTTGATCAATGTTCATCATTTGGTTTGTTGTGGTGACTCCAAGGCAGATGGTGCAGCAGACTCCTGCAGGTGAAGGAGCATTTCCTGCACAATAACCTGCATGATTTGCTGCCTTTGGACCACCAACAGCTGGATGCTGAGGGAATGAAATAGCTATTGGCTCCAATGTTTTCAGAATTGACATATGCTGCCTTAAAATATGTGTGTGTGTATCACTGGTGACTTTCACCATGGGTAAACATTGTATTTCAAGGAGAAGCCTGCAAGCATTGAAGTCATTGTAAAGATCTTCAGTAGGTATCAGAACATTCTTTAGACTTTAAAATGAGGAAGAATACACCAAGTGCTCATACAATCATAACAGCTGCTGGAAATTAAAGGATAACCATTGATAAAGTTCAAAGCAGATTTTGACAAAGCACATATACAAAACTGATTTTAATTATTAACCAGCAATTATGCAGCATGCTTGGGTTGATACATACAATTTGTGAAGGAATAGTTGACTCTGAAGGTAACACTAGTGTGGATGAGGATTTTCATTTTATTACTTTATCATTAGAATTCAAGCAACTGATGCAACGTTAAGTAAACAAAATTATTATTTTTAAATTAAACCTCACACAACTTCGTTCAATCCACATTTTCATTGTTTTATGATGAAATATGGGCTATTTAAAATATCTATTACTATTTTACAATACAAAAATGCTAAATTGAATGAATAAATATAATAATTATCCATTTTGAAATTTTTACGTGCAAATGTTAGTTTTATAGCACGTCATTCATTTTATGCTGTATAACTTCTTAATGACTATACACAAAAGCAATTAAGATGTTTAGGGTAGCTTGTTCCAAAATATGCTGCAAAATTCTGACCAGAGATTGCTGCTATTATAAACATTTCAGATGGACATCAATTAAAACGTCAGTATTTTTAATTACCCACAATCAACAAAATAATTATAATACATAGTGCACCATCATTTACATACAGTAATCCAATGAAAATATTACCACAAATTACCTTTAGCTCCTCATTGAAGTATTTAAATTACTAAAACTTAAAAAAAATTAGATTTTTCTTTGTACATTTATCTTTTTCCATTTTTTCCAAATGCTATACTATAGCTGATTTTACAAAACTGAAATCACATGCAGCACGTAAGAAAACACCTTGGAACTTCAGGCTGTTTAATGGAAAAATTCCAATGACCTGAAATAATTTCATCTGTGGAAACATTCAACATACAGCATAGTTTCAATATACCGTAGTCTGTATTGAACTGTTCTCCAGATGTGGTGACCAATTTAAATCCAGCTTCTTGCCATTTGAAAAGTCAGGCTGAGAACAATAATCTTTGGTGAATTCTATTGTTGCATTAAATTTCAGATCGTACACATTACAAGAATAGGGGATCAATCATCTTCTTATCCAAGATTAATCAATCAAGTATGGCGCGTTAGAAAGATCTCACAAATAAAGGAGCCAATTTACTTGTTTGAATTAAGTTAACTTTGTCTTCCACTATCTTGCATGAGGCCTTTCTCAGCAATTTTGTATGAATACCACTTGAGGAAAGCAGTTTCTAAGTTTTGATTTAAAATGATAATGGTCATGATATAAGGCTGTTATTGCAAGTGTATTAATTAAATAAACTCTGTTCACAGTGTACTTTTTGTCACAGTACTTAAATACCTTGATCCTGTTGCTTTGTTTGAATAATTAATCTGTTGCATGTCACAATTCTTTCACAACAATTTGTATTGATGTGGCATGGTGAATGCGGAAAAATGTACCTGGATGCTTCATGAAGAAAAGAACAGGAGATGAAAGCGTAGTGAGGTGAAAATGTCAAAGATATCGGCAGTAAAAGTAGAACTGAACGTCAGCTGCTCCTATCTGGAACCCAGCTCCATGCCACTGGGTAAATTTCTTGCAAGGCAAGAAATATCTGTGTAGGGTTTGTTATGAAGACAATCAAATTTGTACAAGTGAAACCAAATGAATATAGAATTAATATAAAAATACCCAATGCCATTAAATCTAATCCAAGGGACAGTACAAACATCTATTTAGAAAAGCAAACTTGGAAATCTGGATTGCTAATTAAACCACAACTTGACCACTATGTATAGTTCTCGCCACTGCATTACTGGAAAGATATGACTGCACTGATTAGAGGGCAGCATGCACAGGAGACCTTCAAAGACATTGGCAAGGCTGGATAATTCTAACTGCAAAATACAATTGGGTAAACCAGGGGCATTTCCTTTATAAAGGAGAATGAGGGGAGACCACATTGAGGTGCATATCTTTTAGCAATGAGGTAAAAAATCAAACAACATTGAATTAAATGAATTGGCTAAAACAGTGGAGGGGAGAGGAGGAACTGTTTTTGCACCCAAAGGACAGTGGGTATTTTGGAAGTCAATATCGTAAGTTGCAGACACAGAGATACCCATCTCATTTTGTTTCCCTGCAATCAAACATATAATATAAAATGACAAAAACACACAATCAACACAAATTTAACATCCACCACAGTGAGTTCACCAAACACCTCCTCACCGAGATGGAAGGCAAAATCTTAAAGTCTCTGTCTCTTCCCTCTTTGTTCTCCCTCTGCGCCGAGGCGATCCAAGCTCCAGATGTTGTGACCCCACCGGGTGATGGTAAATCCCACGGGTCAACCGTGCTCCGCGAACAGGCCAGTTCAAACTCCGCGGGTGGTCGCTGCCACCGGCACAGCTCCGAGGCCGAGTCGGGTCTCCGCTGCCGCCGCCACGGTTCCGGGGCCGAGTCGGGTCTCTGCTGCCGCTGCCTCCGCCACAGCTCCGGGGCCGGGTCAGGTCTCCGCTGCCGCCGCCTCGGTTCCGGGGCCGAGTCGGGTCTCCGCAGCCGCTGCCTCCGCCACAGCTCCGGGGCCGATTCGGGTCTCCGCTGCCGCTGCCGCCACAGCTCCGAGGCCGAATCGGGTCTCCGCTGCCGCTGCTGCCGCCGCTACAGCTACGAGGCCGAGTCGGGTCTCCGCTGCCGCTATAGCTCCGGGGCCGAGTCGAGGCTCCGTTGCCATTGCCGCTGCCGCCGTCACAGTTCCGAGGCCGCCAGCTCCGCCATTAGGCCTTGGCGCAGACGGGAACGGGGAATACGACAGAAAAAAAGTCGCATCCCCCGAAGGAAGAGACCAAACATGTTTCTCCCACCCCACCCACACACATACACAACTTAATAAAACAAAACAAAATTAACTAAAACATTACAAAGGAACAAAAAGAAAGAAAAAAAAACAGACGGACTGCAGGTGGGCCGCAGCTGTTAAGCCAGCGCCGCCATCTTGAATCTTGAAGTACTTAATCAGTACTTTAAAGTACTTGGATATGTACTTAATGAGTTCTTAATGACCTGTGTGTCCATGGACCCGGGGCTGGAAGATGGAATCTGGATGGGTAATTATTTATTGTGTAAGATAGACATGACGAGCTAAATAGCTTCCTTCTGTGTTGTAAACTATATATGATTCAATAATTCATCCCATCCTTCGTTGTACTTACTAATCATTGTCGAATAACTGAAAGTGTGAAAAGTCTCAAACAAATAATGAGCTAGATGTCACACAATTTGACCAGTGCAGCAGCCACAATGTACAAATGAGAGCCTTCACGATTATAATTACAGTGAAAAAAGTATTTGTCAACTTGGTCATAAAAGAACAAAAACCAAAACTGTTGTATGCATAATTAACAATCAGAATATATGAAAACTGAAATGTCCTTTACTTACCACTTCATCACTAAAATCTCCATTAAATCGCAGAGATGAATTGCTAAAATGCTGACATTCCAGCCTGCTCCACAGTTCTTGTACCTGTTTTTTCAAAGTTTCTACTTCTTGTTGATGCCCTGACTCCATCTGACGGAGTCGCTGTTGAATAACGTCACTGTACGTGGCCAGTCCATCGTCATCCAAGTGGCTTCGCGCAGGTTGATCTGGGCTTGTTATTGGCTGCTGTTTTCCAGAATAGTATTGAGGCCACTTGAACTGGGGGTTCCTAAAATGGCCAGATGGAAACTGCAAAGAACTGCAACTCGCTGCAGAAACTTGTCTACTTAACACCATTTTCCCCCTTCCTTCATCTCCATTCATACAGAGTCCATTAACTGTGATATTTCTTTGAACACCACTCCCAAAATCCACTGCTTTCTCGATTATTGTATTTTCATTACTCTCTTCTCCATTTGGAGTAAATCCATCCTTACATTCATCGAATGACAAGGCACAAGGAGGAGGCTGTGTACTCTGGACGCTTTTAACCAAAGTCCTATTTGCATCGGATGATCTCAATTTCACTACTGTATCCTGGTTTTCAGGCAAAAACGGAGAAAAATCATCAGAGTCTGTAACAGGTAGCAAGGTACCATTGGCCCTAGTATTCAAATAAAGTTTATTAGAGTAGGTTTGTGGCACATCCTGCTTTGCTCCATCTTCTGTTAACGTTTCTGTAGAACTTTCCAACGTAGATATTTTCTCGTCCAGTTTGTCTGTAGCAAATAATTGTGGTAAGCAAGGTTGTGGTGTAGTAAAGTGACTTTCTGGTTCAACGTTTGAGTCAACAAAATCCTCTACTGCAACAAATGGATTTGTATAGCTTGGTAGGCCATCAGCTGGAACATCTCTTACACAAGGTAGCATTTGAATATGATTAATGGACTCCAAAAAGTTCTCCTGAGTCTCTTCATCTGAGCTTGTAACAAGCCCAGATTCAGGCTCAGCATCTTTCATTTCATTAATTGCTAACGTTTCTGAAGAGTCCGTGACAAAAGTTACCAACTGGTTACTCAGGCCAGAATCAAGCTCACTTTCACTACCTAATACGTTTACTTCTTGTTTTACTTCTATCACTGTTACTTCCTTTGATTGTTCCCTCAACCCACCATCCTCTTTAGAAGCTTCTTGTAAAACATTCTCTATTTGACCTTCCCCAACACCAGCAGCCACAGAAAGTTCGGCTCCTAATGGATTCTTTCCCAGTTTTCCCAATTCCAGTGCTTCATTGCTGAAGGAATCATCTAGTCCATTCCCATCCATCAATTCTCCAAATCCAACACTATTAAGTTCCAATGACTTGCGATGCTCCTGCCATTTGTCATTTAGGCTTGGATCACTGGAGCGTCGATTTGCCGTAGGCCCAGGATTATCACAAACAGTTGTCAGGTTGTCAAATGATCTTGTCTTTGGTAACCTGTTTGCAAAAAGAAAGGTGTCAGAAAGAGAGCACTACTAAATATATCAATATACCCACTATTCCACTTGCCAGAATAAGGCAAGATTAACTATTCTGGTGCAGTTCACACTCCTAAAAACTGTATTCAGTTGGTTAGTAAACTTCAAAATAGAAATAACACCCATGCCATGTTTAGCATTTTTGTTTAAATCACCTTGCATACAAACAGCTGTAATCTATTTGTCATTTTGTCTGAAGGAAAATCTCACAACTTAATAGTTGGCAAGTCAAGAGTACAAAAAATGAAATATTAAATGAAGTGTATAGCAACAAGTGATATTCTCCAGGGACGCATCCTGGAGGCTCAAGTTTCACATGGATGAAGAAGTAGAGTTGTAGATCTAAGTTGACAAACAGCATTTTGTTATTGGTGAATGTGAATAGTGGAGATGGGAGCAGGTGAAACTAACAAACGTGTAAAGTTGCAGACATCCCTTTGGACGCAAGAAAAATAGAATATTACCTGGAGGATGAGAAAATAGGCATTACTGAGGAGTTCACGTACAGGAATCATTAAAAGCTGGCGGAAAGGAATAAACAGCAATCAAAGAGGCCAATAAAACATAGTCATCATTTCAAACAAACTGAAATACAAAGGAGAAGAATCTATCTTTTTGTTGTACAGAGGCATACTCAGAGTCCATCAGGGCGCTGAATATAGTTTGGGCATCACAACTTAGGAGGGGCATAGATTGCAAAGAATGCATTGCAGATTATTCATCAGAAGGATATTAAGCTTGGAATGATAGACCATGGGTACAAATGAGTGAACTTGTCATATAAAAGACTCAGTGGTATTTATTTGAAATACTTTAAGATTCGATGCCGCAGCTATGAAGAAATTACTTCTGCTTTTTGAAGGAAAATTAACAGTGAAACCAAACCTTAAAAATGGAGAGAGACCAATTCAGTAGCAAAATTGGAAGCACCTTTATTATCGAAAGAATAATCGTAGTCTGTAACTTTTTAAACTTGGATATACAACACTATTTTTCTTCATCCACGCAATTAGTATGGTGAATAGTTTACCTGTTCCCATTTCAACCAATCCAAAAAAACTGTGAATCCTAGTGCAAATAGCTTTCAAAACTGATGAAATTACGTAAAGTGAACAAGCAGACACGGTGGGCAGTTGGCTAAGAAATTGATATTGTTAACCTAAATTCACAGAGGTAATTGGAAATAAGCCTTGCTACAATTAGTTGGGGATTTGACGAGATGAATTCGGCAAGCCGTTTATCATTTTTGTCTCCTTATCAAAGTAATGATAATGCTTTCTTTAGAAGCAGTGCAAGATAGGTTGACTTCTGAGGAGAAAGTTGAGTAGATTTGAATTTTATCCAAGTGAGAAGAATGTAAGGTGATCTTGGAGTTTACTGGGTAGGTGCCAAGATAGAGTTTCTCCAGGTGGAGAAGTTCAGAAATCTCAATAATGGATTGCTCACTTAGCACTGAGATGAGGAAACAAAATCCTTCATTTGTGAAGCTTTCGAATCTTCTTCTCCAAAGGCTGTGGATGCTCAGCCATCAAGAATATCAATGATTCTTAGGTAAATGGAATTCATCAACTTCAGAGCAGGTAAATGGAATTTATTTATTTATTTACGGACATTAAATGGCAGACGATTATGGGTCCATATGGCCTATTTCTCTTTATATCATTATTTTCTGCGAAGAATACGAAACATAATAAATCTTATAGTTACTGGGTAATCTCGTATTCTTGCATGGTTACATCATTTTTTTCCTGCCATTCAGTAATCCCACAGGTAAATTACATCAGTTTAATTTTTACAACATAAAAGTGAAAACATGGTAGCTCAGAATAAGATCTCAGGTTTAGAGGTGGAATGGAGTTCAAAGAGTTAAAGGAAATGGATGAAATAGATTATAAAATGGTTTTTCATCATTGGCAACGAGGCTCAAATCCAATACTATCAACTGGCACATTATCAATTCAGCACAAACTATAGCGCAGAGAAACAGCAAATGATGGGTTTTGATAATTTAAAAAATTGCACTTGTGGAATTCTTCATTCTCTTTTGACTTTGATGCGGAGCAAAGGCAGCTTAATTCTACACGAGTCACTCAGCCATATTCTGCAATCTGTATTTTCCCCATTGCTCTATCTATTGTACTTGAGTTTGACTTGATCGTATATATGTTTGGTATATCTAATCTGTTTGGATAGCATGCAATACAAAGATTTTCACTGTATCTTGGTACACATGATAATAATAAACCTATACCTAGACGTAATTTATGTTGGTAATGGGAGTTAAAATTGAAATAGTTCCTTTCCAAGTACAACCTCAATTCATCACCTGGATAAGCAAATAGAAACATGCAGAAATGTTGATTTATAACTGCACCACAAAAATATTCCAATTTAAGAGTGATGCATTTTATCAATAAATGCTACAATAAATTAACCCTCTTTCTGGTTTCTTGATTTGTACAATTGTGATCCCTACAAGAAATGGCTTTTAGTAAATGAGGAAAGAGCCTAAAAATAAGTTAAAAACTCAAAATAAATTGCTTGCATTTTATTTGCTGTAAACAATGCTAAATGGCTTTCAAACAGTTCTATAAAATGCTCTCAAATTAGCTCACTCCTGCCCTGAACACTATTTTTCAGGTTACGTGATGCATCTGTTGGGGATATTTATTTATTACCAATTGACTGAACAATCTTTTACCCATGAGTGTGCAGGACTGATCATGGTTTCATACCTGTGAAAACAAAATTGCAGATGCAACAATTTCTACAATGCATCAAACAATTATGTGATATTTGTTGCATACATCCAATTCAAAGAAACAATGACTACTTCATGGAAACATTTTCAAGATAAAATTGGAGATGAGAAAATTTCAGGTTATAAGCCACAGGACAAACTCTGTATTTTCTCAATGATTGAATTGAATTTTTACAATATTAGCCATACAAAAAAGAAAATCAGGATTTTTATTAGATGAAAATATTGACTAGCTATTTCCTTTCAGCTACTACAAAACAAAACAATGTTTTCTAAAAAGCAAGAAGATTTGCACTCGAGGACCGGCTGAGATTTAGGAGACTCGATTCAGGACACACTGAAAGCTAATGGACATGTATTAAAAAATAAAAGGCAGCTTATCCAGAAATACATCAAAGTTTAAGAGGTTAGATTGAGGACAGTCCATAAATTAAGCTTATATTCTGGGAGCTGGAACTCCCTGTCACAGAAGGTAGTTGAGGCCAGTTCATTGGCTACATTTAAGAGGCAGTTAGATGTGGCCCTTGTGGCTAAAAGGATCAGGGGGTATGGAGAGAGGGCAGGTACAGGATACTGAGTTGGATGATCAGCCATGATCATATTGAATGGCGGTGCAGGCTCGAAGGGCCGATTGGCCTACTCCTGCAACTATTTTCTATGTTTCTATTCCCCTGAACCTACAAGACAATTTTCAATATTTGAAATATTTGACACAGTAGTGAGAGAAAGAAATCATTTCTTGAGGTGGAGGATGTCAAATGCAAAGGAACCCAATTTTAAGGCCACAGCTATGCTGTCTCGCTGAAAAAGTACTTTGTCCTCAAAAAAGGTAGTGGAAATCTGGAATTTTCTCAAATGCTATTAGACTAGGTCAGGTGATAGTATCACAAACATGTCTGACATATTTTTGTTCATCAAAGATCGTCTGGATCATGGAACAAATGTGAATAAATGGAGTTAAGCTATGACCTAAACTAAGTGGTTAATAAGCTCATGGGTTTGAAAGATCTAGTCCTGTTCAAGCTTTTAAAAAAATGAATTAAAATATTTAAGTACGATGTTTCCATTAGTGGGAGAGTCTAGGACCAGAGGTCATAGCCTCAGAATTAAACAACGTTCTTTTAGGAAGGAGATGAGGAGGAATTTCTTTAGTCAGAGGATGGTGAATCTGTGGAATTCTTTGCCACAGAAGGCTGTGGAGGCCAACTCAGTGGATATATTCAAGGCAGAGATAGATAGATTCTTGATTAGTATGGGTGTCAGAGGTTATGGGGAGAAGACAGGAGAATGAGGTTAGGAGGGAGAGATAGATCAGCCATGATTGAATGTCGGAGTAGACGATAGGCCGAATGTCCTAATTCTACTCCTATCACTTATGATCTTATGATATCGTTATTGTGCTGAAACTTTGAAGATGTATCTTTATTTGTGAACCAAAAAGTCAACCTGATTTTTGAAAAATGGTTTAAAGAACTTGAAAAGTTTTTGTAAACAAGACATCCTTGTAGATCATTACCCAAGTATTCAATCCATAAACAACTCAAACTTACTTCAAATACCATACCAATTTACATGCACTAAATGTAATATGTAAGATATTATCATATATCCCATCTTGTCATCACAATTTTTCTACCCCATATTCTATGCTGAAATACTCTGCTTGAAGCTCACCTTCCCATTGTCTGATCTTCAGGAATGGACCTTGGAACTGGATAAGGTGCACAATGGTCATCAGTAGGTGTAGAGGGAGATGAATTGGGGATGTACACTGCATTCCAAAGCATCAAATTCCTTACATGGCACACAGGATGCAGTACCTAATTTAGATGTTCAAGTAGAAACACATTTTCTTTTATGTAAACTTTTTATAATCAAAATTTATAAGTAAAAACCAATGAACATTTTGCAAAAATGCTTGGTATTCTTCCAAACGTGAAATAATAGACGTACAGGAGATATAAAAAGCATTTGATCAACGTTATTCTCAGGCAAGAAAATCGTAACCTTTGTCAAGTGTAAGTGTTTAGGATAGAGGTAATGATTCATGTTTCTCCAAATAATTGCCTACTATTCAATACAACTAGTAGCTATGAGTTGTTCACTGGAGTGATTCAAGAAATCACTCCGAACACTCTTCCAGAATTTTTACAAATTAAATAACAAATTTGCAGAAAAAAAGCAAGCAATCCAATATATACCACATTTTACCCTTAATGCAAAGCCATTTGATGCTTTTTTAAAATGTTGCTGAATAATGATTTAATGTAAGAAATCATTTACGTTGCATTAAAATTAATAAAAATTATTGTAAGTTCTATGATAATTACTATTGTTCTACAATCATCCTACAGAGACTGATGGAAACAAACATACAGTTTCAGATTGTGAGGAGTATAGAAGATTTCTAAAGGCTTTGTTGGCAGGCCTCAGTAGTGACCAAACAGAACAGGTTCTTTCCCGAGTGTGTTTCGCTTCACGCTCCTTTGCACTGTTGCACAGGAATGTTCCAAAAAGGCAAGAATATGTATGCTGCACCAATTTAACCTGTAATAAAAATATATAAAATAAATGAATAGCCAATTATGTTGATTAGGTAAACATTAAATGGAAAATTCATTCTACTTACAAGGAATGCTTCATTAAACTCAAATGAACAAGGGAACTGTCTCTGTAACTGGTGGACACAATCCAACCATTGAAGAAACACAGGACAGCGTTCATTAAAATCATCCGAGTTTTCTCCATGGCCACACCGATCAGCAAATTTATGACCAAAATCCAGCCATTCCATTTCTACCAGTACCTGAAAGCCCTGTAAAATATGGTGCCACATAAATCAAGGATTTCTCAATATGTGCACTGCAGAAAACAATCGCAGGTCTGTTTGCATTAAACTTCAACAGTTTAGTATTGATCTCATATTTGAACACTAAAAATACTATGGGCATTACAATTAACTGTGCTAGATTAATAGATCTGCTTTGTCGCTACTAAAGCCTGTTTGCATATTAAATTCCTACTAAACTTAATGTTTATAAATACCTCAATTGTTCTGTAATAAGGATCCAGCAATAATTTTGATAGAGCCACTATCTGTGGTGTTCTGTCCCAACCATCAGAGCAGTGTACTAAAACCGGTCGCTGGTCTCGATCGACTGCATTGATTACAAGTACTGCTGCTTTTAAGAGCGTGGACAAATGCTGAAGCCACTTGGTACCTTCCAATGCTGATAACCAACTGCTAATTAAAAATCAATTGCGGAAGATATTTCAGATTAATTGATACATGTGGCTACATCAAACAAACAGGACATTAAATGTTACTGTCCTATACCAACATTGTTGACTGTAAACAAATCTCTGCATGTTGTCTTGCCGAGAAAATATTGGAGTTCTCATTATAAATATTTAAAAAAAGATTCACAATGATTTAAAGAGAAAACTTAATTAGTCTCAAAATTAATTTGTGTGCATTTCCTTTTTGATAAACAAATATTTAAAGAATATATTAATATTCCCTAGCTTTTTTAGCAAATCAAAGCAAAGTTAAAAATAACTTACTTTCCAGGGTCTGGCATCTGAGTACAAAGAAATCTCAGTGACTGGAAACTCTTCCGAATGGAATGAATATTAGCCATACCCATGAATACTACTTCGCAGTTGGGGTAATATTCTGAGAGATATATATAACGGAGTATAGTAAGTTACATATTAATAAAGGCAAAAATTCTTTGTAATGCCCATGATTTGAAAAAAGGAAGCAGCCCATTTTCCCCATCTAATTTCAATCAATTTTTAAAGATGGAACATGTTCATGCATTTTCCAGTTCGTGGGTGCATAAAAAACATAGATTCATACACAAGGATTAACAAGGATGAAAAGCAGGTTAAAAGTATGACAGATGAATGTGTACAGCTTACAGTCCCCAATACTTTCTTTAAGCCATTGTGTGATCACAATTTGCATCTTTTTAAACAGCTGCAGAAGTATTTTTTTCAGCTTACTTAAGAGACAACTCTAGTTGGAAACAAGCACCTGACCCGCTGAGTTCTTCCAGCAGCTTGTTTTTTGCTCCAAATCCCAGCATCTGTGGTCCCCTGTCTCCAATAAATATTTTCACTTCTTTTCTGCCTAATGCTATCAACAATACTCCCAAATGATATATAGTTTCTTTAGACGTAAAGCTGAGGCCTCTACTTCACTGGATTACATTGGGCTGGCGGACATTTGAGGATCTTTCCATTTTGATTCCTGAAATAATTCTAAGTATGTTCCTTTATGACTCTTTGTGGCAGCCTATTCAATATCACACTGACAAATGTCTGGTTATCAACATTTATTTAATTTTAATGAGCATGCACTTAATGCTCTCTGTTATCTTTTATGTTTCCCAGTTTCCCACATTCGTACACTTTTCAATCTTCTTTAGGATCGTATTTCAGTGTGATAAGCATACATTTCTTTTGTTTCCACACTGCTCTTTCTCAAATAGAGATTTTCATTGCGTCTTACTAATGCTACAGATGTGGTTTAAACCTCATCTAAATATCACTGATTTTGATGGTCCTGTTTATTATAGAAAGGGAAATAGATTATGACAGTGGCTAGAGAACAGAGTTTGCAGCAAAGCCCACTGTCAAACATTTATATTTAACTGTAGGATTTTATGATGTCCATCTTTGGATGCTGATGCAGTGTGACAATTTAGAGACAGTGATTGAGGTAGAAGTATGGTAGAACAACTACAATGTGTTTGAATGGTGTCACCAAGGGGCAGTACAGAGAGATAGGATCATCCTTCAAACAGGGATCTTGTGGGACACTGAGCAATAGTGTGAGAAATGGGAAGAGAGTAGTTGATTCTCTGGCAATGGCTGGATAGACAGGGAAACCGCTTTTTACCCACCCACAAAGATGACATTGGAGCGGCAACGGAAAGCTGTACATTGGTCAAACTTCTTTTGCCAAGGGGATGTCATTTGTGACACAGGTCATTGTTTCCCACTGCAGCAAATACAGGGCGATGCCTGGAAGGATTCAGGGTTCTGAGCAAGATGGGACAAATTTAGAAGGCATCAGCACTTGTAGAAAGGGTGATTGGTGATGGGATGGATACCCAAAGAAATGGCGAGTCAGAGTTGCTTTTCTGAAGACAGTTAAGGGCCTGTCCCACTGTACGAGGTAATTCAAGAGCTCTCCCGAGTTAAAAAAAAAAAATCAAACTCGTGGTAAGCACGTAGAATGTACGTAGCGGGTACGTTCGAGCTCGGGACATCTCTTAGCGGCTCGTAACGCTAATGGCAGGTACTCGGGAAATGCGGTAAGCTCGTGAAGACGCGTGAAGAATGTTCAACATGTTGAAAAATGTCCACGAGTGCCCCGAGTACCTACGAGCGGCTATTACCATAATTCTCAGAGTTTGAATCAGGGGAAATTTGGGAGAACTCTTGAATTAGCTCGTACAGTGGGACAGCCCCATTAAAATGTGAGCATGCAGAGGACATATTAAGAGAACAGATAAGAGTGAAAGTGGAAAATTGGAGGGTAGGGTTGAAAGGTTGGGGATGGGAGAGAACAGTAGATTATGAAGAGCTAGTGGACTCGGTTAAATAAGGAAATTGAATGAATTACTGCAGCCTAATAACAACAAGGCCACATTCCTAGCTTCTATCGAGTTGAGGGTTGGGGAAACTGGAAAATAATTTACAATCTTTGCGTTCTTGGATGACTCCAGACTATTGAGAAATTTTGGCAGGTGGCAGCAGGACTAAATAGTATTTTACATGATGTGGCTAGTTTTAGAGGTAAACAGTCACATCATTTATCAGTCACATGTGTGGCCATATGACCATCCTGGCCACACACTCATCTCCCCGCTACCTTCAGGTAGAAGGTACAGGAGCCTGAAAACTGCAACGACCAGGTTCAGGAATAGCTACTTCCCCACAGCCATCACACTATTAAACTTGCTCGGACAAAACTCTGAACATTAATAGCCCATTATCTGTTTATTTGCACTTTATCAGTTTATTTATTCATGTGTGTATATATTTATATAATGGTATATGGACACACTGATCTGTTCTGTAGTGATTGCCTACTATGTTCTGTTGTGCTGAAGCAAAGCAAGAATTTCATTGTCCTATCAGGGACACATGACAATAAACTTTCTTGAATCTTTTGAATCTTGAATCTGCTAAAGTCTGCCGCTGCTGGAATTAAAGAGGATGAGTTGATGACTTAATAAACAAGCTGTTGTTTACATTTTCTCATTGATACTCACCGGGGCATTCACATCCACCACCCTTTGCCCTGTTAGCTACGGCGGCTGCATATGACCTGGCATCCAATATCAAAAGTTTATGTGGCGGACTGCATACATTTTCTACTCCAGTTGTATTAGTTATTGTAGAATCTAATGTAAAACAATGAAGTCTAGTTAGCAACAACAGATCACCAGAATTAATACAAAGTAAACAACAATGTGTTATGCACAGAAAGTACAAAGTCTACATTACTGATGGCCAGTAATATGCAAGAACAAATTATTATATCTCTTACCAAATTCTCCATCAGAGAGGTCACTGCCATTAGGAAAATCTCGTATACAGTTGCCATTGATGTGTTTGGTCGGACTGTTATCCATGGCACAAGCTTTTGCAACAGACTGTATTAGGTGCTCGTCATCTGCATTCCTCCAACCCCACCAGCTAACCTCAGGCTGACCGCAGCGTGCAATCACTGCTCCGTTACCCTGATGCCTGAAAAATCATCAAATTCTTTACGTTAATAATGCTTTCTTAAGGATGGCAGATCCAATAATGATCATCTTCTCGGGTAACTGTATATTGGAATCAGCACACCAAAGAACCATGGAAATATCAGCACCACCCCATACATGCAAGTTCCAGGCCACCGTTAAAACACTGCAGGGAAACAATCAGACTTGGTGTTTATTTAACTGGTTGCATCATGGCCTGGTAAGGCAGTTTGGACACCCAGGAATGAAGGAGATTACGAAAAGTGGTGGACACAGTCGGTCCATCGCTGATACTGACCTCCCCACCACCGTAGGGATCTGTCAGAGGCGCTGCCTCAAAAAGGCAGCCCGCATCATGAAGGACCCCACCACCCTGGCAACACTCTCGTTTCATTCCTGCCCTCAGGAAGAAGGAGGTGTAGGAGCCTAAAAATCACGACCTTTGAGTTCATAAAAGCCTCTTCCCAACAACCACCAGGCCCACAAATTTCATAGACAAACCTGGGTATTTAATTTCTTAATAAATATAATTGTTGCAGATGATCTGTAAAGTACACAGTGACATTGTTGAATGAGACTTGAAGTATCAACTTATCAGCCTAATAAATCGAAAACCAACCCACCAGAAAAGTGAAAATCATTTGGTGTGCTTAAGTCTTACATGATTGTCTACAATTTTTATAAACCTTAATGCTTAAAAGGACCCCAGGGGAAATCGTGTTTTGGGCAAAAAAATATTGTCTAGCTTCTCAGCAACACCAAGGACTTGCAAAGGATATCACTTATGGAAGATTTTTACTATATTAATTTTCAAAGAAATCCTATGCTTGGTGCATAAAATTGGAACAAAAGTGACTGAATTGTCTGGGATGACGAGTAACCATTCTAAGTGGGAAGTGAAATGTTTCCATTTTGTTTTATCACGTAGATCAAGGGTTCCCAACCTGGGGTAAATTTACCCCCATGGGGTAAATTCCGCCTACCCAGGGGGTAAATTTATTGGTTTTCGATTTGTACATATTTTTCTCATTGACTGACTGTTTGGTTCTGGTATCTGTTCATCATTAGTTATGTTCATTAATACGTGAAATAACATTGTAATGTGCTATTAAAGTTGCCAGGGATAAAGGGGACAAAAAAGGGACACCTGACGTAGATATTTTATCTACAAAAAGAAATTGCATCCCATGTTCAAATGCAGATTTACAACTACAACTGCATCTTGATATTTAGTTTTTGTGAATCTTTTTTTCACCTGTAGACAACACTGGGAATTCTTTTCCATGATCTGAAGTTTCCAACACTTTCAAGTTCTTTATCAGTTAGCCAAGCCGGTACAAGTAATTGTTGTGGGTAACTGGCACATAACCTGCAATTCAAAACAAAATACCATTTGACACAATCCTTGTCATTTCATTCAACAGTGGCAACATCTATCTATTATACTAAAACTTTCATCTTGTTTGTTTCTCTGTGTGTGTGCGCGCGTGCGTGCCTGTCTGTGATCTATGATTCGGTAATGTAGTCAAATTACGCCAAAACTGTACACGATAGCACTACAAATTTTGGACCACCTTACTCACAATTGTCATGTGGTGGTTTGTATCGTTTCATTCAGATTGATGTTATATTTCACAAGTTATTCACATTTTTTAATTTACAAAACCCCAATTTGAGAAAAAAAATATTTCCTCTGCATTTGAACTTACAGCTATGACGTCACAATGGGATTGTAGCCCTGCTCGCTACAATGTCGCTATCCCAGGACACTGAGTCCTGCCAGCCCTAGCAAGTGCAATTGCAAACTACAATGTAGCAATCCCTTTTTTTTAAATATTCCTGGGCAGCAAGGATTTTATAAAAAGTTTCATGAGGGTGAATAAGCGGAAATGAGCCGCCCCAGCGCAGTTGGGGGCTATGGGTGAGTCCTGGAATATTGCGTTGGGGGAACAGCTTGCGTTGGGGGAGCGGGTGAAAAATTGCATTGGGGAACAGGTTGTGTTGGGGGACCAGGCCTCCTGTGGGGACTATGGGTGAGTGGTGGAATATGGCGTTGGGGTACCAGGCATCCCGTGTGACAGGGACCCGCCCACTTGGTCTAGTCTATTATACTAAAACTCTCATCTTGTTTGTTTGTGTGTGTGTGTGTGTGTGTGTGTGTGTGTGTGTGTGTGTGTGTGTGTGTGTGTGTGTGTGTGTGTGTGTGTGTGTGCCTGTCTGTGATCTCTGATTCAGTGATGTCGTCAAATTACGCCAAAACGGTACACGATAGCGCTACAATTTTTGGACTCGCTGTCCCCGATAACGCTGGACAGACACGGACACAGACAGGGCCTGGAGCTGCGCTCCTTCCTCCCCCAAGACGGCAGCCTCAAAAACTTACTGACTGGCTTTGTTATTTTAAAATGCCACGTGTGCGGAGCCACGAGAGGGGGAGGGGAGGGAGAGGGAGAGGCAACCAGCCGCGGGAGGGGGAGGGAGAGGGAGAGGCAACCAGCGCGGGAGGGGGGGAGAGGGAGAAGCCTTCCCGCTGGCCCGCGCGCACAGACTCGAACCACAGCCCAGGGCCCTGAGCACGGCTGGACACAGACACAGACTGGGCCCGGAGCTGCGCTCCTCCCTCCCCCTCCCATGGCTCCAGAGCTCGAACCACAGCTCAGGGCCCCGGGCGTGGCTGGACAAAGACACGGACACAGACTGGGCTCGGAGCCACACTCCTCCCTCCTCCTCCAGTGCTCCATATTGCGTCGGGGGAACGAGGCCCAATGGGTCCCATTTGAGGTAGGTAGGGGAGAGGGGTTATGGAGAATGTTAACAAAGACAGGACTCTCAGTCCAATGAAAGATTTGTAAGGAGGGAGGGAGTAGGGGAGGGGTCGAGAAGATGATTGGTGCTTAATGTTATTTAAACAGATAGAGGGAGACGGAGGGTGTAGGGAGAGGAGAGGGGTTATGGAGGGAAGGAGGGATTGACTGAGGGTAGGGGAAAGGGGAGGGAGCGGTGTGGGAGGGAGTGGGGGATGGGAGGGGGAGAGGGGAAAGAAGAGGGAGTGTGAAGAGGAGGGGGAGGGATTGCTGTGGGATGAGGGGAAATGAGCCGCGCCTGCGCAGTTGAGGGCTATGGGTGAGTGGTGGAATATTGCATTGGGGGAACGGGTTGCGTTGGGGGAACGAGTGAGTGATAGAATATTGCGTTGGGAGAACGGGGCACAACAGGTCCCACTTGGTCTAGTTAAAGAAATAAAAAGCAATAGAAACCAAAACTTGCATTACTCGCTAATGAAAAACTTGACTAAAGCACCTCAGTATACACATTCATCTTTAAGGTGGTACACATTATTGCTTCAGATCCAAATGGCAGAATTTGCTGAATGAAAATGGCCAGGACTCATTCCCACCACAAGTCATATGGATACTTCAGAACAATGCACAGCTTGACATGGCTAAAACAAAGACCTGGCAATTAGCAAAAAAATTACCCCAACTTTGCTATCTGACAAAGCTATCATCCTTTGAACGCTTCAGTTTTTCTGACATACAAGCATCAACAAACAATTAAAATCATTTAAATAGTAGATGAACTGAAGTTATAAGTTAATAAATCACAAAACCGTACAGAAATTATAAAACAAGATTATATTCATATTAATGTGTTGATGAATCATCTAATGGGTCACCTGGAGAAAGTTCTGCTGTGACATTCTTACTAAGGAAGTAACCAGTTTGCACCAAATGTAGACACAAAATGCAGGAGTAACAGTGGGATGGGCAGCATCTCTGGAGAGAAGGAATGGGTGACGTTTCCGGTCGAGACCCTACTTCAGCAGTCTGAAGAGGGGTTTCTATCCGAAACGCCACCCATTCCTTCTCTCCAGAGATACTGCCTGTCCCGCTGAGTTACTCCAGCATTTTGTGTCTATCTTTGGTGTAAATCAGCATCTGCAGTTCCTTCTTACACACAACCAGTTTGCACTTCACTTATAGGTTTCAAAACATCCAATGTGAAGGACAGTCAGGTAATTACCACTAGAGGTTAGACAGCAAGCTCAGGATTGCCATGTTCACATTTGCAGGAAGATAAATTGCTGCATTTACCAGAAAATTCCTAACCACATTTATGAATACAATTAGAGTTCAAATATCTTTAATAATTACACATGTTGGAAAGGAGCATGCATTTCTCCCATTGTACTAATAATAATCATCACTAACATTAAAAGATATGAAAACACAAAGGCTAACTGAACCATAGAGCTCTATACTTGATACATGTATAAGCTCATATATAAAAACAGCGCGGGGCTTGCTTCTACAGAGGTCCGGGGAGCCGTTGGTGCGAGGAGGAGTTACCTGGAGCTGTGAGTATAAAAACAGCGCGGGGCTTGCTTCTACAGAGGCCCGGGGAGCCGTTGGTGCGAGGAGGTGTTACCTGGAGCTGTGAGTATAAAAACAGCGCGGGGCTTGCTTCAACAGAGGCCCGGGGAGCCGTTGGTGCGAGGAGAAGTTACCTGGAGCTGTGAGTATAAAAACAGCGCGGGGCTTGCTTCTACAGAGGCCCGGGGAGCCGTTGGTGTGAGGAGAAGTTACCTGGAGCTGTGAGTATAAAAACAGCGCGGGGCTTGCTTCTACAGAGGTCCGGGGAGCCGTTGGTGCGAGGAGGAGTTACCTGGAGCTGTGAGTATAAAAACAGCGCGGGGCTTGCTTCTACAGAGGCCCGGGGAGCCGTTGGTGCGAGGAGGAGTTACCTGGAGCTGTGAGTATAAAAACAGCGCGGGGCTTGCTTCTACAGAGGCCCGGGGAGCCGTTGGTGCGAGGAGGAGTTACCTGGAGCGGTGAGTATAAAAACAGCGCGGGGCTTGCTTCTACAGAGGCCCGGGGAGCCGTTGGTGCGAGGAGGAGTTACCTGGAGCTGTGAGTATAAAAACAGCGCGGGGCTTGCTTCTACAGAGGCCCGGGGAGCCGTTGGTGCGAGGAGGAGTTACCTGGAGCTGTGAGTATATATGGACTTCAGTAAGGCCTTTGACAAGGTTCCTCACGGAAGGTTGGTTAAGAAGGTTCAATTGTTGGGTATTAATGGTGGAGTAGCAAGATGGATTCAACAGTGGCTGAATGGGAGACGCCAGAGAGTAATGGTGGATGGTTGTTTGTCAGGTTGGAGGCCAGTGACTAGTGGGGTGCCACAGGGATCTGTGTTGGGTCCACTGTTGTTTGTCATGTACATCAATGATCTGGATGATGGTGTGGTCAATTGGATTAGTAAGTATGCAGATGATCAAGTTCAAGTTCAAGTGAGTTTATTGTCATGTGTCCCTGTATAGGACAATGAAATTCTTGCTTTGAGCTTAAGCTTAGATGATACTAAGATAGGTGGGGTTGTGGATAATGAAATAGATTTTCAAAGTCTACAGAGAGATTTATGCCAGTTGGAAGAGTGGGCTGAAAGATGGCAGATGGAGTTTAATGCTGATAAGTGTGAGGTGCTACATCTCGGCAGGACAAATCAAAATAGGACGTACATGGTAAATGGTAGGGAATTGAAGAATGCAGGTGAACAGAGGGATCTGGGAATAACTGTGCACAGTTCCCTGAAAGTGGAATCTCATGGTAAAGAAAGCTTTTGGTGTGCTGGCCTTTATAAATCAGAGCATTGAGTATAGAAGTTGGGATGTAATGTTAAAATTGAACAAGGCATTGGTGAGGCCAATTCTGGAGTATGGTGTACAATTTTGGTCACCTAATTATAGGAAGGATGTCAACAAAATAGAGAGGGTACAGAGGAGATTTACTAGAATGTTGCCTGGGTTTCAGCAACTAAGTTACAGAGAAAGGTTGAACAAGTTAGGGCTTTATTCTTTGGAGCGCAGAAGGTTAAGGGGGGGACTTGATAGAGCTCTTTAAAATGATGAGAGGGATAGACAGAGTTGACGTGGATAAGCTTTTCCCACTGAGAGTAGGGAAGATTCAAACAAGGGGACATGACTTGAGAATTAAGGGACAGAAGTTTAGGGGTAACATGAGGGGGAACTTCTTTACTCAGAGAGTGGTGGCTGTGTGGAATGAGCTTCCAGTGAACGTGGTGGAGGCAGGTTCGTTTTTATCATTTAAAAATAAATTGGATAGTTATATGGACGGGAAAGGAATGGAGGGTTATGGTCTGAGCGCAGGTATATGGGACTAGGGGAGAATACGTGTTCGGCACGGACTAGAAGGGTCGAGATGACCTGTTTCCGTGCTGTAATTATTATATGGTTATATGGTTATATGCCCAAAACTGAAGGTCAGGAAATTAAAAATGAACACGTACCATCCACAAAAACAAGAATTGTAATGCAATTCTTACTTGTATTTAGTGTTGATATTTGTGATCCTCCATGCATTTTGCATGTCAAAAGACATTCGCTCCACTTCATTTTTAAATCTTGAACCAACATGCTCACCTGAAAAGATAATAAGTAAATTATGGGAATATACAGTTACAATACAAGTAATTGTACTTTACAAGTAACTAGACCAGGTGCGGACCCGTTGGGCCCCGTCCCCCAAGGTAGTATTCCACCACTGCCCATAGCACCCAACTGTGCAGGCGCTGCTGAGGGGTTCCCGTTGTGACGCGAGTCACGGCAACACTCCCCCAACTGCGCCTCACCATCCCTCTTCCTACCCCTATCCTCCTCCATTCCCCCTCAACCCCCGGCACTACCTCCCCCTCATCCTCCCTCTTCTTTCCCCTCCCCTCCTCCCCTCACCACTCCATCCCTCACCTCTCCCTCCCCCTTAGTCACTCCCTCCCTAACCCCTTTCCCCTCCCACCCCCCCACAATGAAAATCATGATGTTTTTTGTAAATGAAACCTCCCCCAAGAATTTGATTAAAACTGGGGTTTTTTTTTTTAAAAATCGCAATTCTTTATGGAAATGAGATTCGGGATCCCTTTGTGACGTCATTGTGACATCGTACGCTGCTAACGGGCAGTGCAAGTGGAAAAGTGACTTTTGTAAAAGTGTTTTTTGTAAAGTTTAAAATGTGAATAACTCGTAAAATATAACATCAATCTGAACGAAACATGCCATAGCACACCACATGACAATGTTGAATAAGATGGGCCAAAATTGTAGTGATATTGTGTACCGTTTTGGCGTAGTTTTGGGACCACACACGCACGCATACAAACAAACAAGATGAGAGTTTTAGTAACATGTACAAGTGGGACCCGTTGGGCCCCATTTCCCCAGCGCAATATTCCACCACTCACCCGTTCCAACAAAGCACCCCGTTCTCCCAACGCAATATTCCACCATTCACCCATGGCTCCCAACTGCGCAGGTGCAGCTAATTTCCCCTTATCGCCCAGCATTCGCTCCCCCACCTCTTCACCCTCCCTCTTAGTAATATATAAGATAGATTTCAAATAATCAAAATAATTTAATTTGAGGTGTATTTCTGAAATGTGAGATTTCAGATTATTCTGAAATTAAGAATAAGGGGTAGGCCAATTAGAACTGAGATGCGGAAAACCCCAGAGATATGTGAATCTGTGGAATCCTATGCCACAGAAAGCAGTGGAGGCCAATTCACTGGATGTTTTCAAGTGTTAGATTTACCTCTTATGGTTAAAGGAATCAAGGGGCATGGGGAAAAAGCAGGAATGCAGTTTTGATTTTACTTCGGAGTCACGTGAGTGACTACGTGAAGAACCTGCTCAGTGCGCAGGCGCGGCATTACGCCAGCAGTGCAACAGCGGCGGCAGCTGGAGTCAGGCTCTCCAGCTGCACTTTAAAAATGGACCGTTAGATAAGTATACCATGCGTGCAAAACTAATGGAGGAGAGTGAAGTTGTGTTTTGCTTGCAGAATGTCTACACAACAAAAAAGACTCTCCAAGAGAACTGCCCCCGCTCTAACTCCACCAGAGGAGCGTTCTATTCCAGCGGGGCAGCAACCGGCGGCAGTGTCGCTCTTAGAGCATTTTGCTATCCCCGAGACCGAGCCGAGCCCAGTCCCGCTAATACCTGCACGGTGGACTGGGGGAAAATCGACCAGGAAGTCAAACCGGCCGGTCATTTCCGATTCGTCGGAGGATGACATGTCTCCACCGAAACGGAGGAGAGACAGCCGCATGAGCTGCATTCAGCAGCTCCTAGAGCAGGTGCTCCAGCGGGATACGCAGTAAGAGCGTTCCCGGGGAGGAAGGTCAGGTACCTCCTCCACAGTGTCTTGTGCACTACCCTCTGCTCCCTCATTACTGGAGGCTAGCATTGGTGACCAGGGCTGGGCTGGTCTGCAACAGGGGCAGGCGGACGAGTTCGGGAGTATGCAAGGGGTGCAGGAGCAGGAAGAGCTGCTGGGTGTGTTGGACCGCTTTGTAGCAACCCCACGGGCTGGAGCACCGCTGGAACCAAGAATGGCGGCCAGCATCAACCATCTTTCGAACAAACCCTTAATGGAAAAGGTGCTCTCTGAGGTAATAGAACAATACACAGCACCAGAAAACTGTGAAGCCCTCAAAGTAAAAAGTGTAAACAGACAAATCTGGGGGCATGTGGGGTCGCACATCCGGACCCAAGAATCAAAACTACAGTGGATCCTAAGGCTCCTGACGTCGGCCATCACAGCCTTTGCTCGTTCCGTGGAGACCACGGAGATGGATACCTGCCAGCAGGATGTGCTGGCATTAATGTGTACCACACAGTTTGAGATCAACAATCTCCGGAGGGAAATCATAAGACCTGCCCTCAATCCCAAATTTGCTGGGTTGTGTAGAGCCCCAGCTGCGGAGACGGACGCTCTGCTATTTGGGAAAGACCTCAATAAAAAACTGAAGGACATGGAGGAGGCAGCGAAAACTTTCGGCCTCATGAGGGCAGGCCCCGGGACGAGCAAACCAAGACCTCCGATACCCAAGCGGCAGCACCCCACGGCATCCACCAGTCGATGTCCTCAATATGGGACTGGTGAACGCTTGGGGTCCGCATATTATCCCCAAAGATCTTTTTTAAGATCAGGGCCCGGAGCGGACCCCCTGGAAAATGTGCCTCCCCCCAACATCGCCAGTACGTCAGAACAAAATCTTCAAGAAAATGAGGAAACAGAATTGCCAATAACCATGGAGGTAGGTGGGTCTGGTTCCTACCAGCATATAGAGAATAAGGGTGCTTTACTAACAGGGGGGAGATTACACTTGTTCAAAAAAGAATGGGGTACGGTCACGAGTGACAAGTATATACTCAACAGCATTAGTGGATATAAAATACAGTTCATATCAGAAAAAACGCCGCCAGTTCAACATTGGCCCCAAAGGGTATTTTCTCCCTCCGTCAAAGAGAAACGTGAGGGACAAGCTGAACTGGTGAGACTCATCACAAAGGGGGTCATAGAAAAGACCAAACATGAACCTTTGGAATTTGTATCCAATATATTCACTAAAACCAAAAAGGATGGTGGATGTCGCATCATCATTGACTTAACATCACTAAACAAGTTTGTTAAGTATATACATTTCAAAATGGAAACATTTGTTACTGCCAGACAACTGATTTCCAAAAGATACTTCATGGCAAGCATTGATCTTAAAGATGCTTACTATCTAATAACCATACACAAGGATGATTGCAGATACCTAAAATTTATCTGGATGGGGCAGCTGTGGCAGTACAAAGCATTGCCCAATGAGCTAACTTCAGCCCCAAGATTATTCACCAAAATATTGAAGCCAGCCATGGCAATACTAAGAAAACAAAAACATATAGTCATGGCATATTTGGATGATATTCTGATAGTAGGAAAAACCATGGAACTGGCTGTGACAGCAGTATCAGCTACAAAACAGCTCCTCGAAACTCTGGGGTTCGTCCTACATCCAGATAAATCTAAGTTAAACCCATCCACCATTATGGACTATCTAGGTTTCACAATTAACTCAGACCATATGACTGTTACCTTGCCGAAGGAAAAAATGGTTGGATTAGCACAATCATGCAATAATTTAACGGTCAACAAATGACCAACTATTCGACAAGTAGCAAGAGTGATTGGGAAAATGGTAGCAGCATTTCCGGCTACACAATTCGGACCTTTGCACTATCAAAATTTACAAAGAGCAAAGGTACAGGCACTAAAACGACATAGAGGTCACTATGACTGTGTCATGGAATTACCCACTGAAGCAATATCAGAGCTACAGTGGTGGGCAAAAAATGTTTGGCATAGTTTCAGCCCTATTATCATCACTAACCCTACTTTAGTGCTTCAAACAGATGCCAGTGCTCAAGGATGGGGAGCAACTAACTCCATATCCAGCACAGATGGTAGATGGACTAACCCAGAGTCATCATTACTATTTACACTGGGCATTAACTATTTAGAGATGTTGGGCGCCTTTTATGGTTTAAAAGCATATGTATCCAATATGCAGCACTTGCATGTTCGGTTACAAATTGATAATACTACGGTGGTGGCTTATATTAACCATATGGGCAGCATAAAATCATTATCATGCGACAAATTGGTCAATATGATTTGGCAATGGTGTGTCGAAAGACATATTTGGCTCTCAGCTACCTATCTACCAGGTAAACTAAACACAGTGGCAGACACCAGGTCACGCAAATTCAATGATAATATCGAATGGATGTTAAACCCTAAAGTATTTGCTAAAATTATTAAGCAATATGGAACGGCAGATATCGATTTATTTGCATCAAGACTAAATCACCAGTTACCTACGTATGTCGCTTGGGAACCAGACCCAGAGGCAGCAGCGGTAGATGCCTTCACGCTGGATTGGGGAAATTTCTTCTTCTATGCTTTTCCCCCCTTCTGCCTCATCAGTCGGGTACTACGCAAAATACAGATGGACTCTGCTTCTGGTATTTTGATGATGCCCGACTGGCCTACACAGCCATGGTTCCCAGTTCTACATGACATGGTGGTAGAATCACCAATGGTATTTCCCAGTGACCCAGGATTATTAACCAACCCAGTATCAGGCATAAGCCACCCATGCCATAGAGACATTAAACTCCTGGGTTGCAGGTTGTGAACAGACCTTACCTGGGACTGGGATTGTCCGAACAAACCATCACCACCATGTCGGCATCCCTTCGAACATCCACCAAGAGGCAGTACTTAACCAGCATCAAAAAATGGGAAAAGTACTGCCAGGAAACAGGGACAACATATACAACAGCCACAGTCACCAACGTACTGGAGTTCCTGGCCTATCTACACCATCATGAAGGGATCAGCTACAGTGCCATCAACACAGCACGAAGTGCTCTTTCTGCTTACCTCAAACCTGCAGGACAACAGGCAATGGGATCCCATCCACTGGTGGTAAAACTGATGAGGGGCATTTATAATATCAATCCCCCTAAGCCCAGGTATACCCATATTTGGGACATCAGTGTGGTCCTGACATACCTGAGGGAATGGCCACCAGCCAGATCCCTCGGCCTCGAGCAAACCACACTAAAGACGCTCATGTTGATGGCACTGGTATCCGCTCAGAGAGTCCAGTCACTACACAAATTGAGGCTGGACAACATGGTGACCACCCCAGATCAGATCACATTCATTCTACAAGGTCTGGTGAAACAACGCAGGCCAGGAACAGCTAATCCACTAGTGGTATTCCGGGCCTACCCACCAGAGCCACGATTGTGTGTCGTGACCCATCTACAACAGTACATAGACACAACCCACAACATCAGAGGGAGTGAACAAGCCTTATGAGTCAGCCACAAGAAACCTCATGGCCGGGTAACAAACCAAACCATCTCAAGATGGCTAAAACAGGTACTGAAAGCTGCCGGGATAGATATTAATACCTTTAAATCTCATTCCACTAGGGCAGCATCAACATCAACGGCAGCAAGAATGCATGTACCTATTGACCTCATACTAAATACGGCAGGATGGTCGAGCGAAACAACATTCAGAACTTTTTACAATAAGCCGTTGATGAAACCTGATTTATTTGCAGCAAAGATATTAGAAGCTGCAAATATTTAATTTAAGCCCAGGGGAGCAATTTAAATTTTGTTATTGTTAATAAATAACTTTTTGTTTCTTGAAAAACAGATTCACTGGTTGATTACGATAACACTTCCTCCCTCAAGAACTTCGGCAGTGAGTGAAATAAAACTGTTACACGGTTTGAAATCACAGAGCTTTGAAATCTTCACGTAGTCACTCACGTGACTCCGAAGTAAAATAGTAAGATTAAACGAGAGCTTACCAGTTTGAAGTTTGATCTGTATTTTATGAGGAGTTACGATGAGGGATTACGTGCCCTCCGCTCCCACCCTCATTATATGGATCAAACTAATAAATTGATGTCTCCTTATCTTTACTATGTTTACTTCAAATAACTGTGTCTATCTGTGATTCCACACCGCTGCTTGGAAGTATGCCGTGCCTGCGCACTGAGCGGGTTCTTCACGTAATCCCTCATCGTAACTCCTCATAAAATACAGATCAAACTTCAAACTGGTAAGTTCTCGTTTAATCTTACTATTTTAGATGATCAGCCATGATCATGTGGAATGGCAGTGCTGGCTCGAAGAGCCAAATGGACCACCTATTGTTCCATGTGACCATAGTTGAGTTGCAGATGCACTGGTGTTCTCAGTTTATGCTCATCAATGCTGGCAAAATTTTAGGGGAGGTAAGGAATAGATCTAGTAAAAACTTCTTGCCAGACAAGTTCTTAAATATGATTGTCAGTCTTCCTTATCTGCACTTCCTTACTTGAAGAAAAACTTTGCGGTTCAGGTTCAAAGTTTAAAGATAAATAAGTAAAGAAAATAAACAAAATATAAACAATACCTGGTCGACACAAGTCTCCATGTTGCTCTTTTTCACTGGCATATACGTCCATACACCAAGCATGATAAGCAAAGGCAAAAAGGTCTTCTATCTTTGCAGGGGGTCGTATGACATTGTTTAGACGTTTTATCCACTCTTGACATTGTTCAAAGGTAGAAAATTGACACCTGCATTGATTTTGTTTGAAAAGGAGAAAAACAAACAACTCTTTATCTCTAAAATCCTTATGAGGATAAGCTTATATAATCTTTCAAAAAGTTGTTCTACTCTTATGATCTGATTGCTTTATTCGTTTGCCACGCTGCTTCAGGAGTAATGGGCCAGCAAGAGGCCCACACGGTTCTGCATCAGTTAAGTTTTGGACAATGGAGAACATGAACAGTCGATGCAGACAGCATAGTCTTAGAATAATTTGGGCAACAATCATTGAAGCCCTTGTGTAGTTCAGCATGAACTGCTCAAACTACCCAATAACTGATGGAAATATTAGTGGTTCTACAGTGTCCTCCATAATGTTTGAGACAGACCCATCATTTATTTATTTGCCTCTGTACTCCACAATTTGAGATTTGTAATAGAAAAAAAAATCACATGTGGTTAAAGTGCACATTGTCAGAATTTATTAAAGGGTATTTTTTATACATTTTGGTTTCACCATGTAGAAAATACAACTGTGTTTATACATAGTCCCCGCATTTTAGGGCACCAGAATGTTTGGGACACATGGCTTCACAGGTGTTTGTAATTGCTCAGGTGTGTTTAAATGCCTCCTTAATGCAGGTATAAGAGAGCTCTCAGCACCTAATCTTTCCTCCAGTCTTTCCATCACCTTTGGAAACTTTTATTGCTGTTTATCAACATGAGGATCAAAGTTGTGCCAATGAAAGTCAAATAAGCCATTTTGAGACTGAGAAACAAGAATAAAACTGTTAGAGGCATCAGTCAAACGTTAGGCTTACCAAAATCAACTGTTTGGAACATCATTAAGAAGAAAGAGAGCACTGGTGAGCTTACTAATCGCAAAGGGACTGGCAGGACAGGCCTCCACAGCTGATGACAGAGGAATTCTCTCTACAACAAAGAAAAATCCCCAAACACCAGTCTGATAGATCAGAAACACTCTTCAGGAGTCAGGTGTGGATTTGTCAATGACCACTGTCCGCAGAAGACTTCATGAACAGAATACAGAGGTTACACTGCAAGATGCAAACCACTGGTTAGCTGCAAAAATAGGATGCAGTTACAGTTTGCCAAGAAGTACTTAAAAGAGCAACCACAGTTGTGGAAAAAGGTCTTGTGGACAGATGAGATGAAGATTAACTTATATCAGAGTGATGGCAAGAGCAAAGTATGGTGGAGAGAAGGAACCACCCAAGATCCAAAGGATACCACCTCATCTGTGAAACACAGTGGTGAGAGTGTTATGGCCTGGGCATGTATGGCTGCTGAAGGTACTGGCTCACTTATCTCCATTGAGAATACAACTGCTGATGGTAGTAGCATAATAAATTCTGAAGTGTATAGACACATCCTATCTGCTAAAATTCAAACAAATACCTCAAAACTCGGCCGGCAGTTCATTCTACAGCAAGACAATGATCCCAAACATACTGCTAAAGCAATGATCCCAAACATACTGCTAAAGCAACAAAGGAATTTTTCAGCTAAATAATGGTCAATTCTTGAGTGGCCAGGTCAATCACCCGATCTGAACCCAATTGAGTATGCCTTTTATATGCTGAAGAGAAAACTGAAGGGGGCTTGCCACTGAAACAAGCATAAGCTGAAGATGGCTGCAATGCAGGCCTGGCAGAGCATCACCAGAGAAGACAACCAGCAACTGGTGATGTTCATGAATCGCAGACTTCAAGCAGTCATTGCATGCAAAGGATATGCAACAAAATACTTAACATTCACATGACATTGCTGTGTCCCAAACATTATGGTGCCCTGAAATGGGGGGATTATGTCTAAACACTGCTGTAATTTCTACATGGTGAAACCAAAATGCTTAAAAATGGCCTTTATTAAAATCTGACAATGTGCACTTTAACCACGTGATTTTTTAATATTACAAAATCTCAAATTGTGGAGTACAGAGGCAAATAAATAAATGATGTGTCTTTGTCCCAAACATTATGGAGGGCACTGTATTTCTACAGAAATTAAAGGTATAATAACCTCAATACTTCACATGAATAGGGTCTGAATTTTGCAGCTAGGTTTTATAAAGACCCAACTGAAAGTATCACTGAATCCTTTAAGATATGTAGAATTGGAAACAAAAAGTTAACCTAAAACCAACAATAATATATTCTCCTATATCCCTTTTTTTTTTGTACCTGATAACTTTGCAATCTTTACAAGTCAAATGAAGCTGGAACATCTCACGGCATTCAACACTTTCAATGAGTTGCAAAGGAACCTGTAAAACGTACCAGAGAAAATTAGGTCATTTAACAAATATCCAAATCAAGCATAAATTTCTTAAAGGTAGCCCACTGCAGATAAACATACCATTGATCAAAGCTAGGAATTTGTGCGATTTTGAGCCATTAGTTTATAACAGGAGCAAAAATAATAAACCTCAAGCAGTAAACTGTGAGCCTAAAGCAGCTCCTGTACTGAAATTTCATACTAGCAATTAAATGGCCTTTGCACTTTGTCTACAATACCAGTCCCATTTACCCGTTTCGTCCATAGCCTTCTAGGTCATGGTGATTCACGCTGGTCTAGATACTTCTTAAATCAACATCACCTCAGGTATCACCTTCCAGACTTCAACCACACTCTCTGTGGAAAAATTCCCTTTCAGATTTCCCTCCCATCTTTTACTTTATACCACTGCCCTCTTATTTTACACTGTCCCATCACGGGAAAAGAATTCCTACTCCATCTATTCTCCTCAATTTTGGATACCTATGTTCGCTCTCCCTCACAACCTCCTCCACTCCGAGGATAACAAATACAGCCATTCCAATCTCTCCTTATAACTGAAACAGTCCAATCCAGGCAACATCCTGGTAAATATCCTCTGCACCCTCTCCAGTGCAATCACATCTTCCCTGTCGAGTGATTCTCACAAAATTCTCCAGCTGTGATCAACCCAATGTTTTGGACCAATTTAATATGCAAGACCTTCTCGTAATGTTCATACTTGGATCCCTTTCCTTCAGTACATCTCAAGGTTTAATGTTATCTCATGGGTTAACTAGCTTTCTATGAAATTAGAGTGAAAATGCATATTACAGAATATGCATATTACAGAATTATATATGATGTATGGCATAGAAAAAGGCCATTTGGCTCAACCAATTCACGCCAGCATTTATGCTCCACCCCCCCCACGTTTCTTCAACCAAGTCATTGTAACTCTATTACCACCTGTATTATGCACCAAGCTGCTCTTTAAATGCATCTTTTTTTTTTAGGTTGTGGTTGTGACTTCCACATTCCAGCCAGTCTCTGGATAACTTCTTAATTCTCCATTGGGCCATTTAATGTGATGGTCACTGCTACCCCTATATTCCTTTTACAATGTGGTGACTCAAACTGTACGAAGATTTCCCCGTATGATGCAATCAAGATCTGGTGTGGATTCAACATAGTTTTCCTACAGGTTGTTCCCAGGAATGAATGCCCAATTTAGGGGCACCCCATACATTTGATCGAGCTCCATTACATATTATTAAATTCAAACCAGAACCATTCTGTAAAAATCCCTATTTACGTGAAACTTCCCTGCAGTAATGAGACACCATTGTCTTTTAAGAACACAGGCTGCCAGTTTAACTGTGGGAGATCACTTGAGGAGGTCATTTGGAAATGTACAATCAATCCCTTTTATTTATATTTGTCCATTAAACAATTGGTTCTTGATTTCAAAGTCTAAATTGCTAGTTAGTTACGAACAGCAATTGTTCCTCCCCTACCCACATTCTTCCAGTACTTTGTAAGCGCCCTTTATGGCGACTATTTGCATACATTGGGTATACAAGCAAAGAATTTCACTGTGAATTGTCACATGTGACAATAAAGTATTTAATGCAATTCAATTCAATTCCTCTGTGAATAGCTAGTTCCCATTCTCTGCTATTCTGAAACCAGCTAGCAATCCATGTTGCTTCTTTTCCTGACACTGCTTTCTCTGACCTTGTTCATTCATATAATAGGGAAGACTTAAAGGTCTTTTGAAAATCTAGCAAAATTACATCAACTAAGTATTCATTATTATTCTTCAATATCCTTCCTTCTTACTTGTTGACTCTGTTCTCAAGCAAAAGTTGTGAATCAATGAGATATACCAAATAACGATAAATCAAAAAACATCTTCAGATTAGCAAAGCCTCGGTAGAATTTTAAATGACGTACTCTAAATAAAATTGTTAATATTAAAGCCTTTACAGGCTGATATTTTTTGAAGTATGCTTAAATGCTGCTATTATATTGATGTGTGATATTTTACAATGTATGCTCAAATTTTGACAGCCAGAGTATTTCTAGGCAACTCTTATTTTATGAAGTTTTACATTTGTATATTTATGGCCAGCGAAAAATTCCAAAATCTACACTTAGCATGGGAATTGCTATACAAATATTGTGCTACAGTTGTAGAGCAGCATTACTGTAACTAAAGAATGGCAGGTTTAGATAGATGATCCTGAGTATCAGCAAGGATATATAACCTTATACTGTACAGCACATAAGGACAGACATGCCTTCAATGTCTGCTTGTTGTGTAGCAAAGCATAATTCTATTTGAACGTCTGCATAAACATCTGCATAAATAACTCTACTTTATGGCATAATATGTAGAAATTGTGCAGGAAGCTTTGCCATCCATTTTCTATGAAGTGAAAAAAAGCATATCCAGTCCATTCGAATCAACACTGTAAGAGTAGCCTACTATTACATATTCTAACCATGGAATTATTATCCTTTTTTTTTTTAAATCACACCACTTACTATTCTGAATGTTCTGAAAATGTCACATGCTCTATACATTAGATGGTAGTGGAAGCCCAAAGGGTGGTAATTTATTTAGATCGTGGACAGATAGAGAAAATAATCCAAAAATAAAACATTGAGCCTGTCAAATCTCTCCCTATAAATGCTCCAATCCAGGTATGATCCTGATGAATCTCGTCTGCACTCCCTCCCCATGCAACAGATCCTTCCTATAGTATGGTGACCAGAACTGCACACAGTACTCCAAGTGTGACCTAACCAATTTTTACACAGTTGTAATGTGATATCAGAGCTCATATATTCCAGCTTATAGCCATTGAAGGCAAGCATCTAACATGCTTTTTTCACCATGCTCTCCACCTGTGGTGGAATTTCAGGGATTTATCAACTTGCTCCCACATTCAAGTATTCATCAACACTCCCTAGGGTGCTATCATTAACGTGCATACTCTACCCTTGAATGCCTTACCAGAATGCACGTCAGAATTAAATTCCACCTCCTCACCTTCCCTTCTGATCCATATCATGCTGCAACCCTAGACAATCCTTTTCACTATTTACGACCTACCAATTGACTTCTAGATTTGTCTTTTGTATGCAGCAGGTTTAATTCTTCAAACACTTATATACGGTGATTAAAAACAATTAACTAGAATCCTACTATGCATTCAGAGCAAGATCACATTTTAAGGACAAATGCATACACATCAACTGGATGAGCCCAACAGTTTGGCATACACCCTTAAAAGCTTCAAGTTTCTTTTCCAAGTCAGTTTATTTATACAGTTGCAGCTTTTCCTGCAGTGCACAATTGAACAAGACAAATGGTCTTCTGTATAGTAAGTTGCCAATAGCAAAACTAAGTGGCTCAAATTGCTTTGGTATTTTTGACTTTTTAGTCTTCCTTTCCTCCCTGTGTAATGGAAACAAGATGCCAACTTTGTATTTTCCAAAATACCATGCGCCAGTTACTTAACTTAAAATCTACAATACATTTCCTGCAATGTATTTCTGCTCTTCATTTCTTTTGCAAAAACGTACCGCTAGGCAGAGAGACAATGCCAAAAAACATTAATGCAACACAATTTCAGGCAAAATCAGGTAATTTTCTTAAACTTAAAAAACGTTATCAGAAGAGAAAATAACTACAAACAATGATCTGCAAAGCCATGGGCAAAAATAATGAATATTGAAAACAGAAATAGCACAGATTTTTCACAACATTGATCAATATTGAAACCTTCAGTTATGAACTATCTTAAGCCATTTGGATAAAGACAAGCAAACCATGCTAACATTCAAACGACATTCTTTCAATACTTAAAGCATGTTAAAATGCAGTGTACGACGGCTGTGGATTCAGCCACTTGTACGTCAAAGTTCGTTTTTTTTTTTAAATGGCAGAACTACTATAATTTGGCTTGCATTTGGGTTAATAACAAAGACACACAATTAGATTTCACCAGATTGCATGACTACGGAAAGAAGTCTCAAATATTTTAAATGTTTTTAAGTACAATTAAAGGTCTTCTAAACTGGACATTAGCATTTCTACTGAAATGCTACTGAAAACATCAAACATGCAACAATTAGTACATCACTTTCATCATGCAGCATTAAACACACAAGAGAAAATGACTTTCTGTACATTTATAACATTTTAAAATGACAAAGCATGTAAATATGATGTAAAACTAAACACATATAAGTAAAGAATCAATACACAAATTGTGCACTTTCCTGCATTACTGTCACAGCTCATACTTATTTCACAAGCACATGTAAACTGCTTTATGGTATCAAGCTAAATAATGGCAAGTATATTCTCAATCATCAGCAATTTTTTTAAAAAAAGGTGTAGACTGTGGTGCTTACTTTCCTTTAATTTGCTTCTCAACATCCAATGTAATAACAAGGAACTGCAGATGCTGTTTTATACCAAAGATAGATACAAAATGTTGGAGTAACTCAGTCAGTCAGGCAGCATCTCTGGAGAAAATGGATAGGTGACATTTCATGTTGGGAGCCTTTTTCAGATTAGTCTAAAGAACGTCACAACCCAAAACGTCACCCATTCATTTTCTCCAGAGATTCTGCCTGACCAGTTGAGTTACTCCAGCATTTTGTGTCGATCGTTCTCAACACCCAATTTGGTTTCAACAGGTGGCCTCATCGCAGCCTTGGTCCCATTATTCATTTAACAGCTGGATTCCGGAGGTGAAATTAGAGTAACTGGCTTTAATATTGAGGCAGACTTTCACCAAGGACAACATGAGGGAGCTCTGGTAAAATTGAAATCAATGAGCATCAAGGCACAAATACTCTGCTGGTCCTAAAGCATGGAATCATAACCTTTGGCCTACCATGTACACGCCAACTGTTAGGCATCCACTTAGACTAATCCCATTTTATTCTCTCCTCATTTTCCCTCACCTCCCTCCAGATTCTACCACTCAGTTTAGGGAGAGTATCTATACTACCATTCTATACATCTTCAGGATATGGGATGAATCCAAGGTTCCTGGAGGAAAGCCAGGAAGTCAGAAGGAGAATGTGCATACTCCACACAGACATCACCAGAAATCAGGATTGAATGGAGCTGTGAGGCAGCATCTGTACCATCGGGAAGTCATATCTTATACAAAGGAAGATGGTTATGTTTGTTAGAGGTCAATCATCATTGCAGACACTCAACTGGGCCAGCAACGCAAAT
Source organism: Amblyraja radiata (assembly GCF_010909765.2). NCBI lineage: Eukaryota > Metazoa > Chordata > Chondrichthyes > Rajiformes > Rajidae > Amblyraja > Amblyraja radiata. Next base: position 12,054,895 of record NC_045980.1, on the reverse strand, counting down.
ACCTCAGCTCAAGGGCAGGTTAGAGGCTTGACATCTTTTTGATAGCGACTCAATGTCTGACACCCAAAATCCACAGCACAATGGAACACACTATATTTGCTTGGATGAGTGCAGCTCCAACTCAGGAAGTTCAAAACCATCCAGGACAAAGTAGCTTACTTGATAAGCAGTCCACTTAATAAACACTTCATGCAACACCCTAAACAATCATACTCTCCATTGCTACAGTGGCTTTAGTACGCGCCATCTACTCTATACCTGAGACGGCAACATCATCACTGCAGGTTCCTTCCCAAGTTACACCATCCTAACCTGAGAACATGACGCCAAAAACTTTGAATCACAAACCTACCCATCTAAGAGCATTAGAAAGACTGCAGTAGTTAACCTACAACCTTATGTATAATTAGGGATGGGCAATATATGTCGGCCTTATCAATTATGCCCACCGCCTATTGGATGCAATGGATCATTACACAAACAATTATTGATTTAATTGTGTTTATATACCACTGACATATTTGAGGAAAAATGACTTTTTTACCCCAAAAAAGATCAAATTAATTTGCCTATTGTGTCGAATAAGCTGGGCACTCACAAGAGATAAATGTGACAGGGCTTTGGCAGTGGTGATAAATCAGTTAGATTTCACACAATTTAGGAAAAGAACATGAATGATGAGACATAAAGTTGAGTGCTGCCAATTTTATAAAACATATCACAATTTTTATGTTTTAAAAAGGGCTTGCAGTGAATATTAATACTCAAACTTAGCATTATGACTTGAGATATTTTTACCACCCATTAAACAGTGCAAATCAATTCAGGTTCTAACGGTTTAAAAAGAGAATATGTACTCGTATTGATGAAGCTGAAGCCAATTTTGATCCAAAGACATCAGGAACAGGACAGATGAAACCCAGAAGAAGAAATAGTCTCCGTTTCACAACATATAATTCTCCGACATTTTCGCCACAACATATAATCCTCCCACATATTCGCCACCTCCAACGGGATCCTACCACTGGCCACATCTTCCTATCTCCTCCCCTTTCAGCTTTCCGCAGAGCATTCCCTCCGTAACTCCCTGGTCAATTTGTCTCTTCCTACCCAAACCCTCCCCTCCCCAGGTACGTTCCCTTGCAACCGCAGGAAATGCTACACTTCTCGCTTTAACTCCCCCCTCGACTCCATCCAAGGACCCAATCAGTCTTTCCAGGTGAGGCAGAGGTTCACCTGCACCTCCTCCAACCTCATCTACTGCATCCACTGTTCCAGGTGTCAACTTCTCTACATCGGTGAGATCAAGCGCAGGCTCGGCGATCGCTTCACCCAACACCTCCGCTCAGTTCGTTCTAACCAACCTGATCTCCCGGTTGCTCAGCACTTCAACTCCCCCTCCCATTCTCAATCTGACCTTTCTGTCCTGGGCCTCCTCCATTGCCAGAATGAGGCCCAGCACAAATTGGAGGAACAGCACCTCATACTTCGCTTAAATAGTTTACACCCCAGCGGTATGAACATTGACTTCTCTAATTTTAGATAGTCCTTGCTTTCTCCCTCCTTCCCTTCCCAGCTCTCCCACAAAGCCTACTGTCTCCACCTCTTCCTTTCTTTTTCCCGCCCCGCCCCCGACATCAGTCTGAGGAAGGGTCTCGACCCGAAACATCACCTATTCCTGCTCTCCACAGATGCTGCCTCGCCCGCTGAGTTTCTCCAGCATTTTTTGTCTACCTCCTTTTCCTCTTAACTGATTAGGCTGACTGATCAACAAACAAGGAAACTGTTTCTTCCTGATGCAAGGGAAACCATTTGTTTGTCTAAAAGTTGCATGTTCATTTTCCTTCATGATTTTTCACCTTTAAAGACTTGTGAGAATGAACTAGACAAATCAAGAATATTCAATGAAATTATGGATAATTTTAATCATGAACAATTATAAAAATACTTAGTCCTTTTATCCACAACTTAAACACAACTATCAACAGCACCCTGCACTTTAAAAATAGTTGTGGAATGCCATAGGATCTGGGGCTGTTAAAGGCAGTATTTTAATGCAAATATCCTATTAGTTTCAGAATTCTACAAAGAATCAACAGAGAATTCTACACAGAATTTGTAGAATTCTGAAACTAATAGGAAATTTGTATTAAAATACTACCTCAAGAGTCCCTATGGAGTTCCACGACTATTTTTGAATTGCAGGCACATTTATATACAATGAAAGTTGTAGCAATTTGGATAGAGCAAGGGCCCTCAAACAGTAATGAGCAAAAAGACCAGAATTTGTCTTTTGGTGTTGTAGATTTAGGGATACATATTGTTTTAGACAATTCAAATTTCAGGTACGACTTTCAAAATAAAAAGGCCATGATGTACCTCACATTAACATGGCAAACTAAACATCACCTTCATTTAACTATCTTTGGAAAAAGAGTGCATCTGACACACTCTAGTTGACAATCCACATTTCAATTGCTTATATTGCGAGCTAGAATGGGAGGGTGGAGGCCCCTTCTCATTGTCTAAAATAATTGCTGAGAAATGCTTGCATTCGCAGTGATGGTAGACAGGATCAGGAATGTTACTGCAGTTGAAATCTTTGGAATGCTTACTGTGGTTTCATAAATACATAGCAGAAAATAAACACGTGAAACATATTTCTTGAATAAGAGCCCAGATAGGTCCAAGCATCAATGGAACTTCCTCTGGAAAGTTTTACCACTTTAAGAAGAGAAGGCACATTGAAAAACAAATATCAAGTTGTGTGTGTGTGTGTGTGCGCATGTGAGAATGTGCAGGACTTTTTAATGCTTTGATTTGAAACAAATCTAAATAGAGACACTATATAATTCTGCTGTTCCAACAAAACATTATCACTTTGATCAGAATGCTGCATAGTCACAGCCCATTTAAGATTAACAATGTAGCCATACAGAACATGCATCGTTAATTTAGAAAAGCTGAGACAGGCAGTGTAAAAAGGCAAGCAATTAATTCCCTAGCTCAAACTGCCATCCTTTTCAGCTTAAAATAACTCATACAATGAACATCTGATGTAAATGCAAGAAATATGACTTGAGCGAGCATTTTGAAAAGTTCAATTTGTTTCAGATTATAAAAGCTCGATACGATATACTTATATACATCAATTTAAATGCAAACTTGTCCCTACACATTCTCTTAACTATGCTGGCAATATTCTTATTTATCATAATAAAAGGTCACAATCCCTTAAGCGGTGCTAATAGGTTAGAGAAAAGCATGATAATAGGCAAATCTTTTCTTAATCGTGTCCATTTGAAATATTAATAAGATTCTACCTCTCCAAATGTGGACTGTGTTTAAAATGTTGCCAGAGGGAGGGACAAAAAGCAAATATGTTGGCAAACTTTTGAGAAGTACATAGAAGATTATGACAGTAGGAAACTTCATTTAGTCTAAATGTTAGTTGCAAAGGAAATAGAATGATAAATAGAATATTTTAATTGAATTCAAGAAATGCTTCTGGTCAATGTGTAGCTGGCAGTTTTAGTGTTCAGTTTAGGTCAGTTTTTCATGTTTCATGTATCTTGTTGTGTTTTATGACTGTTGGCAGACCAATTTCACCTCCAGGCATAAATAAAACTCTATCGTGTCGTATCATAAGCTGGGCACTTGCAAGAGATAAATGTGACAGGGCTTTGGCAGTGGTGATAAATCAGTTAGATTTTGCACAATTTTGGAAAAGAACACGAGTGATGAGACATAAAGTGCTGCCAAACTTATAAAACTTTGCATAAGCAAAAGTGAACTCAAAACTCACGACACAAGGGTTGGACAATGCAAAAATATCAAATGAGTTTTGAGAGCTCAATACTTCTGAAAACCTGAAACATGTGGAAATACAAAGGCAAAGACAGGGTATAACAAGACAAATCTGGCGAGTAACAAAGTGAACCTACATATGTCATGTAAATGCATAAAGGAGGAAGAGAATAACAAAAAATTAGGATGCATTAGAAATCAAAAACGAAATATGAAAAATAGAATCAGAAGAACTATTAAGCAGCTTAGAACCTTTAAAAATAGTGGTTGCCAGATCCAGATAAATGTGTGTCAACCTGTAAGAGAGCTGGATGACCCGGCATGGGGGGGACTGCCATGAGGGAAGGGGAGGGGGAAGAACAATGGTGACCTGGCAGAGGGGGATAGCTGGGAGGGGGGTAACCTGGTGCGAGATACTTTGTAATGTTGTTGGCGTCCATTATGGGGTGACTATTGCATACCTTGGATATGCAAGCAAAGAATTTCACTGTGACTTGTCACGTCAGATTAATTAGTAAATTTGAAGCAAATTACAGTGAGGGGGACACGATGTGTTAGATCCGAAATTGGCTCATTACTAGGAAGCAAAAGGGCAATGAAGTGTGCTTTAATAACAAGGCTGCTACTTAGACCAGGACTCAGTAGATTTCAGGCCTGTGTCTTGTGCAAAATATCAATGATGGCTTAATATTTCATGATACGTAATGGCAGGGACATATCTGAGAAATTAATGCAGAAACAAATATTTGTGTATTTTTACAATACTGGGTACATTTTAGCATAGAACATTAAAAATGTCATATCTCCACTGTTTCAAGTAGTATGGTGTTAATTTTTTCAGGGATTGTTACTCAAATGTGCAAAAGACAGTAGAGATAAAATCAAGTTAGGAATTAAATTAATTCCCTAATTCAACCAGTTTATATCTCAAAAATATAAATTTTTAGGACACCAAAAATGTGACATCCTTTGAAACAATGAAATAAAGAGGCACTTTCTGCATTGATTTCATTATAATTCAAAACATTTTGAAGTTTGTTGCTTTGCAGAGATGCATGTTTCACAGTAATAAGCAAAACTTTTGATGAATTTGGCATGGTGCTCTGAATGGCCATATTTCAAAGAGTGTAACGGTGGTTACTCTTGGTGTCCACCCTATTTTAGAGTAACCACCATTACACCACAATGGTAAATTAAGACCAAAGAACTTTCCAAGGAGATCGAAATTTTTCTAGTTTGAAGAACTCAAAAGATAATGGAAATTATGAGAAGTAACCGTAATATCAAGATTCTGTAAAAGCTGCTGCATGCCAAAAATCAGTGAATATTTTTGGTGTCCACCATCACACGCATAACACCAGCATTTTGCAGTAGCTATATTTCCATCAAATTATGTACCTGTAGTCTCTTATTATGTATGGACAATTACTTCCATAAAGTTTATTCAAAACATGAGAAAGAAATTACAAAAAAAGAAATACTGGAAGAAACAGGAGCTACTTTCATTTTGGTGTCCACCCTTGGACGCTGTGTAACGCGCGTAACGCACGTTTCAGTCGATAGCAGGAATATTGCTCATTTGGTCACATACTCCATGTTTATAGCAAGAAAGTACATTTGTATGTTGAACAGCAAAAGTGAAGAAATCAGCTATCATGCTTTAGCAAAAAATGACTTTCTAAATTTAATGTAACGGTTGTTATGGTGGACACCAAACATAAAGTGTAAAAAAACACATAGGAATGCATGATTGAAACAGTGTAGATATGACATTTTTAATATTCTATGCTAAAAAGGAATTTTGTTCATTAATCAAATTTTCTCAAACTTCATGAACTATCTCTCCCTGTCATGTACTGCCGCCGTGAGGGTTTTTGATTAATCTGAATCTTGTTGAAATAATTTATTTGTGAACTTCAGTTTTATGTATGATGTCACATTTTGTGCCCAGTATTGTAAAACCACACATATATATTCGCTAGCTGTAGCACAAATATAGTCAAAAGATGTCAAACTGGAAACTGCGAAATACTAGTTCATCTTTAGTTGGAGCATTCCATATAGCATTTCAGTGTTTGTTACAGGAAAGATGTGATTAGAGTAGAGACGATAGAAGAATCTACAGACGATGTAGCATGGCTGAAATTTAGTTGGGGATAATTTTCAAGTAGGCTAGAGTTATTGACTTTAAGACACTGTGTAGATTGAGCTGAGATTTAATCAAAGTAGCACAATGTGTAGAAATCTATAATTGATGAGATTTAAATAACTTTAAATACATATCGTATCAAGGTATGTTACTAGTCTGATTTACCCTGGAGAATAGTGTACCATAACTAAAAGATCTATTTTTGACAATGCTTCAAGAAGTTTTATTACCAATGCTATGTAACGTTAGGGTAAAGCCACACTTAAAAGACAAAGCATGCAAGAACTATAATGCCACAATGCACTGGCAGCATTCTGCTTTAACATTTCCATCAATGATGCTGGAATAAGAAAAAAAAACATACTTACTGACAGTTCAGAACAAGTATTTTGGTAAATACTCTGTACAGGAAACCAAAAAAAAAGACAACTTTTTTTTCTCCATAAGCCATAAAGTAAACACATTCTGTGCTTGGAGTAATGGAAACTATCCTCTAGCTATGTGAATGAACAAAAAACAGTAACAATCTTTTGTTTTTTCAAACTCTATGGGGTAATGTGAAGATGAGGTTATCTTACAATGTTTACAGAACTCTATACAGCAGAAAAAAAAAATTTCTGCCAAAGTTCCGCCACTTTTTATCCACTTTTTATCGCTCTGTTGGTCTCTTAAGTATCATGGCAATGATCAATAAAAACATACTCATTAAACAAAAATAAACTACTGGCTGATTATTTACTGGTTGGGGCAACGGGGGCCAAAATAATTATTCAAAAAGCATTGTCTTGGCGTAACAATCGGCTTTCTTAGCATAACAATCTAATGCTCTCAACCACCTACTCTCAGCAGCATCTCTCCTCAGCCAACACAGTTCAGGAATTCACAATTCTACTATGTCTTGCATCTTGCTATAGTATCAATCGGAGTTGGTTTTACAAAGATAAACTCACACCACCAATTATCCTTGTGTATTCTGTTAAAATGGGAGCAATAAATGTGCAAAAGTGACAAGAACATCAGGAGGAAGGCCAGGACATAGTAATGAGGGAAAAGGTGGATGCAGGTTGTTACTGCTACAAGTATAGTGAGTAGTTGACCAGGTTTTTGTGGAGGGTCAGGGGAAAGAAGGATCACAGCAGATAGGAGGACCAAACACTCATCTTAAGGGGTAAGAAATGGCCCTTGAGTCCAGAGGGTAGAATATAGCTAGTAAAGAAAGGTTCAGTAAGTAGATCGATCAAACCAGCATGGTCAGAATGAAAAACAGGAACATGATGAAAAGTGAGGTTGGTATCATGACCCAAGATGCCCGAACGTACAGAGCAGATTTGAATTCAGGAAACAGTTTAATTACGTGTCAGACCAAGTACAAAAATAAGTTCTACTTCTTTGTTATACCGGCCATTCTAAATCCTACTCAAGCCTCTAAGCAGGGTCTGAAGAAGGGCCTTGACCCAAAACATCACTTATTCCTTCTCTACAGAGATGCTGCCTGTCCCGGTGAGTTACTCCAGCGTTTTGTGTCTACCAAGCCTCTAAGCATTTGTATTCTGATCAATGTAAAAGCAACAGTATTCATCTTTACTCGAACATGCGTACACATCTGCAAAATAGGGAAATCTCTGGGAAAAAAAAACACAGGATATTTCTACTAAAAATTATAAATTTAATTTTATAACCTGTAGGTGGTTCATAATCTAAATGTAATAGAAACTCGCAAAACAAAATACTCCAGATGCTGGAAATTTGGTTCCGAAAATATTAGAGATGGGTGGCAGGTTAAGCAGTGTTTATGGAAAGAGCAACAAACTACATTTCATCCAGCATCAAAACTTTGAAGAGTTAAAAATGAAATAAGTTTAAAATTGTAAGTGTGGTGGGGAAAAGATGGGTGGGGAAAGGGGCTGCGGAGTAAAAGGAAGTCCTATGTTAGGGAGGAGACCAGGATAGATTAAAAAAACAGGTCGGGATGCTGCCAGCTGAAAGCGGATAGTAACAGTTTAATTTATCAATTTAACACATTCTGTTACAACGCATGAATGCCTCTCACTTTTCCTCCTCAAACAATGCAGCTGTGAGGATTTGAGAAGCTTTTACACAGGGTTTGTCCCCCAGTATCCAACAGTGGCAGGATCCTAGACAGTGGTCCTTCCCCACAAAGTCTTTGCAGTGACTACACAAAAAGCCAGTGTGTTGCTCAGTATGGACACCTGCACCCTGGAATATGCCCGTCGGCAGCATTTACTGCCATCTCTGACTACCTGCTCTGTCTTTGGTCTGTTACACCTGTCCAATAAAGCTCAAAGCAAGCTCAAGGAATACCAACTCACCTTCAAACTAGGCACATTAGTTTTGCGGACTCAAAAATAACAAATTATCAGACATTCCAGCCTTTTGTTTCACATTCTCTTTCACTAATTTCAGAATGCAGATTTATCATTTACCATTTACATAATCTCCAGATATAGTTTGTTGATCACTAGTCATTGTCATTTTATTTTGGCGCCACCTCTGCCAACACGTATCTTTCACCCTCTTTTGGTCTCCACTGTCACAAATCTTTCCTTTTATCATATTAACTTCTTCCGATTTTCTCTGTAGCTCATTTCTTTCCAACTTTAACCAGTACTGATGAAAGATTATCTGTATCTCTCTCCATGATGCAGCATTTCTAGTCTGAACATTTCTAGAAAGTAATCTCTTGGTTATATGTTGATAATTTAAAAATTCTTTAAGCACTTACATTAACAAGTGTTTCCTTAAATTTGATGTGCAATCTGTAATTAGACAAAGCAATAACTGCATCTTCAGCACGTCCTATGTATTCTGTGCTTTCTCCATGAAGCTCAGGAAATGGAACCTAAAATATTGTAATTGGGAAGTAATTATTATGTAGCAAAATCAAATATATACAAAATTATATGGTATTGCAGCTAGTTTGGGAAGTTTGAAAAAAACGTATCTATTGCAAAGCAGCAGAACATATATATTTGCCCAAATTGTTTTTCAGTAAGCTGATTGAATATCAACGATCAATCAACAATCCACAATCAACTCTGTTATTAAACAACAATGTCTCGTGAAATCTACATAAACATTTTCATTTATTGATACATTTATAATAGAGAATAGTGATGGGCAATAAGACATTCCACGTAATAAAAACACGAGTAATGTAGAGGAAAGAAAAAGAAGCTAATAATGGAATTGTGCAATTACTGTCAGTTGGTTCAGTTTCATCCACATGGCAATACTCTCACTTCTGTGTCAGATATTTCTAAATTCAAATGTTGCTTCAAATGCTTGAACAAAATGGCAACACCGGCATTCGGGAATGTTGTCCTTGAACTAGGTTAAATAAAGGACCTATCCTACCTATCCAGGTGGATCCAAAACGTAACGCTTTGAAGGAGACAAATTCTCACCAGAGTCTTTGATAAAACTTATCCCACAAGAAACAGCACAAAATGCTACATTGCTGAGAACGACATTCTGACATCTATCCTCCCCTTTGCTCTTGAGTTTGTCTTGATTATATTTATGTATGGTATATCTGATCTCTTTGGATGGCAAGCAAACAAAGCTTTTCAGGTGACAATAATAAACCTAAACAACTTTCCGTTTGATTGTGATAATGCAAAGCGTGGTGCTTATTGTTTGCTGTTTCAATGCAGTCACTAAAACTTCAAAAGTACTTTGGAATGACTACATGTGTGAAAATTAAAAGTGATTCAATAAAAAAACCCCCATCTATCCAAAGAATCTAATATTTCGATGAATATCAGATCCATCTCAGTACTACATCATTACACGGTACATGATTTTGACACAATAGAATATCGCTGACTAAGCAGATCACTTACAAAGGAACAAATCTGAATACCTCACATAAACTGCAAATTCTACATATTTTCAAATTAAATCCACATTTTCTTTTATACCTGGAGGTTTTCTTCTTCTCTAATTAGTTTTTTTCTGGGAAAGATCTGATTGGCTTGGATACATTCCAAACTATGTTGTCCGTCTTCATCCTAAAACGAGGATTGGTTTCTTTTTTAGTCAAAGAGCACATTTTTTTGTTTTTTCAAGTTAAATTAAAATGGCTTCCACAGAAAAAGATCATAGGATTTATTAACATTACAGAGTTACATATTCTTATTAACACCAGACGGTTTCTCAGAACACCAAGAATTTATAATTGATGAATTCAAGCAACATTTCTGATAAACAGCAACATTAACACACTACTTCATCACAATGATATGCCTTAAATTACACACAAGAGCCTCTAAAACCCGACACCTATGATGGATGCATTCTTCTCCAAGTCTTACAAATGAGATAGGAATCTATTCAACTGGATAAAATAAAGTCTTGAATGCAGTTTGATCTAAGCTAGTCTTCTAGCTAATTATGAATACAAAACAGATGCAACTAAAATGAAATTAAAAATAAGAACAAACATTTTATTAAAACCGTTGTGCTAATTTGAAACCAGATGTACTAATAGTTTACACTTAAACATCAAATTTTTAATTACAGTAAACCCTCGTTTTAACGGACCCCTTTATAACGGATTTCAGTTATAGCGGACGGACGTGCCACCATGCCCAGCTGCTTACATCCGTGGCTTCCAATGTCACCCCTCGGCTCACAAGGTGCACCAGTGAGCCCTTCTTCATTTACCGCATGGTCCAGTTGATGCGGCTGTTGTTGAGGCTCACGTTGTAACCCCTGGGGACAGTGCTTTCTTCAGGCCGCTGCCACCGACAGGACACGCTCGGTTATTATGGGGCTCCGTCCCACTCACCAGCCACCATTTTTTCCTGTTGTACGTCGCTTTGTCCGCTCCCCGCTCCACCGCCATCGTCTCCTCCTCCTTCTTCTTCCCTGGATTTGCCAACATACTCCACCGCGGAAGATCTTAGCGACTCTGGGGGAAGATGAGGAGGAGGAGGAGGAGGAGGAGAAGGTGGAGGAGCAGGGAGCAGACAATGCGATGGGTGACACGAAGAAGCAGCACAATGTAAGCTGCAACAACAGCTGTGTCAACCAGACTGTGCTGTAGCTGGTGAAGAAGGGCTCGCTGGTGCAGATCAGCAGCGTCGCCACCTAGTTTTAAGGCAAAATGACTCAAAGTGCTGGAGTAACTCAGCAGACTGAATGAGTCTGAAGAAGGGTCCTGATGTCACCTATCCATGGTCTCTGGAGATGCTAAATGACCTACTGGGTTACTCCAGCACTTTGTGCCCTTTTGTGTATTAACAATCATGTGCATTTTTTTATTTCAACTACATACAATAATACCGTACTCAATTACAACGGACAATTGACAATAATGGACCACATTCCCCCCCCCCCCATGGTCCATTATAACATTGGTTTACTGTACTTACTTTGCTAAATGTTGAACATGATAAAAGCAGAACGTTATGCCTACTATTGGCAGTCGACCTTCTGAATTTAAAATGATAATTCTTTGCAGTGTTGACTTAATTTTTATTTTATTTTTTTTTTTTAAAAGCAAGTGTTTCATCAATCCTGAATAAAAGGTGTGCCATATTCGACTACAAAACAGGTCACTGGTGGAAACAGTCTCCAAAGTACAGAAAATCCCAAATTTTCATTCATTAACATGATCCAGATTTTACGATTAGTGAAGCAAAGGTACGGTGCCAAATTATAAAAAAGCTCCAAATAAAATGATCTACCAATCTCTTTGGCAAGAACTTTATTCTCACTGCACGTTGCTATCGATCAGTTCGGCAAGATCCCTGGCATCTGCTGCTGTGTAGCCAAAACGTTAAACAATTTGCACACTCCATATCAGAATGGCAATAGTACAATTTTTGACTATTTTATTTTATAGAGCATTATAACTACACTGAACAAAATCAAGACAGGTCAAATATCCAACAAACTTTTCAAATCTCTATTTTGCATTGTGAGTAAATTAGATGCATTAAATTTAGTTTTTTTAAGGATTAGACAGTTTGCTAAACAGTAATTATGGCTTAGTAGGCAAACAAAAGCTCCCTTAGACCTCATGCAGTTAAGTGTACGATTATCATGGCATTTTACAGCAGCAATAGTTTGCAAACAGTTTAAAGTTATGTCAAATGTTTCCCCTTTATGGTGATGAAAATGTCTGAAAACAGCATTCTCTGGACCAATGTTGAAACATTGATACCATCTTTGGGATTTACACACAAAAACATACCAGTGAATACCAGAGTTGCTGCCAAATTCAAAATAACATTTGTGAAAAATAATAATGATGTGATTACTTTTGTAAAATCCAAGGTGATGTGTTTCTACACAAGACATCTTTCAAATTTCCTATAACTTGTAATGAAAAAATACACCGACAAACAGAAGGAAATTATTTCTATTTCCATTGGAGTCAGCAATATGATGACAAAGGACCCAAAGTAAGCTTCCATTACTGATATTGGCAGAGATATGGCAGATAGTTTAATCCATGCAAGTGTGAGGCTAAATCTGATTGGAAAGTATAGAGTCAATGAGTTTTGATCTTGAGAGGAATCTTGGGGTCCAAGCCCACAGCTCCCTGAAAGTAGCAACACAAACAGGTAAAGTGGCAAAGGCTGCGGATGATATGATTGCTCGGATATATGGTCAGGGCATTCAGTACAAGAGTCAGAAAGTTATGTTGCAGCTTTACAAAACTTTGGTTATGCCACATCTGGAGTAATGCATGCATTTCTGGTTACTTTCAGGAAGGATGTGGAGGCTTTGGAGACGGTGCAAAAGAGGTTTACCAAGCAGCTAACTGGATTAGAGGCTATCAGAAGAGGTTGGACAAGTTTTCCCTGGAGCATCGAAGGCTGAGAAGTTCATAAAATCACGAGAGGTATAAATAGGGTACACAAACAGAACTTTCTTCTCAGGGTGCAAAAGTCAACTGCTAAAGGACATGGCCATTAGGTGAAAAGAGGAAGGTGTAAAGATGTTGCAGACAAGTATTTAAAAAAATATATACATAGAGAGCGGTAGGTAACTTCAACTCGCTGCCAGAGATGATGGTGGAAGCAGATATGATAATGGCATTTAATAGATTTTTAGATAGGTATATAGTATGTCGGGAATGGAGGGATATGGCGCCCCATGTAGGCAGAAGTGATTAAGCTTAATTGGACATCACGTCAGTACAGACATCATGGTGTGAAGTTCCGGTTCCTGTGCTTAACTGTTCCTTGTACTGCCAAACCTGTCTGTATTTGACAATCAATTACCTCGTCACCGCTGACATAGCATTGTGGAGGTAACAAAATAAAACCTATTAAAATCTAGGCCTTACTTTGGTCTTCCTTTGCACTCCAAAAATTAGGAATGAAACTTCATCTGCCTATTATAGAATTCTATTTTTCTTCATATATACCTATGCATTTCAATTTTATTTTGAGATATATTAATTTTCATCATTCATGATAGACATATTTTAAACTTTATAAATGTTTCTTCTGATTTAAACATTTTACCATTATAACTTGGAAATAATTACTTGGAGAAATAAAATTCACAAAAATGTCACTAAAAGCTCTATAAAGAATCATTTTAAGTTCAACTGCTCACATCTACTCAGAAGTGTTATGGGCAGTAAAAACAACCCAGCAAATGGCCCAACCTGAAACGTCACCTGTCCATGCTCTCCTGAGATGTTGCCTGAAATACTGAGTCACTCTTACACTTTGTGTCTTTTTTCCCCTAACAAATGGAAGTAATGCTATTGCCTTCCACTGTGATCTAGATAATTGCTGACAAGGCAGCCAATAGCCCAAATCCAGTCATTCAGAGGTCCACCCATTCCATAGAGAGGTAATCCTGAGATATGTGCTTACTGTAGCTTTATAGCACACCCAAGGAGAGTATATGTGGTACTGACTCTCTACTGCCCAAAAACAATTAAGATTACACCAGGGAAAGGATACTTATACAAAAGTCATTGTTCGCCAAGTTTAAATCACAGATATGTTAGATTGAATGTAGATTATAAATTCTAAATAAATCTGCAGCCAATGTTTTATATCTCAAATGGTACGCACAATCTTCAGCTCTGCATGAACAAATTCCCCATTCTTCAAAATACATGCTTCTTATGTAAAAATAAAAGTTGTTGCTGACAGTCCTATTCATTGTCAAATTAACTTACTTCTATACACTAGGAAGAACTACATGGAATAGGAAGATAATGATTTAAGCTAACCAATTCCAATTTATCGGGAGGCTGTTGTTTAGTGACCAGCAAGGGTCAACTACTACATCAGAACTGACAAAGCTCTGCAATTATACACTGAATTCTGGGACAGAAAATGTCCCTAGAGTTACAGATTGGTACCCCTGATTAAAGTGATTGAGATAAATAATTTAAAAACAAATTGTAACTTTGCAATGAGCAGTCAGTTATTTGTCATCAACTATTCTTGCGTCAACGGAAGTCAAAAGGAGAACTTGATAATCCACTGGCACAGTATGTTGAAATAAATGATTCCCTCTATGCTTAAAGGTTAAAGTGCACTAAAGATAGGCTTTCAGGTATTCTAACTCTATCAGCACAGCATTCCATCCGAGTTACCAACCTATATAAATTGTCTCTTTTCTGTCCCACTTAACTAATTATTGCAAACATAACAAAATATAGGAGAAATTTGAAATGTAAGAACTGGAAAATAAGCCATAATTTATTATTTCATCCTTTTAGGTTCATAATATTTATGACGCACTTTATATTCTTCACTAAGATTTCTCAAACAATCTACATTTTCTCAGTTAAAGCTGGGATAATGGTGAATATTAAATATTCACAGCATTTCTGTCAGACTTGGAATAAATCAGATGGATTCATCATGTTGCTTATGACCGTGCATTCCAAACAGCTGTACGCAGCCTCATTGAGTTCAATTCCATTGTCAACAAATTATTGACTATTTTACCCACATAAAACCACTGCAGAAGTGGAGACAGGAAGGATACATGTTGAATTCCCACCGGTTTTATGATAAAAAATGTATTGTTGATTAGATCCTAAATATTCATAGCTGGCTTCATTGTGTTTTTTTTTCTAGGTACTTGAACATTCTGAAGCTCTTCACTCACAGACTGGCATTCTTGTCAAGTATTTTTCTAACTCGTACTTTGATCAATACCATCCTGTGCTGTGCACAGGAACCTTTAGTTGGTACATTGATATCTTACTTATTACCTCAGAAGTCCTAGTGCACTCCCATCTTTGGAAGGTAGTCATACTGCACAGCCATCTTTGGAAGGTAGCGAGAGAAAGAGAAGAGGCATTTGGCAGTAATAGTAGGGTATGGTGGAAATAAAAGGGGTTCCAGTGGTGGATGGAATAGAAGGAAGTTGTAATACTTTTGAAAAAAATGTCAGGAATAAATATATTAGTTTTTTTACCTTATTAATCAAAAAACAAAAAATACTAAACATATGTATTAGGACTATAAAACATATTAGTGCTCGCAACACATAGCAGTCGAGATCAAAATATCAGAAGAGCTACCCATGGAATCAAAAGGTCATAAAGAATGAAGACCAATTCAAGACAAATGTTATGGATGTAACAGATTATAAAAAATATATTTTTTAAACTGGTAAACAACTCACCATGTCAATTCCACTGTTGCAGTTTATGTACAATTCTTTGGTATCACTTTGCTGTTCCACTTAAGATCAAATCTGAAAATTCATGTTGATACATGATTAATTATGCAACTTCCTTTGACAAAGACAAATAACATATTTAAGCTTAGAATTATACTAATTAAATTAGATAGCACAAAAGTAACAGACAAATTTTTAATCATATCTATTTAAATAAACAAATGTACAGATTACGTTCCAGATGTTATGTAATTATGTTTCAGCTGCTGTTCAATTTTCATAATCTTTCATGCCATGGTAAAACAAAAATTCCAACTAAATTTTCATTTAATACCAGTTTTTAAATGTAAATTTGTATCCACTCACTTACCTTAGTTTATTATTTCAACCATCATCTGATCAAGAGTGAGCAACTCGGACCCACAAAACTATCTCAGCCACCTTTTAAGCCATCCTTAAAATCAACATTACACAGAATATAATTAGTATGTCAGCTTTATTAATCTGATATTCAAAACAAAAATCTTGTGTAAAACATAATCATAGATCTCAATGTTAATTATTTTTAAGGTCAGGCTTCTCCATCACACTTTCAAAGGAAATGGAAGAAAAATTAGGATTCATTTTTTAAATAGTCACATTTGCTGGCTGATTCTAAGAAGAACATTCATCTTGAAACTTCAATTTGCACTATATCCTCTTTCTTCAGTAAACGTGCCCCCCCCCCCCCCCCCCCCCCCCGGCTGTTATAGATGGATCCCTCACCTGCTTCTTCCGTATCCCACAGTTCTGCTCTTGCTCCCTTGTCTCCAGTCAGAACAAGGACAGTTGCCCTCGTCCTCGCCTTTCACCCCACCAGCCACTGCATAACAACATATCATTCTCTGACATTTTCACAACCTCCAACATGCTGCCACACCAGTCACACCTTTCTCCACTTACTGTACACTCCACTCCCTTCGCAACTCTTTGGTTCACCCAACCTTACCCACCCAACCACCCCCCTCCTCCCCATGTACTTTCCCCTGTAACCGCAGGAGATGTAACATCTGACTCTACATTTCCTCCCACATTTCCCTCCAGGGATCCCAGCAGCCCTTCCAGGTGACACAAAGGTTCAAACTTTATATATTATATTCGATGTTAGCAATGTGGCCTCCTCTACATCGGTGCGACTAAGCGATGACTAGGCGACCATTTCGTCAAATACTTACGCTCAGTCTGCCAAGGTCTGCGGGATCTCCTGGTTGCTAACCATTTCAACTGCACTTCCCATTCTCATACTGACCTTTCTGTCCGGAGCCTCCTCCAATGATAGAATGAGGCCACACGCAAAGTGGGGGAACAACACCTACGATTCTGTTTGGCTAGCTTATAATTCAATAGCATAAACATTGAATTCTCCAATTTTAAGTATCACTTCCCCTTCTCCTCACTCTTTCCCGTGTTTTTCTTCAATCGCGACGCGCACCCATTCCTCCAACTATTCCGCCCTTCGTACGCCTCCCTCTCCCTATTATGTCCTTCCACTATCTGGCTTTATATTTCACTACTATTCTCTCCTTACCTAACATCCTTTTCATGTCTAGCCTTAGTCCACCCATCTGGGAATTAACCCACAAACCCCACCCATCACCTTTAGCCAACTATTTACTGCTTGGCTTTGTCCCGCCCCCACATAATTTCCATCTTTCCTCCCTCTACTACAATTATTCTGAAGAAGGTTCTCAACCAAATTCATTCCTTCCACAGGTACATACTGACCTGCTACAGAACTTTGGGTTTTAGTGAATAAACCTTCTCCATTTCCAATTTCTGTATTTCAAGCAGTCTATACAACAAAACCTGGATAACCCAAAAGTGATAAATGCAAGGTAACTGGGTCAGATAATTACTATTTTAAATAAAGCCCAGGAATGTCTCCTTCAATGGTTCCACTATTGGACAATGCACCATCATCTACATGATAGCCGCCATTGATGATTAAAACAATCATTTTCATAGAGAGACTGCTAAAACAAGGTAGAAATCAGCTTTTCTGATGCTTGATGCTCAGCTCTTCATTTTTAAAGTTTCTCCATCTATTAAAATAATGTGATTAATTAATTACAACTCACCTGGACAAGTTTAGTTGTAATGGCACTCAATATATGAGCAATATCCAGGACACAAATGTTGGCTGGTTTAAAACTTCTGCCAATGTACCCAGTATCCACAGTCTTTACCACTGGATCATTCCTAAAAGATATGCAATACAGAAAATTTATCATTTAATCACTATCAAGGAAGCACTTAAGGCCTCAGTACCACGGATAAGGTGCTGGACTAGTTAAAACATTAATAATTTCCTTTTGATTACTAGTACACTATCCCAGTTTCACTTACCCGGTGCTGTTCCTACTGGTGAAGTTACATTTTAACATCTTTGACAGATCTCATTGTACATCATAGAACATTGAACAGCACTGGAACCAGCCTTCTCTGCCTGCACATGATCTTTATCTACAAATCCTGCATATTCATGTGCCTATTTGAAAGCCTGTTGAAAGCCACTGTTGTATCTGCTTCCACCGTCTCACATGGTAGTCTATATTACTAAAAGTCTGATCTTGACCACTTTTGGCCCACTGTGCTGCGATTTCCGAGGGGAACGCCGTCACCTACGGCCGTCATTTCTGGCCACCTCGCTCAGAGCCCCCCTCCGCCTTCCGGGACCAGAGGATTTTTCCCATCGGTGAAAAATCAGAGAGATATTAATGTTTAAAAAAAAGTTGCCATTCACTCTGCTGCCCCTGCTGGAGGGAGGGGAAGGGACTTTAAAACCAGGAAGTGCTGTGCCTCAGTCTCTGCAAGATGGAGGAAGCCATCTCTCTGAGCTCTGAATAACACTGAACACATGTCTACTCAACTGTGAGTGCCCTTAATGTGGTTTGAAAATGAAAATATGGTTGGTTTGAAGTAAAAAGGCACTGCCTGCAAATGGTTGTTTGGGGGGTTTGGGTTGAAGTGAAAAGGCACTGCCTGCAAATGGTGGTTTGGGGATTTGGGTTGAAGTGAAAAGGCACTGCCTGCAAATGGTTGTTTGGAGGGGTTGGGTTGAAGTGAAAAGGCACTGCCTGCAAATGGTTGTTTGGGGGATTTGGGTTGAAGTGAAAAGGCACTGCCTGCAAATGGTTGTTTGGAGGGGTTGGGTTGAAGTGAAAAGGCACTGCCTGCAAATGGTTGTTTGTCTAAACTTGACAACTTCCTGTTTGCACTATATTGATTCTAGATAAAACGCTATCAATTAGACCCTTCATCAGGTGCAGAGGATTCTTCCCATCAATGAAAAACAAAAGCGTTATTAGTGTTTAAAAAATGTTGAGAATCTCTCTCCTGTCAATCACGCCATGAAGGCCACGCCTTTTCCGGTGGGAGGGGGAGGGATTATAAAACCGGAAGTGAGGGTGTGGCTCAGTCTCTGCATGATGGGGGAGGGAGAGGTCACGACTCTGTCTGAGCTGTGAATCAACTGAACACACTGAATGTCTACTGTGTGGTTTTATGGTGGTTTCACCCTGCTTGAAATAGTATGAAACTGCATTTGAATGTGGTGGCCTTGCACAAAATGGTATGAAACTGCATTTGAATGTGGTGTTGTTGCACCCTGCATGAAATGGTATGAAACTGCATTTGAATTTGGTGGCCTTGCACCATCCTTGAAATGGCATGAAACAGCACTTGAATTTGGTGGCCTTGCACCCTGCTTGAAGTGGTATGAAACTGCACTTGAATTTGGTGGCCTTGCACCCTGCTAGAAGTGGTAGGAAACTGAACCTGAATTTGGTGGCCTTGCACCCTGCTTGAAGTGGTATGAAACTGCACTTGAATTTTGTGGCATTGCACCCTGCTCGAAGAGGTAAGAAACTGCACTTGAATTTGGTGGCCTTGCACCCTGCTTGAAATGGTAGGAAAATGGATTTGAATTTGGTGGCCTAGCACTCTGCTTGAAATGGAATTTCAAGGAATAGCCGTGAGTCAACTGCCAGCCCACCAGCCGTGAGTGAGCTGCCAGCACATCAGACTTGAGGGAATGAGCTGCCACCCCAAGAATCCATTTGGCCCACAATGTCCATACTAGCCCATACCAGCACTCCAGAAAGACCCCCCCCCCCCCACTGGCCACCAATATTGGAATTGGTGGAAGGTGGAATATAGCGTCGGGGGACCAGCCCTCCCATGTGAACATGGGACCCAAAGGGTCCCACATAGTCTAGTACATTATATAAACCTACCATTCCCAGAGTAAAAAAATCTTGGCCGGCCGATATCCTTTAAACTTTCCCCCTCTTACTTAAAACATTGCCTTTAGTATTTTAAGTTTAGGTTTATTATTGTCATGTGTACTGGGGTACAGTGAACAGCTTTGTTTTGCATGCTATCGAAATAGATCAGATATGATATACATAAATATAATCAAGTTAAACTCGAGTACAATAGATTAAACAAAGGGGAAGATACAGAGTGCAGCACACCTTGGGGAAAAGATTCTGTCTATGTCTAACTTATCTATGTCTCTCATAAGTCTGAAGATGGGTTTCGGCCCGAAACAATGCCTATTTCCTTTGCTCCATAGATGCTGCTGCACCCGCTGAGTTTCTCCAGCACTTTTGTCTACCTAAACCTATCAGATCTTCCTTCAGCCTCCGTGTTTCAGAGGAAACAATCCAACCCTTTAATCCAGTGTGGTATCCTGGTAAACCTCTTCTGCAAAGCCGCAGCCCTCTTATTATGGGGCGACCAGAACTGTAAACAATCCAAAAATGACCAAACCAAAGTCTTATACAGCTGCACATGACTTCCTGACTCTTATATCCTGTGGAGGTAAGCATATCATATGCCTTATTTACCACCCTATCAACTTGTATTGCTACATTCAGGGTACTATGGACTTGGACCCCAAGATCCCTGTTGCTAATGGTTGCGGAGAAAATAAAAACTGACTGTAAAAGTTTATTTAGGTATGTAAAAAGGAAAAGATTAGTGAAGACGAATGTAGATCCCTTATAGTCAGAGACAGATGAATTTATAATGGGAAACAAGGAAAAGGCAGAACAGTTAAACAAGTACTTTGGATCCGTCTTCACTAAGGAAGACACAAATAATCTTCTGGAAATACTAGGGAAATACACACGGTGGGCGGCGCGACTCTCGTCAGCAGCGGCCTCTGTAGTCCGTCTGTCTTTCTATTATTTTTGTCTTGTTTCTATGTAGTTTTTATTATTTTTTTTTGTCGGGGTATGTGTGTGGGGGGGTGGGGATGGGGGGGTGGAACTTTAAAATCTTTCCCCTGCACGGGAGACCCGACCTTTTCTTTGTCGGGTCTCCGTTGTCGTTGGGGCTGGGCAACGTGGAGCGGCCTCCAGCAGGAACGACCTGGGGCTCCAGTTGCGGAGCTGCGGACTACTCACCATCACGGGGCTGGCCGAGTCCGGAGCGGGTGGAGCTGTGGTGGAGCGCTGCTGCGGCCCGACCCCCAGAGATTCGGAGGCTGCAACTGCGGATCTGGCGGACGGCAACACCGGAAGCCCGCGGGTCCCTGGTGGGAGACCGCTTTTCGGGGCTTCCGCAGCGGCGACTTCTCCCGCCCGAGTTGCGGGGTTGAAGAGCACCTGGAGCGGGTACTTACCATCGCCCCGCGTGGCTTGGAATGGCTGCGGGACTTTGCGAGCGCACGCCGGGGGCTCTAACACCAAGACCCGGTGTGCGGCCTTGCATCACCCGGCATGGCTTTAATGGCCGCGGGACAATCACCATCGCCCGCCAGGGGCTTTGACGTTGACTCTGACATCGGGGGGGAGTGCAGGGGAGAGATAAGTTTTTTTGCCTTCCATCACAGCGCTGTGATGGATGTATGTGTAAATTGTGTTGTGTCTCGGGTCTTTTTCGTTTTGTATGTATGGCTGCAGAAACGACATTTCGTTTCGACCTCAACGGGGTCCAAATGACAAATAAATTGTATTGTATTGTATTGTATTGTCTGAGGATCCAGTGGGAGGGAGGAACTGAAGGGAATCCATATTAGTCAGAAAATTATGTTGGGTATACTGTTGGGACTGAAGGCAGATCAATCTCCAGGGGCTGATGATCTGCACCCCAGAGTACTCAAGGAGGTGGTCCTATAAATCATGGATGCATTGGTGATCATTTTCCAATGTTCTCTCGACTCTGGATCCGTTCCTGTGGACTGGAGGGTAGCCAAGGAGGGAGGGAGAGTGAAAACGATGAATTAAGAAAGGAGGGAGAGTGAAAATTAGGAATTATAGACCAGTTAGCCTTACATCGGTAGTGGGGAAGATGCTGGATTTGATTATTAAAGATTTTATAGCAGCGCATTTGGAAAGCAATGACAGGATCGTTCAAAGTCAACATGGATTTATGAAGGGGAAATCATGCTTCACTAATCTTTTGCAAATTTTTGAGGATGTAACAAGTAGAATGAATAAGGGAGAGCCAGTGGATGTGGTGTATCTGGACTTTCAAAAAGCCTTTGACAAGGTCCCACACAAGAGAATGGTGTGCAAAATTAGAGCACATGGTATTGGGGGTAGGGTATTGACACGGATAGAGAACTGGTTGGCAGACAGGAAGCCAAGAGTAGGAATTAATGTGTCCTTTTCAGAATGGCACGCAGTGACTAGTGGGGTGCCGCAAGGCTCGGTGCTGGGTGCTTGTTGTTTACAATATATATTAACGATTTAGACAATGGAATTATATGTAACATCACAAAGTTTGCGGATATCACAAAACTGGGTGGCAGTGTGAGCTGCGAGGAGGATGCTATGAGGCTGCAGGGTGACTTGGATAGGTTGGGTGAGTGCACAGAAGCATGGCAGATGCAGTATAATGTGGATAAATGAGAGGTTATCCACTTTGGTGGAAAGAACAGGAAGGCAGATTATTATCTGAATGGTGTCAGATTTGGAGAAGGGGAGGTGCCACAAGACCTAGGTGTGCTTGTACATCAGTCACTGAAAGAGATACAGTGCGGAAACAGGCCCTTCCGCCCACCGAGTCCACTTCGACCAGCGATCCCTGCACATTAACACTATCCTACACACATTAGAGACATTTTACACATACACCAAGCCAATTAACCTACAGATGTACGTCTTTGGAGTGTGGGAGGAAACCAAAGATCTCGGTAAAAACCCACGCGGTCAAGGGAAGAACGTGCAAACTCCGTACAGACAGCACTTGTAGTCGGGATCGAACCTGGGTCTCCGGTGCTGCAAGCGCTGTAAGGCAGCAACTCTACCGCTGAGCCACCATGCCGTCTATTTCAGAAACATGAAGCAATTTTTGTTTGCTGAAAGTTGCACGTCTTTTGAATGCTTTCCCCTCACAGAGCGGGGTAAATAGAATCTTTAAATAATTTTAGCACAGACATGGATTCTTGATAACCAAAAGGTTACTGAAGACAAGTAGACAAATTGTGTTGAGATTACAATCTAAATAGCCATGATCTTACTACAATGGCTCAACAAGCTGGAGGAATGGCGTGCATGTTCCTGCTCCTAATTCATGTTCAGTCAGAGCACACAAAAAAAAAACTTTTTACCCACCATGCACTGCTGGCATCAAGGATTTATGCAACCTCAATCCATTTTTCAGCACTCAGCATTTCAAATGTCCATCTAAAAATGTTGTCATAGCACTGCCTCCACTACTTCTTCAGGCAGTGCATTCCAGATATGAACCTCCTTCAGGATAATTAAGTTCTTCCTCAGGTCCCTTCCAAGGACTCTCTAGTTTCTTCTTAAAGTACATTACCTGGTACATCCCAGGTAACATCCTATGAATTATTTACACACTCTCTCCTGTAGCACAGCAATCTAAACTGCATGCAAAACTCCAGGTCATAGTGATATAGTGTGGAAACAGGCCCTTTGGCCCAACTTGCCCACAACAACCAACATGTCCCAGCTACACCATACCCACCTGACCGCATTTGGTCTATGTCCCTCCAAGCCTGTCCTGTCCATGTCATATCGGGTCTGAACACTTCTTCAGACGTGGGGTGGGGGGGGGGGGGGGGGAAAGATATAGCATGGCTGGTCATGGGAAAGAGTGGAGGGGCAGGACAAAGCATGGCAGGTCAGGGGTAAACACGGCAGGCAGGTGACTGGATAAAGGCCAGAGATGAACATACACCCAATGTAAGACAAACGGTTTATAAGGTTACAAATTGTATAGGAAGATTGACGAGGTGCAAATTTTTTAGGAATATAGGTGGAGGGGAGGGAGATACAAGGTCAGGCAAGTCTCAGGGAATGTGAGGGCGGGGGGTTGTGGAGAATACCTAAAGTTGGAGAATTCAATGTTCATACTGCTGGGTTGTAAGCTACCCGTGGAATATGAGGTGCTGTTCCTCCAGTTTTTGTGTGGCCTCACTATTACAATGGAGGAGGCTCAGGACAGAAAAAGAACGGGGCGGAGAGTAAAAATGGTTAGCAACTGGGAATTCCAGTAGGCCTTGGCAGATCGAGTGCCAGTGTTCGGCGAAATAACATTTTTTTTTAAATGAACTCTTTGGCAACCTATCATATTAAACTGATTTCACACTGCTTTGTAACTGGATAGCACAGTGATTATTTAAATTTACTTTGCAGAGTTGCTTCTTTAAATCCCTGTCTCCGGAAGTAGTTAAATAGAATCCCCATTTTCTTTAAAATACTCAAAATCTAGATTACATGTTAACTAGATTAACTATGTGTAGGAAGGAACTGCAGATGCTAGTTTAAACTGAAGATAGACATAAAATACTGGAGTAACAGTTACTCCAGCGTTGTGTCTAACTAGATTAACTAGTTCTATTATATCTGCCACTGACAGATTGTAGATTGTTGTAAAGTCTGAAAATGTTGTTTTAGCTATTTAGAAATACTAAGGCGCAGCTTTGGAATTCTTTCCTAACTTTGTTTTATTTAGCAAAGAAGGATTGTAGAAGTACTTTTTTTTAAATATGAGAGTTTGTCTTAAATTATGAAGGTGTACGTTCCGTATTTCCCAGCAACGAAGACGCAACCCCATTTTGAGTTGCTAAATTTTGAAAAAAGGCTGGTGGGACATAGAATTTCTCATGCTCAAAAAAATAAAAAATAAAAATAAAGAAAGTAACAATTCAATTTGCCCAAGGCTTCCAGATCTCCATTCTGAATGACCGAATGGGTGGGGGGTGGAGGGTGACGGCAGATGAGAGATGGTGGGAAAAACGGGAGCACACCAGGACAAGTTGAATCAGTTGTGATCTTATTGAATGACAATACTAGTTCAAGGGACCAATTGGGAAAAGAGTTCCTTTCACAACGTGTGGGGAATCTGGCCACGGTCAGCACGGGAAGGTGCGTTGAGAAGGTGGGGGTCGGGGATCATGCCAGTAACTCACTCTCTCACCGCTGCCGCGGCGCTCTGGGTGCGGGAGGGAAATAGCTCGGGTGGCTGCGAGCGGCCGCCATTCCTTAAATTCCGACTGCTGCCGGGAGCAGGACGTGGCCTCACTTGCTGCGCTGGGTGACACTGCATGGCATTCACAGCCCGGTCTGGGTCTTTCAATGTAGACTGGACAGTGAGGGGACCAGCTCAAAAGCAAAGATCATAGAGCAGAGCGGATCAGCAGCGATGGATAACAGGACAGCGGGAGGTTGAGTTTACTCCCGTGTCAGCGCGATCAAGGGACCAATTGAGGTTACTCTCGCTGACACAGGAGTAAGCTCCACCGCACGCTGTCCTGTTATCCATCGCCTGCTGACCTGCTCCATTCTATAATCTTTGCTCTTGAGCTGGTCCCCTCACTGTCATTGAAAGACACATATCGATCATTCTTGATGTTGCTGTACTGAGGGTTAGCCAAGTCTATCTTTCTTGGCTAACAACCTAACCTTCGGACTCCAAGACAGGTAAATTTTCGTGCCTTATTTTTGGGTAAAAAATTGCGTCTTCATTGCCGGGAAATATGGTAAGTACAGTTGCTCCTACACGAAATAACCACCTCGTACCGTTGAAGCAACATTAAGACTGATGTTTAAACAGAAAGTTAATGGTTATTAATTACTTGGTTATTCCTTTCTGGCCAATGTAAACAATGATTATTTGAATAATAATGATTTTCAGATTTTTGTCTTTTTCATGTTGACAATTTTTCAACCTAAAGCTAGATTAATTATATTCATAGAAACAGATACATGTATGCTTTTCAATGTTTTATTTTTGTCTCCCAGTGATATTAACAAGCATATTTGAGCCATACAAGTTAATTCTGGAAGGCTTTACCATGGTTGCAAACTACCACAGCATATTAAAATATAGGTGAAGAAATAAACTCTTTACTATAATCATCTACTCTGTATGCCTTTCAGTTCAGTAAAGCCACATTGTCATAGAAAAGCTTGGAAAATTTTATAGTGCAACATGACAATTAGAAACCAGAACAGAGAGCAGTTTTTTTAAATTTACACCAAAAAGGCCAGAATTCAATATGTACTCACCAAAATTAGTCAAAAGCTGATCAATGTTTCCCCTCAAAAATAGATCTTTACGTCTTGGAACAGATCACATCGAAAACTGTAAAATAATTTTTATTTGCATCTTTAATAGTTTTAAGGCTATTGAGAAAACAATAGTTGTTCAATTTTGATAAGTATATTCTAAATGCTAACACACAAAACTCAAAGTGAACTGGGTGATGTTGTAAGCAACATCAATTAAGCTTTTTATATACATAATGGGATGCCACAACAAATTTGATATTACTATCTCAATTACCAACTCAAGAGCCGACAGAACATTCAAACGATGAAAAATAAGGCCTGTACCTGTTTGCTGAGAAACTTTATGGCATCCTCTATTTTGCAATCCCAGCTGTCTACATTGCATCCATTTGATCCCCTCATTCTTTACACTTTGTGTCTAAAAATATAATATAGAGTGCTTTTGCAAACCAATATAAATGAGATATGTTGCATTTTCTCGTTTCACGAATATTTCTTCAAAATATTCTATAAATTGGCACGTTCCTGCTTCATTTAGTTTGTATTTCTCCAAGTGCTTGGGGAAATATATGCAAATGAACTATTCTACTTATTTTCTTACACCCAAAAGTGCAGCTCAGAAAAATATGCCTACATTCCAACCAAATATCTTTTGATTTAAATATGAAATGGGTGGATTGCGAGCTTTTTAGGAAAATTCTTTAGCTCAAGAACTTAATGTTGGCTGATATTCAAGGTACAAACATGCTGACATTGTAGAGTTGAGCTGCAGTTCAATTTCCTCCACTGATATCCTTAAACGGAAAGGTCTGTAGTGATGCAAGGAATATTTCAGTCATTATTACATCATAGTCATTGAGTGATACAGCGAAGAGAAGGACTTCCTTCTTTCCAGAGATGCTGCCTGACTCGCTGAGTTACTCCAGCATTTTGTGTCTACCTTCGATTTAAACCAGCATCTGCAGTTCTTTCTTACACAACAAAGAGGCTCTTTGACATACTATGTCAGTTTTGATCATTAACCTGTGGTATAAGTGATACCACACTAATCATACTTTTTATTCTCACCACATCTCCCGGAAGAAATTACAGTGCATCATCAACAGAGCATCCAAAATTATTGGCTTACCCCTGCCATCCCTTGAATCACTTTACCACAAACGGACACTACACAGAGCCCGCAAGATCATCTCTGATCCCACTCACCCTGCACACTATGCCTTTCAGCTACTGCCCTCTGGGAGGCGTTACAGGACAATTGCCTCCAAAACAAACCGCTTCAAAAACAGTTTCATTCCCACTGCAATTAACATTTTAAACTCTGTACGGTGAGGAATAAGAATAAGCATGGACCTTATGTATTATGTAATGTGTCTGTCTGTATGTATATCTATGTTATATGTTTAATGTTTGATGAAATGTTGGAACCTGTACCGAGCTGTACTGATAACAAATTCCACCAGCCTGGCTGTGTGGTCATTAAAATACAATACAAAAAAAATCCTCCAACTAATCCCCCAGATTCTACTGTACAACTGCCCACCAAGGACAATTTACTGTAGCTAATTAACCCATCAATCAACGTCTTTGGGACGCAAGAGGAATCTGGAGCACCAAGAGGAAATCCATATGATCACGGGAACAAATACAAGCTCCATTCATAGAGCATCCGAGGTCAGGATTTAATGCAGGTAGTTGATAAACTACCTGCATTGTGAGGTATTGTGAGGCAGAGGCTCAACTCGCTGCACCCCTGTTTTTGAAATGGTGAAGCACTTAATCAACGTGGAGAAAATGTTAACCTCATTTTCACTTTTGTCACAAGTTACTGACAGAATAGAAAATACAAGAAAAAATGTACCACTTCAGTAGCAAAAAAACGCACGTAAACTTCTCCTCAAAGTATTATTTTTATTGTTATATTCTATTGTAATACTCCATCTTTAATCAATTTGAAAATATCAATTCCTTTGACTATGCTCTAACAGCCAATACTGTTGAGATAACAAGAATATCGATCACTCGGCCTTTTAAGACTGCCCTGCAATCAAATATGGTCATTACTAACCTGACCCAGAGGTCATCTCCTCTTATGTGAAAGTTTCCCAAAACCTTAATTTCTCTGAATTTATTTTTTAAATACCCCAATGATTTAGCATTCACAATCCTCTGGGTTCTAAAATTCTAGAGTTTCACTGCCCTCTGAAAAAAGTTCTTAGACATGTCAGTTTTAAATGAATACAGCTAACCTGTACTCCTGTTTGCGATTTTCTCACTTGCGCAAACATGTCAATATCTACCTTGTATATTTCAGTAAGATCATGCCTCATTCTTTTAAATATTATAAATGATTAAAATATTGTCAAAGATTATAGATCTAATTTCTTGAGCTGCTCATGGTAGGACACTACACTCAATCCAGAAAATTACCTCATCCGTACCATGTACAATTGTACCAATACTTCCTTTTTTCTAAACGACAGCATTCTTGCAATAAAGACTAAAGTGCCTAAAACTTACTGCACCTACCTGCAAATTGTGGCTTCACCCAGTTTTGGAACTCAATTGGACATGTCAAACAATAAAGATGGGTATTATATGGAAGAGGATTAAAATTTTAGTTCAATGGTACTTTATTGTCACGTGTGCACTGCACAGTGAAATTTGTTTTGCATAAATCACACATACGAGTTGTCATGTTTTGGTGCCATTTATAAAAAGTTCAATGTCCGGACCACCCGCTCGATGTACTAGAGCAGCTCCTGATCCAGCTAAGCCCCCACGCTACTGCAGGGCCTCCTCCATCGCCCCTGATCGGCTCGTGAACTGAAGTCCCTCTTCAGCTGATCTTGAAGGTGCTGGAGGCAATACCGCAGACCCTCTCCTCTCAGCCCACTCCACACATCCATCATCGCGAGCGGTTCCCTCCTCATCAGCTCTCCGGTGTTCGGAGCCGAGCTCAGCCCCTTCCAGGTTTCCCCCCTGCACGCCATGGCCCGCTGGGTCTTTCTTCGCTGCAGCGAGTCAGGCCTGCCATTGCCCATAGCCACAAGGGGCTCAGCGGCTTCTCTCTATTCATGTCCTCCAGAGATGCTGACCCGTTGAGGTGACCCGTTGTCTTGTCAAAAACATTTCATTGTACCGTTGACCCTGTGTTAACCTACATATGACAAATAAAACTGAACTGATGAACTGATGACCTTCTCGCTTTGATGTAATTTATTTTGGAATTGTACCTTTCAATTATAAAATGTTTTAAATCATATTTATAGTTTGTATCTACGCTAAAGGTGACATACCAATTGCCAATTATTTTTAAACACTCTTTCCTTTCAATCAATAGAAAGAGTTTATTTCAAAAATATCTGAACCTCAGGAAATAAATCCTTAATCCTCATCCGTGATACAACCAATGTAACATATTATGCGGAAATAGCAATTTAAAAAATAACTATTTCCTAGTCTTCAGTTCTGAGGAAGCAGAAAACTAGGATCCTGTTCAGCTTTACATCTTGATCCACTTGCACTGCCACCTTAATGACTAAACTCTTGAACATTAAAGTGGTTGAAATTGTATTTTTCATTCTGATAGTTTTTTTTCTATTTCTGAATGCTTACCAATTAACAGTGGACATGGACTATATTTTAACAGTGGACTATATTTTCAATGCAAATATCTTCCAGAAACAAAAATATTTTCTAAAAATTGTATTCCCAGATGACAAAACAAACAATTAATCCTTCATAGAATATGCTGGTGCTCAAGAATATTACTTATATAAAACGTAAGAAAGACCAACAAGTTTGCAGGTGCAGATTGTTTATGCTTCACTCAAATCAACTACTGGCATCATCCATTTCTATATAACTAAAAATCTTCGTCTTGTTTGTGCCCACGATGCGTCTCTGTGTGTGTCAATCTGGTTAATTCCTATCTTCTTCCAAACGTTAGGCATTTTCTTCCCATTTTCACACATCCTACCCACATTTTTCACGTGCTGTGATAAACATCTTCCCGTCGCATTTCCGCCTATATTTCCGAAGTTATTAATCGTTGAAATTTAAAAAACAGCTTGATTTCTTCAAACTCACCTATTTTGGGAAAGAAAATCCGAGTGACGTCACAATGCACTTGCAAGGCAGGATGGGCCTCTCCAGGAGGGAGGGGCACTCCAGCGCTCCAACACCCAAAATTCTATTTTGCTGCAGGGAATTAAATGAATTTTATCCGCCTTTTCTCAATATATGACTTTCCAGAATCACTTAATTTGACTGTCTTCTTGATTTTGACTTACAAAGGATCATACCCTGGAATCAGAAATTACACACATGGGATTGACGCATTGACATTTGAAAGTTTGAATCAACACAATTTGCCTATTTCGACACTGACAAAAGACGTTTAACATTCACCTGATTCATCTCCTTAAGGCCTCACAAAGATTCTGTCCACAACAACAATAATTTAACTGGTCATTCACGGTTGTGCATAAAATGATTCCTGCACACACACAAAAAAGTTGTTTCTGACACACAAGTGGTAATGAATTTTGAAAGTTCAAGTTATTATTTTGTTCTCGAATTCCATGGTGGGGATGAAATGTTCAAAGTAGCTAGTCACATTACAAAGTTCTAACATATCACATATATACTACTAAATTCATAATCAAATATATATATATATTTTTAAACTCCATTAAGTAAAATTAGCCATTATTTGAGAATATAAAATATTACATGAATAGTTCTTGTTCAAAAATGTACGTGGAGGTGCACTAATTTTTTTTCTCTATCATTGGTTACCAGGAAGTTGGGAAGTTTGTTTAAAATTTGGGTCTGCTTAATATTTATTGTAAAAAATATAATTAGGACAGACTTTATTTCCCCATCGTTACTTATCCAATTAAATATTATTTTTTGATCAACATTAAAGGATTATAATGCAAATGGAAAGATTTAAAATATTATAAAAGCATAATTTAATATACACCAGCAAATATTTGTGATAAATCTGTCCTAACATTCGCAAAAAATAATAATAGATCTCATTCTCAAGTGTAAGTAACATTTTTCTTGCATTCTAGAACTCTACGTTAATGGAAGGATCACACCAAAATTACAAGTAATTACAAAATACAAGTAAACACTATAAATATTCTGGTTGTGCATACATCCTGCTTCCCACATTGGAAGAGTAATTTATTGACATCTAAATAGAGATCAGCTCCAAAACAAGTATGCAACATAAATTACTTGAAATGGAAAGCAAAATAAACAATCTTACCAACAAAAGCAGGAATTTATATATTTTTTAAATATCACAAATCACAATTAACAGTCAATTTTGAAAATATCTTAAAACTGACATTAGATTTAGAGCCCTCTGGTAGAAGCCTTTTGTGGATTTTTCTCTCAACTGTATTTCAATCTCATTCTAATTTGTGACAATCTTAGAATTTGGGACATATTTTCCTTCAAGGTAGCTGTAACAACACAGGTATCCAGTTTAAGTAATTTATGTGACATTCTTGTTTTGGAACTGATCTCTATTTAGATGTAAATAAATTACTCTTCCAATGTGGGCAGCAGGATGTATGCACAACCAGAATATTTATAATGTTTACTTGTATTTTGTAATTACTTGTTACATTATTATATAATTTATTTTAATCTGCAAATATTTGTTCATTTTTTTATTTCTGTATGGTAATAGGAGTATTTTATTACAGATATCATCAATATTGGCCAAACACAAATTGATGATTAGTGGGTATTTCTTTCCAGCCTCTTGAGACTGGCTAAAAAAAAAATGTAAAGGATAAAAGAACAGCAAAGTGCTATATGCCCAAAATAATGAAATCCAAACTAATTAAATACATAGAACAGATAGAACTGGGTAAATGAAGCATGGTGGTTGCAACATATGCAAACGGCTTCCATTGTTCAGTGATCATATTTGCAGCAAGTGCCTGCTTGTGGATGAACTTTGGTTCAGACTAGATGGGCAGGAATCTGAGCTTCAGTCAATGAAAGACAACAGAAAGTCACGTGGACATAATATTGTTGGAGGCAGATTAATTATCGTGAATTCGATTGTGGTCATGGACAGCAAGGTGTGACTGCAAAAGAGGTACGCAAAGGGAATAGCTCCCAAAGGAGCCTCAGTCCTTACCCTTGTCCAACAGGTACAATGTTCTTGCTCCATATTTAAATGGAACTGCAAGGTGTATGGAAACAATCTATAGCACAGAGGCCATTCAAGTGTGGGGTTGAGAAGAAAAGAATTACGAGTCAGAGAGGATAGTATAGTAGACAAATGGATATTGTTCTCTGCAGCAAAGACTGAGATTATTGCATGTGCAGAGTATGAATTGGCATTGTAAATAAGATTAGACAAGTAAATGCATGGTTAAAGATTGGTGTGGGAGAAATGGGATCCGATTCATTGGGTACCTGTATCTTTAAAGGGGAAAGAGAAGCCTGCCCTTATGGGAGGGCTGCATTTAAATTGTGCTGGGACTTGTGTCCTGGCGAATCACATAACTAGTGTCTTTAAACAGTACTTTAAACTAATTAAAGGGAGAGGGGTAAGAGCTCAAGTGATGGTGAGGTGGTGTTGTTAATCAAGGAGAGTATCATTGTGACGGTATGCAATGATGGAGGAGCAGCAAATCAAATCAATATAGTTTGGTTGAAAATAAGAAATAGCGGGAATAGATGATTTTGAATTCAGGAATTCAGGCAGGAATTGTTTTTTGGATCCCAAAGTGTCTTACTAATGGACAAAACATTTATGGGAAATTATCGTAGACATGTAGGAAGGGAACTGTAATTAATATGGGTGATCTGCATATTAATTGGATTCATAGAAACATAGAAAATAGGTGCAGGTGTAGGCCATTCGGCCCTTCGAGTCAGCACCACCATTCAATATGATCATGGCTGATCATCCAACAACAGTACCCCATTCCGGCTTTTCCCCCCCATATCCCTTGATTTCTCTCTCTTGAAAACATCCAGTGTATTGGCCTCCACTGCCTTCTGTGGCAGAGAATTCCACAGATTCACAACTCTGGCTGAAAATGTTTTTCCTCATTGCAGTTCTAAATGGCCTACCCCTTATTCTTAAGCTGTGACCCCTGGCTCTGGACCCCCCCCCCCCCAAACATCGGGAACATTTTTCCTGCATCTACCCTGTCCAATCCTCTAAGAATTTTATATGTTTCTATAAGATCAAGAAGTCTGATGGCTGTGGGGAAGAAGCTGTTCTTGAACCTGGATGTTCCCGATGGCAACGGAGAGATGAGTGTGTGGCCAGAATGGTGTAGGTCTTTGATGATGTTGGCTGCCTTTGAGGCAGCGACTGCGATAGATCCTTTCGATGGTGGGGAGGTCAAAGCCGATGATGGACGGGGCAGTGGTCACAACTTTCTGCATTATTTTCTGCTCCTGGACGTTCAAGTTGCCGAACCAAGCCACGATGCAGGCAATCAGTGTGCTCTCTACTGCGCACCTGTAGAAGTTCGAGAGAGTCCTCCATGACATACCAACTCTCCATAATCTTCTCAGGAAGTAGAAGCGCTGATGTACCTTCTTTACAATTGCATCAGTGTGCTGGGACCAGAGAAGATCTTCGGAAATATGCACACCCAGGAATTTGAAGATCTTGACCCTTTTCACCATCATCCCGTTGATAGAAACGGGATTGTGGGTCCCTATCCTACCCCTTCCAAAGTCCACAATCAGTTCCTTGGTTTTGCTGGTGTTGAGAGCCAGGTTGTTGTGCTGGCACCATTTGGTCAATCGGTCAATCTCACTTCTATACTCTGACTCATCACCATCAGTGATTCGTCTCACAACAGTGGTGTCATCGGCAAACTTGATGATGTAGTTCGCACTATGTCCGGCTACACAGTCATGAGTATGGAGTGAGTACAGCAGGGGGCTGAGCACACAGCCTTGAGGTGCTCCCGTGCTGATTGTTATCGAGGATGATACATTTCCACCAATATGAACAGACTGTGATCCAATTGCAGAGAGATGCGCAGAGGCCCAGATCCATGAGCTTGGCAACCAGCTTGGAGGGGATGATGGTATTAAACGCTGAGCTGTAGTCGATCTGTAGATCCCCTCTCATCCTTCTAAATTCCAGCGAATACAAGTCCAGTCGACCCATTCCTTCATCATTTGTCAATCCCGCCATTCCGGGAATTAACCTGCCGAACCTACGCTGCACTCCCTCAATAGCAATAATGTCCTTCCTCAAATTAGGAGACCAAAATTGCACACATTACTCCAGGTGCGGTCTTACCAGGGCCCTGCACAACCGCAGTAGGACCTCCTTGCTCCTAAACTCAAATCCTCTCACAATGAAGGCCAATTGGCTTTCTTCACTACCTGCTGTACCTGCATGCCTACTTTCAGTGACTGATGTACAAGCACACCCAGGTCTCGTTGCACCTCCCCTTCTCCTAATCAGACACCATTCAGATAATAATCTGCCTTTCTGTTCTTGCCAACAAATTGGATAACCTCAGTATTATCCACATTATACTGCATCTGCCATGCTTCTGTCCACTCACCCAACCTATCCAAGTCACCCTGCAACCTCATAGTATCCTCCTTGCAGCTCATACTGCCACCCAGTTTTGTGTCATCCACAAACTTAGAGATGTTACATTTAATTCCCTTGGCTAAATCGTTAATATTTATATTGTAAACAACTGGGGTCCCAGCACCGAGCCTTGCAGCACCCCACTAGTCACTGCATGTAATTCTGAAAATTACCCGTTAATTCCTACTCTTGGCTTCCTGTCTGCCAACCAGTTTTCTATCCATGTTAATATCCCACCCCCAATACCGTGCTCTAATTTTGCACACTAATCTATTGTGTGGGACCTTGTCAAAGGCTTTTTGAAATTCCAGATACACCACAACCACTGGCTCTCCCTTATCCATTCTACTTGTTACATCCTCAAAAAATTCCAAAAAATTAGTCAAGCATGATTTCCCCTTCATAAATCCATGCTGACTTTGACCGATCCCATCACTGCTGACCAAATATGCTGCTATAAAATCTTTAATAATCAAATCCAGCATCTTCTCCATTATCGATGTATGGCTAACTGGTCTATAATTCCCCGTTTTCTCTCTCCCTCATTTCTTAAAAAGTGAAGTTATATTGGCAACCCTCCAGTCCACAGGAACTGATCCAGAGTCAAGAGAACATTGGAAAATGATCACCAATGCATCTATGATTTCTAGGGCCACCTCCTTGAGTACTCTGGGATGCAGACCATCAGGCCCTGGGGGATTTACAGTATCTGCCTTCAGTCTCAACAGTTTACCTAACACCAAATTCTGACTAATGTGGATTCCCTTCAGTTCCTCCCTCCCACTAGATCCTCAGTCCCCTAGTATTTCTGGGAGATTGTTTGTGTCTTCCTTAGTGAAGACAGAACCAAAGTACTCATTTAACTGTTCTGCCATTTCCTTGTTTCCCATTTTAACTCATCTGTCTCTGACTGTAAGGGACCTACAATCGTCTTCACCAATGTTTTCCTTTTTACATACCTATAGAATCTTTTACAGTCAGTTTTTATATTTGCCGCTAGCTTTCCCCCCCCCCCCCCCCTTCCCCCTTAATTAACCCTTTTGTACTCCTCTGTTGAGTTCTAAATTTCTCCCAGTCCTCTGGTTTGCCGCTTCTTCTAGCCAATTTATATGCCTCTTCCTCGGCATTTATGAAACTATCATCAGCCACGGTTGAGCCGGGTTCCCAGTTTTATTCTTTTGCCAGACAAGGATGAACAATTTCTGGAGTTGCATCTCCACTGTCAACCCTTTCAGTATAATTTGCCAGTCTATCCTAGTCAATTCCTGTCTCACACCTTCAAAGTTTCCTTTATTCAAGTTCAGGACCATTGTCTGAATTAACCGTGTCACTCTCCATCCTAATGCAGAATTCCACCATATTATGGTCACTGTTGCTCAAGGGGCCTAGCACAACAAGATCATAACTAATCCTTTCTCATTACACAATATCCAGTCTAGGATGGCCTGCCCTCTAGTCGGACACATTGATCTATGTAAATTAGAGCGGCTCTGAAAACTGAAGATGTTCATCAACATCTAAGTTATTGCAACCCATTTGATTGGCCATCATTAACATTTATAGCGTCCTCCAATGGCGCACAACAGCTGCAGTATGTACCACCTACAAAATATACTGCAGTTACTCACCTAAATGATTCCAATGCACATTCCAAAACCCCAAATCTGCCAAAAAAAAGTTTTTTTGCAGGTACACTGTCACCTGTCCTGGAATTCCCTCCCAACAACACTTTGCATGCACCTTCAACAGAAGGTCTTTAACAACTCACAAGTCCAAAGGAAATTAAGAGATGGCTCACAACTGTTGGCCTTACCAACAATGCCCAGATCGCAGAATGCAAATATATGAGAAAAAAAGATGCTCTCTAGCCTGCCATGTCTTTACTGTTAATATTCAATTCTGCAGTTGGCCCTAGAAGGCAAAAAGGTTGTGAACTCTGATTTTCTTTCTTCAAGTAACAGAGGAGATCTCAGTCATCACACCTTGATAATTCCACACAATACAGCAATTGTGTCCTTTGTCTATACAACTCCAACTGGTAGTGAAATTTGTGGATCAGTGTAGGTGGATATGAGAAAAGGAGAGCATTAAGAGGCACTACTTCAATTGTGTTCACATCTACAAAAAAACAATTTGGTTTGAATTGGAATTTGAATATAGCTATGATATGACTTTTCAAAAAAAAACTACAGGTAGTCCCTGGGTTACATAATGGTTTCATTCCCAAGAATTGCCACAAAACTGACTTCTCCGTCAGTCAATAATGTCAGTTTTCTATAGCTATCTTTATTGTATCACTCTACTTACACTAGCTATATATTTTTTATTTCATTGAATAATCACACTACATATAATTAACCCAATGGAATGAGTACTGTATCTGGTCATCTGTGAATACCATAAACATTATTATTCAATTTAAAAATGCTCTGAAATTATTGTTACGCAAGAGTTCTACCCGAGAACTGTCCACAGGTCTGCTTCCGTTTCTGAGCCAACATTTCCGCAAGGCAGAAATGTCTGTTTTCTTCAGCTACACACACCGTATCACTCTCCGTACACTTGGAATAATTATTTATTTCATTGAATAATCCCCCTAATACCACACATAATTAAACCAATGGAATGCACACTGTATGCAGTCACTAATAAATCCCATGAAATATTTTATTATTAATAGCTTGAAAAAGCTTTAATAATGCCTGGGGGAATTTGCTTAAAGTTGGATTTTCATAAGTCATGCTTTTGCAACCCAGGGAGCTCCTGTACTGTCTGTTGGAATGCCCTTGACTGGCAACAGGTCATTGACAATGCTGGCTGATGCACTTCTTGTCGTGATGCAAAGTGATATTCATATTCAATATTTAATCCATGGACCAAACTTTTGGTACTGCTAAACTGTCAACAGATTGACAAGAGTTACTACAAATAATAACTACAAATTGCTTGACTCACAAAAACAAATAGCTAACAGGACGACAGTGAAAGTAGTATGACGACTAGGGTGGGGGAGGAACAGAGAGAGGGGGGGGGGGGGAATGCAAGGGTTACTTGAAGTTATAGAAATCAATATTCATACCGCTGGGTTGTAAGCTGCCCAAGCAAAATATGAGGTGTTGTTCCTCCAATTTGTGTTTGACCTCACTCTGACAATGGAGGAGGCCAAGACAGAAATGTTAATGTGGGAATGGAAAGGGAATTTAAAGTGTTTGGCAACCGGGAGATCATGTAGGCTGAAGCGGACTGTGATCAGTTAAGTGAGGAATTATGTGCGATTATCACACAAACAAATGACGCTGCAAAGTCACCATTTAAACAACAGCCTACTGCTTGTACTCAATTCTTCTGCCATCAGACAATATTGTACACACTCAACTCACTCTACAATATAATAATCATTACAGAAGACTAGTTTTTTTCCCCCTAATTTGGCATCCACACTTCTTCACCTGTATTAAACTACAGCTCGAGGATTCAACGGCTAGGCCTTGTTACACCTGAATTGCTTAACTTTCGTGATAAATCTGATCAGCTTGAACTCTTTCAGATTTGAACTGTGATTGTGACCAATTTACCAGCTTGATCTTTTCAGCCAATTATAGTCATACAGTCTCTTCGGCCCAACTTGCCCACACCGACCAACATGCCCCATCTACACTGGTCCCATCTGCCCGTGCTCAGCCCATAACCCTCTAAATCTATCTAATCTATGTACCTGTCCAAATGTCTCTTACACAATATGATAGTGCCTGCCTCAACTACTTCCGCCGGCAGCTCTTCCATATACCCACCCCTCACCTTAAATCTCTGTCCCCCTGTTCTTGTTTCTCCTACTCTTGGCAAAAGACTGTGCATTTACCTGATCTATTCCTCTTATAATCTTGTACACCTCATCCTCCTGCACTCCAAGGAATAAACAAAGGGATAAGATGTCCCTAGTTTGAGATGAGACACAGTTTTGTCCCTAGTTCTCTTCAACTAAAAGTTTTTTTTCTGATTCTATTATATGATGGTGTCCAGAATTTCAGTTCATTTTATCCATCCCATATTCTCTAGAACATTTCCTATAGAAACATCAGCACCCTTCCAAACAGATTCTCCTTCGTTTATCACAGCTCAAAGTTCATTACAACTTTGAGCAGTATGGTTCTCTATGTACCACATCAATCCCACCATACCCATTTAAACTTTATCCCACCTTTTTCTCCTCTTTATCCCTTGTCATTATCATGGTGGATGATTGCTTTTTGTTGTTTGCTTTTTGTGTGTACGTTGTGTGCATATATACATAGTACACTGTAAACAATGTAATAAACGAGAGGGAAAACAAAAATATATATATATATTATCAACTTTGTTTTCCCTCTCGTTTATTACATTGTTTACAGTGTACTATGTTTACATATTCTGTTGTGCTGCTGCAAGTAAGAATGTCATTGTTCTATCTGGGACATACGACTATAACACTCTTGACTCTTTGGTTGTAACATGGCCATCATAACTTAAATCTTTCTTTGTACCTATTACATTAATGTATTAGCCCCGATTCATGTATTTAGCCCCGATTCCATTATTTCAACCCGATCTGAGATCAAACTTCCTCTAAGATTTCTCACAGGCCTAGTTTCTCTCCTATCTCTCACGTTGTCCTGAAGCGCACCACATCAGATTCACCCCTTCTCCCTCAATGCCATTTCACTTTGAACCATGCAACCCTTTCTTGTGCCATATCAATTAATACTGTTAATCATTCTTGTTTCCTCTCAAATGTATTCTCATTATCCCTCTCTGACACTGACATTCTGGTTAAGCAAAGCCTCAAAATTTCAGTCCTATTTTCAAATTCCTCCACATTAGTTAAAATCAAGGATATTTCCCTAACTCCCTAAATTCGCCCATAGTTTTTTAATTTAGAGATACAGTGTGGAAACAAGTCCTTTAGCCCACCGAGTCCTCACCGACCAGCCATCACCCGTACACTAGTTCTATCCTACACACTAGGCCAATTGCCCTGCTCTTCTTTGGAATTTGCAAGAAAACGGGAGCACCTGGAGGCAAGAGGAATGCCGTTGGAGGACAATACCCACACGGTCACAGGAACATAGAAAATAGGTGCAGGAGTAGGCCATTCTGCCCTTCGAGCCTGCACCGCCATTCAATATGATCATGGCTGATCATCCAACTCAGTATCCTACAGAACAACATACAAACTCCGTAGAGACAACACCCATAGTCAGGATCGAACCCGGATCTCTGGCACTATAAGGCAGCTACGCCACTGCTACGCCTCTCTGCCACCCTAGATTCATATATTCCTCCAATTCTGTTTCCTTGATCACTCCTAATTTTTTATTGATCCATCAGTAGCTGATATGCTTCAAGTGTCAATACCCGAATCTCTCATTCCTGGGGAAATATAATGTTGGAGTGTGTGGAAGGGAGATCGCCAGGGGTGATGAAATCTGTAGCTCTCAGGGTGATGAAGGCCTGGCATTTGTCTGTGGGGTCACGGTGAAGGGTTTGGTGTGAGGAGGTTGGTGCCTGGCATCAACACGGTATAGGTCAGCCAGCCAGACCGCAATAGCATGTTCCTTGTCGATGGGTTTGTAAACAATGTTGGAACTGTTGCTGCATGAGCAGAAAGGCTGCGTGTTCAGAAGGGTTGAGATAGGAGTGGGTAAGGGGAGTGGAGAAGTCATGACAGTTGATGTCATACACGCAGTTAGAAATAAAAAACTTCAGAGAGAGTAAAGGCCGGTAGGGGAAGTCCACAAGGAAGAATGTTGAAGGCAGGAGAAGGGTTTGTCACCAGCAGGTGAGAACTTGCCAGAGCAAAAGGCCCAGACAGAAAAAAGAGTTCAATATCATGACAGGCTCAAAACTTGTTACACAGGCTGGACATAGGCTGTAAACTAAGTAATATTGCCTGGAATTCATGATGCCAGTATTAAATCTCAGCCTCCTTTCCAATGATCTATAGCCATAAGGTGACAAATTCAAGAACTACAAAGATCAAATCAAGAATGGGCTAGAGAATTTACTGATTGCTCCCGATAACACTCAAAAAGCTCAAGCCCATATTAGCTAGAGGTGCCTATCTGTTTGATTAGTGCCAATGTGGCGGTACTGTTCACTAAAATAGTGAAAATGCTCGCACGCAAAATTCATAAATGCTTTTCTAGCATGTGCCACACTGTTTATAGGCTAATATTTGCTAGGGTGAATTTACATTGGCTGTAGTTACATACTGGCCAGAAGATTCACAGCAGAACCTATCTACACTGAAATTTCCCTCAATGAGGGCAAGAGGAATGCCGTTGGAGGACAATATCCTCCAAAAAATATCAGCCTGAACCTGTATCTCTATTCATTCATTGTCCTGAGTATTGGCCCATTGATATCTCAAATATTACTGTGGCAATGTCATAAATTGAATGGGAGCTTTTTAAAATAAAGGCCATAAACATTTTCTCAGAGCATCAATGGATATGGTAACAAATGCAGCCATACAATCACATGTCTATTGGGAATACTTTACAATATAAATGGGCCTCCAGCATCTATTTCAAGAAGATACAAATCTAAGTCAGACACAAAAAGTTGGAGTAACTCAGCAGGTCAGGCACCACTAGAGAAAAGGAACAGGTGACATTTCGTGTCGAGACTCTTTTTCAGACCGGGAGTCCAGGGAAAGGGGATTGAGAGATACATGGTACTTTGAACAAATTAATGGAATATATGTAGAAAGCATAGGTAATCATGGATATGTGGAGCCCACAATGGTCCATTGCTGACTGGGGGGGGGGGGGGGGGGGGAAGAGATAGGTGATAACAAATTAAGACAGTGGAACTCAACAGAACGACAGTAAAACTAATATGATGACTAGGGTGGGGAAGGAATGAAGAGAAAGAGGATGCAAGAGTTACTTGAAGTTAGAGAAATCAATTTTCATACCATTGGGCTGTAAGCTGCCCAAGCAAAATATGAGGTGCTGTTCCTCCATTTACATTCTCTGAGAGGTCAGTATGGGAATGGGAGTTAAAATGTTCGGCAACCTTGTAGGCCGAGGCGGACTGAGCGAAGGTGTTCAGCGAAACAATTGCCAAGTCTGTGCTTGGTCTCACCGATATACAAGTGCGTCAGTCCTTTCGGACGACGCAGAGGTTCACTTGCACCTCCTCCATCCTCATCTAATATATCTGCTGTTCCAGGTGTGGACTCTTCCCATATAGCAGTATGAATATTGATTTCTCTAACTTCAAGTAACCCTTGCATCCCCTCCTTCTTTGTCGCTCCCCCACCCTTGTCATTGTACCAGTTTTACTGTTGTCCTGTTGAGTTCTACTGTCTGTATTAACACATTATCACCTCTCCCACAGCCAACCATGGACCACTATGGTCTTCACATTTACTGGATTATTGTTGCTTTCTGCATATCTTCCATTCATTTGTCCTAAATAGCGTTTTTATATCTCGTTCCCCTTTTCCCTGACTCTCAGTCTGAAGAAGTGACTCGACCTGAAATGTCACCTATTCCTTCGCTCCAGAGATGCTGCCTGCCATTGAGTTACTCCAGATTTTTGTGTTTGTCTTCAGTTTAAACCAGCACCTAAAGTTCCTCCCTACACATGATATGAATCTATTTGTTTTCACTATGTTTTAAGTATAAAAAGTTTGGTATTAAAAGAAAATAATCTAACAACAGGCAACAAATGAAAGCAATAAGTCATAGTTCCATATCCCACATTCCTCCATCTTTGGTTTAGATTTGACAATTGTGGTAACACTACCAGTAGGAGAAAAGTGAAAAGTATCCTGTCAGAACTAAGTGTTTTATCTAATGATACACCCATTATATATATAAATAAACACTTCATCAATGTACATCCAATTTGCATAAGTGACCATGCTTGAGAAGGATTCAAAAACATTAAAAACAGAATCAGTAACAAGCATCAGCTGAGCAGCAATGACCCAATAAGCCACAAGAACCAAATAATCGGAATTATTTCTCACAAGAGCATTTTTCCTCAATATGACAAAAAAGCTGTGCTGAACATAACAGATGAAAGGCAAGATTAACCAATTACATTTTAGACTTTGTTCCAAAATATAATCTAATGTCAACCTCAAATTAATAGTATTAAGTTGTTTTACAAATGTAAATTTTCCAGCTGTTACAACAATTTTTAAAAAAAATTGACCTGAGATTGGTTTCTCAACTGTGACAAAATGTTGGAATAGTTTGATGCTGAGGATCTGCATCTCATAAAATTGGATCGGATCTACCAATTTATATTTCTATATTTTATAGCTCCTGATTGACATAAGGGGAAAAAAAGGCACAATTGAGCTGGAGTTCAAAATTAAAGGTGAATGGACATTCACTAATCCTCCATACAACTACACAATGGACTTCATTCTATTGCCTGCTGACATTACCCTGGGTGTCACTGCTAATTTGACTTCATTATTTTCCATTAATTGACAGCTATTTTCTCACACAATCAAGGATTCTATTCATTCCAAATAAATAACAAAAACAGGCTAAAAAACAAAGTTGTCATTGTATAATACTGCACTCACATGGGCTCTTCCGAGCCAACATTCCAGCCATTTACGCTTCATAAATTTACAAGGCTCAACAATCAGTCTCAGCAAGCTAATTAATTAAGAAAAACACTATCATTAAATTTTAATGCTCCCAATCAGAGTTCACACAAAGATTTTTAGAGCACCCACCAGAAAATAACTGGGAGCAGAAACCCAAAGTCAATTTCTTCCCCTTCCTTGAGTCCAGTCTTAGGCTGCACTAAACTAACTGATCTCAGAGAAAATTATAATAGTTAACCAAGCACAAATTGGTATTTGTTTATTGTTGTCACATATATCGAGATACAGTGAAGTTTTGTTTGTGTGGTATCCTGTCCAATCGTACTATACACGAGTACAATACACAAGAACAATAGGCAGTGCAAACAGTAAAATACCAAAGTGCAGAATCTAGTATTTTAGCAATATAGCATTGCATTTACAGAGAAAGTGCAGTTAAAAAAAAATAAAGCTCCACAATGAGGTAGGTTGGAAGATTGGAACTACACACTAGCACGAGAGGATTGGTTAGTAGTCTGTTAAGAATGGGGAAGAAGCTGTTCCTGAAGAAAGGCACAAAATGCTGGAATAACTCAGCGGGTCAGACAGCATCTCTGGAGAAAAGGAATAGGTAACGTTTCGGATCGGAACCTTTCTTCATACTGAAAGATAGAGGAGGAGGCCGGGGGCAAGACTGGAGTCGAGAAAAGGCCAGAACAAATCAGGGCCGGCAACGGATGGCCTCACGAAGGGTGGAGTCCATAATGACCCATTGTTGGCTGGGAAAGATGTGCTAACAGGAGAGATCTAAGGATGCAAACAGTGTAACTAGTAGGATGAGGGGGGGGGGGGGGGGGGGGGGAGGAAGGAAGAGATGAGAGGGGAGGGAATGCAAGAGTT
Organism: Amblyraja radiata; assembly: GCF_010909765.2. NCBI lineage: Eukaryota > Metazoa > Chordata > Chondrichthyes > Rajiformes > Rajidae > Amblyraja > Amblyraja radiata. The sequence continues at coordinate 12,010,667 of NC_045980.1, read as the reverse complement.
ATTTGAAATTAGAAAAATTACCATACTGGGTTGTAAACTGCCCAAGTGAAATATGAGGTGCTGTTCCCCCAATCTGCGTGTGGCCTTACTCTGATAGTGGAGGAGACCCATGACAGAAAGGTCAGTATGGGAATATGAAGACGAGTTAAAATGTTTGGCAACCGGAAGATCACGTAGGCCAAGGTGGACTGAGCATTCCTGAAGGTAGACACAAAATGCTGGAGTAACTCAGCGGGACAGGCAGCAACTCTGGTGGGAAGGAATGGGTGACTTTCAGGTCGAGACCCTTCTTCAGACCCGAAACGTCACCCATTCTTTCTCTCCAGAGATGCTGCCTGTCCCCGCTGAGTTACTCCCGCATTTTGTGTCTACCTTCGATTTAAACCAGCATCTGCAATTTTTTCCTACACATCCGGAATATTCCTGAATCTGGTTGTACATGCTTTGAAGCTTTTGTATCGTCTGCTTGCTGGGAAGGGAAGGAGGGAATGACCAAATTAAAATGGCCCTTGATTATGTTGAGTGTTCTCCTGAAGCAATGTGGTGTAGTTGGGGTTGATTGGGCCAGGGGCGGGTTGGCTAGTTTGTGAGTTGGACTGTTATATCCACAACTCTCTGTAATTTCTTAGTCGGGCAAATCAAGCCCTGTTTCCCGAGTGACAACAAGGCATCCATGTTATACTGCATGAGAATTCCAAAAGGACCCGTTGGTTTTGATGGCTAGTAAACCATGCACCCGACTATGCCAAGTGTAGAATCTGTGAGTAATTTGACAGATTTGGAATGTTTCTGCCAAGGTTTGGCATTCAGAATCCATCTACAAGTTTGGGACTTGGTTTTTGACGATGCACACTCATTATTTGTGGATATTATTCCATTTACAGGGGCAAGCAGATAATGTAATACATTTACCATTAAGATCTGTACATTTACTCTTTTGTAATGAAGAAAATATGTGCATCTTTATTTATCTTGATAACTTTTAGTCACTCCATTTTTTTCGAGAATAAACAGAATAATGGTCGTTTGCCCCTTAGACTTTGCCCCTTGATGAGCTTCAACTGTAAATGCAAGTTGTAACCATGTGGGAACCTGTCCTTGTCTGATCCTTTGCACGTGTAAGTGTATTTTCAGTATCAGGTAGATATTTCTACACAATATTCCAAATTGTTTTGTGCATACATTGCTGCTAATTGAGATCAAAATTGGCAAGCTCAGTTCTGTAAAACTCCTCACTGCATTGGTGAGCTACGTGCGGTATTAGTTAGTTAAACCATCAGTATAATCCTGCAACCTGCTAGATAAACAATCTTGATCTTCATTGAGTTCTGACAATTGAAGTGTCTTGAGTTTTAAAATTGGCAAACTTGAATGCTTTGGTGGCCTTATCCCTCGCTGTCCAACCAACCTCTTTAGTCAATAGTTCTCTTACAGTGTTGCCCTTTTTACTAGCAAATTCACTATCCTCTTGCCGTCAGCAAATTGCCGCCTTCTACATATTGAAAGCTTTGGAATTCTACTTCCATCTCTCTCTCTTTTGATATCCTTGTCTTTGGAATGATTTTATCAAAGCTTATTTTGTCTTGGGATATTTCCTGTATTAAATGGCACAATAGTCAAGAATGTTTCTATTGTCATAGGTACTGAAATGGAACACTATTTTTTTTTATTTGCAGCAGCACAACAGATTTGTAAACACAGGAGTCAACAGATAATATAATAGACAAACAAAAAAAAGATGTTCATCAATAAAAAACCCCCAATATAGTGCAAAAAACAAAACCCAAAGTCCCCAGTACAACAAAGGTAGTTTGTAGTTTTGACACAAAATGCTGGAGTAACTTTGCGGGACAGGCAGCACCCAGAGTTACTCCAGCATTTTGTGTCTATCTCCAGTTTAAACCAGCATCTGCAGTTCCTTCCTACACGAGTTTGTAGTTTAGTTGGGGTTAATTGTGTTCAAAGCCTGATGGTTGTTGGGAAGAAGCTGATCCTGAAACTGAATGTTACAGTTTTCAGAACTACTATGCCTTCTTCCAGATGGCAGGAGTGAAATGAGAGCATGGCCAGAGTGATGTGGGACCTTGATGATGCTGTCTGCCTTTTTGAGACAATGCCTTGTATAGATCCCTTTGATGGTTGGAAGTCAATACACGTGATGTATCGGGCAATGTTCACCACTTTTGTAATCCCCTTCGTTCCTGGGCGTTTGAGTTGCCAAACCAGGCCATGATGCAACCAGTCAACATGTACACTACCATACACCTGTAAAAGTTCAAGGGAGCATGTCAACATACAGAATCACCTCAATCTTCTAAGGAAGTAGAACTATTGTTGGGCTTTCTTTTATAATTTCATCAATATGCTGGGTCCAGGACAGATCTTCAGAGATACGCATGCCCCAAAACTTGAAATGGTTTATTCTCTCCACCACCGTCCCATTGAAGAGGACAGGTTTGTGGATCAGCCTTTCTTTTCTAAATTCAACAATCAGATCCATAGTTTTACTGACTTTGAGAGCAAGTTTAGCTGTTCTGGCGCCATTCAATCAGATGATCAATCTCCCCCCTATAGTCTGACTCATTGTCATATGAACCTCGCCAACAAAGGTGGTGTTGTCAGCAAAGTTGGAACTGTGTCCTGCTACACAGTCAAGGGTATAGAGTAGAGCAGGGGACTGAGCACACAGCCTTTTAATACCCGTGCTTATGGTTAGATAGGAGGAGGAGGAAGTGTCGTTGCCAATTTGTACCGATTTTGTTGATAAAGAAGTTGGGGATCCAAGTGCAAATGGTTGAGCAGAGGATCATTTCTCAGAGCTTGATAATAAATTTGGAGGGTATGATGGTGTTGAACGCCGAGCAGTAGTCCATGAACACCAGCCTGACAGTGTTTTTATTGTCCAAGCATCCAGTGCAGAGTGGCGATCCAGCGGGATCGCATCCCCCAATGATCTATTGTGACGGTAGGCAACTTGTAGTGGACCCAGGTTCTTGCTGAGATAGTTGATATGCATCATAACCAACCTCAAAGCACTGCATCACCATGGACATTAGTGCCACTGATCCGGTAGTCATTGAAGCATCTCACCTCACTCTTCTAGGACATCAGTATTATTGATGGCCTTTTAAAGCAGGTGGGAACCTCAGAAATGAGAGGTTGAAGATGTCCACAAAAACTCCAGCCAGTTGGTTCTTGAACGCTTTGAAAATTCAATCAGGTAAACCATCAGGTCTAGACACTTTCCGAGGTTTCACATTCCTGAAGGGTCTTCTGACGTCGGACTTGGTGACGGAGATTGCAATACCATCAGTGGCTGTGAGGGCCCGAGAAAGCACATCAGTGTTCTTCCTATCGAAGCATGCATAGAACTCATCCATGAGTGCTAATGTAGTCACAGTTTACATATGAGCAGCAAACCCTGCATATTTTAATTTTTGTGTATTTGGTAGACAAATACAGGCTGAGCTTCCTTTTTTCAATAGTTTCTGATCTTACTGAATCAAGGCCATCATTTAAAACAAAATGAATATAGCATATTGTGACTTACTGTATTGTTATCTTTGCGCCAGCTTCGTGCAGCATTTGATAAAGGCCAACTAGTGCACTCACAGCCTCCATCTGTGCAGACATGGGCCTGGGATATTTTCAGTGAAGCTCCATCTAGATGGCACTCGCCATCTCCCTGGCCCTACCCTCATCACTGTAACACTTAGATAATGAGGACAGCTGCGCCATACTTCTAGTTATTGACTATAGCTATGCCGTCAACACCAGAAACCCAATAAAACTCATCTCCAAACTCCTGGAACATAATGCGCTTATGACTGTGCAGCCAAAATCTACTCTAACCACATTTATAAGTTTACAGATGGCACCAATGTAATGAGCCAGATCTCAAATAATGATGGGTGGAGTACAGGAAGCAGATGGAGAGTTTAGGGACAGGGTGTCAAGACAACAATCTCTCCCTCAATGTCAGCAAGATAAAGGAGCTAGTTATTGATTGCAGGAAGCCAGGTAGTGGACCTCCCCAGTCAGAATCAATGTCGCCAAAGTAGAGATGGTGAAGTGCTTTAAATTTCTCAGGCTAAATATTGCCAACATTTGTCCTTAACCACATTGAAGCTGTGGCCAGGAAAGCACAACAACACCTTCTACTTCCTTAGAAGATTAAAGACATTCTGTCTTTAATGATTCTTACTTCTGCAGATGCACAGTAGGCCCATGTTTCATCACTATCATTACACCTAGTTCCACTCCAATTCATGAACTTTGCACATGATTTTAGATAGCTAACAGATGGAACATAACTTAAGCTTTTTTAAACCAAAAATATATACGAAGGTATATATCGTCTGACGCTTCATGACAAAGATTTAGTTGCAAAATAAAGCGAGAGATGCTGAAACAAACTGCAAGATTAATAGGATGAATTATATCCAACATAATTAATCATATTCCTCCATAGATACCAACAAACTCAACAACCACTACTCCTCTAGTGCAAAGAACAGCATGAAATTGATTTTGGAAAACATAGTTTGATTTCAATGGTTACACAGAGAAACTATAGCACTAATTACCTTGGGCATAGTTTTGGAAAAACGTTAGTTCTCCAAACCAACTAAATTAATTTCTATGTACAAATTCTCAATCTTTTCAGGTTGCAACATAGGCAGTTAGAGCTAATTTTGCAGTCAGTTTACATTGGCTAAACAAAAATGACTATGAGAAAATTATTAAGAATAATTGCATGGATCTAACCTTAGAAATGATATTAAGAATGATAAGAATAATACTATCAAGTATCAAAAGTTAAAATTATCTACCTTAAAATGAAAATATCCTTAGTTTCAATTATGCCACTTTGAGTCAAGTGCAGTTCCAAACATTTCCAGAGCTTAGTACTCAAAAAATATTTGTTTTAATATACCACAAATACCACTGTGGTACATCACCAGCAATTCCGTTATTAGAGAGTCTTTTTTTAATAAATTAGTTAGCACCCTAAGATGTAGATTTAGAAAATATAATATTCACCCAGATTTGTGTACTTGTTTTCCCTCTGGAAAATATCAATTCATCTATCACATCCAGGAATTGTCCCCAAATCTAAGTTTGTGTTACCTAGAATGGCTTTACCTACAGTTTTGAAGTTACTATACCTTGATTCTGATTTCTGACTCAAAAGAGGCAACAAAGTCACGTGTTGATTCAAAGACAATGTATTCATTCTTTGAGTAAATATTCCCATCTAATTTTCAGGTAATTCTCCAACTAAAAGGTGATAATTTCAAAGTGCTTACTTAGTAATACTCAGCCATGGATTGCTGTTTCTCTAATATGACAAAAGGCACAATAAACAAACTCCAGTGTGTTGAAAGGTAGGCAGCAAAGCTCTCCTGGGGATTTATATGATATAAACCACGAAAGGAAACGTATTCAAGTAGTATCCAAAAATCATGTATCGTGGCATCTTGGACAAAGGGAGTTTTTCTTCTTTATTTCAATTAATATTCACCTCTCTCATTTGGGCTTTACAGACAGTTTTGTCATGACATGTCACATTAGGTGATGGAAATAAACTTGGTTTGAAACACACAAGAGAGCAGCTGATGTTAGAAAGCATCAGCTGACACGATTCATGTTTTGCCTGAAAATAATACGATAGTTTTTACTTCTAAAAGCGGAATATACTATGTGACAGCTCTACTGAAGTAATAACGGTATCTAGAAATCATACAGATATTAGACATGGTACGTGGCTTAAAGATTTGTTATCAGAGATAAAATGACTTGTATATACCTTTGTATGCCTTGCAGAATATAAAATAGAGCCGCAGATATCTATAAAAGTGGTACTTAAAGCATGGATTTCATTTAACCTGTTTGCGATATTTACTCTGAAGAAGGGTTTCGGCCCGAAACGTCGCCTATTTCCTTCGCTCCATAGATGCTGCTGCACCCGCTGAGTTTCCCCAGCAATTTTGTGTACCTGCGATATTTACTTCACTGAATTTCCAATTTACACGATTAGGGAAAAAAACATCAACTGCAACGTTTACTAGAAAATGTTTCAATGTCTCCACCTATATAATGGCGAATTGATATTTCATCGTCAAACCGGGAAAATAGACGAAGAGTATCCAAGATATTCCGTGCTAAACACCAACGATGAGTTAAAGACAAACCCAGCCACGTTGGACAGCAGCGAACTGCAGCGACATCAGCTGAGCTGCACCAAACCCCTCACGCAACTGATCCCAGGGAAAGTGAGCTCAGGACTGGCTGCTCATTCAATAAACTGCGACTGCTCCAATTCACTTAAAAGCCTCTGTCCAGACCATCACGCATCGCTAAACACTATTCGGGGGCTGACTCTACAATATGGCACGAATGTCGCCAGACAAAAACAAAATGTAATCACCAGGCTTCACAAAATAAAAGGAAAACACAGCCCTGGCGGCATGTATTCGGCGCTTCATCCCTGAACGCTGTCAAGATGGAGGGCGGACACCCTAAAAGCAAACAACTTGTAAACTAACCTGAGTGACAGAACAGCTACCGGCTTCCTTCCCCCAACACAAACAAAATATAAAGGTGATTTTCTGTCCGGGGACACGCGAAAGCAAACTCTTCGATGACCCGTGCTGGCTGGGTTTTGTTTCTCCTCTCACCGAAGAATGATCATTATGATTTGTTATTATTTTTCTGTCCGCGGCGGTGGGATAGCTGCTCAGAACATGGCGGCGGGAGGGGAGGGGAACGTCAACCACAGCGTCGACGTCACGAAGAGGCCGTCACCCAGCGGCCGCGCTCGCGGGTGGACCACGTGGTGCGGGGGAACCACGTGGTGCGCGGCGGCGGCAGCAGCTGAGGGCGGCGATTTGTTTTCAAATGAGGGCCGCGGCCACGTCAGCTCCTTGGCAACGCCCTTTGAACCGGCAGCGCTTGTTGAGCAGTGAGAGGCGAGAGGCCTGGTGACAGCACCCGGACATTTGAGTGCTTCCATCAAAGTCGTCAGGGTTTGATTCCCGCTTGGTGCAGCTTACAACGCAGCGGTATGAATATTGATTTCTGAAGAAACTTCTCGATCCGAAACGTCACCCCTTTCTTCTCTCCAGGGATGCTGCCTGTCCCGCTGAGTTACTCCAGCATTTTATGTCTTTCTATTGATTTATTTAACTTCAAGTTACCCTTGCTTTCCCTTTATCCCAATGAATCATTCTGCATTTCCTTGATCAGCATCTGCTTTGATCTGTGGTTGTCATGCCTTACCTTTCCGTATCTCTAGTCTCCCTCTCCCCTGACTCTCAGTCTCGACCCGAAACGTCACCTATTCATTCTCTCCAGAGATGCTGCCTGTCCCGTTCAGTTAACTCCAGCATTTTGTGTCAATCTTTGATTCTCACTATATAATTTTATGAATTGTAACATACAATTTCCGATTCTTTGTTAAAGCAAATTTACAGCAACGTTTTTATTTACTGCCGCGTGACATGGACAGGATAATGCATTCAGTCCAAATCGGATTTTTAACGTCATAGTTGTCTTTCAAGAATCAAAAATGTTTTATTGTTATATGTGCCGAAACAGAACAATGAAATAGGAGTTATTGTATTATCCGCTGATTTAGCTCTTTGAGGGTGCTTGATGGTACTAGACGTTTACAAGTTGCTGAGGATGGGAATACATGACACTGCAGATGCTGGAATATTGAGCAAAAATAGCAAACCGAGCCTTGAAGAAGAATCCCGATCCAAAACATTGTCTATTTCCCTCCACAGGTGTTATCTGCCCAGCTGTGTTCCCCCACTAGTTTGATTTTCTGTTCAAGTTGCTGCCGATGTTGGGAATTTGAAATAAATACTGAGTGATGACAGTGTGTACTCGGCTAAAGAACTTCAAGGGGAAGAGAAACAGACTTAATGTTTGAGGTTGAAGGAGACACAAAATGCTGGAGTCACTCAGTGGGACAGGCAGCATCTCAGGAGAGAAGGAATGGGTGACGTTTCGGGTCCCTGACGTTTGGTAACCAGTGGATAAAGAAGTTGGACAAAATGTGTCGAAAGGAACTACAGATGCTGGTTTATACCAAGGATAGTCATAAAGTGTAGAAGTAACTCCGCAGGTCAGGCAACATTTCTGGAGAAAAAAGATGATGACGTTTCAGGTCAGGACCCTTCTTCAGACCCTGGAGTGAATTGGTTCATAGCCTTTGTAATACAAAGTTCAAGGCAAGATTTTGCAATGACTGACTATGTCAAATGGTGCAAGCATATTATACTTTTATGCCTCCTCCTGCCCTTTGATCAGTGTCTATTATGATTGCTTGAAAACAGTGAAATTTGTGGGTCTACTTGTGGACTTTTGGAATTGTCAGCATGCTGATGTATTACAGTGTTTAAAGATTTATTTGATGAACTTTAAAGTTGTGAAAGATGGAGCATACCAGATGCAGAATAAAATATCCTCAACTTTAAAGTTGTGAAAAAAATGGCTCAATTTTAAATCTCTGTTCAATCTCTCCCCTGTATGTCCTGTGGTTTAGAATCCTCTACCTGGGAAAAAGACTGTGCGTGTTCACTTTATCCCTGCCCCTCATGATCTTGTGCACCTCAATAATGTCACTCCTCCGGACCTCTGCAGATCAGCCGGCAGAATATTCAGACATCTTTAACCTTATTCCTCCATTCTGAGATCCCCACCTGCTTTAAAAAGACCACTATCATCCCAATGTCAAAAAGCAAGAGAGCGTGCCTTATTGACTATTATCATGTGGCTCTGACAGCCACAATCATGAAGTGTTTTGAGAGACTGTTGATGGCACACATTAATTCCAGCCTTCCAGACACCCTTGATCCACGGCAGATTGCCCACTGTCGCAACAGGTCCACACCAAATGCCATCTGGCTGGCCCTAAACTCATAGAAACATAGAAACATAGAAATTAGGTGCAGGAGTAGGCCATTCGGCCCTTCGAGCCTGCACCGCCATTCAATATGATCATGGCTGATCATCCAACTCAGTATCCCGTACCTGCCTTCTCTCCATACCCTCTGATCCCCTTAGCCACAAGGGCCACATCTAACTCCCTCTTAAATATAGCCAATGAACTGGCCTCGACTACCCTCTGTGGCAGAGAGTTCCAGAGATTCACCACTCTCTGTGTGAAAAAAGTTCTTCTCATCTCGGTTTTAAAGGATTTCCCCCTTATCCTTAAGCTGTGACCCCTTGTCCTGGACTTCCCCAACATCGGGAGCAATCTTCCTGCATCTAGCCTGTCCAACCCAAGAATTTTATAAGTTTCTATAAGATCCCCTCTCAATCTCCTAAATTCTAGAGAGTATAAACCAAGTCTATCCAGTCTTTCTTCATAAGACAGTCCTGACATCCCAGGAATCAGTCTGGTGAACCTTCTCTGCACTCCCTCTATGGCAATAATGTCCTTCCTCAGATTTGGAGACCAAAACTGTACGCAATACTCCAGGTGTGGTCTCACCAAGACCCTGTACAACTGCAGTAGAACCGTCCCTGCTCCTATACTCAAATCCTTTTGCTATGAAAGCTAACATACCATTCGCCTTCTTCACTGCCTGCTGCACCTGCATGCCTACTTTCAATGACTGGTGTACCATGACACCCAGGTCTCGCTGCATCTCCCCTTTTCCTAGTCGGCCACCATTTAGATAATAGTCTGCTTTCCTGTTTTTGCCACCAAAATGGATAACCTCACATTTATCCACATTATACTGCATCTGCCAAACATTTGCCCACTCACCCAGCCTATCCAAGTCACCTTGCAGTCTCCTAGCATCCTCCTCACAGCTAACACTGCCCCCCAGCTTAGGTGTCATCCGCAAACTTGGAGATATTGCCTTCAATTCCCTCATCCAGATCATTAATATATATTGTAAATAGCTGGGGTCCCAGCACTGAGCCTTGCGGTACCCCACTAGTCACTGCCTGCCATTGTGAAAAGGACCCGTTTACTCCTACTCTTTGCTTCCTGTTTGCCAGCCAGTTCTCTATCCACATCAATACTGAACCCCCAATGCCATGTGCTTTAAGTTTGTATACTAATCTCTTATGTGGGACCTTGTCAAAAGCCTTCTGGAAGTCCAGATACACCACATCCACTGGTTCTCCCCTATCCACGCTACTAGTTACATCCTCGAAAAATTCTATAAGATTCGTCAGACATGATTTACCTTTTGTAAATCCATGCTGACTTTGTCCAATGATTTCACCACTTTCCAAATGTGCTGCTATCCCATCTTTAATAACTGACTCTAGTAGCTTCCCCACTACCGATGTTAGACTAACTGGTCTGTAATTCCCTGTTTTCTCTCTCCCTCCCTTCTTAAAAAGTAGGGTTACGTTTGCTACCCGCCAATCCTCAGGAACTACTCCAGAATCTAAAGAGTTTTGAAAGATTATTACTAATGCATCCACTATTTCTGGAGCTACTTCCTTAAGTACTCTGGGATGCAGCCTATCTGGTCCTGGGGATTTATCGGCCTTTAATCCATTCAATTTACCCAACACCACTTCCCGGCTAACCTGGATTTCACTCAATTCCTCCAACTCCTTTGACCCGCGGTCCCCTACTATTTCCGGCAGATTATTTATGTCTTCCTTAGTGAAGACGGAACCAAAGTAGTTATTCAATTGCTCCGCCATATCCTTGTTCACCATGATCAACTCACCTGTTTCTGACTGCAAGGGACCTACATTTGTTTTAACTAATCTCTTTCTTATCACATATCTATAAAAACTTTTGCAGTCAGTTTTTATGTTCCCTGCCAGTTTTCTTTCATAATCTATTTTTCCTTTCCTAATTAAGCCCTTTGTCCTCCTCTGCTGGTCTCTGAATTTCTCCCAGGCCTCCGGTATGCTGCTTTTTCTGGCTAATTTGTATGCATCATCCTTCGCTTTGATACTATCCCTGATTTCCCTTGTTATCCACGGATGTACTACCTTCCCTGATTTATTCTTTTGCCAAACTGGGATGAACAATTTTTGTAGTTCATCCATGCAGTCTTTAAATGTCTTCCATTGCATATCCACCGTCAACAGTTTTAGAATTAATTGCCAGTCAATCTTGGCCAATTCACGTCTCATACCCTCAAAGTTACCTTTCTTTAAGTTCAGAACCATTGTTTCTGAATTAACAATGTCACTCTCCATCCTAATGAAGAACTCAACCATATTATGGTCACTCTTGCCCAAGGGGGCACGTACAACAAGACTGCTAACTAACCCTTCCTCATTACTCAATACCCAGTCTAAAATAGCCTGCTCTCTCGTTGGTTCCTCTACATGTTGATTTAGATAACTATCCCGCATACATTCCAAGAAATCCTCTTCCTCATCACCCCTGCCAATTTGATTCACCCAATCTATATGCAGATTGAAGTCACCCATTATAACGGTTTTGCCTTTGTCGCACGCATTTCTAATTTCCTGTTTGATACCATCTCCAACTTCACTACTACTGTTAGGTGGCCTGTACACAACACCCACCAGCATTTTCTGCCCCTTAGTGTTTCGCAGCTGTACCCATACTGATTCCACATCCTCCAAACTAATGTCCTTCCTTTCCATTGCGTTAATCTCCTCTCTAATCAGATTGCCCACTGTCGCAACAGGTCCACACCAAATGCCATCTGGCTGGCCCTAAACTCATCTATGGAACACTTCAGCAACAAGGACTCATACACCAGACTCCTATTTATCAACTATAGATCTGCCTTTAACACCATAATCCCATTCAAACGCATCACCATATTCCTGGAGCAAGGAGTCAGCACCACTTTTTCCACTGGATCCTCGATTTTCTCAACTACAGACTACAATCTCTAGATAGATGACAATAAAATTTTAAAAACAGTGCCTGGCAAGGATGTGTTCTTAGTCCTTCACTATACTCCCTATACACTTATGACCGTGCGGCCAAATTTGGCTCTAACTATATCCACATGAGGCCAGTTCATTGGCTATATTTAAGAGGGAGTTAGATGTGGCCCTTGTGGCTAAAGGGATCAGAGGGTATGGAGAGAAGGCAGGTACGGGATACTGAGTTGGATGATCAGCCATGATCATATTGAATGGCGGTGCAGGCTCGAAGGGCTGAATGGCCTACTCCTGCACCTAATTTCTATGTTTGCAGATGTCCTCTCTTTGGTGGGTCGGATCACGAACAATGACAAGATGGAGTACAGGAAGGAGATAGAAAACTTAGTAGCATAATGTCAGGACGACAACTTCTCCCTTAATGTCAGCAAGACATGGGAGCTAGTTATCGATTTCAGGAAACATGATGGAGCACATGCCCCAGTCAGCATCAATGGTGCCGATGTGGAAATGGTTCAGAGCTTTAAGTTCCGTTGCATAAATATTACCAACGATCTATCGAAGGCCAACCACATTTAAGCGATAGCCAAGAAGGCACACCAACGCCTCAACTTACGCAAAAGACTGAAGAAATTTGGCATGTCGCCAATGACTCTTACAAACTTCTATAGATGTGCCACAGAAAGTACTTAGAATCATAGTCATAGGGTTATACAGTGTCGAAACAGGTCCTTCGGCCCATGTTGCTCACTCCAGCCAACATGAGGGAATCAATTCCACCGTGAGCAAAAATATTGGCTCTGAGATCTTTCATGTGGAATCTATTGGTGAAGCTAAGACCTCAAAGGTCAGAATATCTTAGTGTGGGTTGTATGTAAACCTAGCTGGGTAGTCTGCAACCTGATGGCAAGAGCAAAGAATTCTGTCATTTCAGGTAACTTACTCCCCTCAGTCATTCTCTCCCCCCTTCTACCCAGATTTCCATGTAACAACAAACACCCACCCCTTCTCATTCAACCACTTTCCCCTCCCACTCCATTTGCCCATTCTTTTATCAGATCCTCTTCTCCCGACTGTTCCTGTCAGCCTATCCCACGTCCCTTATTTGGACCAATACCCCACCTCCTTCCCCATCAGATTCCATCAACTGCAGCTCCTTGTTACCTCCTCCAATCATTTCCTCGGCTCTGTGACTCTTTTCATCTGAATCCATCCACCAGTCAATGCCCGCTCCCAAGAATTAACCTTTTTTTCCAGCTCTTGCACTGCCTTCTCACCTCTTTCTTATGTTTATCTTCCTTTCTGTTAAAATATTTTTATTAGTTTTTTCCCCCAAAAAAATAGCAAATCAAAAAGAATAATGATAAACATAACAATGATATTGATACATAGGGATCAGGATTACGTTAATATCAGGTATAACATAATATGAGTCCAGTGTCAAAATACACATTGAATATAGACCTCCCCGGTCTCTATGTAAATATTGTTAAATATTTAAAAGAAAACATATATGTAGAAAAAAACACAAAGATAAAAAGAAAAAAAAGGAAAAAAGGAAGAAACAAAACCCCCCTAAACTAAAGAGAAAAAAAAAGCAAAATAGAATCTCTGAGAATTTCAACAATTTAAGTTTGTTTGTCGTCAAGCCCGTTCCATCATATAGAGGTAAAATAATTTTTATAACGGTTGGAGACGGAGCAATTTATGTTGTGTGAAAGTGTTGAATAAATTTTCCCCAAGTCTTATCAAATCTAACCAAGGGTTCAACAATGTCACTCCTGATTTTTTCTAAATTTAAACATGATATCGTTTCAGAGTACCAGTGGAGTGTGGTCGGAGGGTTTAAATAAAATAGATCTTCGGGCGATTAATGTGGTAAAAGCAATCAACTGATGGGCGGAACGGGACAAATGAATAGAATCTAACATTGGTAGCCCAAAAATTGCAGTAATAGTTTATCTTCCGTCTACTCAGTTCAGATTAAGGGTCTCGATCCGAATCATAGCCTGGCCATTTTCCTTCACAGGTGATGCCTGATATTCCTCCAGTTGTTTGTTTTTTGAGCGTTAAAATTGAATGTTAATTTTGAGTTGAGAGTCAGAATCTAAATAAAGGAAATCAAAAATAAGAGCTGTGAATCGTCTGTGCCAGATTGTGAAACATTACTTAAAGGGTTGATAGTGGATAGCCAATGGGAAACATTTCAAGAGCACATTAATGAATTAAAGCAATTCATTGGTGTCTGGTACAAAAATAAAACTTGGGGTGGATTTAAGAAGAAATTTCAAGAAGGTTTAAGAAGCATTAGTTCCATTGAGATATATTTTAAAAAGTAGCAAACCTGAGGAGGGTAGAGGGATTGATTAGTTATGGGAAGATAGAGAATGAGTATAAACTTGCAGAGAATACAAAAAAACGGTTGTTTTTACATCAATGTAAAGAGGAAAAAAGATTAGTGAAGACAAATTTAGGATTCTTGCAATCGCAAATGGAGACAAAGAAATAGCAGACCAATATCAGTTCAATAGCTGCTTTGTGATTTGTGTTAATATTTGCAATCAGGGTATCACTGACAAGGTTAGCAATTCTTCCCCATCCTTAGTATTCCATGAGATGGTGGTAATGAACTGAATCACTGCAGCCTTTTTTATTGAAGATATTTCCACGATGCTTTTGCACAGGGAATTGTAGGATGAAGACCGAGTGACAATGAAGAACCAGTAATCTTTTTCCTAGATAGACACAAAAAGCTGGAGTAACTCAGCGGGACAGGCAGCATCTCTGGAGAGAAGGAATGGGTCGAGACCCTTCTTCAGACTCTGCAGTTCCTTCCTGCACACAATCTTTTTCCTAGTTTGGGTGGTGTGTGACGGAGGGGAAGCAACAAATGCCATGTTCCAATGCCTTTGCTGCCCTTGTTTTCCTTGGTGTTAGTAATCACTGATTTGGGTGAGTGACTATTGTACATTTTGTGCATGGTGTAGACTGCAGCCACCGTACTCTGGTAGTTGCAGGAATGAATGTTTAATGCTTGATGAAATGAAAATCAAGTGGGTTGCTTTATCCTGGGTGGTTTTGAGTCTTTATAGATGTTGGTGCTGTACTCATCTAAGCTATGGAAGAGTATTTTATTACACTTCTAATTCATTTTGTGTGAATTATGGGAAGGCCTTGAGGTGTCAGGGGGTAAGCTGCAGGATATCCAACCTCTAACCTGGTCTTACAAGGCATTTATCTACACAGAGTGCTGGAGTAACTTAGCAGGTCAGGCAATTTCTTTGGGGAACGTAGATAGGTGATGCTTCGGGTCGTGGCCCTTTTTCAAACATGACCCGAAACATCACCTCCAATCTTCAGGTTCTCCAGAGATACTGTCTGACTTGCTGAGTTTCTGCTGCATTTTGAGTCATTTTGTGTAATAACGAGCATCTGTTATTCCTTGTTTCTACACAGCATTTATGCCGTTAGACCAGTTAAGTTGGTGGTCAGTGATAACACTGAAGATATTAATAGTCATACCATTTAATGTCAAGGATAGGTATTTCCATCTTGTTGTAGATGGTTATTGCTTTGCATTTACTCACCATTTATTAGTCCATCTCATGTATAACTATAAATCAGTAACCTCTGAAAGCCGAAGATAGACACAAAATGCTGGAGTAACTCAGCGGGACAGGCAGCATCTCTGGATAGAAGGAATGGGTGACGTTTTGGGTCGAGACCCATCTGCCAGTCTGAAGAAGGGTCTCGACCTGAAACATCACCCATTCCTTCTATCCAGAGATGCTGCCTGTCCCGCTGAGTTACTCCAGCATTTTGTGTTTATCTTCGGTTTAAACCAGCATCTGCAGTCCTCTGAAAGCCACACTGTGAACCTCTTGGCTCTCTCTAATCGTTCATCTGAAAGTTTTATTTACTGTAATAATAAAACATCAGGTAGTCAGAACATCATAACGTATCCTGTGTTTGGTAAGTTTTCAGCAACCGTTGTCTAATCTTGGCTTCACAAAGAAAGACATGTAATCAGCATTGAAGGATGGGCTCAATGTTAGTTTATTGAAGGGAGTTGTCATATCCTTGGGCACACACCCAAATGTACTGGTGAAATAAGTTGCAGCAAAATGAAAAAATAATCTTGCAATGCAGAGGATGAACTGGACACTTGTTTCCTTCTGCATTCTGTACTGTCTTTTCTGGTTGGTTGATAGGGAGATGTTACATTTTCATGTGTCCTGGCACAAAAATTAAAAACATACAAAGCCAATTGCATGACATTGCAATGTGGCTCAGTCACTATAAATATGTATAAACACACTTTAAGATAAACACAACATACAGAAAATACTGAAGAAGGGTTTCGGCCCGAAACGTCGCCTATTTCCTTCGCTCCATAGATGCTGCTGCACCCGCTGAGTTTCCCCGGCAATTTTGTGTACCTTCGATATTCCAGCATCTGCAGTTCCCTTTTGAATACAGAAAATACTGCTTGGGCAGTATCTGTAGTGAGAAAATGTTTACTGGTCAACAACTCTTCATCAGGGCAGGAAAAGTGAAGGGCCTGTCCCACTTTCCCGAGTTATTCATAAATTCTCCTGAGTTCACGAATTCTCCCGAGTTTTCATACTCACAGAATGTTCGTAACGAGTCCGTAGGCGGACGTAGGAGTCCGTGGATATATCGTAGCGGCTCGTTATGCCAGCCGTAGGTAGTCGGGGCTATTTTTTTACTCGTGGACATTTTTCATCAGGCCGAAAAAACGTCCCGACTTAACTGATGCCCCGAGTACCTACGGCTGGCATAACGAGCCGCTACGATATATCCACGGACTCCTACGGCCTCCTACGGACTCGTTACGAACATTCTGCGAGTTTGAAAACTCGGGAGAATTTGTGAATAACTCAGGAGAATTCGTGACTAGCTCGAGAAAGTGGGACAGGCCCTTGAGAAAGGAGGTTTTTTTTTATTTGGGGAAGAGTAAGTTTGTTGTAGAATTGAGACCAACATTGTCCAGTAGTTTTAGTGCATGCATGTAATCAATCATAACTGACCTTACTGGAGTATTGTAAATAAAAGATCAGTGGGCAATTAGAGAGAGGGAGGGGGAAACAACATGCTGAAACAGTGAGATGCAGAACACAGAAAATGCTGATAATCTGAAGTAGATAGGAATATTGGAAATATCCAGCATTGGGCATCGTCTGTGAAGAGGGAAATATTGAGTTAAGGTCACAATTTTTTTCCCTCCCATCCTACAACTCCCTGTCCAAAAGCATCATGAAAATATCTTCAATAAAAAGACTACAGTGATTCAAGAAGTCAGTTCATTACCCACCTTCTTGTGGAATATTAGGGATGGGGACGAATTGCTATGCCCTTGAACTAAGCTCATACATCTCTCTTTACAGTCCTACAAGCAAATTGGCTATGGTTAACTGTAGGACATTGAAAGCAATTGACTCCTGGATAACCTTGGTTACCACCCTACCACAAACATTTCCTAGTTCTCTCTTTCCCATGCTCTTTCTGCATTTTGAAAGTTGCTTGTCTCGTGTGTCCCCCCCCCCCCCCCCCCCCAGCTCTGATAAAAAATCAATTGACATGAATCATTAACTTTTTTCTCCATAGATGCTTCCTGACTTTTGTTTCTTTCTCCATAAATGCTTCCCGACCTGTTAATCTTCAGCATTTTTGATTTTTTTTCATACCAGAGTGGCTGAACTAGAATGGCTCAGAATATAATCTAAATTTATAGTACGCAAATTTATAATGATAGTATCCAATGGCTAAAGTGGACAGAGTGCAAAAAAAGGAAAGCTGTCTGCTTGAAGTACTTAGTTACTAATGAGCAATACAGTTTCGGGTTTGAAGCACATTCCAGTGCAAAAATCTAGGTTGGCATTCCTGTGTAGTACAGGAATTCTCTAAGGTGCCATCATTTAAATGAGATTGGTCAGGCATGTCTTTTTCTTTGATCACTGTCTGAAGTTGAGAGGGAGAATTGACCACAGTGTCCTGGTCTGGATTTATCTTTTTGATTATCATAAGTGAAACAAATTAGTCTTATTACAATGCTGTTTGAGAGAAATAATCAAGTGCAGAGTGTTCAACACCTAAGCAACACAACTAGCTGTTAATCTTCCGAGATCACAAAAACACACTATATTGGTATGAAACTTTCTAGTTTCCTGTCAATTTTCTACCTCGTCCAAGTGTGAAACAAATAGCTTACTGCGTGAGAATGTCTTGTCTAATATCATTGATGCACTGATAATTATCGGTCTACAGTATTTCTGAATTATTCAACATCTAAAATCTTGAATAGCCTATATTGTTTGCTATTTTGTTAGTTTTGGAAAAAATAAACTTTTTTAACTTTCTAAGTACAGGGTACTATTATTTATCCAAAGGCAAAAGAAAACAAATGCTGCGGTGTAGGGTCTTGCTTTTCCATATTTGGTTTCTTTAGGGTTTTCTGCAAAATGAAATTGAAAGACATTCAGAAATCTCCCTTTCCAATGGCTTTTTATTGAATAGGAAGGACTTGCATTTACATGGTAACTTATTATATGTCATTGATGTATTGTAGAGCATCTTGAAATCAATGAAATGCTGTTATATCAGCAAACATGCCAAACAATTTATGTACAGCAAGGTAACAAAAACAGGACATGAATGAAATATGCAATTAATTTGTTTGATATCTGAAGGAAGATTGTTTGCCAACATTTTTAGTAAATGCACAATTTAGAATTATGCTTTATAATCCCTGATCAATTAAACAGCCTGATGTTGCCTTGGCTACAAAGCTTTGACATGAATGCTATCATCCTGATAATACAACACACCTCATCACTGCACTGGTACAACTTATTTTATTATGTCTTGAAGTGAAATAGTGCAGAGACGAGAAGAAAGACAAGCGCTGTTCAAGCGCTTTTGATTGCAACATGCGCCTTAATTTAGTTCAACAAAGAAACTGACAAGTTACTAAAGAACCATAGTTCTTGGTTGGGCTGCTGGGTGTCCCCATATTTTTTGTTTTTATTACCCAAAATGTGTTTTTGAATCATTGTGATAGTGTTGGAAACAGGCCCTTTGGCCCAACTTGCCCAGCCAACATGTCTAGGCTACATAGTTCCACCTGCCTGCGCTTGGACCATATTCCTCCAACCTGTCCTATCCATGTACCCATGTCTAATTGTTTCTTAAACGTTGGGAAAGTCTCAGCCTCAACTACCTTACCTGGCAGCTTGTTCCATACACACACCACCCTTTCTATGAAAAAGTTACCCCTCAGATTCCTATTAAATCTTTTCCCCTTCACCTTGAACCTATGTCCTCTGGTCCTCCTCGATTCCCTTACTCTGGGCAAGAGACTCTGTGCATCTACCTGACCTATTCCCCTCATAATTTTATACACCTCTATAAGATCACCCCTCTTCGTCCTGCACTCCAAGGAATAGAGACCCAGCCTACTCAACCTCTCCCTATAGCTCACACTCTCTAGTCCTGGCAACATCCTCTTAAATCTTCTGTGAACCCTTACAAGCTTGACAATACCTTTCCTATAACATGGTGCCCTGAACTGAACACAATATTCTAAATGCGGTCTCGCCAACGTCTTATACAACTGTAAGTTGACCTCCCAACTTCTATACTCAATACTCTGACTGATGAAGGCCAATGTGCCAAAAGCCTTTTTCACCACCTTATTTACCTGCGACTCGACCTTCAAGGAACCATGCACCTGCATTTGTAGATCCCTCCACTTTACAACACTCCCCAGAGGCCTACCATTCACTGTGTAGGTCCTGGCCTTATTAGGTGCCCCAAAATGCAACACCTCACACTTTTCTGCATTAAATTCCATCAACCATTCCTCAGCCCACCTGGCCAATCGATCCAGATCCTGTTGCAATCTTTCACAACCATCTTCACTATCTGCAAAACCACCCATTTTTGTATCATCAGCAAACTTGCTAATCTTGCCCTGTATGTTCTCATCAAAATCATTGATGTAGATGACCAACAGTAACGGGCCCAGCACCGAACCCAGAGGTTCTCCACTAGTCACAGGCCTCCAGTCCATGAAGCAACCTTCCACCATCACCCTCTGCTTCCTTCCATGGAGCCAATTTGCTCTCCATTCTGCCATCTCTCCTTGGATCCCATGCAATCTAACCTTCCAGAGCAGCCTACCATCTGGAACCTTGTCAAATGCCTTACTGAAATCCATGTATACAACATCTACAGGTCTGCCCTCATCGATCTTTTTGGTCATATCTTCAAAAAACTCAATCAGATTTGTGAGACACGACCTCCCACGTACAAAACCATGCTGACTATCCCTAATCAGCTCTTGCCCGTCTAAATGCCTATATACCCTATCCCTCAGAATACTCTCTAGTAACTTTCCAACTACAGATGTTAAGCTCACTGGCCTATAGTTCCCAGCATTGTGCAGCCCTTCTGGAAAAGAGGCACTACATTTGCCACCCTCCAGTCTTTCGAAACCTCTCCTGTATTTAAGGACAGCTCGTAAATATAAATCTGGGCTCCCGCAATTTCCTCTTTGGTTTCCCACAATGTCCTCGGATTTGATCAGGCCCTTGAGATTTGTCTACCTTCATATACGATAGTACCTTCAGTACTTTGGGATTTAGACTTGAACACGTTCCAATGTGAGATAATTTATCTGTGGTTAATTTATAAAGGGGGGAGAAACAACTTTTCTTTTGATCCCCTTTTGACCCGAGGTGCAGAACCTTGCAGCGCTTTGGGGGAAAAAGCTCTGGGTCTGAGAACACACAGCAGTTTAACAGGGTGTCAATATTCCTTAGTCTGCACATAGTAAGCTTTTGATTAATATTACAGGACCATCTTTTACGCAACTTTATTACCGATTGTTTTCAATTTTGTGCAGGATCTACAAAAAGTTTAACTGATAATGTATAATAGTCATTCAGTATAGAAACGGGCCCTTCATACACTTTGTTCCATATCCCTCAAACCCATCCCTATCCATGTATCTATCCATGTGTGGCAACCTTTTATGTGAACACATTGTATCTTAAAGGCTGGTTCTCACGTTGCGAGTTGACACAAGAGGTACCCCGAGTGAAAGACTCGTGGTTGTGTA
Source organism: Amblyraja radiata (assembly GCF_010909765.2). Classification (NCBI taxonomy): domain Eukaryota; kingdom Metazoa; phylum Chordata; class Chondrichthyes; order Rajiformes; family Rajidae; genus Amblyraja; species Amblyraja radiata. The sequence continues at coordinate 11,989,666 of NC_045980.1, read as the reverse complement.
CGAGATTGCAAGTGTATGATCAAGAGTTTAACCGAGTTCCCACGGGTATGACAAGTTTGCCGTTTACTTGTAATTTCTGCGATGTTCCAAGTTCGTCTCCCGAGTTACTCTTGAGCCAATCCTGATTGAAGGTTTGTTTTAATAAGCAACAGTGTTATGTTTTAATAAGCAACAGTGTTAAAGAAGACCTCTCCATCCTGTGGATTTGTTTTAAAGATATAATTCAGAGCGGCCGCATCTATTGATGTGACCTACAAAGGGAAAATGCGCACCATCCAGTGCCAGAGCAGTTATACTTATGATTTGTTTGAAACACACAGGTTTGATATGTTTTAATTGAATTTACTGCCATGTCTACACACTGCGGGGAGACGGGAGATTAAATCTTTGAATGTGGACGGATGTGCACATCAGATTGTTGTGAGACGGAGCTCAGGGTTCGCCTCCTGAGTTGCTTCGGTGCCCAGGCGTGAGTTGAGATGGAGAGAGGTTGGGGGGGCGTCATTAATCTGTCTGGGGTGACATGGCTCTTGGGTTAGGCTGGGATCATTCTCTGCGGGGTGATCTTAGTGCGGGAGACAAGTGTAGGATAGGTGTACTGACTGTGTGGGCAGAACTTTGGAAGTGATTGCCCACCAGTCTCAAAAGCCGCTGTGTCTCCCTGTCCCTGGGATAGTAGGGGGCGACCAAACAGCACAACACCCCCCTCCCCCTCCACACCAACACGAAGGGCAACGATCCCAAGGCTTTAGCGTCAGAAACAGCGGGCAGGCGACAATCACCTGCCATTACGCGAGAAAGATCATGCACTGTTGTAGGTCTCCTTTGCACGTCGGTGTTTCTGTCTTTCTCCACTCATTGTTGGCCCTATCTATCACCACCCCCACCTACACCCCTCTGCTTCTCGGCCATGTGTGTGACCCCCTTCCCTCCCCTCTCCAGCTCCCCGCCCATTGCACCGGCGCGGGGGCTTTGCACTGTCTTCACGTCGATGATGCCAGCAGGTCAGTTCCAGTTGCACCGGGGCAGTCGCTCCCTTCAGTTTCCCAGGGGGTCGGGACGGGACTGGAGTTGGGAGGGAAAGGTGGGGGGGGGGGAATGGGGGGGGATGGGGGGGTTAGGTGGGTTAGGTGAGCAGGAGAGTAGGGTTGTTTGCAGTTGCAGAGGGCGGGGGCAAGGGCGGTACAGTTCCCAGTCTCAACTCCTGTCCAGGGGGGTGGCCGGAGACGTCAGGACCAACGGGACACCGACCCCCAGGCCCACCAGGCCCACTGCAAGCACGGAGAACCCAGAGGCCAACAGCAACTCCAGCCCAGCCCTGCTCCAACTCCAGAGGAATCCGCTCCCCGATGGGCCGCTACGGCGACAAGTGGCAGTTCGCCCACAGCCCGAGCTGCGCCCCCTCATCCGCCACCCCAAGAACAAGACGTACCTTGCACACCATCAGCTTCTGCCCCTACGGGGAGCGTGTTCCTCTGGACTTGGAGCGGGGCTGGGCTGGAGTTGCTGCTGGCTGTGGGTCTCTGGGATCTCCGTGCTTGCAGTGGGCCTGGTGGGCCTGGGGGTCGGTGTCCCGTTGGTCCTGACGTCTCCGGCCACCCCCCTGGACAGGAGCTGAGACTGGGAACTGTACCGCCCTTGCCCCCTCCCTCTACAACTGCAAACAACCCCACTCTCCTGCTCACCTAACCCACCCACCACCACCACCACCTTTCCCTCCCAACTCCAGCCCCATCCCGACCCCCTGGGAAACTGAAGGGAGCGACTTCCCCGGGTCGACTGGCATCGACCTGTTGGCATCGCCGACGTGAAGACAGTGCAAAGCCCCCGTGCCGGTGCAATGGGTGGGAGCTGGAGAGGGGAGAGAAGGGGTCACACACATGGCCGGGAAGCAGAGGGGTGTAGGTGGGGGTGGTGACAGATAGGGCCAACAATGAGTGGAGAAAAACAGAAACACCGACGTGCAAAGGAGACCTACAACAGTGCATGATTTCTCTTGCGTTATGGCAGGTGATTGTCGCTGGGAAACTGAAGGGATCCACAATCTGCTGCTGCCTGCCCGCTGAGTTAAAGAGTTCCCACGGTAGACTCACGATACACTAAGGTAAACGCACGGGCCACTATGTTATTACAACGAGTTAAAATGTTTCAATTCTTAACCACAAGAGTAAAATTGACTCGTGGAAAATTTCAAACATGTTTGATTTTTTGCAAGAGTCGACAAGTTACACGAGTACCTGCCGTTAGCGCCATGAGTCTCCAAGTTGCGTCCACGAGTTCCGTACGTTAATCGTACGTTATTACCACGAGTTTTAACTCGGGTTACTTCTTGTGTCAACTCGCAACGTGAGAATCAGCTATAAGGATATCAATAATGGCTCTCAGTGGGTTATTTTGCTTAAATTGTCATTCACAATCAAAGAATGAATGTATTAATGTTTAATATTCGAAATACTTTATTTTGACGATTTCTGTTTGTGTATTGACATAGGAAAAATACATCATGGCCTCAACTTTGCCTCTAGATCAAATGTATCTTTCGGAACCAGATAAAAAAACTGGGAAAGCGCAACAGTTACCAGCATTGGTGAGTTACTTCATACCATTATCAGAAAACTATCATGGACTGATAGAATTTCAGATTTGTTCTCTAATGCCTATCCTTTCTCCTTACTATCAATCCTTGAGTACTGTCCTGAAATCTGCAACTGTGCCAATAATTCAATTGCCCTTTCTTGCTGTTTTTGACTTTGTAACTCAATTTCACCTCTGAAAAATGTCATGCATTTTCTTCTTTCTTGATTGGCTATTGATTCTCTCTGCTATTTAGAGTTCAACTCAATCAAACCAGTGTATCTTATAATCTAGAAACAAGGAACTGCAGGTGCTGGTTTTCAAAATATAACACAAAGCACTGGAGTAACTCAGCGGTTCAGAACAGATTTCCCGACCCGAAACATCACCTATCCATGTTCGCTGGAGATGCTGCCTGACCTGTTAAGTTGCTTCAGCACCTAGCGTCTTTGCTTGGAATCTATGTCAGTCACCAATCAAACCCATTCTTGTAGCCGTAAGTGAGTCCTCCCAATACTGATTTGGATAGTAAAATCTCACCTCAAACTGGATTTGAGAGGCAAGCAGTTCCAATTTGGAAAGCCATGAGTCATTGATGGATATCCTAAACAGGCTTATTATTATGGCAGCAACTGTTTGTGTGTGGGTTGTAGGCTCCATAACAGCCTAAATGTCCAATGAAAACAATGTTTGGGAAGTGATATTATAGTTCATGATGTGGACAGTAATAAACAAACATCACACCGAACATAAATCCAGACATTCTGCAATACTGGAAGTAGATTTTTCAACAGATGTTTCATGTAATGATAACATGATGCAAAATAATATGAATACACAGCAAAAGAATATAAAAGTATATAAATACTGATTGGGTTACAACTGACTATTATGTAAAATTCTAGTCATTGCACTTTAGATTGTGAAGGTCCCTGAAAGGTACAGAAAAGAACATGCAGGCATGGTTTCAGATATGAAAAATTCAGTCTGTTAAGGGACCCAACCTAAAAAAAATTCAGAGATGTTGCTTAATCTGCTGAGTGACTACTCGGTATTATGTCTTTTATTGTAAAACAACATCTGTTTTTCCTTGTTCCTACATGACATTTTCAGGTATGCAGTTAGAATAGGGAAGCTGGAGTGATTCTCCTTGGAGCAAAGAAAGTTAAAGTAGGATTTGATGGAGTTCCTGGAGGGAAATTCTTCCCATTAACAGACATTTCATTAATCAGGTGATTTACAAACTGATGAGCAAAAGTCAGGATTTGAGGGAAATCTCTTTTAGGCAAAAGAGCTGGCATCTGGACCTCGCTAGCTTGAAGTTTAGTGGAAACTCACATGAGCACTGGTTGATTGTTTTAACCAAACTTGGAGACAGAGAATTGGAATCGACAGACTTGTTCCACAAAGAGAAGGTTGGACCATCCAACCATCTTTTTGATTGTGTGGTGATATAGCAGATTTACCTAAGAGTTGGTTTATGAAAGGATAATTTATTAATGGAGGGTGACTGATGCAGTCTGTATTTTTTCTTTTAAGTAAAATTAATGTATTCATGACTTTTCATTATGTCTGTATTTAAAACAAAAAAATTAACATTTCATCCCCAAAAAAGCATCCAAGCAGGAAAGAAGATTGTTACTTTGTGTTGTATAAACCTCCACCTCAAGATGACATGCCAGCTCTGGTGGAAGAATTTTTGGAACGAGCCAACTTCATTGCCAGTGATCTGGATTGGTTACTATCTCTTCCTCATGATAAATTTTGGTGCCAGGTAATATAACTTCCTTTCTACCTGAAAGTTAATGCCATTCATAGTGAAATGTCCCCCTAAATAAATGTTCATAAGCTCCTAATGCATAGAAGTAGATTTGGATCATTTGAATGGTCCTTCAAATGACCATTCAAATCTACTCTGCCATTCAATGATCTAATTTTCCCTCTCAACCCTTTCCCCTGTCTTCTCCCCATAATCTTTCACACCCTTACGAATCAAGAAAGGTAATGGAGATCCTAATTTTTTGGTCTTATTGATGGGAACAAGGCCTTGGTCATCGGTACATTATATAAAACTTGTAGAGGTAGACGCATATTGTGTAAAAATCTGCAGGCTTCTTGAAAAGTACAGTTTGAGGGATGTTTGATGCATCTTGGAATGTCTTTTTGTATTTCTGTACACATGGAGTGATGGATTAATATATGCAATTTAAAATGGAAACTGTCCCTGCAAGTTTGTCACATGGTCCCATTGTGCCCTTGCATTTGGGAAGGTGTTTTGATAGGCACAATGGAATACCATGAAAACCATTGTTTATTTTTTTTAATTTGAGCCGAAGAATTTGTGGTGGAATAAACTGATAGTAATTGTTGTGATAATGTAACTTTTTTTTGCTTGCTTTTAGGTTATTTTCGATGAGACTCTCCAGAAATCTTTGGACTCATTCTTGCGTTACACACCTCGTCAGTATGACGGATTGGAGAATTCAAATCTAGCCATAGCAGACATGCAAAAACGCCTCCATCGCAGCGTTTTCATGATTTTTCTTAGGATGTCCACTCACAAGGAGTCTAAAGTACCATAACTTCATTTCTTAAATAAATTGTTGGTTTTTCTATTCCATATGGAATGTTGATTTTGGCATATTAGGCATAACAAATAGAATTAATATCAGGCAATTGAAGATTTACAGGCTTATTATTGTTCAATCAAATATATTTAAAACAGATATTTAACCAAATGGGTTCAAAATCAAAAGTATCTTTTCTATAATATTTTATTTCTACTTTGTATTTTATTATTTTATGTACTTGTAACAGACATTTTAGACAAAAGCAAATGCTAATAATTTGTTGCCTTGGGTAGGGAAGTAAAACTTTCTGGAACCTGAAATGAATCTCAGCAGACATTAACTTTCTTCTGGTACCTTTATCTGTCACTAGTGTATTTTCATATAAATAACTTTCCAAACTTGTTTCATTCAGCTACAAAAAGGAAATGGGCTAGTTGCTTAACAGGGTCAGTGCTGTACAAACACGCTGATGTTTCTATATACCATTAACTGTACCCCCACAATCATGTAAATTTCTGAGAGATCTAAAACAAAGTTGCCTTAATCTTGCCTAAATTAAGTGTGATGGAAAATTCCTTTCTCACACAAATAAACAAATTCACAAAGTCTTGGAGATATTTTCCAAATAACCCATCTATCTTAAACGTACAGTAATATTAGTTGTACTCAACCTGGAGAAGGATAAGAATGCCAGGGAACTTGTGACAGTTAATAGAGATGTCTTGGAGTGAGTCCACATTACAGAAGATGAGGTACCAGTGGTGTTAAAACACATACAAGTAGATAAACCCCTGGTCTAGGGAAGAAATTGAAGAGCTACTAGCGAAGGTGCTTGTTTTATCAATAGCTATGTATGAGGTGTTAGAAAACTGGAGGGTTAGTTGCTCAAATCCTGTCAGATATAGAATGTACACAAAATTGCTGGGGAAACTCAGCGGGTGCAGCGGGTGCAGCAGCATCTATGGAGCGAAGGGATATAGAATAGTAGCTTGTTTGCCTACCATAATTACATTTAGAGCTGTATTAAAACTGCATGTACACCTGTACCACCTTATGTTGGGGAATCACGTGTTACTAGAACTATAATTTCTAAAATGAGATGATCACTTTGAAGTGAAGAAAGGTTGAAGGAATACAATTTAAAAGGTATGAACAAACCTTTGGGCAGCAATTTGACTAAGCTGTAGTCTGTCTTTTGGTGATCTATAATCAATCTGCAACAAAATCAAGCACTACATTTTTAATGCTAATTATATTTTGCCACGTGAAGTTGCACTACTGAAGCTATGTAAAGATTAATTTGTCAAAGAAATATAGAACTGAATAGCTCTATTGTCTAATTTTTAGGATGGCTGATACATGTAGGTTTAGATGAAAATATATATATATTTTTTTTCTTCTCTAATCTATTTTATATCTTCATTAGGAACACTTCATTACACCCAATGTTTTTGGAGAAATTATCTATGACGGTTTTCTCTTTGACATCCCAAAAGTCTTTGACTTGTGTATAATATTTGGAAAAGGAAACACTACTCTTCTTAAGAAGATGATTGGTTAGTTTGAAAGAAATGTAGAGCTTATTTTGAAAAGAAACTTTAAAATGATTTTCATCATGTTTATTTTCGACTTTAATTTTTTTTCTTATTCACAGGGAATATTTTTAATCAGCAGCCAAATTATTTTAATGATTTGAATGAAACAGTTCCCACGATCCTACAGGTATTGAAACTAATTTGTGCTTTCTGTATAGTTTAAATATTTCTCCACGCATTTTGTACATATCCTAGTAGGTTGTAAATTTGCAGTTGGCAAAATGCACGCAAACGTTTATAGTGTAAAATAAAGATGCATTTCCTGAAAGTTGATGAGAAATGTTGTTTCCAAGAGAGAAAAATTCATGTCCAACCCTGACTGGAGGCAAGAATATCACCTCTCTTCCAACTATAGACATTGTATGTGAAATGGAGCTATCAATTTCCTCTTTACCACCTTCTGACACAGTCCTTTGGTGAATTCTTAGATAAACATCTTACAAATGCTGTGATTTATCCTGAAAATGTCTAACACCTAAGGCCTCTCTAACTTGTGACATTCCTAACGTGGCTCTGCGAGTACTAAAACAATGAAAGTCCAAACTAATTGTCAATGCTGTAAATCCAAAATAAGAACAGAACATGCTGCAAATACTCAGCAGGCTAGAGTACATCTCTCTGTGGAAAATAGTCAATGTTTCAGGCTGGAGACTCTGCCTCTGGACCCCAACCTGAAACTTTGATTCTATGTCTCGTTCCATTGATGTGGACAGACATGCATTTACTGTTTTTGTACTGATCAGACTAGTCTGTGATTTACAATCTGGAGCATTGTTGTTGACACTGGGAAATGTATACCACGCATTAGCAGTTTCCTTCTCGACATTCTAATAATGGAAATGGTTAAACTGATGCCGTGGGTATAGAGTTCAAGATTGGAGTTGAAGCTGATTTATGAAACTATGTGAGATTTACTCCATAACTGCCCAAATTGCCTCAGAATACAAGACTGTGACATTAGTGTTACACATTCAACACTGAAATTCACTCCACATTTATACCACATGTCCTTAAGATTAGATAACATACGAAAAGACAAGCTAGACAAGCTAGACAAGAAAGACACATGCGTCATTCATATAGTGATTCTTTGTCATGTTTAAAATAGTTGAAACTAATGTTTTTAGTTTCTAAATTTATTAGTAACTAAATGTATTATTATTTTTTTCATTATTGTCAAGGTTTACAGTAGTATCTGTGAGAAGTGTGGCTTAATGTGCGAAAATCATTTCAATTGCCCACAAAAGATTGATGGCCAAACCAAAGTTTCGCCCATGGATATGCCTCTGCAGGTATTGCTCACATCATTGATTTAAAAAAAATCATAACTAAAATATGCTTTAGCTTTGTCAATGGAAAACAATCTTTTGCATGGAATCTCTTGTGTATCTTATGTTTTAATTAAGATGAATGAATGTAATTTTTGTATAAGCAATAAGAAATTGTTTAGATAAATTAATAGCACCAGTATTAGTTTATTGTTATGTGTACTGAAATACTGCGAAACACTTTGTTTTGCGTGCTATCTAGGCAGATCATACAATACACAAGTATAACAGGGCTCTAAATTTTAACTTTCGTGACCCATGTCTGGTATCTACTTGAAATTTGGCACAGATTTAGATAAAACATCATTGATAAGGGATTCATAACTCGTCAGTGCAAAATGTGGAACACTAATTAATTAAGCTAATTAGAAAAAGTAACAGCGCCTTCTTGTGCTCAATAATATATAGCTGTATGTGGGAACATTGAATACGGGACTGCCACAGAGGTCCCGGGTTTCACCGGCTCCTGAACCCGCCTAATTAATGGGTGAGGGCAGATCCTGTTTGTTCCCCAGTTCACTGAACCCCACTGACTGCCAGTGTGCAGAGTGGGGGTCACCGCCATAGTGGGACTGGGGCAGTGCCAGGCTGGGGGAAGGCTAAGGCATCTTCCACTGAGAGGAAATTGTCTAACCCTAACTCGCCCCCCCTTCCAGAGCTGCCCACGGCTGGAGCTGGAGCCGCTTTTGGACCGGCTGCGGGTTCCGTACGTGTGGCCGCTCAGCGCGTCCACCTCGGCCAGCCGCTCAGCGCGTCCACCAACGCGAACATGCCCTTCTGGATCATCAGCAGCAGCCTACCCGACGCCATGATTACACTGAATGTCAACATGGTGGGGAGCAGCACTGCCCTGCACGCCGCCCTGGCTGCCTTTAGCACCCCCATAGCACCAGCTCCGTCAGTCCGCCCGCTCGCTCGCTGCAACACCAGCCGGCTGACAGCCCGACCGATCCCTCACAGCACCCACCGGCCGGCAGACAGCCCGACCGACTGACCCTCTCTCTTCCCCCCTGCTGCTCAGCTTCGCCCAGGTCCGCCTTCAGCACCCCCATAGCACCGGCTCCGTCACGGAAGTCTTCAGAAAAAAAAATAAGCCTGCAGGCTGGAGGTTATCGGGTTACGGGCAGGATCTGGCCCGTGAGCCATAGGTTGCCAACCCCTGCCCTGACCTTAACCCTAACCTTCTTCATGTTACATTTTCAGTTATGATTTCTATAATATTTGTGCACAATATGCTATAAATACAGGTAGATACGTGATTTGGGTCACTAAATGAAACGAAAAAGCACCTCGACCCACAGTCTAGAAGTACAAAAGAGACAGTTAATAGCGCAGAATATATAACATTACAGCTACAAATAAAGTGCAGTTTTTAAAAAAAAAAGTATGAGTGCTGCAACTAGGTAGGTTGTAAGATTGGGGATACAGCCTTGGCATATGAGAAATCCGTTCAAGAGTCTGGCAACAACGGGGAAGAAGCTGTTCTTGAATCTGGTGGTGCGTGCTTTCAAACTTTTGAATCTTCTGGCCAACGGGCAGGGGGAGAAGAGAGTGACTGGGATGTGAGTGGTTCTTGATTACGTCGGCTTCTCTCCCAAGGTAGTGTGAAGTGTAATAATAATAATAATGGATGGGATTTATATAGCGCCTTTCTAATACTCAAGGCGCTTACTCAATACTCAAGTGTAGATGGAGTCCTGGGGAGAGCTTGTTTATGTGATGGACTGGGCTGCATTCACAATTCTCTGCAGTTTCTTATGGCCTTGGGCAGAACAGTTGACGTGCCAAATTAAACAATGATTAACAAAAATAATGAAAATGTAACATTTATCAGTTCTGGTTAAGTCTTAAAGCAGTTACAAAATATTTGTAATATTAAATGCTGAAATTTCAGTGCCTGTTCCTCAGAATTATAGATAAAACAGCAGAATTGTTGCACTTGTTACTTTGGTAACTATTAAGTTGCACACAGTAAACGTGGTAATCTACTAAACAAGTATCTTCTGAGAGGAGACCTTTTTTAGGGATTTGGGTCTTAATAATTTTGAAAATATATTTTTACCTGGTATGTAAAGCCAGTCAGATTACACTTATGAATAATGTTATGCCAAATTCTTTATCTTGTAGGAGTTTAAGGATATTTTGCTGTACCTGTGTGATACATGCACTACGCTGTTTGCATTCTTGGACATTTTTCCTGAAGCTAGTCGTATATTCCAAAAGCATGATTATATACAAAGGTATGGAAGCATACGGCATATTGTTTTTCTAGTCTACCACTTTGATTATATTAGAATTGTGATCTAAATAATAGCTACGCCTTGCTAATTTAAAACAACATGCACATACATGCAATCAAACAGCAAAAGATTGCAGATGTTGGAAATATGACATAAAAACAGAACATGCCATAAATACTCAGTGGGTCAGGCAGTATTTTCAAAATTAAAGGTATAAGTTGATGATCATTCATCAGATTTAGAACAAATTTGAAATTTTAAAGGACAAAGAAATGTGTGTGATAGTGTATATCAAAAGAGTAATGCAAATGTTGCTCTTTAAGAGAGGGTGGTGAGGTTCTTTTTAATACTGCTGATGTCTGAAGGGCATGTACCTCTTTCTGCAAGGCATTCTGTAAGGACTCCATTTCCAGTTTATGTGGCTACGGTTTGAGAGACTACATTTTCCACACTTGTGTCTCTGAGGTGACTTCCATGTCCATAATGCAGCTCTTCCACCTGATTGACAAGGCTCGCAACCATGTCTCTACATTTTGCCTCTTCTCCTCTTGCCCAAAGTAAGGGTTCTCCTTGTCCTCCAATGTGAGCTCTCATGTATTTCCTTCCTCTTTCAGAATCTCTCAATAATTACTCACTTGGTGATTCCTTGTTTTGCTCTTTCATTTCCAATAATACCCTCTTCTTTTCTTGTGGCACATTCCCAATTTGACTGTAGATGGTACAACGTGCACATTGGCCTATTTCCTTCACATCACCCAGGGACCTAAAACTCCCTTCCTGGTGTTGGCCAAGGGTGATCTTGAACTTCCTGTTTTGTCATAGATTCATACAGCATGCAACAGGCCCCTCAGCTCAACCTGTTCATACCGACAAAGATGCCCCATCTGTCACCGTCAAACTACATATCACTGCCACTCTAATCTCCCTGCCTTTGGCCTTTCACATTGTTCCAGTGACAACCAACTGAAGCACAGGGAACAGCGCATTATCTTTTGACCAGGCACTTAACTGTACAACAAACGAATGGTGCAAACTATTTTGGAGAACCAAAATTTCCAGTTTGTTTCAGAACTGTCTACAGGTTAACAACCTCTAACATTATCTTGGGTTTTCTCTCCACCACGTATGCTACCTGACGGCTGGCTGTTTACAACATTCTCTTTAATTTCACATTTCCTGCAATTGTTGTTTGGCATGCCACCGTGTCACACATTTTTTGGGCTGTAATTCACAAGAATTTTTCTTTTTTCCTAACATCGATCAAGGTCAGTGATCTGAAATATTAACTCTTGATTTTCGTTCTCTACAGGTTTGCCTAAATACTGAGTGTTTCTAGGATTTTCTGTTTTTATTATGCATCTACGCTTTTTTCTCTTTGCATTATTTGCATGCTCTAAATCGTTGCCCCTTTTTAAATTAAGTTAATGAATTATTCTCGTTCTTTTGCTAGAATTACTATTCAGTGTGAAATTATGTGCATTATGTAAGTTTTTTTTAAACGATGGTGGACTTTAGTGAAACGATCCACATCATCTCACCAAGTCCACCATCATTTATAATACATTTTCAACTTGACTGTGCCATCTTCCTTTGGGGGAAAAGCATATTTAGGATCAGTAAGTTTTTATAGACCAAAAGGTACAAGTAGTCACCACTAATCCACATGGGTCACATTGCCGGAGAACAAAGTAAGGCGTTTAATTTTTTTAGAGGTATCGGTGCATTGTACGGGCACAGCCCATAATAAAAAAAAGCACTGCATGAGATGGAAAACGTTTTGCTCCACTATTGTTTAGTTTTAGTTTAGTTTGGAGACACATTGCCCCATCGAGTCTACACCGGCCAGCGATCCCCACATATAAACACTATCCTACACACACTATCCTATAAACACTTACAATTATACCAAGCCAATTAGCCCACAAACCTGCATGTCTTTTAGAATGTGGGAGAAAACTGAAGATCGCTGAGAAAACCCACGCATGTCATGGGGAGAACGTGCAAACTCTGTACAGACAAGCAATCGTAGTCAGGATCGAACCCAGGTCTCGAGCTTTAAGTCAGTAGCTCTACCTCTGCGCCACTGTGACACACTTGTTAATGACATATTGAAAACTCGACCATGCCAACTTCCTTTGGGAAGGTGAGACTTGAAATAAAAAAATTATTCCACAAAAACTGCAGATGAAGACCTATTTTCTATTAGGCATGACACATTACATCAATACATTGTGATGCTACACTAGTGTCAATTTTTATTATTTGGTTTTATTGCAGTGGCAAAATATATTAATTGGCACACGTAAGCATGAGTAGTTAAGTATAATTTTGCACAATTGCAAATAATTAAAAATTAATATATATTGAAATATCTTTTTGACAATTCTCTTTTTTGCAGATTGGCCTCGTTTTATGAAGCAATTATCCCTGAACTAGAAAACACAATTAAACAGAGGCGATTTGAAGAAATTGGGTAAGTTAATTCAGTGATGGATTTGAGGTCTCTTGGGTTTGTGTCAGAATTTTTTCTTTTCTATTTACTTTATCTAAATTTTATTGAGCCATTATTCACCTTCAGCCTTTGCTAGGAGGGTTGAAATGTTCCCAACTTTCTAATTTTTATGAAATTCGGTGCCAAATTTATATCAACAGGCTGGACATTTTACTCTCACAATCTCAAAGAAATATCCGTCTTACTTGGCTAAGAGAACTGTTGGTGACTTGAATTACTGCTGGAAGTGTGAACTAAAATCTGATGTTCAACTTCAACATATAACTATGGGCACATTAAGTTTTGATCCTTATTTTATATTAATCAGATGTCTGTGATAGATTATTACCATTCACCAAGTAAACCTACAGTATTGATCGGTTTGACTGTGAATTGGTTATTTCATTTTATTTGCTTTTCTCTTGGGGCAGCTCAGTGGCGCAGCGGTAGAGTTGCTGCCTTACAGCGTCAGAGACCCGGGTTCGATCCTGACTGCGGGTGCTATCTGTGCGGAGTTTATATGTTCTCCCTGTGACTGTGCTCCGGTTTTCTCTCACACTCCGAAGACGTACAGATTTGTAGGTTAATTGGCTTCTGTAAAAATAAATTGTAAATTGTCCCTAGTGTGTGGGATAGTGCTAGTGTAAGGCGTGATAATTGATCGATGCAGACTCGGTGAGCCGAAGGGCCTGTTTCCATGCTGTATCTCTAAAGTTTAACGGTTTGATTAATTTTACATTAGAGATGGTACTGACTAGTGAAATATCCTGTTGCACAGACCCATGCAGATCAAGTATACTATAGTTATTTATGTACTAACCACTTCCACTATGCACTAATAGCCTGCTTTAGCCCTTATCCAACAAACATCCCTGCTGCCAAGTCTGAATATTTTTTACTTCCAGCACAACATAGCCAGCTAATTTATGAAGAATAAAGAGCAGCAGCAATTTGTGGTGTTTTTTTAATGAATCTAAACCACACATGAATAGCATTCATCTTCACAGAGAGGGTATAATCAGTGAAATAGGAAAATACGCATTTATTATTCAGTGGCCTCCTTGTGATTAAGACTAGTAAACTGAGCCACACTTTTAGACTCTTAGATTATTGAAAATATTGTTATCAACCATGTCATGGAAACCTAGATATAATAGTCCAGATTTACTGTATAAAGGAAGAATTAATTCAAGTTCAGATCATTTTATTACCCATCCTTCTGCTCTCCCTGCTCTTTCAATTCCCCTCATTTCCCAAAGTGTTAATATTTTATTTTTTTTACTTTTTCTTCAGATTGCAAAGTGATTTGTGGAGGAGACTTTCACACTCGAGGAAGAAAATTATTGAAACTTTTCATCACATCATTAATTTCAAGTGCCTTCAACCTATACTAGAAAATGGGTGTGGAAGCAGCAAATCTAATTTAATTTATATTTTAATTTAAATTTAATTTAATTATATTTTTAGAAAGCTTGTTGTGGTCATTCATAGTTAAGAGAATGACAAGCATGCTTTTCAAGTTGAAAGATGTTGAAGAATATTTTCTTGCAAGGTTGCAATTTCTTGCAAGGTTCACTAGACAATGGTCAGGGCTGTTTGTTTTAGTTATTATGCATTGGTTTGAGTGTCAAACGCATCATATTTTTTTGAGGCATTACTACAGAAGACATGTATTGTCTTGTTAGACTAGCGGGTCAGGCAGCACCACTGGAGAGAAGAACTGGTTGATGTTTTGGGTCAAGACCCTTTAACTATGAGCCAGGGGAGAGACAGACTAGAGATCTTGAAGGGTAAGGTGTGAAAATGACAGATCAAAGCAGACGATGGTCAAAGAAATGTGGAATGGTTCATTGTTGGCTGAGGCGAAGGTGACAACGAGGCATGCAATCAGTAAAATTAATCAGCCAGTGAAACTAATCGGAGAACTGGGGTGGGGACAGGACGGAGAGAGAGGGAAAGCACATACTGTATTATTTCCAAAGAAATTAAATCTGTAATCATGAAGACCCTGGAAAGACTTGTGCTGGCCCACCTGAAAAATATCACAAACCCCCTGGACCCCCTGCAGTTTTGAATACCGGGCAAATAGATCAGTGGATGACGCAGTCAACCTAGGCCTGCACGTCATCCTCCAGCACCTCGACAGCCAGGGAACTTATACAAGGATTTTGTTTGTGGATTTTAGCTCTGCATTCAACACCATTGTGCCAGAACTACTACAATTGCAAACTCTCAAAGTTGACTGTGCCTGAACCCCACTGTCAGTGGATCATTAACTTTCTGACAGACAGGAAGCAGCATGTGAGGCTGAGAATGCACATCTCAGACCAGCAGACCCTCAGTATAGGAGCACCGCAAGGCTGCGTACTCTCCCCTCTCCTTTACTCTCTCCACACCAATGACTGCACCTCCACAGACTCCTCTGTCAAGTTTACAGATAACACAACCCTGATTGGACTGATCCAGGATGGGGAGGAATCTGCCTACAGACTGAAGTGACACAGCTGGCATCCTGGTGCCATCGCAACAACCTGGAGCTTAATGGTCTTAAGACGGTGGAATTGATAGTAGACTTTAGGAGAGCTTCCCCTCCCCTCCCCCCACTCACCATCAACAACATCACAGTCAAATCTGTGGAGTCATTTAGGTTCCTTGGAACCATAATCTCCAGGGACCTTAAACGGGAAGCTACCATCGACTCCGCAGTCAAAAAGGCCCAACAGAGGAGGATGTACTTCCTGCGGCAGCTGAGAAAACACAATCTGCCACAGGCAATGATGGTCCAGTTTTATACTGCCATCATAGAGTCTGTCCTCACCTTCTCCATCATGGTGTGGTTTGGCTCAGCCACCAAGCATGACATCCGGAGGCTGCAGCGCATCATTCGATCAGCCGAGAGGTTGGAGGCTGTAACCTTCCCCCCCCATCGACGAACTGTACACTGCAAGGGTCAGGAAGAGAGTGGGTAAGATCATCTCTGACCACCCCCCCTCACCCTGGCCACAAACTCTTTGAAGCACTTCCCTCTGGAAGGCGACTCCGGACTGTCAAAGCCGCCATAGCCGGACATAAAAACAGCTTTTTTCCACGAGCAGTAGCTCTACTTAATAACCAAAAGTCTGTAGCCTCCTTTTGTTCTGGTATTTTAGTTCATTCTTCACATGTTTAAATTATAATGTTTTAGTTTTAATTGTCTAATGTATATTGTGTTACTTGCGAACAAAGCACAAAGGCAAATGTATACATATTTGGTTAATAAAATGTATTAAATTCAACGAACTCAAAATGATAATCTATATAGACTTTAGAGATTTTAGAGGGACAGCAAATAATCAGTGGGAACATATATGAGAATAGACAATTGAGTATATTTCAGTTAAATATGTATGTATGTATGTCTTGCAGTTTATACTTCTATTTTCCATAAAATGCGGAACTCCAAATGTAAATTTTAAATTTACATCTGATTCTCTACCTTATCAGATCCCTATAAACATTTAAAAAACTTTAAATAATCACCCTTCAACTTTTTGAATTTGAAAAGATACTGATCTAATTGTTTAATTATATAATTTATAATTTAAATTTTAGAGTGTTGAAGTGACACTGTACTTGAATTATGAAATAAAATAGTTTAGTATGAGGAAACTTGCATGAAATTACCTTTAGAAATGTCAAACAGTACTCTCGATAATTTATTGATGGTCCTTGACAAATTTGTTTTTCCTTTTGTGTAGATCTGAGCATAGTCTGACTTTTATAGAAGATTTCCTTCAAATCTTTACAGCTCTTCTACACCAAAAGAGGTAAGTGAGTAGTCAGACTGGAGAATGTTTAGCAAATATGAAAGCATTCAGACCTAATGATATTTTCAAGTAATTTAGATTATCACATATCTTAAAGCTGCAAAAGCAGTTGTTTGAGGTGCAATCTTAATTTGGAAGAAAAGCGAACCTGCCTTAGTGGAACCCTTAAATGTATTGTCAGTTGTAATGTAATGCCACGCAGCATTTAAGCCCAAGGTCTTGGACAGTGCCGGATTTACGTATAAGCTAAACAAGCTATAGCTTAGGGCCCCCACTTTCTAGGGGGCCCCCCGAAAAAATTGATGGGCCTCGAGGTCTAGGGGGGCCTCCGGCCAAGGCAGAACACCTACCGTTCAACTCTGGGCGGCCCCCCTCTCTATCTCTCTCTCTCTCCATCTCCCCCCGCTATCCGTGTCCGGGCCGCCGGGCTCTGTTCGCTCCTCATCCGCCGGCACGGCAGGCCGCCTTGCACATGCGCACAACCACGGCCAGCACATCATCGGCCGCACTGCGCATGCGCACTGCAACGGCAACTGGTCGGCGCTGGGCACTTTCTCCCTCGCTTTGAATTGTGGGAGATTTGACCGCCATGGCTGTCCGGTCGTTGGGGGCCTCACAAGTGGAACAGCTTAGGGCCTCTCTTCATCTAAATCCGGCACTGGTCTTGGATGTCCCTGTGTGTTCCTTTGGAAAAGTAATTTTATTGCCTACATAGCTTACACATCCAACAAAGTACAACCTTAACTGGTTTTTTTTTTGTTGCAAGAGAAGGGAAGGAAGATGTTGCACGGCATTTTTATACTATTGATTTATGCCAAGATGATTAATGACAGCTGTAATGAAGTGTATACCTGACCTGTTCTTAACTGGAAGAAATCCGACAATTTTGCAGACCAGTGAACACCATTGGCAACTGACCTAGATTATTTCAATATGATTGGAAAATACACATGCATTGAAAAAGTTATCGTTACTTTTGCTCAAAAAAGTATATTTGCAGAAATTCTTGTAAAAGTGTTCTGATATTGATAATAGCTGCATATTCCAAAGTGTACCAAATGATTCAGGTCAGTTATTTATTTTTAGTATTGTGAATTATGTGAAATCGGCAGCGAGAAACAGCAAGGGGAGAAACAGCATCCCCGTTATATGAATCAGAACTTATTCTTGCAAGCAATTGAAGTAGGCAAAAAACAAAGTGCCAGAGGAACTCAGCAGGTCAGGCAACATCTGTGGTGGGAATGGACAGACAACATTTCGGATTGAAATCATTTTTCAGACTGATGGAATAGAAATTTGTCCATTCTCTCCACAGATGCTGCCTGAACCGCTGTGTTCCTCCTGCTGTTCGTTTCTTGTTTAAGATTCCACCATCTGCAGTTTCTCATGTCTCTATGTCTGCAAGGTTTGATTGTGTTGCAACTTCAAATTTTATCATTGTTTGCACAGATTTCTGACAGACTATGATGAGCAGTTTCCAGTGGCTGATGATATCAGCCTTTTGCAACAGGCATTTCCTGCACTGTATCCTTTACTCTTCATAATAAGCTGCTTAAATGACAACTGGTTGGAAACAAACTGTTACTTTATCATCATTTTGTAGCAAGATTGATAAAAATGGCAAAAGAGCATGTTCCTTTATGGACCACTAAATTAGATCATCTATTTTTACAGATTTGCCAATAATCTCTAATGTTTTAATAGTCTTTAGGCAGAGTAATTCTAAATATTACTTTCCTCTTCATACATTTATGATTGAACTTATTTTGGTGCTGAGTGACTTAAAGGTACAGAATAGGCTTCTAACATAATGTAATTGAGAATTGTCATCTTTGAGTACATCCACTGGGTAAAATATGATTTAAATTCAGATGAGAAGCTATTTGTATGCAACATAATCTGATTAATAAGCCCCCTTAACATCCAGACTTTAAGGTTGTGTGTACAAATCAACATTCTAGAGAATGCTAACTAAAGAATAATCATGTAATTTTGAACAGTGACATGACTAACTGGATGAATTTTACCCTGATTAAGATTCAACATTAATAGCTAATGCATGGTATAAGTTGATTTTATCTTTTGTTATCTGAGCTCTCATGCAAGTCTTTCATTAGCTAGGGTCTCCACTACGTCTGCCCAACAAACCAAAGTTAACTGTTTAAGAAGGAACTGCAGATGCTGGAAAATCGAAGGTACACAAAAATGCTGGAGAAACTCAGCGGGTGCAGCAGCATCTATGGAGCGAAGGAAATAGGCAACGTTTCGGGCCGAAACCCTTCTTCAAACCAAAGTTAACTGACTGAATGTTCCCATTGTCTTGCATATTTACTGCAGTTGGAAGCACAGTTGGATTTTTAACAGCCATGGGGAAACAAGGAAATAGTGTTAACTTAAAAAAAAAAACTCTTTATTTCTTGGGCATTTTTTTAGCAACCCATGTCATGGTATTTGCTAGAAAACATCTATATCTGTAAGTTGTGTTGCGCAGTGAAAGATAAAATACTAATGTAGTTTAGAGTGCTGTCGTTAAGTTAGTAGTAATGGAGGTGTATGAATTATCTTAACAGAAGGTAAATTTACTATTGGAGTGGGTGGGGGAAGCAACAGAATTGAATTTCTATCTGTAGAGTTCCCATAACCCTTGACAAACAGTTGGGGGGAAATTAGCATGTGCAGCTTTAAATCTTCAGTTTTCTAAACGATTAACTATTTCTGCGTGCAATGGAATCCCATTGAAAGTGTCTTATTTATTGTAAGATGCAAGATAGACAAAAATGCTGGAGAAACTCAGCGGGTGAGGCAGCATCTATGGAGCGAAGGAATAGGTGATGTTTCGGGTCGAGACCCTTCAGACTGATGTGGGGGTGGGGTGGCAGGAAGAACACAGGAAGAGGCGGAGAGTGTAGGCTGTGGGAGAGCTAGGTAGGGGAGGTGAAGGAGGGAGAAAGCAAGGACTACCTGAAATTGGAGAAGCCAATGTTCATACCGCTGGGGTGTAAACTGCCCAAGCAAAATATGAGGTGCTGCTCCTCCAATTTACGGTGGGACTCACTCTGGCCATGGAGGAGGCCCAGGACAGAAAGGCCAGATTCGGAATGGGAGGGGGAGTTGAAGTGCTGAGCCACCAGGAGATCAGGTTAGTTAATGTGAACTGAGCGGAGGTGTTGGGCGAAGCGATCGCCAAGCCTGCGCTTGGTCTCACAGATGTAGAGCATTTGACACCTAGAACAGCAGATGCAATAGATGAGGTTGGAGGAGGTGCAGGTGAACCTTTGCCTCACCTGGAAAGACTGCTTGGGTCCTTGGATGGAGTCGAGGGGGGATGTAATGCGAAGTCTAGCATTTCCTGCGGTTGCAAGGGAAAGCACCAGGGGAGGGGGTGGTTTGGGTGGGAAGGGACGAATTGACCAGGGGGTTACGGAGGGAGCGGTCTCTGCAGAAAGCCGAAAGGGGAGGAGATGGGAAGATGTGGCCAGTGGTGGGATCCCGTTGGAGGTGGCGAAAATGTAGGAGGATTATCGGTTGTATGTGACGGCTGGTGGGGTGGAAGGTGAGGGCAAGGGGGACTCTGCCCTTGTTACGAGTGGGGGGGATGGGGAGTGAGGGCGGAGCTACGGGATATAGAGGAGACTTTGGTAAGAGCCTCATCTATAGTCAAAGAGGAGAACCCCCGTTCCCTAAAGAATGAGGACATTTCCAATGCCCTGGTTTGGAACACATCATCCTGGGTGCAGATGCAGCATAGACGGAGGCGTGGACCTCCGTCTACGCCGCATCTGCACCCAGGTTAATTTGTCCCTTCCCACCCATACCACCCCCTCCCCTGGTACTTTCCCTTGCAACCACAGGAAATGCTACACTTGTCGCTTTACCTCCCCTCTCAACTCCATCCAAGTAGTCTTAACAGGTGAGGCAGAGGTTCACCTGCACCTCCTCCAACCTCATCTATTGCATCCGCTGTTCTATGTGTCAACTACTCTACATCGGTGAGACCAAGCACAGTGAGTCCCACTGCAAATTGGAGGAGCAGTACCTGATTTTTCACTTGACCAGTTTACACCCCAGCGGTATGAACATTGACTTCTCCAATTTCAGGTAGTCCTTGCTTTTTCCCTCCTTCCCCTCCCCTTCCCAGCTCTCCCACAGCCTGCTGTCTCCGCCTCTTCCTTTCTTCTTCCCGCCCCCCCCCCCACCCCCACATCTGAAGGAGGGTCTCGACCCGAAACGTCGCCTATTCCTTCGCTCCATAGATGCTGCCTCACCCGCTGAGTTTCTCCAGCATTTTTGTCTAACTTCGATTTTTCCAGCATCTGCAGTTCTTTCTTAAACATAATGTAAGATGCATGTCAGTTTGCAGTTTAATTTGTCTTAACAAAAATCACAGTGATGAAACCAGGACGTCATACATCATCAAAGCCGTTGACAGTGCCTGGGAAGCTTGTAGCAGGATTAAACCTACCTTTTCCACTGGAAATTCTCAAATGTCTAATAAATCTGCTGCCTCTCAGGTTTCGGCTATAAATGGTGAAATGGACCAAGACCTTAGACAACCAGAATATGAAACTGAAGACTATGTGAGTTCCAAATGGAGTCAGTTTTAAGTTCTCTTGATGGCTTTATGAATTTATTTTAGGACCGTGCTAAATAGAGAAGGGAAGTAACTGGTAGAATATGATCTATGAATTAAGAATTAGCTGAAAAGAAAAACTTAGCACTGTTCTGAATATAGTATTGCATTGTTATTCGATAACTAAGAGTCAGATCAAAATAGAGTCCAGTGCGTTTAATTGTTAGATGGACACAGAAAGCTAGAGTAACTCAGCGGGTCATGCAACATTTCTATCACCGCTACATTGATGACTGCATCGGGGCTACCTCCTGCAGCCATGCAGAACTCATGGACATCATTAACTTCACTACCAATTTCCATCCTGCACTCAAATTCACATGGACCAATTTGCCCCTCCAATTTGCAGTGGGACTCGCTCTCCTTTCTAGAAATCACTGTCTCCATCACAACAGATAAGACTATCGACTGACATCTATTATAAACCCACTGACTCCAACTATCCAGTCTACATTTCTTCCCCCCCCGCCTCTTGCCAAGAATCTATCCCCCACTGCCAATTCCTTTGTCTATGCCATGTCTGCGCCCAAGATCAGGTGTTCCATACCAGGACATCCGGGATGTCCCCATTCCATAGGGAATGGGGGTTCCCCTCTTCTGTCATAGATGGCCCTCGCACGTGTCTCCTTGGTATCCCGCAGCTCTGCTCTTACATCCCCTCCCCTCAGTCGCAACAGGGACCTTTCACCCCTTCAGCCGTTGCATACAACACCTGATCCTCCGACATTTTCGCTAGCTACAATCGGATCCCACCACTAGTCACATCTTCCCATCTCCACCCCTTTCGACTTTCCGCAGAGATCGTTCCCTCCGCAACTCCCTGGTTAACTCATCCCTTCCCACCCAAACAACCCCGTCCCCAAGTACCTTCCCCTGCAACCACAGGAGATGCAATACCTGTCTCTATACCTCCTCCCTCGGTCCAAGGCCCCGACTGTCTTTTCAGGTGAGGCAGAGGTTCATTTGTTCCAGAGGTTCACTTCCTCCAACCTCATCTACTGTATCCGCTGTTCCAGGTGTGGACGCCCGTATATCGGCGAGACCAAGCGCAGACGGGGTGATCGTTTTGTTGAACACATTTGCTCAATTCCCCTTGGCCTATGTGATCTCCCGGTTGCCAAACACTTTAACTCCTCCTCCCCTTCCCATACTGACCTCTCTGTCCTGGCAGTCAGTCCTCCATTGTCCGAGTGAGGCGAAATGCAAATTGGACGAACAGCATCTCATATTTTGCTTGGACAGCTTACAACCCAGCGGTATGAATATTGATTTCTCAAACTACAAGTAAACCATGTATCTCCTCTCTCTCCGTCCCTCCCCCACCCTAGTCGTACTAGTTTTGCTGTCGACCTGTTGAGTTCACTGTCAAACTCGTTATCACCTACCCCACAGCCAACAATGGACCATTGTGGGCTCCACCTTTCCTTGGCCATCGTTGCTCTTTGTATATCTTTAATTCATTTGTTCTATATCTCTCTATTTCACCATCTAATTCCCTCTGGCCTGTTCCCACGCTGTACGACTGACTCTATGACGGACATTCCCTTCATTTCTTTAATTTACTTTATTTTTAATAGATGACTGCTGCTGTAATTACCCGTCCTGCCAGAGTCTGCATTGCTGTTGCAGGGGTGCAACTACTAGTTTCCATTATACATTTGTGTTTATGAATTTGTAATAATAATTGACATAGTACCTACATTTTTAATAACATCTGAATTTTAATAAGAGTTAATCTTAATCTAATTTTAATTTCAGTGACAACAAGGCCCAGTAAAATCTAATTTAGTTTGGCTTTAGTAAATGCTCGTGTTGTTTAGATTCAGATATTAAAAAATTAACTTGTAGAAATTAAAATTGCATTTTTCCATTTTGTTTTTACACGTAGGGTGCAGGTGCAGCTGCAGCAAAGGTAACAGGAATAGAACTGGAATCTTTAATTTCTCAAGTGAGGGATATTTTACCACACCTTGGGGAAGGCTTCATCCTTGAATGTTTGGAAGAATACAATTATGACACAGAAAAAGTAATCAATAATATTCTTGAAGATAAAATACCACCTTCACTTCAAAAAACAGACCAATCTCTTCCAAGGTAATTAAGTCTGGTAAAATCCAGTGGTTTACCTCCATTAAGTGCTGATGTGCATAATTATGGTTTTGATTGTTCTATGTTATCATGGATCAGTAAATTATCCCTAGTTTTTTTGGGCAAGCCCAAGATGATGTGTACTGGTATCCAATTAGTGATGCCCTGCAAAGAACAGATTTGTTATAGTGAAGGAAGGAACGGCAGATGCTGATTTCTACCGAAGATAGTCAGGAATGAGTGACGTTTCGGGACGAGACTCTTCTTCAAACCTGTGAACTACAGAAGAAAGAATCTGTCCAAAATCCATGGTCTTTACTGGCGTTCCCCTCGGAATGATTTGGTTTAGACATACATTCATTTTTAACCTTAACTTTAAGTTGTTATCATTTGGTGTACAACCTAACATCTGATCACATATATTTTATGGCCAAATATGTTTCCAACTGTGAAACCTTTCTTCTGGGCACGATTCATGTCCCAGCAAGAACTAGAATATTTAATATTGTTCACAGCAGCTTCTGAATATATTAGACTAACTGTACTATGTGCCTTCCACCACAGTGATGAATGCTGGAGTGGATGTTTGTGTTAAATCTTATTGTGTATTGTGTGTTTGTTTTGATTTTCACTGCATTTATATGTGTATGTGACGAATAAAACTGATTGATTGATTGATTCATTGAAGTGGAGATGAGGAACAACAAATGCTGGAATTTTGAGCAAATCACCAAGTGCTGGAGGAACTCGTTGGCTCAGGCAGCATCTGTGGAGGGAATGAAATGGCAGCTTTTTTGCATCGGACGAGAGGGTTTGCCTATCCAGACTAGTGTTTTGTAGTCTTTCTGATTCTCACACCCCAGAACATGAGGTCTATCAAATTCAAATAATAAAGCTTGTTTACAACTTGTGTTTGCTTATTTTATATTTCATTAGATACAGCTCATAGAGTGAATGTGATTATCAGGTGTTTATGTGTAGTCAGTTTAAATCTGTCTGAAAACAGTTTTTAGTTCATCATTTGTCATTAATATCAGTAAACTTCCAGTGGGGGCGCCGTCGAGTATGGCTGCCCAGCCTGCAGCTGTTCGTCCTTTCACCCTTTTTTAATTTTTAGTATGTTAAAAGTTTTGTTTTGGAGATCTTGTCTTTTTATGTGGGGGGGGAGGGGGAAACTTTTTTCTCAGTCCCTACCTGGTCGGAGATGCGTCTTCGCCCCCACCTCGCGGCCTACCACCTGGACTGGAGCGGCGTTTCCTGCCGGGACTAGCCAGAATCTTCAGCTTCGGCGGCGACGCAGCGCTGAAGCACCATCGCGGAGCGGGCGATGCCTTACCGAGGGCTGCCATGTGGTAAGCTCCGGAGTACTGAGACCGCTGGCTCCAACATTGCGGAGCTGT
The DNA here is from genome assembly GCF_010909765.2 of Amblyraja radiata. Classification (NCBI taxonomy): domain Eukaryota; kingdom Metazoa; phylum Chordata; class Chondrichthyes; order Rajiformes; family Rajidae; genus Amblyraja; species Amblyraja radiata. The sequence continues at coordinate 11,964,944 of NC_045980.1, read as the reverse complement.
GGTTGCGGAGCGTCCAGCTGCGGGCGGCGCTGACTTTGAACACCGCGGAGCCAGGGATCTTTCGCCGAGATCGCCAGTGCTGGAGCTCCGACCAGCGCGACCTGTGGACTTCGGGAGCCGCGGTCTCCGGTAGCAAGTGGCCGCTCCAGACACTCCAAGCCGCTGAAGAGTGTTCTTCCGTCGCCGGAGCTTCATCAACCGGCAAGAGGGCCTGAAACATCCGGCCGCCGTTGCAGCGACTGCGGAGGCCTCAAATAGGTCCCGGCCATGGGGTGAACAGTGGGAACCATTGTGGGGGGATGTTTTTATGTTTAATGTTAAATTCTTCTTTAATGATGTGTTTTATTTTTATTGGTGTGCTGCAAATGGCAACTCAAATTTTACTGCACCAATTGGTGTATGTGACAATAAATGTCCTTTGTAAACATTTAGTAGATACTGGAATTTCTGTACTTGGTATATTTTACTTCTGTAATCACACTTTCATTAACTCAATAGCAAAAATGCTTTGGTTCATTATATTTCCTGAAGACACAAAGCCTCAATCATGTTATTCCTGCCTGCATCTGGCAATCAACCCCTCTTTGCCTGGATGCATCTATCACTCATCAACTTTTACGCCGTCCCTTCCTCAGATCTCAATCTTCCAGCTATCTTCCCTCTACGGCATTAGTCTGAAGAAGGGTCCCGACTCAAATCATCTTCTATATATTTACCTCCACAGATGCCTCCTGATCTACAGTGATCCTCCAACGGTTGTTTACATTAATAAGTCAGTCAACCTGAATCAGTTGACTCTGATAATATTTGTAGCATGGTACCAGTATTGTTTAAAAAACATTCTTTGCTTCACCATAACCAATGCTACATGGTGTTCTCATGCAAATAATTTTGTGAAATTTTCACTGGGTCATTTTGTGATGACATATGGCCAATCAAAAGAATACGGATTGGTTTAAAGCTCTGTTCTTTTCCCCATACACCCTATATTCTTCTGAAGCTTCAAAGGAATTTTCAAAATCTGTGGCATACCATTGAAATGGAGATTGCATATTTTGAATTAAATTATCTTGATGCCTATTATTTAATGTGAGGAGCTCCAGAAAATTGTTTGTGGTGGTGATTTATCTTTCATTTGTGCTGTAAACATAATTAAACAAGGATATAGCACATTGATCTCAAGATTTAAGCTTGCACATTCTTCACACCTCAAAGTCGTGCATCTGAATCCAGTTTTGCTTTTTCCCTATTTTATATATATATATATATATATTCCGAGAAGTTGATTTTCCATTTGAATTTTTTGTCTATCATTTAAGATTTAAATTCCATTATTCTGAATTTATAATGTTTGCTGGTGTTTAAATGGAAAATATGTCCATAATAAACTAAAACCAGTCATCAGTTGCCGAATTTGTTCTTGGAATATTTAATATAATTTTGTAGTCTGAAGTGCAGATTGTCATATTCCATGAGGCTAAGTCTAACAGTTGACTGTATTTTGCTTTCATTAGGAAGGTGAAACAGGATGAGGAGTCGGTTCTGTCAATGAGACGAAACGTTTTTGACTACGATGACTTTGATGTTTACAACAGAAATGCTGTAGACCTGAGCAAGATCTGGAAAGGCAAAAAGTGAGTTTGGCATTCCAAATCAAAATGTAACCGTTAGTAGTAGTTATCGATGTGCTGCATTGAATCTTTTGTTTTAGCCAGTCTCTTTGTACTTTTAATTTAGAGGATTAAGATGAACCAACAAAATACATTGTACATAAAAAGGATTAAATGTTATTGTCCTTGGTTGCTCAGTGATTAACTGCACACCATATAATTCACAGGCTTGACTATGTATCTGTATTTTCAATTTATTTTTGTACTTGTTCTCCAGTGGGAAATTGAAGTCTAAGCGGCACTACTCTGAATAACCAGTTCCCAAGGGAATAGAGGAAGGAAATGCGTTTGTGTTTCAATTAAAAAATCAATACTTATTTGTTTTTACCTCCTTGAAAACATAAGCATGTTGTTTAGTTTAGAGATACAGCGTGGAAACAGGCCCTTCGGCCCACCGAGTCCAAGCCAACCAGTGATCCCCCCACATTAACACTATCCTACACACTAGGCACAATTTACACATGCACTGCCAATTAACCTACAAACCTGTACGTCTTTGGAGTGTGGGAGGAAACTGAAGATCTCAGAGGAAACCCACGCAGATCACGGGGAGAAGGTACAAACTCCATGCAGACAGCACCCGTACTCGGGATTGAACCCGGGTCTCCGGCGCTGCAAGCGCTGTAAAGCAGCAACTCTACTGCTGCGCCACCGTGCTGCCCTTTTAGCTCCTAAACTACACAATTCCTTTTTGCTATCTTAGTTGTGCATCTCTACTGAAAGCTGTTGAAAGCACTGCTGTAATTTATACTTGCAAATAACTGCAGTAAGTTGTAGCTCCCCAAATGTACTGTCTAATATTTCTGTCCCCCAGCCAAGTTTCTGTTTGCACCTCATTACTGACACGGATTACAATCATTAAATATATCTGATGCTTTCTGTTTTCAGTTTACCTTATGGCTATTAATCTTCTGCATATAGGAATTTTAGTTCTAGTGGAATCAAGGTTAGTTCTTAATAAAGAATTAGTCTCATTCCTTGAGGAAAAAAACAGGAGACGTTGAGACCTGATAATTGCTCTGTACATTTTGCTCGTCATTAGATAATGGGCATAGGTTGTTGTGATACTTTGTACATCTTGTGTGTCTTATAAATTCTTCATATAAAATTATAGAATATTTATTCTGGTAGAATCAGAGAGCTATACAGCATGGAAAAAGGCCGAACTTATCCATGCTAATCAGGTTGGCATTCTGGATTAGTCTCATTTGCCTGCATTTAGCCAATATCCCTCCACACCCTTCCTCTCCATATATTTGACCACATGCTGGTTGTAAAAGAGCTACAAAGCCTCATCCCACCAAGCAGTGTCTGGTGCATACTGAGGCTGATTACAGTTCTTCAACTTCACATCTAAGGACTTGGTTAAACTGAGAGTTTCTGCCTCGACATTCTTTAAGAATATGTGGACCATACTCCAACTACACTCTGGTTGAAAAATTCATTTGCTCCTCTTTCTGTAATCCTTCTATTATTTACATTAAATATATATTTGTTTATTGCCTCTTTGCAAAGTGAAACGGTCCCTTCCATGCATTTTCATGTGGTTCCAGAGCTGTAGGCATATTACTTAAACATTGATCTGTGGAGAATAAAAGTAATCAATGGTTAACATTTGCTTGTTAAGTTCCACCTATTATGTTCAATTCTGAACACCGGACACTAGAAAGGTGGAATGTTTAGAGATTTGCTAAAATTGTCCAAGAACCAGTGATCTTGTAGAAGCCAGATTATTCTCCTTTGAGCAGATACATGAAGAAATATTTTATAGAGGTGTCCAAAATTGTATATGGTATTGAGATGGTTCTTAGACAGTGATCGCGATCGAGAATGATTTGTCTCCACTCACATTCTGAGATTTCTGAAGTAACTGATGAGACCATTTGTAGAACTTCAAACTCTTCTAAACATGGTGCAAGAAATGTCTGATGATAGGTGGATGATCAGGTTTTGAAGTGATGCAGCTCTTCTATTATCTGCATTGGGCTTCTGTGTGCTTCTAGTACACGAGCTCCAGCTTTTCAGTACCATCCCTGATGCTGCTTACTTTTGTCATGTGTATGGATTTCCGCAGGCTGGTGGAGATGGAGGCTGCGAATTTCCGTGAAGCATTTCCACTGTCCAATTGTAATCTCTTGCTGTGATGAAGTTGAGAGTTCTGTGCTTGTTTGTAGTCTGATATTGGGACGGCAAGAACACTGAGGTGAGGTTGACCTGGAGAGGACAAGAGGATACTGAAGGTACACAAAATTGCTGGGGAAACTCAGCGGGTGCAGCAGCATCTATGGAGCGAAGGATACTGATGTTGGTTTGTAGAAACAAGGATCTGTAGGTGCTGGCTTATTAAAAAAAGACACAAAGTGCTGGAGTAACTTAGCAGAACATGCAGCATCTCTGGAGAACATGGATAGGTGACATTTTGGGTTGGGACCTTTCTTCAGACTGATTGTGGTGGTAGGGGAAGCTGAAAGAGAGGGGATGGGCAAAGCCTGAAAAGTGATCGGCAGATCTAGGTGAGGATGGGGGGATGGTGGTTTGGATAGTTGGACAGAGTTCAGATAGTTGGACAAAAGCCAGAGATGAAAATACTAAAGGTGTGAGACAGGATAGGATAGTTGCAAATTGTGAAGCCAGAAGAAGAAATGTAGGTGGAAGGGGATAGCGAGGAGAGAAATGTTTTCAAGTCCATGTGGAACCCAGGGTGCAGAAGAGTCCAGGCCCGAAACGTCACTTATTCATGTTCTCCAGAGATACTGCCTGACTGCTGAGTTGCTCCAGCACTTTGTCTCTACTGAGATTTGTCTGCTTAAACTGCAAATGGATGTGGAGAATCTTGTGAGGACAACATTGGTGGTATCTCTGCAGTGTTTTGAGGTGCACATTGTAGGCAATCCATGTTCAGAAGGACAGATCACTGCTGCCCAATAGCTTGCAAGCTACTAAATTATTTTTTACACGCACATATCACAATGTTACTGGATTTATTAAATACAAAATATATGGTCAGTTTTTTGAAAATATCATATTTTTCTTATCTTTACAGAAAAGGAGAAGACGCAAAAACCCTACTTGATGATAAGACTCACATTACACAACAAAAGGAAAGATATAATGCCTACAGAATAGTCGTGGAGAATGTACCAGTGGATGATGCCCAGTTTTATGGGGATGACTATGATGATGAATATGATGACACATATGATGTTAATCAAATTGGAGCGAATGATGTGGATCCTGATGACGAACTGATCAGCAGAAGGTAGGATGAATGGCGATTTATTAAAATAAATATGATTGATATATTATAGGGAAATATAAGTTTATTTTTAACGTTACCAAATGTATTTCTGACTGTTTTAATATAAAAACGGTTGTATATTACTAAACTATTCGAATATTTGATTGTGGTTTTCAAGATTACACGTTGAAATTTATTTATTTTATTTTTTATTTTATTATTTATTTCGAACTGAATAAAAGAATAAAAAGCAAGTGTGAAACAGCATACAAAAAACAAAAAAACAAAAAAATTATTCACAGACATTCTTTGTTTAGCAGCATGCTTCACTGATACACTTTATTTAAGATTATGCAAGATGGACTAATTAGAATATCAGTAGAATTTCCCTTCAGTGTGTTCATACGTTCATATTCTCTGTTGTGGGTATCATTCCATTGACCTGTTCAAAGTGAGCATGGAATGCATTGAATTCCTTGAGGAGGAACGCATTGTTGCCAACAATACTGCTTGGCTTCACTTTGCACAACTGTTATAGCATGCAAGCTTTGTCACAATTATACAATACAATACAATACAATTCAATTTATTGTCATTTGGACCCCTTGAGGTCCAAACGAAATGTCGTTTCTGCAGCCATACATTACAAAACAAAAAGACCCGAGACACAACAGTTTACACAAACATCCATCACATCGTTGTGATGGAAAGCAAAACAAACTTATCTCTCCACTGCACTTTGCCCCCCATGTCAGAGTCAGAGTCAGAGTCAAAGTCAAAGCTCCCGGCTGGCGATGGCGATTGTCCCGCGGCCATTAAAGCCACGCCGGGTGATGCAAGGTCGCGCACCGGGTCTTGGTGTTAGAGCCCCCGGCGTGCGCTCGCAGAGTCCCGCGGCCATTCCAAGCCACGCGGGGCAATGGTGTAAGGCCCCGCTCCAGGTGCTCTTCAACCCCGCAACTTGGGCGGGAGAAGTCGCCGTTGCGGAAGCCCCGAAAAGCGGTCACCCAGCAGGGACCCGCGGGCTCCCGGTGCCGCCGTCCGCCAAACCCGCAGTTGCAGCCTCCGCAACTCCGGAGGTCGGGTGGCAGCAGTGCTCAACCACAGCTCCACCCGCTCCGGACTCGGCCAGCCCCGTGACGGTGAGTAGTCGGCAGCTCCGCAGCTGGAACCCCAGGTCGTTCCTGTTGGAGGCCGCTCCACGTTGCAGCCCCAACGACAACGGAGACCCGACAAAGAAAAGGTCGGGTCTCCCGTGCAGGGGAAAGATTTTAAAGTTACCCCCTCCCCCCACACACATACCCCAACAAAAAAAATAACAAAAACTACATAAAAACGAGACAAAAAATAATAAAACACAGACGGACTGCAGAGGCCGCTGCTGACGAGAGTCGCGCCGCCTGTGTACCTGTGTGGTGTGCAAAGAGCCCAACCCATATCCCCCTAAATCATTCCTATCTATGTTCCTGTCCAAATATACTTTAAATGCTGATATTGTACCTGCCTCACTACTACATGGCAGTTTGTTCCATGTCCCCACCGCTCTTTGTGTGGAAAAAGTTGCATCTCGGGTTCCTATTCAATCTTTCCCCTCTCACCATAAACCTATGTTCTCTAGTTCTTTATTCCCCTACCCTGACCAAAAGGTTATTTAATTCACCTCATCTATTCCCTCATGATTTTGTACACTCTATAAGATTGCCCCTCAGCCTCCTACTCGCCAATGAGTAAAGTTTTAGCCTGCTCAACCTTTCCCATTAGCCAGGCGCTGTGTCCTGACACCATCCTTGTAAACCGCCTCTGCAATTTTTTCAGGTTAAAGCATCTTGCCTATAGCAAGATGATCAAAACGGAACACAATATTCCAAGTGTGGCCTTATCAACGTATTTTAGCAACAGACCAACTTCTATACGATTCCCTGACTTATGAAGACCAGCATGCTAAAACATGCATTCATCACCCTATCTACCTGCAATGTCACTTTCAGGGAATTATGTACTTGCACTGCTAGATCCCTCTGCTCAACATAACTCCTCATAACTGTTCACTATGAAGGTCCTGCCCTGGTTTGACTTCCCAAAATGCAACATCTCACGCTTATCTGAATTAAACTCTATTTACCATTCCTTGGCCCACTTGATTACAAAGATCCCTTTGTAATTCTTGATAACCATCCTTACTGTCTATGATGCACCTATTTTAATGGCATCTGTAAACTGACTAATCATGCCTTGCATGTTGCACTTTGCTCATTATATTTGCAGAAATCATATTGCCATATTTCCCTAGATAAGATTAACAAGGATGTTGCCAGAACTTGAAGGGTTGTGCTATAGGGAGTGTTTGGGCAGGCTAGGACAGGCTAAAATCATGAGGGGAATTGATAGGGTGAATGCAGTCTTTTACCCAGGTTTGGAGAATCAAAAAAAAAGAGGACATATTTCAAGCGAGAGAGGAAAGATTTAATACAAACATGAGGGGGCAAACTTTTCACTCACATGGTAGTGGATAAATGGAACGAGCTGCCAGAGGAGATAGTTGTCAAATACCATAACAGCATTTTAAAAGACACTTGGACAGGTACATGGAGAGGAAAGGGTTAGGCGGAATATTGACCAAACACGATCAAATGGGACTAGCTTAGATGGGACATCTTGGTTGGAACGGACAAGTTGGGTAAGACTGTGCTTTTTATTATTTTAAAAGTGAACATGTAGATTAAAACTCTGGCATTCACAACTAATTCACAAAAAAAAGAGGCTTGAATCATCTGCGCATTTACCATAATCCACTCTTGCTTTCCACAGACCATTTACGATCCCTCGTGTTCTGCGACAGAAAGAGGAAGTGGAGGATGAAGAGGAAGCTGAGGAGGAAGTGTCAAAGGTAACACAAAAGGTAACACAAATTAGTTACACCAATGAAGTTTAATTTGTTAGGGTTTAGCCTGTTTACAGAAGATAATGCACAGACATGTATTGCATTATTTTACGGAGTGGTGCTTGGACGGTGCTGCCAGGGGTAGTGGTGGAAGCAGATAGAATAACAAACTTTGAGTAATTGAGACTGACACACGAACAGTCAGGAAATGGAGGATATGGATCTTGTGCAGGAAAATGTACGGTTTAAATTAGCATTATGATCTGCACAGACGTTGTGGGCCGATGTTCCTGTTCCTGTGCTGTACTGTTCTATGTAAATCTCTCCTTATAGCTATCACACACAAACCAGACTTTGTTTTGGTGAACCTCTTCTGCACCCTCTCCAAAGTCTCCACATCCTTCCTATAGTGAGGTGACTATACACAATACTCCATAGTATGTCACCAAAAAATCAACTTCACCTTAAAGCTAAGATGTTTTAACTTTAAAGCAGAAGAATTTGTAACTAATTCAGTCATAATATTTGAGGATATGAAGTTCAAATACGTGCAGATTTTTGGCATTGACATATTTCTGATGAGGTAATCCAATGAGGTTTTTGTTTCCCTTGGGAGAAAGAAAGAAAAGTGTTTCTGTCCAGCTATTTTGCTCTGATTAAATGGGACAACTAAATTAAATTTCTGCTCCAGAATATGTACGTGATTGTGGACCCTTATCTCTGTGATTCGAGTGAACCTCCACTCTTCTCTCCCCAAAGCAAGGACCGTGAGATCAGGGAGGGACTTGCTGATGTTCGAGGGCATGTTGATATCAAGAAAGATGAATTTATTTTTGAAGAAAACTCAGATGGATGATCCCTATGGCGAGATGGGATCTACACAGATATTGTGAGAGACTAAATTGCTGGGACCGTGACAGATTTGTACATCCATTTTAGCCACAGCTGTTGTTCCTTTGTTTGAGAAGGGCAATAGGAATAAATCAGGAAATTATAGACCAGTGATCCTTCCTTCAATGGTAGCAAAATGATTGGAGATGATTCTTGGAGATAAGATCTACTTGCATCTGAAATCATTTGTTAGAGATAGTTGGCGTAGCTTTTGTTGGGGGAAATCCTTCAAACTTGATTGAGTTATTGGAGGATAATCGATGAGAGTGTGGCCTTGGATGTTGTATACATGAACTTCAGTAAAGCATTCAACAGGGTCCCACACGAAATGTTGTTGCAAAAGATTAAGGGTTATGTGATCCGAAGTGAGTTGGTAAACTGGTTTCCAAATTGGCTTGGCTGTAGAAGATGGAGGACAGTGTTGGAGGGGTGTTATTCTGACTGGAGGCCTGTGATCAGTGGTATCTGAAGGTATGCGAAAGCGTGCATGAGGTTTACCAGGATGCTTCCTGGATTAGGAAGTATTAGCTATGAGTGGTTGGCCAAATTTAGATCATTTTCTCTGAAGTGTCAGAGGCTGAAGAACAACCTGATAGAATATATAAAATTATGAACGACATAGAGCATAGATAGTCGGTCTTTTTCCCAAGGTGGAAATGTCAAATGTTAGATAGGCAAAGATTAAAGGTGAAAGAGGGAAAGATTAAAGGAGATTTACAAAGCGTTTTTTTTAAAACTCTGAGTGGTAGGTGCCTATAATGTGCTGCGTGAGGAGGTGATTGAAGTAGATAAAATATCAATGTTTAAGAGGTACTTAGACAGGCACATGAAGAGCTAGGTGGGATTAGTTGTCTTTGGCATCCTAGTTGGCAGAGACATGGTGGGCCGATGGGCCTGTTCCTGTGCTATACTATTCCATGTTCTGTGCTCGAAGCCTTAATGGTCTTCCAGAAATGTAGTTAATTATTGAAATATCTTAATTCATAAATGTGAATTAAATGTACAAATGAAAAGACACTAAGCATAAAATGAAACACCATTTTCCTGGTTTAAGTTGTAACAAATTTGTGATTGTTTAATTACAAACATCCACTGTGCTGAGCATAAAGATTATATCAGATAATGTAGCTAATTCTTAATAGAATTCTAATCCATATAAAACCATTATTTAGAATATTGCAGAAAGCGGAAACCTGAAGTAAAAGCAGAAAATAGGATAGGAATAGTTTATTGTCACATGTGACTAGGCACATTGAGATTCTTTGCTTGCATACACAATATATACAAATAGCAGCTACCTACGGTGAAAATGCTGGAAATACACTGCCTGCCAGCATGTTAGCTGACCCGCTGAATACAGCAATTTGCCATTTTACTCCATTGTTCAGATTGTTTGAAAATGAACGATCTTCATGAACATTGCCTGCAAGTCAGGAAAGATCTGTTTCTGTGAAGGTAAAAAGAATGCTGCTTGAAAAGGCTGGAAAATGTGATTAATGTGTTGGTGTCATTTCTAGGAGGAAGGACTGAAGAGGGATCTATTTGTGCAGGACCCAGCATTGCTGAGGGAAAGGGCTGAGGCAAGACGTGCGACTTTCTGTGCCAGAAAAGGGTAAGAAGCGGTGGCAGCAGAAAAATATGTTTATTTTTCGTGTTCTCTTACTAGTTTGTCCTTTTTTTTTTAATGTTTGTTATTTTTTAATATTTACTTTTGCAGAAGACTTTATCTTTTTATTTTCATGTGAAATTTCCTACATAATTAAAAGATTATGCCCCATTTTAAAGTGATTAGTTTTATTTGAGTGGAACAAACCAAGTGTAGCATGAGAATTTTGAATGGTTCCAAAATCCAGAAACCAGAGTCAAACTTTGAATATCTCTAAAGATAAACACAAAACGCTGGAATAACTCAGCGGGACAGGCAGCATCTCTGGATAGAGGGAATGGGTGATGTTTCGGGTTGGGACCCGTCTTCAGACTGAGTGTCAGGGCGGAGGGAGACACAGGGATGAGATCAAAAGGGGACAAAGCTCAAAGAAAATGTAGAATAGCTCATTGGTAGCTGGAGAAAGGTGACAATGAGGCACACAAAGATAAAAGTTTAATCAGGAGGACAGTCAAATTTGTCGGTGAACTAGGATCGGGGGAGGGGGGGATGGAGAGAGAGAGCAAGCAAGGGGTACTTGAAGTTAGAGAAGTTATTTATTTGTACCGCTGGCTTGTAAGCTGCCCAAGCAAAATATGTGGTGCTGTTCCTCTAATTTGCGTGGGCCTCAATCTGACAGTGGAGGAGGCCCAGAGCAGAAAAGTCAGTATGGGAACGGGAAGGGGATTTAAAGTGTCTAGTGATCGGGAGATCATGTAGGTGTAGGAGGACTGAGCAATCTTTCTATTTTTATAATTTATAGACTTAAAATCGGTGCCTAACTCAATACTCAGTATTCATTCCCGTAAATTCATTCCTATATATGAGAAATAGTGAATCATTAATGACTGCTGCAGTGCCAGGTACCTGGTGCAAACCTCCTCCCTGTGCACGGCATAAGTTTTGGTTGATTATTGCTATGCATACCGAGATACAGTGAAAAGCTTTATTATCTGATTAGATTGGATAGCATGCAAAATACTGTACATTAGTACAATCAAGCCAATAAGGAATACAAAAGGTAGAGTAGAGAGAAAGATGCCAGTGCAGAATATGGTTCAAAAGGACAAAAGTGCTGGAGTAACTCAGCGGGTCCAGGTATCATTTCAGGTTGGGACCTTTCTTCAGTCTGAGAGACCCATCTTATGTCCAGAGATGCTGCCTCACTTGTTGAGTTACTCCTGCACTTTGTCTCCTTTTGTGTAAACCAGCATCTACAGTTCCTTGTTTCTTCAGAATGTAGTTCTGGTTGTGCCAGGAACGTGGTGCAAACCCCTGCCTTCTACACTATGTCAGGAGCCTGGTGCGAACCCGGACCTGCGTAATGGTGTGCACGGAACCTGGTGCGGTCCTCTTCCCTGCTCACTGCTGTTCCTGGAACCTGGTTAAGAGCGTAGAGCTCTACTGATGACCCTATACTAACCACAGTTAAGCTTGTTTTTAACATCGACAAATCTCTGGGTTGGGGAGAGATTGCAGCTAAACAATAAAAACGGGAGACTGTATTCCAATCAGAACTGATGTGAGAGATTGGAATGTCTGAGCAGTTGTCAATACATGATGCAGCAGCTGCGTGTCCCCAGCCCTGAACCCCACATTGCAGTGTTCACTGATGCCCCCACTCACCTCCAGCTTGTCCAGCATTAGCTCTCATGTACATTTATATTTTATTTATATTTTTATTTTTATATGCTTTCATGTCTTGATGAAAAAATGCATATCTTTACAAAATATGAATTAAGATACTGTAAAATTAGTTGAAGGTGTCATTGAAGGCAGGCAGTGACTAGTGGGGTACCGCAAGGCTCGGTGCTGGGACCGTAGCTATTTACAATGTACATTAATGATTTAGATGGGGATTAAAAGTAACATGAGCAAATTTGCAGATGACACAAAGCTGGGTGGCAGCGTGAACTGTGAGGGGGATGCTATGAGGATGCAGGGTGACTTGGACAGGTTGGGTGATTGGGCAGATGCAGTTTAATGTGGATAAATGTGAGGTTATCCACTTTGGTGGCAAGAACAGGAAGGCAGAATGGTGTCAAGTTGGGAAAAGGGGAAGTACAACGAGATCTGGGTATCCTTGTTCATCAGTCACTGAAAGTAAGCATGCAGGTACAACAGGCAGTGAAGAAAGCAAATGGCATGTTGGCCTTCATAACAAAAGGAGTTGAATATAGGAGCAAAGAGGTCCTTCTGCAGTTGTACAGGGCCCTAGTATGGTGTGCAGTTTTGCTCTACAAATTTGAGGAAGGACATTCTTGCTATTGAGGGAGTGCAGCGTAGGTTCACAAGGTTAATTTCCGGGATGACAGGACTGTCATATGTTGATAGAATGGAGCAGCTGGGCTTGTATACTCTGGAATTTAGAAGGAAGAGAGGGGATCCTATTCAAAAATATAAGATTATTAAGGGTTCGGACACGCTAGAGGCAGGAAACATGTTCTCGATGTTGGGAAAGTCCAGAACCAGGGGCCACAGTTTAAGGCATTTAGAACAGAGATGAGGAAACACTTTTCCACACAGAAATTGTGTAAATCTTTGGAATTCTCTGCCTCAGAAGGCAGTGGAGGCCAATTCTCTGGATGCTTTCAAGAGAGAGTTACATACTCTTAAAGATAGCGGAATCGGGATATGGGGAGAAGACAGGAACGGGGTACTGATTGTGGATGATCAGCCATGATCACAGTGAATGGTGGTGCTGGCTCGAAGGGCCGAATGGCGTACTCCTGCATCTATTGTCTATCACTCATGGCAGTGGTTGCTTCCTGTGCTTGCTTCAATTCTCAAACTAAGCTCTAGATGGATTGACTTTTAAACCTGATACAGACAAGGTAATTTGCCTGAATGGCGCCAGTTACCTTGCAGCTCGAGGGTCACAGGATTGATCCTGACTTTGTCTGTGTCTGTGTGGCAGTGTCTGTGTGAAAAATGCATGTCATTCCTGTGGCTGCATGGATTACTGAAGGGTACATTAGTTATTTCCCAATTTAGTTTAAACTTGAACTTCAGTCTGGAAAAAATCAGTGCAAAATGTATTGTTGAAATAATAAGTATTTACTATTCAGATGTAATATTTTCCTCCTTATGACTTCTGCAAGAAATTCTAGTTGATCTGAAATACTTCCACTTAATGTAACTGACACCATCCTGAGATCAAGATTGATGCAGAGCTTATCTAATGCAAAGTACAAGCTTCCAGGAAACTACTAGTGCAAATTTTAAGCTCATCTGCTGGAGAGGAACTTGCAATGAGAGGGGTACGATTGAATAGTCCTTGAACCTAGGTACCCATGGCAAACAAAGAGTCAAGGGCCTGTCCCACTTTCCCGAGTTATTCACGAAATCTCCTGAGTTATTCACGAATTCTCCCGAGTTTTCAAACTCACAGAATGTTCGTAACGAGTCTGAAGGAGGCCGTAGGAGTCCGTGGATATATCGTAGCGGCTCGTTATGCCAGCCGTAGGTACTCTGGGCTATTTTTTTACTCGTGGACATTTTTCATCAGGCTGGAAAAAACGTCCCGACTTACCTGATGCCCCCGAGTACCTACGGCTGGCATAACAAGCCGCTACGATATATCCACGGACTCCTACAGACTTGTTACGAACATTCTGCGAATTAAAAAACTCGGGAGAATTCGTGAATAACTCGTGAAAGTGGGACAGGCCCTTCAGATTGTCAAGCTAAGCATCAAATTTAAGAAGCAGAATCTTTTGATTGTAACCGGAACTATGAGCAAATTGACAATAGGTAATTAAGATTATGGTAATGAATCATCATCTTCTTGCGTATGGCGTGCACAGCCACACATCTATTTGTTTGTGCACGCCGGGTTGATTGCATTAGCCGAAACAGGGTGGACCACATGAAGGTTGCAATCTCCCACCCCACGGTAATGGATGAATAGCTCAAAGTCATGGTGGAAGTGGCTCTGGTCCCTGAGATACTGCCTGCAGTACTGTTGATGGGGGGATAATTTTACTGCTGGCGCAGACTCCTGCTTAACCATGGTGGGAAGTTGTGAGTATCCAAAACAGAATTGTGGGCTCAAAGCATAAATGTTTATAACATGTAGTAAACTAGTTGAGAAAAAGCTGGAGTGAAAGGTAATAATATGAAAATGATAAATTGTGACGGGAAGGAATGATGAGTACAAATATAAAAGTAAATTGATAGACGAGGAAGGAGGTTACAAAAACAATAGGACAATAAAGGCTTTGCATCTGAGTGCATATAGCATCATACAAAACAGGTGAACAGAGAGCATAAATAGAAATAAATATGACGTGACAGGCATTACAGAGACATGCTGCAGGATAATATAGAATTGGATGTCAATATTGATGAGTAAATGGCATTTAGAAAGGACAGTAAACAAGAAAGTGGAGGATTAGCTCTGTTGATTAATGTTGGTCTTACCACACTGAAGAAGAATGGTATAAGTTTGGGATGTAGATGGGATTTGAGGGATGATGAGAAATATTGAAGGTACATATCCGCTTGAATGAGTGGTGTACTGGTCTCTAACAATAACCACTGGCAGGACAGAATCTAAAGGAAGAAATAATAGGAGCATGTCCGAAAGATTCTGAGATAATCATAGGAGAATTTAAGCTGGCTTGAAAAATCAGATGGGCAAAGGTAGCTGAGCTAAGGACATTATAGGATGTTTACGGGATATTTTCTAAAGCAACACCTTTGGTGAAAACCAGAGAGCAGGCATGGTAAATCTAATATTATGCAATGAGAGAGAATTAATTAGTGACTTTGTGGCAGTATCCATAATGTATTTGAATTTTATATTTGGTTTGAAGGAGAGATGAATGGCTCCAACGCCAATATATAAAACGTAAGAGCAATTATGAGCATGTGAAATCAGAGCTAGATAAACTGTTGGATGAGGTTAGAAGATCTGTCATTTAAGGAGATCTCATACAATAAACAAAATTAATACATTCCAATGAGATAGATTCCAAGGCTGGCATGGGGTTGGGGAAATAGGGTTGGTTCAAACAACTAGTTAATTAAAACACATATAAAATCAACCTTAAAGTAAATGCATATAATTACACAAAGATGGCTGGGATATCAGAAAATTGGACATAATATAAGAAAATTAATGATTTCAAAGATTAAGGGCTGAAAAATTAAAGTAGGATATAAACCTAATTATAAATATAAAAACAGTAAGTCTGCAGATATTTAAAGAATGGTTAACAATATGAACAATTGTCTTATAGAAAAATATTCTAATTATTCTTTAATTATTTAAAAAATTGGCAGCTGAACTCTGAATTGAGAACGTGTTTATTAAACCTAGATAATTAAAATTCTCCAGTGTTCACATTCACCTTTAGTTGGAATTAATTGCTTTGGATACCTTTCAATATTTAAGGTGTTATATTAATGCAGTTTTTTCAAATAACTTGTACTCGTTGTGGGGGAAAGTGGATTTTGAACTGGTCTTTTGGTTAATTCATACATGTACACATTGTGCTGTTCTGATTATGTTTACCGGTAATTCACTTCATCCCTCTGCTGCCTTTCTAAGATTTCCACACACACACCCCCCTCCCCATTTGTGGTTGGCTTCTGAAAGAGGCAAAACAATTATTTGTTCACTGTAAATAATGATAATGATAATGTCTTAAATTTAACTTTTTGCAGAATCAAACGTGACAACGCTGCTGTTACAGGGATGGCAAAGGGCCAGGGACAATCGAAAGAAACATTAACAGAAAGAAGAAAAAAAGAGACTAATAAATCCTTTCGAGGTAATCATAATCGACGATCGCTTGCCGATAGAAAGCGGAACAAAGGAATGATTCCAACTTCTTTTTAAAACGTTTTTTTCTCGCCCTATTACTCAAGAATTCACCATCTTTTACCTCCACTCAAATCATGAGCTATGTAAATTGCACACTTATTCTCTATGATGTTGTCAGCCAAGAGGAGGCAAGCATATTGAACAATGATACATTAATTCATTTTTTTGTCCTCCAGTGTTCACTCCCTTGAATATTTTACTGCACAATCTCAGATGCAACTGACAAATATATGGTGGCTAGATATGAATGTCAGTCAAAACTAGACTTCTGTGATGCAGGAAAGAGTAAAAGCTACTCCATTATTTTATTTACTGACGTTTAAAACTTGCTCTATATAACAGTGTCTTAGCTTATTTCAGTGCATGGTTCACTCTGCCTTTTCTTCAGAATGGTATGTCTTTAATACTGTTGCGCCACTAATACAATTGCTAGAACATACTACAATTCAGCAATGAAGTCAGTCAAACCTTTATTTAAATATTTTCAGCCAAAAACATTTTTTTCCATCATTCCCTTCTTCAGATGCACTTCCTTGCATCATTTAATATTTTGGTCGCAAGACCCGTCATTGGTGTTTGACCTAGTTGTGTTCAGAGTACCTGGGCTATGGAAATCTTTCTCGACCCTCGCTTATAGACTTGGAAACGTGGGATGGCTGCAGAAAAAATATAAAGGGTAAAGATGTGCAACACAGTTAATTTGTACAGTTAATGAATACATGGCAAGAATGTTATTGGAAATGTGAGAGTAGGATTGAAATAGATTAGTCACCACATTATGAAGAATGATTTCAGCAGAGATGGTAGGCAATATACAGTAATAATTATTTATTTTGGCAACTGATGATTCATCATTTATCCGTTGCACTGGATTAATGCTCGATTTGCAGTTTGTAATGGCTTGTGCTAACACGATTTGGTATTTACATAATCCACACTTAATTACAAACTATATTTGCATCGAGGTTAATGTGACGTAAATACAATCATTTCCAAATAAATTCTGAGGCATCAGTCAGTATATTAATTTGTATTTGTTTTAATTTGAGGATGTGAACATTCCAACATGGGTGACTTTTATTGGTCTCAGTCCTATGACAACTGAATGGCTTCCTTGGCCTCTTCAAATGCCAAGAAAATTCAAATTGCATTGCAATCTAACTAAAGCTATTAATTAGGTCTCATTTCTGCAGAACGGTTCCACACAATAAAACAAAAATTGTTTCTAAAGTATTGAGCAGAATTAGGCCATTCGGCCCATTGAGTCTACTCCGCCATTGAATCGTGGCTGATCTATCTTTCCCACTCAATCCCGTTCTCCTGCCTTCTCCCCCTAACCTTTGTCACCCATACTAATCA
Organism: Amblyraja radiata; assembly: GCF_010909765.2. Classification (NCBI taxonomy): domain Eukaryota; kingdom Metazoa; phylum Chordata; class Chondrichthyes; order Rajiformes; family Rajidae; genus Amblyraja; species Amblyraja radiata. Next base: position 11,947,430 of record NC_045980.1, on the reverse strand, counting down.
AGAACCTGTCAATCTCTGCTTTAAAACACCCAATAACTTGGCCGCCACAGCCGTCAATGAATTCCAGATTCACCACCCTCAGACTAACGGAAATCCTAGGTAGACAAAAATGCTGGAGAAACTCAGCGGGTGAGGCAGCATCTATGGAGCGAAGGAAATAGGGTCCTTCTGACCCTTCTTCAGACGAAAATCCTTCTCAATAAAGGTATGTTTAAGCTTAAAATTTATTTTATTTTCTAGCTGTATTTATCCCAATTTGATAATGTTTATAAAGAACTAATAAACACTCCAAAGATGTACAGGCTTGTAGGTTAATTGGCTTGGTATAATTGGAAACTGTCCTTAGTAGGTGTAGGATAGTGTTGATGTGCCAGAGTTGTTGAAATAATTTCTGGTGACACAAAAGAAAACTTGCACTCAGTTTGGTGTAAGCAAAATAAATGAGTAGTGGAGATGGATGGATGGATACAGATTAAATACATTTGCATGAGAGGAAAAGGAATGGCATTCTAACATAGATCTGGAGATAACAGAAAGAGAGAAACTAAGTCATCTTTTCGTGTTCATCTTGTTACAAATGTTGGCCTCGCTGTCATCATCCGTCCTGATAAGGACGCAAGATTCCGGCGACAATCAGTGGAAGCCATCACTTGTCGCAGCAGATGATGGCGGTAGCAGAATTAGCTCAGGATAATTCCAGTTTCCAGCCCGGCGACATGGTTTTTGCTATGGGGCCAATAAAACAGTCAAAAGAGATTAAGTTACCTTCATAATATAGTAGTAAAGTACCGGAGACCTGAAAGTAGAATAAAAAATGGCACAAAATACCCGGATCATTCATGGGGCCTGTAATCCATGTAAGGAAGAAGCAAACAATTGACTATAATACGGTGAAATATTTAGCACTACATACAAGTGGCTGGGAATATTCTGCTGGAAACAAATCTCTGTTCTTACGACCTTAAAATGATGCTCAAATGATAAAGGTAAGGATTGTCAGAGGGCAATTGTGCCTAAAATGCTAAGAGCGATTATGATACAAATATGAGAATTGGTTAAAGTTTGGGTTAATTATGTGGAACAAAGAAAATCACCATCTTAATAAATGGATGATCATGCACTCATGGGAAATGCCATAAAATACTTGATTTTGTTGTATAGAATTTATTATGGAAGAGGAAGTAAATCAACATGCAAGCCATAGACTGAATGAGAATTGACATCTGAGCACCCTAAACGAGCCATATATTTATAGTGATCCATACTGATGATTATTGCAAATAAAATTTAAGCTAAGGACACATACAGTATCTTTCAGTGGCCCCAAATTCTGTGGTTGGATCAAAAGAGAATAGTGCAAGTAGAAATTGGTAAATCAAAATTCAGGTGCCACAAATTCTGACTTTCTAATTTTTAATCCAGTCACCAGGATAAACATGGCATCATCAGTTGGTCCAAAGAAGGAAATTACAGACCATAAATTAACACTGCAGCAATGTCAATATATTAGAATTATTAGATTGGCAGATATCTGGCCACATGGCTTCCTGTGTCATAAATTTCCATTTGTATTAGAAACAGAAAATAGGTGGAGTGGGCCATTCGGCCCTTCGAGCCTGCACTGCCATTCAATATGATCATGGCTGATCATCCAACTCAGTATCCTGTACCTGCCTTCTTTCCATACCCCCTGATCCCTTTAGCCACAAGGGCCACATCTAACTCCCTCTTAAATATAGCCAATGAACTGGCCTCAACTACCTTCTGTGGCAGAGAATTCCACAGATTCACAACTCTCTGTATAAAGAAATATTTTCTCATCTCGGTTCTAAAAGCCTTGCGCCTTATCCTTAAACTGTGACCCCTTGTTCTGGACTTCCCCAACATCGGGAATAATCTTCCTGCATCTAGCCTGTCCAACCCCTTAAGAATTTTGTAAGTTTCTATAAGATCCCCCCTCAATTTTCTAAATTCTATTGAGTACAAGCCGAGTCTATCCAGTCTTTCTTCATATGAAAGTCCTGCCATCCCAGGAATCAGTCTGGTGAACCTTCTCTGTACTCTCTCTATGGCAAGAATGTCTTTCAATAGAATATTTAATCACAAATTATTGGGACTGAAATTAACAGTGCACTACTAATAAGTTGAATAAATGAGTGATTTCACAATGTCCCTAATCTGTTTGTTTATTAATTCATAGGATTGTCCATTTCTAATTGCCCATTTTGAAGAAGTTGGTAAACTTCTACCCTGAACTTGAACAAACTGTGTTGTGAAGTGGTATTGAATTGGGAATTCCTATATTTAGACCAAGTAATGATGGAAAGAACAGCAACGTATTTCCAGGCTAGGACAGATTTTTGGGAAGGGTACTTGTAGGTGATAATCACTTGCCCTACTTTGTGTCTGAGGAAGTCGATTTTGGGTTCAGGTGATATCATCTTCCTAAGTACACTCCAGCAAGTACATTCTATATTAAGGCAGCAAATTAATGCCATGCACATTTTGATATTCTTTGAGGTGCAGCTGCTTTTGCACCTGAAGATTAGTATTGAGTGCCACTTCATAGCACTGCCTGCAATACCTTCAATTACTGTAATAACAGATGAGATTGATAGGGTGGTTTGGATTATTGGCAGACATGTAACTGGGCAACTTTCCACATTGTTGAATAGACACCAACATTGTATCTTTACTGAAACTGCACAAGTTCTGGAACACATCTTGAGTACCATGGCAGGCAAAAGTGCTGGAGAAACTCAGCGAGTGCAGCAGCATCTGTGGAGCGAAGGAAATAGGCAACGTTTCAGGCCGAAACCCTTCTGCGGACTGAGCATGACTTTTGCTGCACGTATACGATTCACCAGTATTTTCTTAATCATGCTAACTGAAGTTGTCCATCTCCGACAATGTTAAAGACCTAATAAGATTCATACTCAGAACATGTCACCACAGCTGACTATTTGCTTCAACATTGTTTTTGGCATGTGCTGGGCTCCCCCATCGTTGAGAATGGAGATGCCACAAACCATTAGCTGTGCATTTTCACCTGCAACTGGATGTGGCAGGATCACACCAATTTAAACCATGGATTGTGAAATAGCATGGCTCTGTATGGCATACTGTTACCACTGTTTAGCATGCAATATCCTGTTATGAATTCACCCCTCAACTTGGTCTTCCTCAATAGAGGCATTAACAGCCTTTTGGCTCTATCAATTCAAAACTTATGCAGAGACTCTTGCTTAGAACAGCTGCCAATAGAAAATATCTGCACAGCTTAAGAGTGGAAGAATTGTAATGCAAACAAATGAGGATCAGCCAACAGAAACTGCCTACTTCCCCCCTCCCCTCCCATACTCAAACCATAGAAGCACTTTATTTTGCCTAGTGTCATTATTTATTCAATTCCATACACCGCCCCATCACATGTTACAGTATATCTCAATTGAAGAAAGTTAAAATAAATTCTGTCCTGTCATATCAGGGATTTTTTTTTTAGTGGTCAACATAGGCAGAAAAATAATCAAAGAGCAAAAATTGTTATAGAATTTATTTGTTATCTCTGTCATAGTAATCTTAGCAAAAAAACATTAATATAATTACAATAATATTCCACTCTTGAAGAGGTTTTGTAGAGATCATCCGATGAAATTAATAGTCCAAGTGGAAAATATGTCAATGCAGGGCTGTTCAACGGAAGCAACATCCAAGGAGGTGCAATGTTCCTTACACCATGATCTTATTCATCCTGTTTGATTTCATAATTATGTTTGATGTGTTTCCAGAGTTTCTGCAATGAGAGAGACTGATTTCAGAACTAATTTTCAACTCATTTGTTACTATAATACAGCTTTGGAAAACATACTTGATCATCAATTTGAAAGAAAACAAGTTTTCCTATCCATATAAAAAGATTGAGATCTGCAATGAAACTTCATTGAAGCTCAATCACAATCAATCATTGTTCCAAAATGTCAACTATTTCTCTTATCACAGGCACTACCTGTCCTGCTGAGTGTTTCTCACATTTTCTGCTTTTAGTTCAATCATTTGCCCAGTATCCATTCATTTACTATGTGGTATATTTACTGAGCAGACAATCTTCTGTCCATCCAAATTCACAGTTCACTCCGTTGACAAAAAAACTGTTGTGACAAGATCCTGAACTGCATATGGGCTAGCCTCAAGTGGGGAGCAAAATAAAAATGCTGGATGATCTGCCATTTGCCACAATCTGGGTTTTAGGTATCGTAGGGCTAGATAGGGCTCTTAAAGATAGCAGAGTCAGGGGATATGGGAGAAGGCAGGAATGGGGTACTGATTGGGGATGATCAGCCACGATCACATTGAATGGCGGTGCTGGCTCGAAGGGCCGAATGGCCTACTCCCGCACCTATTGTCTATTGTATAGCCCAATTATGCCAAGTTGACTCTTTACCAACCTGCCTGAATACTTCAGCAGTTTGAAGCCTGGCAGGTGGTTTATTTCTCCTCTGCTTTTGCCAACTGCTTGTGCCATCACCCTAGCATCAAGCAAAACCCCAACAACTTCTCCCCACACTGTACAGATCTTCAAAGCAAGTCTGTTTCAACTCATCGTGGGCGACCACAACACTGAAGGTGATCTTGGGCAACTTCAGCCATCTTTCTCCAGCAATGTGGCCATGTAGGATTTCAGTTTGTGAAATACATTAAAAAATAAAATTGTACAGTAAAGTAATGTTACACTGAAATCTCACAGGGAAAGAAAAGATCAAACTTGATAAATATCTCTAATTTTTCTTGGGGCTTTGTTGAAGGAATAATGGCCATGATATCTGAAGAATTCTGCTCTTGAAACATGCCATTCAATGCAGCATTCATCAAACAGAGACATCCAATGGACCCTTGATATAACACATCTTTTCTTTTCCAGTGTAATATTGCTTCACAAACTAAAATTCATGGCTCAGGTGCAGTGTTGGGCTTTATAATAATGTAGCAAGGGGGAAGAAAATATCTAGGAGTAGGCCAGCTGGCCCTTGTTAGCTCTGCCATTCTTCAAAATCATGGCTGATTTTTATGGTCAACATTTTCCTGCACTCATAGTTCTGTAATTGCCAATTGTCCACTATATCCCAATAAGAGGGGGTTGGAAAAACAGCATATAAACATACACTACACAATAAACAGTAAAGGACACTAAATAGACAACACCTTAGGACGGCACAGTGGCGCCACGGTAGAGCCGTTAATTTACAGCGCCAGAGTCGCTAATTCAATTCTGACCTCGGGTGCTGTCTGTATGGAGTTTGCACATTATCCGTAACCATGTGGGTTTTCTTCGGGTGCTCCAGTTTCCTCCCACACTGCAAAGACTTGCAGGGTTGTAGTTCAATTGACTTATGTGAATTGTGCGAATTCTGTGAATTGCTGGTCGAGCCGTATCCTCACAGTGCCAGAGACCCCAGTTCGATCCTGACCTTGGGTGCTCCCCGTGACCGCATGGGCTAACTCCGGGTGCTCACGGTACACTAGTTTTGCCAAAGTGCATGACCATACACTTTGCCAAGCTGTATTTAATTCAGTGTAGAAGGAATAAAGGCATAGACTATTTTCTAAATGGGGAAAAATTGGAGGTGCAAAGGGACTTGGGAGTGCTGGTGCAGGATTCCAAAGAAGTTCATTTACAGGTTGAGTCAGTGGTAAGGAAGGCAAATGCAATGTTAGTATTCATTTCAAACGGACTAGAATATAAAAGCACGGATGTAATACTGAGGCTTTAACAAGCACTGGTGAGGCCACATTTGAAATATTGTGAGCAGTTTTTAGCCCCATATCTGAGGAAGAATGTGCTGGCTTTGGACAGGGTCTAGAGGAAAGAGGAGGTTTACGAGTATGATCCTGGGGATTATTGCGTTAATGTACAAGGAGCTTTTGAAGGCTCTGGACCAATACAGCTGTAGTTTAATGGTGGTGGTGGGTGGTGGAAGGGGAGAAGGGGGATGAATCTTATTGAAACCTACCAGATAATGAAAGGCCTAGTTAGAGTGGACGTGGAAAAGATGCTTCCAGGAATGGGAGAGTATAGGATCGGAGAGCACAGAATCAGAATAAAATGACATACCTTTAAAATGGAAATGAGGGGGAATTTCTTTAAAGTGGTGAACCTGTGGAATTCATTATCACAGATGGCTGTGGAGGCCTGGGCATTGGGTATTTTTAAGGCAGTGATTGATAGGCTCTTGATCAGGCCAGCCACGATTGTATGACGGTGTAGAATCGATGGACTATGTCTTATCGACCCTATTTCAGAGTAGCTGATTCAAGTCTGAAGGAGTGCCGACCTGAACCATCTGTCTGTTCCCTCCACACATGCTGCCTGACCTGCTAAGTTCCTTCAGCACTTTATATTTTGCTTCTTGACAGATGCTATTTTTTGCGTATTTTTAGCATTTTGTTGCATGAAAAATAAATTCACATGTTGGTTAACAAAAGGCAGCCGATTTAAAACAAACCGTCAGATGTGTTTTAAAACCATCAGATTTGGTATTGGTAGTCACACAAAAAAAACAGTAATCTCAGCATCTCTGGAGAAAAGCAATAGGTGACGCTTCGGATCGAGACCCTTCTTCAGATTTGATATACCCGATAAGGTGTGATAATTGTTCAGTCGTAGGAGAGGACAAGCCCATCCGTCGTGACTGAGGGAGTGTGTAGGAAAGAGCTGTAGATGCTGGTTTACACCGAAGGTAGACACAAACATAGAAAATAGGTGCAAGAGTAGGCCATTCGGCCCTTCGAGCCTGCACCGCCATTCAATATGATCATGGCTGATCATCCAACTCAGTATCCTGTACCTGCCTTCTCTCCATATTCCCTGATCACTTTAGCCACAAGGGCCACATCTAACTCCCTCTTAAATATAGCCAATGAACTGACCTCAACTACCTTCTGTGGCAGGGAATTCCACAGATTCACCACTCTGTGTGAAAAATGTTTTTCTCATCACGTTCCTAAAAGACTTCCCCCTTATCCTTAAACTGTGACCCCTTGTTCTGGACTTCCCCAACATCGGGAACAATCTTCCTGCATCTAGCCTGTCCAACCCCTTAAGAATTTTGTAAGTTTCTATAAGATCCCCCCTCAATCTTCTAAATTCTAGCGAGTACAAGCCGAGTCTATCCAGTCTTTCTTCATATGAAAGTCCAGCCATCCCAGGAATCAGTCTGGTGAACCTTCTCTGTGCTCCCTCTATGGCAAGAATGTCTTTCCTCAGATTAGGAGACCAAAACTGCTCGAGTAACTCAGCGGGACAGGCAGCATTTCTGGAGAAAAGGAATGGGCGACGTTCCGGGTTGAGACCCTTCTTCAGACTGAGAGTGTGTCACAGTCTGAGAGAGGAGAGAGGATGTCACAGAGATAAGGAAGGGTAAGGTGTGAAAACGAGAACTGTTTCGCTTCGTGTCTCAGCTCCCGAACCCAGAGCTGAGGCCAGCGGGCGCCCTCCCCGAGGTCACCTTCATGCTATGAATGAACTTGCCTTCCCGCACCAATTACCAGACTCACCCCGTGGTTGATGTGCTCAAAGATCATATCCCCGGCCTGGTCGAAAACCCTCTCGAAGACGACGGCGCCCACCACGATGGAGAGCGCGAAGGTGGACGTCCTCTTGAAGAGCAAGTTGTAGACCTTCCGCACCAGCGCCATCTTGTCGCCGAGTCACCCCCCCGTCACCCTCCGCCACCCCACAAACTGGGTCACACCTCCATAAATAAAAACCCTCTGTCGCCGCTCAGTCACACCATATTAAAAAATAACGTGGCCATTAAATCATATTTCCTCGCAAACAAGCCTTGCGGCTGCATTAAATCCCGGCATCTGTTGTCGAACTACGTTCTGCGGATGTATACGGACGCGTTGAGTTGAGCGCCGCCTTGAGGGGGGTTGTCTCTCAGTCAGCGACCCGCCGGCTTCGATGGGGAAGACATATTTCTGCGACTATTGTGGCCGGTCTTTTCAAGATAACCTCCACAACAGAAAGAAACATTTGCAGGGAGTTCAGCACCAGAGGGCAAAGAAATTCTGGTTCGATTCATTTCGAGGTAAAATTCGATTGAGTTGGCCGGGGGTGATACTTGGGACCGGCCGAGGAAGCGTCACCCATTCCTTCTCTTCCAAGATGCTGCCTGTCCCGCTGAGTCACTCCAGCATTTTGTGTCTATCTTCGGTGTAAACCAGCATCTGCAGTTCCTTCCTACACACTAGCTGAAGGCATGGAGTGTGCTCTATCTGGTGGGGTGCAGTCAGGCTCCACCCGTTTGCATCGCCCACGGCTTGTGTGTCCTAATTTGTCATAGAGTCACACAGCTTGGAAACGCCAACTTGCCCACGCTGACCAACATGATGACCCATCTACACCCGTCCCACCTGCCTGCGTTTGGCCCACATCCCTCTAAGCCTGTTCTATCCATGCACCTCAACTATCTCCTCCGGCAGCTTGTTCCATACAAAGATCCTATAGCGGAGCTTTAAGATCTTTGGTTCCATATATCTACCACCCTTTGTGGGAAAAAAAGTTGCCCCTCGGGTTCCTATTAACCCCCCCCCCCCCCCCCCCCCCCCCCAATCTTAACCTATGTCCTTGATTCTTGATTCCCCTCTGGGTCAATCTATGTGATCTAAATTTCCTATCCGTCCATAGCAAAACACAAAGTGCTGGAGTAACTCAATGGGTCAGGCAGCATCTGCGGAGGGAACTTACAAGCTAATTTGTGGTTGAACACTCAGACCTTAATATTGGGGGGAAAGCTGGACAAGAAATGACTGTGGAACGAAGCCTGGGAAGTGATATTGTGGTGGGGGGGGGGGGGGGGGGGTTTAAATGGCAGATGTTTCTGAGTAAGTGGCAAAGACTACGGATAAAGAGGATACTTAAGGAGAGAACAGGAGTGAAATATAAAGGCAGAGGAAGAGACATGGGTGGAAGGGGAAAAGAGAGGCTGGGTAGTGGGGGGGAATGGATGCCCACTAGGGTGGGGAACAAGAAAATGTAATATTCATACCATTGAAGTGTAAGCCTCCAAAGTGGAGTATGAAGTGCTGTTCCTCCAATTTGTATGTTGCCTCATCCTCCAGTTTGCATGTGGCCTCAAATTTGGTGGACATAGACAAGCGTCTTCTGATGTAGACAAGTCTGAAGAAGGTCCTGATCTGAATCATTATCTGATCATGATCTGAATCCTTCTTAGATGCTATCTCTATCTACCTTTTTTGTGACCCTCAGACTATCCTTGATCAGACTTTCCCTTGCACTAAACATTATTCCCTTATCATGTATCTATACCCAGTAAATGGATTGATTGTAATCTTGTATTGTCTTTCTGCTGACTGGTTAGCATGCAACAAAAGCTTTTCACTGTACCTCGATACACATGACAACAAACTAAACTGAAACTGCTGTGTTCTTCCAGTATTTTGTGTTTTGCTGATGATGTTAGCATCTGTAGTTCCTTGTATCTCCATAGACAAGCGTACATTTGGTAGATTCATCTGCTGGGAAAGTCAGTAAAGAGGATTTGGGGTGGGGGTGGTAGAACTTTTATTAAAAGCTCTGCAACATTGCTGAGAATTTTATCATCCAAGCCCACCAATATTGGCTATAGTAAATTACCCGGCTATAGATGCATCCCTTTAAACCTGTCCTATCCATGTACATCTCTAAATGTTTGTTAAATGTTCCGATAGTACCTGCAAGTACAGTACGTACAAGTTTGAGGCTCGGAATACAGAGAAACAAAACACATGTAGTATACGTGAGGGAGGTACTAATTATGACTTCTGTATGGCGCACTACTGGAGGTCAAAGCATGTCATCCAGGGCTGCATATGATAGCTTCAGCTAAACTAGGCAAAGTCCCAGAGAATTCCAGTGGTTGGCATACATGAGTTCATGATCTGGCAACATCTTAATCATAAAACCCTCATCCTTATATTGAAATCCTACTAATAAATAAATCCACCTGTGACCAATTTGGAGGAGGTGTAATTGAGGGCAAAGCAGAATTGTTTTGTTCCAAAAGAAAAGGGCTGCATATGCTCATTGGCATTTCAAGTTTTCATTTTGGACTCTGAACTGATTAGTCTGTTGTATGTGGAAGGCTGTAATATCATTTGGAAGATGTACTGCCTTTTGAGTTATTGTTTATAAATGGAAGTTTTTTTTATATCAATTGCATAGCATAATTATGGGTATGATACGTCACTACATTCATTGGTTTAGTGGCAAGGTTGACGGCAATCTATTATTTCTTCTCTACTGCCATCTGCTGTAGATGGAAAGGAGCAAGCAAGTGGATAAGCAAAATGGGCACCACGATTATTTTGGTGTTGGATTTGCAGGTTTATTGTGAAATTTGTAGAAATTAACATACAGGAAAAGAATCACTGAACATTAAGGATGTCATTCAAAAAATTTTCAGGAGCAAGAACAAGGAAGAGGCGACTAATGTGCTCAATAGTAGTGTTTCAAAAGTTTCTAAAATTAGCATGATAGAAAAATCATTTTGGCTGTACCTCCAGTTTTAATTTTGTCATTAATACAACTAGTCTCATAGTTAGTTACAGCTTGTTTCATGGTAAATTTGTCTTGCTGCACTTTTAATATAACACATTAATCTTGTACTTCAAATAACTATTACATTCTAATGTGTTTTTCTTCCCTCACTTGGTATACTCTACTTTCTTCAGAATTACATAAATCTTAGAGGAAAGAATTGTCATCCAATCCAATGGCCCCCTTTTCAATTTATGATCAACTGAAGCCTCCTCCCATCAACACATCGTTCTATAGAGTGGAAACAAGGAACTGCAGATGTTGGTGTACACAAAAGGACACAAAGTGCTGGAGTAACTCCGCAGGTCATGCAGTAACTATGGAGAACATGGAAAGCCGGCATTTTAGTCTCGAACCCTTCTTTAGACTAGGTTTGGCAGTTTGAAGTAGAGTCCTGACCTGAAACGTCTCGTATCCATGTTCTCCAGAGATGCTGCCTCGCCTGCTGAGTTACTCCAGCAATTTGTATCCTACATATCATTCTATTTCTCTTTTAACTGTCTATCTAATTTTTAATACATGAATGTTCTTTGTCTGAACAATTTCAAATTACAGCACAGCCCAGAATCTAACTACTAGATACTTGATAGTGTAATTGCATCTCTCATCATCTCAGGATAATGGACTTTTGAGATTTCTCATCCAATTTGTTAGTAAACAAACTGAAAAGGGGAACTTTTCATAAATTAAGAACAAAATAGTGTTTTGCACCGTTGAACAGTGTTCGCTTTTGAATGGGTTGACATTAATAATGTCTATGAGATGATTCACGTTTTGTAGAATTGTATCATGTTGTGCTTTTGTGAAGTTTTATTTTGTTTAAGAAGTAATATTTAAAAGTAATATGCACGACTGAGTAATAATAACTGGAAACACTAATTTTTATTTCAGATGCTTTGGTTAATATTAGAGCTCAAATAATGCATTAGTAATAAGTTAGTAAATTAGAAAATGTGTGTGGTTTTCTTTGGCGAGACTCTGATTAAAAGCTATTGCTTAAAATAATATTTTTGCTTAATTTCTCATTGATTTTTAGATAACGCCACAATCTTGGTAGAAGAACTTGCCAAAAAGCCTTGCAGAAAGTTTCTACAATCTGGTAAGTACAGAAATCTGGTAAGTCCAGAAATATCAGAGCTAAATATATGCTTGTGTACTCCATATGGTAGCAAATTCAAACAACTGAACAAGAACTGGATAGAATCTATCTATCTATCTATCTATCTATACTATTACTAAAACTCTCGTCTTGACCACTTGTGTTGTATTTAAATTTGCGCAAAAACGGTACCCTATATCGCTAGGATATCGCTTGGACTTTTACAAAAGTTATGAAAGTTTAAAAAATCGTGAGATGAGCAGATTGGTCTTCTCGCCTGTCAGTCACCATGAAGGTAACGCCCCTTCCGGGACCCGGTGTCCGGCGGGGAGAATAAACCTGAAGCGGACTGTTCTGCGAGCGGGGGCTGTGTTCTGCGAGCGAGGGTCTGTGTTCTGTGAGCGGGGGCTGTGTTCTGCAAGCGGAGCGGTGACCACCACGACGACCCGGGTGCCGATGTGTGCAGCAGGGGGCGAGAGTCGGTGAGTATTGTCTATTGTCTATAAGAGTGCATTGAAATACTCTCCATACAGTGAATTCAGAAAGCATTCAGCCCCCTTCACTTTTTCCACATTTTGTTACGATACAGCATTATTCTAAAATGGATTAAATTAATTTTTTTAATCATCAATCTACACAAAAATACATAATAAAAAAGCGAAAAAGGCGTTTAGAAATTTTTGCGAAGTAATTTTGGTTTAATAATAGCAAAAAAACTAATACTTAAATTTTGGAAAAATACATCAATACCAACGCTTAAAATGTGGATTGCAAGCATGTTGGACAGCGCACATCTTGAGGAAATGCAATTCCTCCTAATGGATAAATCAGACCAATTCATAACGAGTTGGTCTCCATTTGTCGTCTTTTTGGAATCATATGGTGCAACACAATTGTAAAAGCTAACTGTTTCAGGACTGGACGAGGGATGGTCAAGATTATAAACAATGATCTCCTTACATCTTTTCTTTATGTCTTCTCTTTTTCCTATTTTCTTTTCTTCAACTTTCTTCATTCAGTCTTCTTTTTTCTTCTTCTTCACACACTATATATCTCACGTCTTTCTATCCTTTACTATCTAATTTCTTTTTCTTATTCTTATTTTTCTATATTATAACAACAAAAATAAAATAAGAAGCTGTACATAAAATGTATTATGAAAATATATATTAGGCACTTTGGTGCCATATGATTGTACTTACTTCTAATAAAATAAAATATTAAAAAAAACAAAAACATTTTTGCTAAGTAGTTCAAAAGAAATAACTGAAATGTCACATTTACATAAGTATTCAGACCCTTCACTCAGTACTTTGTTGAAGCACCTTTGGAAGCGATTACAGCCTCAACTATTTTTGGGTATGACGCTACAAGCTTGGCACACCTGTATTTGGGTAATTTCTCCCATTCTTCTCTGCAGATCTTCTCAAGCCCTGTCAGGTTGGATGGGAAGCGTCGATGCACAGCTATTTTCAGGTCCCTCCAGAGATGTTTGATCGGGTTTAAGTCTGGGCTCTTAGCTGCTAACTATGCATTAATTAAAGGTAGACACAAAATGCTGGAGTAACTCAGTGGGACAGGCAGCATCTCTGGAGAGAAGGAATGGGTGACGTTTCGGGTCGAGACCTTCTTCAGAAGTCTGAGATGTTGGAAGGTGGCCCATTGTCCAGTTTTACTGGGGAATGTTGTGCGAAAACTAACAGTGCAAAATCATATTTTGGTATTTCATCATATTGTATGAAAGCTGAAACTATGGAAAAATATTAGATTTATTATTTTGTTATTGACAGGATTTCCATCACATTATTGATGAGCTGTGAAATTTGGGTACAGGTCTGTTTTAACCCAGTGCCTTTCAATTTTCCAGTTGTCAATATAACTTTGGAATTGAGTGGGAAACATTCTGTGAGCATTTCTCTAAATTATGCCTTGTTGGTAATTAATAGGACATATAGGATACACCTGAGTAAGGTATCAGATCTGATTCATTTACTTGGGACGCAGGTGTGGCTCAGATTGAGAAATCTGCCTTTGCTCCTGTGTATCAGGTTCCCACTGCACCATGTGTTTTAGCCATTTTTTAAAAATCAATTTCTCCTCTCTGCTGTTAATGATTACAATTATTGTTTTTTTTCTGCAGGACAATGTGATTTTGGTGCTAATTGCAAATTTTCCCATATGACAGATGAGGATATTCAGAAGTTGAGACAAAAGGTAGAAGGTAAGTGCTAGTTCCTCATGTAATAGACGATGAATGAAAAAATGGTTCTTGGGGGAGAAAAAGAGATACCTCAAATTTCCCACCACTGGCTTCCAAACCAGGGCATCGGAGATGACCTCGTTCTTTAGGGAACGGGGGCTCCCCTCTTTCACTATAGATGAGGCTCTCACCAGGGTCTCTTCTATACCCCGTAACTCTGCTCTCACTCCCCATCCCCCCCATTCGTAACAAGGGCAGAGTTCCCCCTTGTCCTCACCTTCCATCCTACCAGCCATCACATACAACAGATAATCCTCCGACAGCTTCGCCACCTCCAACGGGATCCCACCACTGGCCACATCTTCCCATCTCTTCCCCTTTTGGCTATCCGCAGAGACCGCTCCCTCCGTAACACCCTGGTCAATTCGTCCCTTCCACCCAAATCACCCCCTCTCCTGGCACTTTCCCTTGCAACCGCAGGAAATGCTACACTTGTCACTTTACCGCCCCCCTTGACTCCTTCCAAGGACCCAAGCCGTCTTTCCAGGTGCGGTAGAGGTTCACCTGCACCTCCTCCAACCTCATCTATTGCATCCACTGCTCTAGGTGTCAGCTGCTCTACATCGGTGAGACCAAGCGTAGGCTTGGCGATCACTTCACCCAACACCGCCGCTCGGTTCGCAATAACCAACCTGATCTCCAGGTGGCTCAGCACTTTAAATCCCTCTCCCATTCCGAATCTGACCTTTCTCTCCTGGGCCTCCTCCATGGCCAGAGTGAGGCCAACCATAAATTGGAGGAGCAGCACCTCATATTTTGCTTGGGTAGTTTACACCCCAATGGTATGAACATTGACTTCTCCAATTACAGGTAGTCCCTGCTTTCTCCTTCTTTCCCCTCCCCTTCCCTGCTCTCCCACAGCCCACTGTCTCCGCCTCTTCCTTTCTTCTTCCTCCCCCCACCCCCCCCCATCAGTCTGAAGAAGGGTCTCGACCTGAAACGTTGCCTATTTCCTTCGCTCCATAGATGCTGCCTCACCCTCACCCTCTCCAGCATTTTTGTCTACCTTAAATTTAGTTGCGTCTGGTTGGATAACTTTGGTAGGGTGAAGACTATTCATGCTTTAATTGTGTGGGGGAACTCCATGGAGCAGCCAGCATCTCTGGATAGAAGAAATTGGGTGACGTTTCGGGTCGAGACCCTTCTTTAGACTCCCTCTGGTTTTAGTGTTTTTAGTTTAATTTAAAGATATAGCGTGGAAACAGGCCCTGCGCCCACCAAGTCCACGCCGACCACCGATCACCCGTGCACTAGTTCTATCGCACACATTGGCGACGTAAGTCAAGAGTGCTTTATTCTCTCGCGTCCCAGTTAGAACAATGAAATCCTTACTTGCAGCAGCACAACAGAATATGTAAACATAGTACTCTGTAAACAATATTATAAACGAGAAAACAAAACGGTGTATATTTGTGTGTGTGTGTGTTGTGTGTGTGTTAGTTGTCTGGGCGTGATCTGTGTGTTTTTTTTTCCTCTTTTTTTTTTCTTGTTGTATGACTGCAGAAACCAAATTTCGTTTGAGCTTCATTTGAGGTTCAAATGACAATAAACGGTATTGTATTGTATGTGTTGTATTGTAGTTGTCTGTGCAGTATGTGTGTGTGGGAGGGAAGGAGAGAAGGGAGGAAGGAGAGAAGAGAGGGAGGGAAGGAGAGAAAGAAACGAGGGAGGGAGGAGATAAGGGAAAAGATTGAGAGGAGGGAGGGAGGGAAGAAGGGAAGGGAGGGAGAGGGTCAGCGGTAGGAGCGGATGCCGGGGTCCGGGCGGACGGGTGTGAGCTGAGGTCGAGGTTTGTAAACATTGCTCCAACCCCTGGCCCGGCCCACCCTGTACTGTTCACCGCGTCTCCCCGGGGAGAGAGAGGGGTGGAGCCGTGAAGCACGGCGACTGGAGCGGCGGGAGTGCTGCCCCGGGACCATGAGGGAACGACCCACCTCCCCCCTCTCCATTCCCCCTGAGTTGAAATGCTGAGCCACCGGGAGATCAGGTTGGTTATTGCGAACTGAGTGGAGGTGTTGTGAGAAGCGACCGCCAAGCCTGCGCTTGGTCTCACCGAGGTTGATCATACGCTGAATAATCCAACCACATTTTTGTTTGGAAGTGGAAAGAAATACTAGAAATTGCATTCATTGCAACGTGTAAAAAGTGCTGAGATACTGTATTGTAATTTTGCTGCAATCATTGTGGTATATATCATGTCTTGATTGGTGAATATGTTTAGTTTGTGACTTTATTTGAAGCAGAAATAATATGTGAATGCTTCATTGAGCATAATTCCGACTGGTAACTACGCACTTCGTCCGAGCACATTATCGCATGCGTCATGCAAGCCGTCTTAAATTACCACCTAAAATGTCATTTGGCAACCTATAAAGCTGCCTAGGTTACCCGGCTGGCATCAGAGAAAAAAAGTTAAGTGAGAGCCCTGGCATGTCATGTCTTGCCATTGACCTCGTGTGCAAAGAAATGGCTACAGGCTTTAAATAGCTGTGGATGCACTGCCGTTTAGGGTATGCTTGTGATTTAATTCTTGAACATTTCAGAACCAACTGGTCTGATTTCATCTACACTTGAATATTACATTGAAAACCCTTCTATGGTACTTGATGCTGAAAAATAGTTGACACATTTGCCTGAGAAATCCTACGTATTTCAGTTGATTGCACTGTGTATGTGAAGATTTGCCTAACATTTTGTCTCGGGGCCAGATTTAATTTGTATTTGAGAAGTAATTCCTGTACTATTAATGCAACTACTGCAGAATAAAACCAATATTTGGTTGCCAGTAGAAATGATATTCAGCAGGTTGTACATGAGGATGGGGAATGGCTCATTTATCAAGGGCCATGTATAATTGGAAAAGTAGAATCAATTCTAGCAGTAAACAATAGTAGCTTAATTTGATTATTAGTTAACTATCCATGAGTAAAAGGGCAATTTTGTTTAAAGGATTTTAACGAATATGGTCTAGGTTTTGCAGACTAATCTTGTTCAGAAAATTGAAAATAAAATAAAGTATTAAGCAACAGAATGCAGAAACACACCATAGAACAATTGGAACATTTTGGCGCACACTACCTCCTTCAACAGTCGGAACACATGTCCATACCAATATCAGAAGCCATTTATAATTTCAAAACCAGAAAGAATTGTTATAGCTTGTGATATAAACTTAGGCTAAAATATAAACTTCTGCATTTGTGCAAAATTCATCCTAATGTAAAAATGCATCATAAAATATAATGAAGATCTACAAATGAAGATCAAGCTAAATATGAGAAAGTGTTCTTATTATGACTGGTGGTACAGGTGTACGGTAGAGAGCATAAAGACCGGTTGTATCAGGTTCAACAATTCGAACACCCGGGAATGTAGGAGATTACAAAAAGCAGTGGACGTATTGACCTCCCCACCATCGAAGGGATCTACAGGAGGTACTGCCGCAAAAAAGCAGCTATCATCTTCAAGGATCCTCACCACGTTCGCCAACGTCTTCTTTCACTCTTGCCATCGGGAAGAAGGTATAGGAGTCTGAAAACTGTGACCTCCAGGTTCAGGAACAACTTTCCTTAACAACCATCGGGCTTGAACACGACAAGTACCAACTAGACTATGAACTGCCTTGATTGCACTAGGGATTTTTGGCTTTTGTTTTGCACCAATATTGTTTTTAATTTATTGAACTTTCTTGGTTTATGTGTTATCTATAAGTACTGTTTACAGACCTGTTGTTCAATTTTTGGTAAATATGACCTGACTTTCTTGTCCTGGCATTCTAGTTCAATGAGGAATTATTCCAGTAAGGAATTTCTAAGTATTTTAGTAAGCTTCTACAGTCCTAATTGTAGTGTTTATGCTGATGGTGCATCGTTTTATTGGGGGCTGATCACAGTTGCAAAACAATTTAGCAATTCCTAGAGACAATGAGAGACAAAATCTTGTCAGATTCCAAATTAGAAATAGAAAATGATAGCGGATAAAGGAAAATGATAAAGGAAACGTTATGTATTGATGCCCTCTTTTCACATCAGACTTGAAATGTTACCAAATTGTATCAACTTTAGAACTGAAACTTCTATCAAAGGTTATCTGTCCTTTCACTTCAGCCCTTCAGGCTAGGAGCCCATATGGGGACTCCCTCTAACTGAAGGCTGGAAAATCTTTTAGCCAGTAACATGTTGACATTTGTGACTGCAATGAGTCAAAAGAAACCAACTCTTCCAGCAGATGGAGCTGTTGGTTCTTTCCCACTACCATCACCACCAAGTAAATCCATGGTTTGTCTTAACTATGACTTCATTTCAGCATAGAAATGTGCTGGACCGGAGTGGTACAGATAGATCTAAATGGCTTTTTGAAAGATTTGGAAAAGATCACCTTTTTTTTACATATTTATGCAGGCATTTATCAAATTAAACAATTTGAAGTTTTTGGACTATTTCAGTGTCATCGTATAGGTGAATAAAACAGTCAATTTGTCCATAAGAGGTTTCACCAATAGCACATTGAATGCCCAGATAATCTGTTATTAGTATTCTTTTGAAGAAAAACCTGATCTTATCGTTTTTGCTCAACTTACCGTGCAGTCTATTCTACATATTCACCGCTCATTGGGCAGAACAATCTTATAACAATTTAACATTATTCTTTATTTAGAGCTTTTACCCATATTCTTCATCATTATGGAGCCTGCAAATTAAACAACTGCTCTTTGTTAAAACCTTTATGATATTAATTTAGTTCCCTTGAGTAAAGACTGCTTTGTGGTCCTGCCTAGGAGCCTAAGTGCCAACCACGAGACCTGTAGATTTTTTCTAAGGATAGGCACCCTTTTTCCATATAAATGTTCAAGTGAATGATCTTTAACTCTTTTACACAGGTGCTGAATACCCCAGGTAACATTATTTAACACAACTTTTTATTTTTATTTCCTACCTTAATGGATCTAATTTGAGACACAGAATCTGTAGCAGAATGTGCACTTGACATTCACAGTAATAGCAGAACAAAACAAACTAAAATTGACACCTGATTCAACCTGAAGGAAATAATGTTAAAACTAAAGAATGATCTGGTTTGACAACATTTTAAGCACTATACTGTAAGGTTTATAACTGATTGAGCCCATAGTAGATTCCTTTGCATGACTAAAAAATGTAGAGTTTACATCTTCCCTCTATTTCTGTCCTGAATTTGCTTTGTTGCTTTTTTGATCAGTAATTTGGATAACTGATCTTTCATGTTCCTGTTCCTTTCAGTTTTCTTTTTAAGCCTAGAAAATGTGAATTTTTTCACACTCTTCCTTGCCAATAGGGGGACGACCGATGGCACAATGGGCTAAGTGTTCGGCTGGCAACCGGAAGGTAGCCGGTTCGAATCCCGCTTGGAGTGCATACTGTCGTTGTGTCCTTGGGCAAGACACTTCACCCACCTTTGCCTGTGTGTGAATGTGTGTGAGTGATTGGTGGTGGTCGGAGGGGCCGTAGGCGCAGAATGGCAGCCACGCTTCCGTCAGTCTGCCCCAGGGCAGCTGTGGCTACAGAAGTAGCTTACCACCACCGAGTGTGACTGAGGAGTGAATGAATAATGCGATGTAAAGCGCCTTGAGTATTAGAAAGGCGCTATATAAATCCCATCCATTATTATTATTATTACTCCATCTTTTTTTAATGCTGAGGTTGAATTTCTTTTGAGTATACCACATTTATTCCTTTTTTCAAATTTAATCTTTGCCTTGCTGATTCAGTCATTGGGAGTGTCAAGTGTGCAGTGTACTCTAAACTAATTCGGATTAAGAATTCCTGAGATTGATTTAGAAATGTCCATATTGCAGTGATAGTGTCCACAAACCAGCTTCAAGAGGGGTAGTGAGGCAATAAAGAATGTTAAGAATTGATCTGGAAGAAAACAGCATAAAAGTGAGAAAGGAAACACATTTTGTAATTCTGATCTTCATCAGGTCCTTGCAAAATTAAAATATAATAAATTAAAAATAAATCCTACATGCACAAATGTTACTGCCTTCTCCATTGTCTTTTGAAAACATAGTAACGTTCAATTGTAAAAACATATCTATACTATGAGTGGAATAATGTTTCGTGCTCTTTGCGTTCAGTTGCTAATAATCCGTTATTTCTCTTATTAACATTAATTGAAATCAATTTGTTTCAGAAGAAAATACAGTTGAGCAAGATGACCGACCAAACCCTAACATTGATGAATGGTTGGCAAAGAGAGCCAAAAGAAAAGAAAATCATTTGCACACCAGGTAACTTGCATGTAATACCTATAAACTGTCACACTTGCCAGGTTTGTAACGCAATTTCACTTACTTGCTTCAATTATTATGTTCCTAAAGCAGCATCAAATTGCGACTGCACACATGGGGCGTTAACCAATGAAGAAGTTATTTTTTAAATATATAATGGCAAAGCATTGGATATTTCGTGTTGTTATACTCTTGTGGGTATTTTTGCTTCATCGAAGCTGCTTTGTACAAATTCCTATCAACGGCAGCAGTTAACAACTTAATTTTGAGACATGTATTTTGCAGCAGTTTCTCTTTTGATATAGTGAGGCGATAGATCTACAAATATATTGTTGATTTGGCAAGTGAAATAGTTAATATCCAGTGCATTTTAACATCTTCCTTCCTCCTAGAGATCATGAACAACTTCCTGGGTTATCTATATTTCAAAGTTTAATTACATTGTAATAAACACAGGGCTTTCCTTTAGTTTGATAGGCTGGCATTTGTTCAAGTTCAATAGCAAAATATACATGAATGGATAGTAATAAGAAGTGATGTTGTTGCCCTTCTATCATTGAATAAGATGGAATTTTGCAAGTGTCTAAGAAACGTGTACATGGAATTGATGTGCTTGGTAATAAGAACTGATAGTTCTGAAGAACGAGATTTTTCCAATTTGTGTGTTAGCAACCATGGGCACTTGGATCAGATATGATGCATGCTGCTCTATACGCTTTCTATAACCAAGATGACCACATTCATTATACTTGCTTTTAGTCAAGGAGAGCAGTGTATCAAATTTGATACATTCAAGTCTCAAATTGTTATTGATTTTTCAGACGGGCCATTATTTTCTTGCTAACATTTTGTCTTGTATTTGAAAGACTTTTTAACATTTTGTTATAATTTTGATGTGCATATATGCATATTCCAATGTCATTATAAGGCAAGTGCTATAGGTTAAGGCAGCATATTAATTAGAATCATATAATGTATTATCAATATAAAATGCAAATCAATATTTAATGTTCTGCTTCACATACTTTCTTTGAAATGAAGTGACTAGAGTAGAAAAACAAAGCAACAATAGAGCATCTGCAATGATGCATAAACAGCAGTGAAAATCAATTAATAATGAAGTTTCTAAATTTTTTAGTCATAATATTGGCCAGGGAATGAAAGCATGCCTTGCCTTCCTAAAAAGGGCAATAGGATCTTTCAACATTCATCAAGACACATGTACTGTGATCTTTACTAGACAATTGTTGGGATTTATAATAGCACTGCATAGCTGTGATTATTTGGGTAGAATTCATAAACCTAGAATGGGAATAAAATTCCAAATTTTCTGATTCAAATGGCATAAATGTTTCCAGCAGCGAAATGTTTATTTTTACATTTTGAATCATTATTTGCCTTGATTGAAACTGGTACAAGCACCTAGAATTTTCAACTATTGGAACCAACTTTTTGGGTGAACTTGAATGTGATCATCGGTTCAACCCTACCCAAATCCCTTTTCTTCACATTTCCATGAGGCTAGATGGGTCCAAACTGCTTCAGCGCTTTCAATTATTTTTGAGATCTAACCATGTTCTGTCTTGACATGCAGTCAAGTTTGGAATGTTGAAAGTGAGATGTTGTACAATATCTAAAATAAATGTGTAAACACCCCTGTTTCTTTTCATTGTAAACATGTTTAGATGTGGGAGTAGTAGCTTTAGGAATAGCACGCAGAGCATGATAAAAGAGCTACTATCTTGTGATATATCACCCTGCATTGGATCATTGAAATAATCTTAATTACTGGTATACCACTATGAAATCCAATGCTTTGCTATTTCAGAATCTTGGAGGATCTTATGGAAACCCCTGCTAATCTTTTATCCAAAAAGGGGTCCATGTTCAAAATCTGGACTGAGATCTATTATGTGGTTTGTGGAATGCTGATTTTGATTTTTTTCTAATTTGTGCATTGGAGGACTCTGGAGGACTGGAAAATAGGCCCATAGAGCACCATATATTCTTTCTGGTCTATTTAGCAAGTAATAGAAGCTCTTAACCAACTTAAGGTCCTTTCTTAAGGGCCTGTCTCACTTGGCGATTTTTTTTGGCGACTGCCGACGTCATTGACTGACGTATCAGGGTCGCCGAAAGATTTTGAACATTTCAAAATCCAGCGGTGTCAAAAAAATGTTGCGACACATGAGGAAACACCGTGCATCAATACATCATCACGTCGCGTCTTTTTCGGTGACCTTATACGTCAGTCAATGATGCTGACAGTCACCGAAAAAATCGCCGTGGGACAGGACCTTTACTCTCCCTTCTGGCAGATGGAGAGTGTGCCTTTAAAGAATTAGTCACTTGTGGGAGTTGTATACTGCTGAATGCCTGCAGGAGTACAACACTTCTGCAGTTGTACAGAGCCCTAATGAGGCCACACCTGGAGTATTGTGTGCAGTTTTGGTCCCCTAATTTGAAGAAGGACATTCTTGCTATTGAGGGAGTGCAGCATAGGTTTACAAGGATAATTCCCAGGATGGCGGGACTGTCATATGCTGAGAGAATGGAGCAGCTGGGCTTGTACACTCTGGAGTTTAGAAGGATGAGAGGGAATCTCATTGAAACATATAAGATTGTTAAGGGCTTGGACACACCAGAGGCAGAAAACATGTTCCCGATGTTGGGGGAGTCCAGAACCAGGGGCCACAGTTTAAGAATAAGGAGTAAGCCATTTAGAACGGAGACGAGGAAACACTTTTTCTCAGAGTGGTGAGTCTGTGGAATTTCTGCCTCAGAGAGTGGTGGAGGCAGGTTCTCTGGATGCTTTCAAGAGAGAGCTAGATAGGGCTCTTAAAAATAGCGGAGTCAGGGGATATGGGGAGAAGGCAGGAACGGGGTACTGATTGGGGATGATCAGCCATGATCACATTGAATGGCGGTGCTGGCTCGAAGGGCCAAATGGCCTACTCCTGCACCTATTGTCTATTGTCTATTGGTCACTTCAGGAATTGCAAGGGTCTTGTTTTAGCACATGTACATTCTGGTATAAAATAATACAGCACTGTTGCACTCTCCTTACTCGCATTTTATGAACTAAAAAGAGATGTTCTCTTTTCCAATTTCAAAGTTACTAACTACCTACCAATAATTTAATTGTCTAATGAAGTAGAAAATAGGATTCTAATCTCTGACAATATTAAATGCCACTGTTTTGACCGTGTGAAATAAGCATAATTACCCTTAATTGAAAATCTGAAAGAGACATCATGGGGGTTTAATTGTTCTATTATCTAATCAATGAAATTGATTTCTTGTGCAAAACTCAAAATTTAACAGTTTACTCGAAAATATCCAATTGAAATTCAAATTAGTTGGTCAAAATTGTTATTCTCTGTTGCTGAATTATGTATTAAATAAATCTAATATAATTTAATGCTTTTTGGTTGGGTGACAGGGGAATGGGAGGGGGGGGGGGCAAACATAAACCCCTTAATGATTATGATCCATGAATGGAAAAATGAGAATGTCACTTCTAATTCGCAGTACATCCATCCACAGTTTGACCCAGGTTTCTTAAAGATAGCGGAGTCAGGGGATATGGGGAGAAGGCAGGAATGGGGTACTTAACTTTCTGGTGCCTTTCCCCCGCAGTGGAAATGTTTTGATTCTGCTGTGGGGGGATGTTTGTGTTGAACTCTGTAATATGTTGTGTCCATTTTTATTCATTTTTTTTAAAAACCTTTTTCTATGGTTTGCAATGGAACTTATTATTATTTAAATTATGTAAAGCGCTTTGGGGTCAATGCAAATTGGCTTAAAATGCGCTATATAAATAAAGTTTACTTACTTACTTACTTACTGATTGGGGATGATCAGCCATGATCACATTCAATGGCGATGCTGGCTCGAAGGGCCGAATGGCCTGCTCCTGCACCTATTGTCTATTGTTTTTTTGATTGACGTATAAAGTTATCGTAGGGATAACAACCTTCCTTGTGAAGGCTTTTCCAATCGGTTTCGGGACATTGTGTTGAAGTATCCTTGTGATGTGGCCAATAATAAGGGGCTTTTTGTTCAACTTGTGCAAACATTGCCTTTTTATCTTTCTTTACTATACTGTTCACCACCCATTTGCAAACCAAGACAAGCAAGAATAACTTTACATTTGACTCCTCCCATTTCCTCCAAACACAAGGCGTAGCTATGGGCACACGCATGGGCCCCAGCTACGCCTGCCTCTTTGTCGGGTACGTTGAACAATCCTTGTTCGAGACGTACCAGGGCCCCATCCCCGACCTCTACCTCCGTTACATTGACGACTGCTTTGGTGCCACCTCCTGCACCTACACACAACTGACTGACTTCATCCACTTCACCACCAACTTCCATCCGGCACTCCAATACACCTGGACGATTTCCGACACGTCCCTACCATTCCTTGACCTCACCATCTCCATCGCAGGGGACAGACTCCTGACCGACATACATTACAAACCCACTGATTCACATGGCTATCTGGACTACACGTCTTCCCACCCTGCCCCCTGTAAAGACTCCATCCCCTACTCCCAATTCCTCCGCCTACGCCGCATCTGTTCCCAGGATGAGACATTTCATACCAGGGCATCGGAAATGTCCTCGTTCTTCAGGGAACGGGGATTCCCCTCCACCACCATAGATGAGGCTCACACCAGGGTCTCATCCATACCCCGCAACACTGCTCTCTCTCCCCATCCCCGCACACGCAACAAGGGCAGAGTCCCTCTGGTCCTCACCTTTCACCCCACCAGCCGGCAAATACAACACATAATCCTCCGCCATTTCCGCCACCTCCAACGTGACCCCACCACTCGCCACATCTTCCCATCTCCCCCCATGTCTGCCTTCCGCAAAGACCGCTCCCTCCGCAACTCCCTCGTCAATTCTTCCCTTCCCTCCCGCACCACCCCCTCCCCGGGCACTTTCCGTTGCAACCGCAAGAAATGCAACACCTGTCCCTTCACCTCCCCCCTCGACTCCATCCAAGGTCCCAAGCAGTCGTTCCAGGTGCGACAAAGGTTCACCTGTATCTCCTCCAACCTCATCTACTGCATCCGCTGCTCTAGATGTCAGCTGATTTACATCGGTGAGACCAAGCGTAGGTTGGGCGATCGTTTCGCCGAACACCTCCGCTCAGTCCGCAATAACCTACCTGACCTCCCGGTGGCTCAGCACTTCAACTCCCCCTCCCATTCCCAATCCGACCTCTCTGTCCTGGGTCTCCTCCATTGCCAGAGTGAGTAACAGCGGAAATTGGAGGAACAGCACCTCATATTCCGTCTGGGGACCTTGCGTCCTTATGGCATTAACATTGAATTCTCCCAATTTGGCTAGCCCTTGCTGTCTCCTCCCCTTCCTTAACCCTCTAGCTGTCTCCTCCCACCCTCCCATCCGCCCGCCCTCGGGCTCCTCCTCCTCCTCCCCTTTTCCTTCTTTCTTTCCCCACCCCCCATCAGTCTGAAGAAGGGTTTCGGCCCGAAACGTCGCCTATTTCCTTCGCTCCATAAATGCTGCTGCACCCGCTGAGTTTCCCCAGCAATTTTGTGTACCTTCAAGCAAGAATATAGTTTTCCAAACTGCTAGCCTGATGCGAGAACGGTGAACTGCATTGAATCAGTATGACTCGAGTAATCTCCTGTTAAATAAATTTAGCATTATATTGATAGCTGTATCCATATTAACTTAAATCTTGTCCTGATATTTTACATGTCCACATAAAGCTACTTTAGTTCACTAATTCTGCTCCTCGAACGTTTGAATAACTGGTCTTAGTGAGCCTTCAGTTTAGTCCTTATTTTTCTGTAACCTCTTGCCTTATCTGCTAATATAATTGAAGATTTGTAGTAACTTTGACTATCTGTCAATTTTGTTTGAGTTTGACGTGATATTAATTATCTATTATGGTTATGTTGATACACTCCTTGATCTCCATTTCTATGAAACGTTTATCTTTGAACATTTCAGGTTGCTCTGGTTTTTTGCTTCTGAGGTCTGATTTAGTCTTTTAGCATAGTTCCACAAGCAGTTTGTATATCATGACTGTTGTATTTCCAACATAACACTGGTGACTAGATTTAAAAGCATTCAAAGTGCTTTAGTTATTTTAAGGTCATGAAAGGTGTTGTATAAATACAGTACGTCGTATTGAGCTCTCAGTTTTAAGAACTGGTATTGAAACCACTTCAGATATCCCTAATATTTATTTGCATTGTTGCATTTAAATGCATACAATTTAGTTATATATTTCTGCAGGCAAAATCTGGTTCTCCAGAAAGTTTGCATTTAAAAAAAAATCAGTGTCCAACAATAGTTTGGCAACTGGATTGTTCAAGCCCAATAAAAAGAAAATAGACGATGCCCCAAGACTGAAATTAAATGGACTTAAATTTAGAGGTGTAAATCTGAACTTGGAAAAATAATCTATAGTAGTAAATTTTCGCATTCCAGGGTTAGATTTTTTGTTGTCCCCAAACTACTGGCTGGCTTCCTGCCCCCATGGTAAGCCATCTGTTTTAGAGTGCCTCCTGCTTCCCAGCTCGTTATTGCTGAGTGCAGCATTGTGACTATTTCAACACATGACGGTGGAGAAATACTTGTAATTTTTCTTCTTGAACTAATAACACAAAATCAGGTTAAATCCAAGAGAAATATTTAAAAAAAACAAAAAACTGCTTTTCTCCTATCAGCTCTATTTCTTTCACTCATTTGAGTGGGGTGCACCATGCTTGCGGCAGGCTGGAAGCATGTGGATGGTTTCACTGCCCCACCTGAAAGTGCCAGCTGAAATAGCAGAGAGTGGTTGCAGCTGTTGGCAGCAAGGTGGACACTGCTGCTTTTAGCTCGGGTTGAAGTCAGCACTAAAAGCTTGGACTTTGTGCAGATGTCCATCTATAAATCTTGGCACTCGGCCAGCAGATCTGTACCACCATCTCTCCCTGGACACTCCCATCACACAACCTTAGCTGAAGAATTACCTAATTTAAAAAAAAAATGAAAATCGGTCCATGCCATCTAGAAATATGTCACTTACTTTTAGCAGTTCCCTGCGTTACTACGACTAAATTGGTCAAATATAATTTTCATTTCAAAAAAACATATTAACTTTGTTTGGTCACCTTGATTTTTCCAACAACCCTGCCATTATATCTTTAATAATGACTTCTAATGTTTTCCCTGTGGCAGATGTCAATTTACTGCCCGATAGTTTCCTGCTTTGTTCCCTATCTTTTTGAATAAAGGGGCTGCATTTGCCGTTTTCCAATCCAATGGAATGTTTCCTGAATCCAGGAAATTCTGTAACATTAAAAGCGAATATCCCACCAACCATTTTTAACACCCTAAAATGGTATCCACCAGGACCTGTTGACTCGTAAGCCAGCAATTTCTTTGGTACCAGTGTTTGCCCTCCTTCAATTAGTTTGCATTGCTCTTTTTTTCATCATGTTAAATCTTCTGATATGTCACTCATAATTCATAAAATTAGGTAGTTTTTCTTTAAATGTAATACTATAAAGATTTTGAACCAAAGATTGAATGGTGGAGTAGACTTGATGGGCCGAATGGCCTACTTCTGTTCCTATGAGGTGTGAATCTATGAACTATAAACTTTTCAAGTTCACCGCAGATGGTGGATTCTCTCCTTGGAATTTTATTTTTTCTTTGAAATCACCTTTGTCTCAAATGTTACAAGCCTTCAGGTACTGAGCCTTCAGTTTAGTCCTTATTTTTCAGTAACCTCTTGCCTTATCTGCTAATATAATTGAAGATTTGTAGTAACTTTGACTATCTGTCAAATGTTTTCCCCCTTTTTGTATTAATACCTTTCTCTTTGCCTTTATTTCTAATTTTCGATTTACTGCATCTTTACAATTGATCCAATGTCTAATTTTGAATACTCTTCCACTTTCCCAGCACTGTGACTTGCTAATACATTGGTGACAGCACAGTTTGGGGTGTAAACAGTCCCAATGGTACAGATCCTACCTTCTCCCAAGCTGAGGAAAGTGCTCCAAGAAAAAAAAATGCATTCTCTTACATCAGTTTTAAAATTCTATGTTCAGGCTATTTTAATTAAAAAATTGTCTTTTTTTTAGGGGTTACTGTACTGTGAATTGCAATATTGATTTGAATTTTTGAAGTTAAAATTACTTAAATTCGATGCTAGTAAATTCCCAACCAGTGATATATGTTATTCTGTTTATTGCACTGTGATACGGTATTGGCTATATTCTTTGCCTGATGATTTGTTGTAGATCATAATCCAGTATTCTGTCATATTTTGTTGCAGTGACGTGGAAGTAGAAAAGGAGGAGGATGTGCCTATTGTGTATTGGCTACCTCCAGGATATAATTCAACCCATGAATTACCACCATCTCTACACCCACCGCCTCCTGGAGGTTGGAAGACTGCACTTAATGTTGAATGGGGCTAACAACTAAGAAAAATGTATTTTTCCATCAAATAATTTAAAAAAAGACGTTTTATTTGCACATTCAAATGATTCTTAGCATAGCAACGACTTTCAAAAATAAACCTAATTGTATAAACCTGCATCATTACAATACAAATAATGACCAAACAGTGCAAATAAGCAATTAAAAGCAGTGTACAAACCAAATAACTGCACTCTGCAGTAGATCTAATGGCTGCACAATGGAGCCATGGCAGCACAATGGCACAGAGCTAGTGCTGTCATTTCACTGTTCCTGTGACACAAGTTCAATCCTGACCACTGCTGTCTGTGTGGAGTTTGCACGATCTCCCAATTTGAGGGGTTTTCATTTTTTCATTTTTCTTCAACCATCCAAGTTAAAAGTATGCTTGCATCTAGGTCAGAAGATGATGCATTTAAACCTGTCATTTAAACTGATACCTTAATGGATCACCAAAAGAGGTGCTGTGCTGTCTGAGATGCCAGCCGTTAGATAAGATGTTAAGTTGAACATTTTCAGTAGTTTAAATAATAATGTTCTCAAAGCTATTTAACACGGAATGTAGTACAATTCGACACAGAAACAGGTCCTTTGGTCCACCACACCTGTCTACCTGCGCAAGGTTCATATCCCTCTATTCCCTGCCTGATTTCTCAGTCTAAGTGCCTCTTAAACACTGCTGTCATAACTGCTACTATCGCCTCTCCTGGCAGTGCGTTCCAAGTACCTATCTCTGTTTGTAAAAATAAACGTGTTGCATATTTCCTTTAAACATTCCTTCTCTCACATAAAACCTATGCCCTCTGATATCTGACATTTCCATCCTGGAAGTGGTGGGGGGGTTGAAGAGGCTTGGAATATCTACCCCATCTCTGCCTCTCAGATTTATATCTTTCTGCCAGATCATCCCTCAGCCTCTGACACTCTGGAGAAGACGATCCATGTTTATTCAATTTCTTGTCAGAGCTAGTATACTCCAATCCAGTCAGCATTCAAGTGAACCTCTTCTGCAACCTCTCCTAAGCCTCCACATTCTGCCTATAGTGTTACAACCAGAATTGCCCCAAATTTCCCCAAGCCAAAGTTTTATTCAAGATGCAAAATGGATTCCTGTCTTTTGTACTCTACGCCAACTGATGAAAGCAAGCATGTTATACGCCGTCTTTACGACTCTAACCACTTGGGTTTCCCCCTTGAGAAGAAATGGGAAGTCCATGCAGACAACATTCATTGCCCTATTCTCATCGATCATGCTTGTCACTTCCTCAAAAAAAATTCAGTAAAATTAATGAGACTAGACCTCCCCTGCACAGTCATGCTGACTTTCCCTGCTTTTACAAATGTGAGTAAATCCTGTGCGTAAGAGTTCTTTTAAGAGTACAGTACTTTTCTCAATCAACAACAAAATAAAATAAACTATCATTTGTTCTTTTGCTATTTATGGGGTGTTTGTATTTACCCAAACAATTGTTCAACATATCAATAGAAGCATTATTTTGTGCTAGCCATGGTTTGTACTTTCAGGTACTCGTGAAAGTGTTCAATATTGTTTAGATCAATTTACTGTCTATTCTTACATCTGGCAAGGAATAAAGTCACAACATATTGCTGAGGGCTTTATTTCAGCATCGTTGAGATCCAGTAAGTTATCACTTGTAACATTTGATTCCATGGATTTTTCTCTTAGGCGGTCCCTGAGAGTTGTTGCATACTTGAACTTTGGTTCTGCAGATTCTGAAGTTGCAGATGAGACTAAAGTAGGACATGTGCTCTTGATTTAGATGGGGTAGGTAGTGCTTGAGGTAGTTGAGTTGGGAGGTGATGTGTTTCTTCTGCCAATTATATTGTGCTCCTGTCTGTCTCCAACAAAAGGGCTCAAGGTTCTGAGTATCAAATGCTCCTCCATTTTGAGTGAACATTTGCCAGAGTTTCCCATGTCAGTGGGGATGTTGTACTTAATCAAGGAGGATTTGAGAACATCGTTGAATTTTTTCTCTATCCAAACAGTAACCATTTTCTGTGATGAAGTTCGGAATAGGGGGTGGCTTTTGGTAATATGGAGCTGGGTATGTGAAGGATGCAGCCTGTTGGGCAGAAGTTAAAGTACATTTGATTGAATGTAACAAATGCCTCAATATTTCCACGTTGACCTGAGAGGATGCCGGCATATGATTGCATAACCTAACAATGATTTTGGAAGAGTTTGCAGAGAGCACTAGAGAGAGAATACCGATGCTTCAAGGTGCCTGTGGTTGGTAGTGCATAACGTAGAGGCATACAGGAGGGCAGGGATCTTGGGGATCAACGTAGATTATGAACTTTGCGTCAAGTTTGAGGTCTTGAGTGGTCATTCCATCAGTGATATGAACCTTTCGTGCCACAGATGATACATGTATCCTTGTGGTCTTGCTCAGAAGATGACAATCCAATGATGCCAATGCCTGGATCAAACGTGTTGCTGCGACATCTAGTACGTCTCTGTCAAAAACTGTTGATTAGGACAAGACCATGAGGCAGCCCTTTAGATTGCATCTTTACCAGAGGAATGCAACTTGCCAGAGGAATGCAACTTCTTTGAACTTGGTATTAATTAACTTGACCGCTGTGAGGGACGGTGGGAGAACGAAGGGGGACCCGGTGTGGGTTTTTGTAAGTAGGTACTCCTTGGGACCATCTATAACCTCTTAGGTTGGAGAATATGTATTGGTGACTGTAGAGTCATACAGCATGGAAACAGGCCGTTCGGCCGAACTTGCCCACACTGGCCTACATGTCCCAGCAACACTAGTCCCACCTGCCTGCGTATGGTCCATATCCCTTCAAACTAGTTTGTGTTTTGTGTTTGATTGAACTGAAGGGCCATGAAATGTTCTCAGATCTCACTGGGGGGTGGAGGGATAGCATTGGTGCCGAATATTTGTCCCTCGTTTCTTACAGAAGATACAGCCTAACGATCTAGTTGACATCCTCAAATCTCGTCTCCAGTAGTTCCGTAATCTGGTGTGGTGAAAGCTATTTTGGCATCACACTCATCATGACAGGAGACATTGGTCAACTCAGCAAGTTACCTAGGACCACACGCATTTCTGGCTTGGTTGTCCAAACTTATTGAACTGACATTGGGGCTAAGATTCAGTTTTACCTTGCGTGACAACTCTTAAATCCTTGTTGGAAGGGATCCATGTTTAGTTTATTTATTGTCACGTGTACCGATGTACAGTAAAAAGCTTTGTTGCGTGCTATCCAGTCAGTGGAGAGACTACATGATTGCAATTGAGCCGTCCACAGTGTGCAGACGAATAACATATAGTGCAAGATAAAGTCAAGTTTGATTAAAGATAGTCCAATGAGGTAGAGAGTAGCTCTTGTTGATAGGATTGTTCAGTGACCTGATAACAAACTGGGAAGAAACTGCCCTTGAATCTGGAGGTATGTGTTTTCACATTGCTGTACCTCTTGCATGGTGGGAGATGGGAGAAGAGGGAGTGACCAGGGTGAGACTGGACCTTGATTATGCTGCTGGACTTGCCGATACAGCGTGAAGTGTAGATGAAGTCAATGGAAGGGAGGTTGGTTTGTGTGATGTTGGACTGAATGACTGGAAGTTATTCCAACAAACTTGTTGGCTGACTCGGGAGGTAAACACACGGAAATATGCATGGATGCTAATTTTCCACAATAACATGTTTGCCCTTCAACTCTCAGCCTGCATTGCTCCATACTAGGGCAAACAATATTGACAATGTACTACAGAGGGCTCTGTTCCAGTATTGTTAATGTTCAGCAAGTTATTTGTCACTTGTCACAAATAATTCCTTGGGGTGTATATTAACAGGCAACATCTGCTATGACGTTTGGGAGGATCCAATTACTTTGTAGTATTCGTAGGAGGCTCACAGAATGAATGACAATGTGGTTTCCACTGAGATCATTCTTTTGGGTATACCTGTCAAAGCTTTATTCATAATTCACCTTCCTTTCCCACCACAGAAATAATGACATTTTGGTTGGAAGCTGAAATTTGAATAACCAAAGCTCAAATTAATATCAGGGAAACTTCAAACTCTTGTTATTAATGCAGTACTCAAGCATCTGACAAACGACACATGCCTTGGTTAAAACAAAATTAAGTAGTTGCCGTTCACATTTGGTGTAAAGGATGCATTCCTAGAACAAGCATAGTAATGGGATCAGTTCCTTGAGGATCGTTATGGCATTATATTTTAGTGAGCTGAGTTCCCGACAATTATACTGTGCTATAAACAGGCACAAACTTTTGTCCTCCGCAAGCACTCTTATACCCAAGATTTGGTGCCAGAGATGTTGGTTGTGAAGGGCGAGGTCAGCCAGGAGACTGCCCGACCAAACACGTTGAGTGTTGGTTTTGCTGGAAACTACCAGCTGCTGTTTCATGTGGTAACAGTTAGTCATCTGACCCACAGCTGGTTGTGGTGGAAGTTGCCACCTCCCTGCTCCCCATCTCTTTGCTCAAACTCAAAGATTGGTGACCATTGTTTAGTTTGCTACCATGGCGAAATGGAGCTGTGCAGCCAAAGAGATGGAGAGGCAGCAGCTTCCATCCCATCCAGTAGGAGGTGGTGAGGGAGACTACAGGGTCTGTGTGATCAGTCAACACATGGATCAAATGCTGTTAGTTCCTAGTAATAGTTTCCCCACTCACAGCGTCTGCTGGGATGCAGCCTTGAATCGACACAGCCGGCACAGCGCTAGAGTTGCAACCTTACAGCGCGAGACGTCCATGTTCGATGCTGACTAAAGATGCTCTCTTATAAGGAGTTTGTACGTTCTCCCTGTGACCACATAGGCTTTCTCCGGATGCTTTGGTTTCCTCCCACACTCCAAAGACGTACAGATTTTGTAGGTTAATTTGCTTCTGTAAACTTGTCCCTAGAGTGGAGGATAGTGCAAGTGTGTAGAGTGATCGCTTGTCAGCGCGGACTCGTCCAGTAATGTATTGCCATACCATCCCCGATTAGAAATTGTACAGAAATAGTCTACTGAGCCCGCATGCACGAGGCACAATGTTTTGCTGCCATTTTCCAAGTCCAAGTTCATAGAAACATAGAAAATAGGTGCAGGAGTAGGCCATTCGGCCCGTCGAGCCTGCACCGCCATTCAATATGATGATGGCTGATCATCCAACTCAGTATCCTGTACCTGCCTTCTCTCCATACCCCCTGATCCCTTTAGCCACAAGGGCCACATCTAACTCCCTCTTAAATATAGCCAATGAACTGGCCTCAACTACCTTCTGTGGCAGAGAATTCCATAGATTCACCACTCTCTGTGTGAAAAATGTTTTTCTCATCTCGGTCCTAAAAGATTTCCCCCTTATCCTTAAACTGTGACCCCTTGTTCTGGACTTCCCCAACATCGGGAACAATCGGGTTCATCCATTAGGACACTGATGGGAAGCTGGAGGAAGATGTTTCCCACTACCGTCTACTGGCAATGAGAGTGAAGATGGGTATTAAAATAGAAAGTGTCGGAAGGAACTGCAGATGATCGTTTAAAGCGAAGATAGACACAAAAAGCTGGAGTAATTCAGCGGGTCAGACAGCATCGGGAGAAAAGGAATAGAAGTTTCGGGTCAAGACCCTTCAGACTGAGTCGGGAAAGGGAAACGCGAGATATGGACGTGGATGTAGAGAGATAAATAGAACAAATGAATGAAAGATATGCCAAAAAGTAAGGATGATAAAGAAAATGCTACATTGTTCGCTGTGGGTTAGGTGAAACGAGTTATACATACAGTGAAACTCACCAGGGCGACAGTGAAACTAGTACAATGACTAGGGTGGGGGAGGGACGGAGAAAGAGGGGATGCAAGGGTTAGTTGAAGTTGGAGAAATCAATATAGAAAGATTACCTGAGGTAAGGTAAGAAGAAATAGGCAGTTTTGAAAGTTCTCTGAGCTAGTTTTCCACCTGAGTTGGAAATCTCTAAACAAGATTTTTGAAATTCTGATAAACACATTGCTGAAACGAATTAATGTCCACTAATTATCTGGTAATAGAAACCACAAAGTATGTGGCATGAATAATATTCTTCGGTACAATTTTAAGAATTGTACTTTGCAAGTGCCTGCTTTCTGTATGTATTGGACAGAATTTTCCACAACAATCTCTACCTCTGGAGAAGCTGTCTGCCTGTGAGCTGACCAAGAGAATTACTGCTTGTCTTGCAGCGTTTGTTTATTATAATAACGTTGTTTATTAGTTTAAGTAACTGCCTATCCTCTAATGTCATGCAGTCAATGCCTCACAGCACTGGAGACCCGAGTTTGATGCTGATCACCAGTGTGGAAATTGCACATTCTCCCCTTTACCTCATGGGTTTTCTCTGGGTACACCGGTTTCCTCCCACATCCCGAAGACGTGCGGGTTTGTAGGTTAATTGGCCCTTTGTAAATTTCCCCAAAGTGTAGGGAGTGGATGCAAAAGTGAGATAACATAGGACTAGTGTGAACGAGTGATTGATGGTCAGCGTGGTGTGATGTGTAGGAAAGAATTGCAGATGCTAGATTAAACCGAAGGTAGACACAAAAGCTGGAGTAACTCAGCAGGACAGGCAGCATCTCTTGAGAAAAGGAATATTCCCTTGCTCCAGAGATGCTGTTTGACCCACTGAGTTATGCCAGCTTTTTGTGTCTACAAACTAAATGTGGTCCTCCTGTACAAGAAGGGCAGCAGGGAAAAGCCTGGCAATTGCTGGACTTCAGTAGTGATTGAAAACATGCTGAAGGACAGGGGTAATGATCACTAGGAAGGCAGAAACTAATTGGAGATAGCCAGCATTGAATTGTTAAGGGTATACCTTGTCTAACCAATCTGATTGAATTATTTGAGGAGGTAAACAAGTATACTGTAGAGGGGTTTATATGGACTTCTATAGAACATAGAAGAAACGGAAACCACTTTCGACCATTAGGGAGACTGACAAAAACCTCCGGCAACCGCACGGAAACCTTGGGTGGGGCGCAAAGTCTCCAGAGGTTTCCGTTCAGGTTTCCTAAGTGGGACAGGGACATTATTAGCTTTCAACAAGTGGGCTTGAAGACAGCATCATGAGTGGCTGATAAGGAAATACCCTGAATTAGTGTGCATGGTAAGATTTGAAAAATCTTTTTTACAACTGTTACACCAGGAAGAGAATATCAGAAGTTAATGGATTGAAGAAGATGAGCTGTGCAAGAACCAAGACAAAGTGAGATTCATGTACCATATGAATACAAAGTACCTGGTGCCAAACAAGGTAAAATTCTACAGAAGGAACACACACAAGGTAGAAAACAATATCAAAATGCACAAAGTGCTAGAGTAACTCAGCGGGTCAGGCAGCAGGTTCTACTAGCAGCAGAGTCTGTGGATTTTTTATGGAAGAGGGAGAAGAGAGGTGCATAAAATATAGGGGAGCAACTAGAGTTATTTTAGGTCATGTTGAAACCACAAAGGTATTTTGGATATTTTTGTTTTCATTATTGAAGGAGTGAGGTAACATGCAGTGAACGTAATATTCTCAAAAATTGTGATGTGTTCAACTATTCTCTGTGTATACATTTCAATAATGAGCACTTTGTATGACTTGATTCTATGAATGCATAGCGTTCAAACCTGGGCAGATACAAAATGCTGGAGTAACTCAGCGGGGCAGGCAGCATCTCTGGAGAGAAGGGATGGGTGACATTTTGAAACGCTTCTTCAGACTGAACCAAACTGCATTGTGTTGCCTTTTGACCTGAAGTTATTTCAGTTGCTGACCTGTCGTGTACACGAGGGACAAGTTATAGAAGCCAATCAACATACGAACCTGGGTAAACACAAAATGCTGGAGTAACTCAGCGGGACAGGCAGCATCTCTGGAGAGAAGGAATGGGCGCCGTTTTTGGGCGAGACCCTTCTTCAGACTGATGTCAGGGGATTGGGCGGGACAGTGATAGAATGTAGTCAGACTAAGACTGGTGGGAGAACTGGAAAGGGGGAGTGGATGGAGAGAGGGAAAGCAAGGGCTATTTGAAGTTAGAGAAGTCAATGTTCATATCGCTGGGGTGTAAACTACCTAAATGAAATATGAGGCACTGTTCCTCCAATTTGGGCTGGGCCTCACTCCCCCCTCCCCGCTCTTTTAAATGACTTACCGTACACTGTGCTAGCTGTCTTTAACCTTCCTGTTCATCGCGGGTATCATCTTGGCTTTGCACCATGTGAATTTCATACAGCGCTCCCCCGCTTTCCCTGGCCCCCGCCTTTGCGATGTGTGTGTGTGTGTGTGTGTTCCACGGTGACGGTCGATCCAGCTCGTGGTTTTTCAGTCGAGTGCCGCCGAGCTTGAAGGTCGTAGACAGTCCGCTGAAAAGTCTCGTAAGTGGGACAGGCCCTTTACTGTCTCAGACTACATTCTATCTCTATCCCTGACATCAGCCTGTAGAAGGTCACCCGAAACGTCACCCATTCCTTCTCTCCAGAGATGCTGCCTGACCCGCTGAGTTTCACCAGCATTTTGTGTCTACCTTTGATTTAAACCAGCATCTGCAGTTCTTTCCTAAACATACAAACCTGTACGACAGTGGAATGTGGGAGGAAAATGGAGTGAACCCACGCAGACACACAGGGAGAATGTACAAACTCCATACAGACAGCACCCATAGACCGGATCGAACACGGATCTCTTGTGCTGCAAGGCAGCAACTATACCGCTGTCCACTGTGCCAACAGATGCAAGAGCAGCATCAGCCCAAGGAATAAGTATTTAAGAACAGATGCTCTGCAATGAACCTGATCTGTAACATATATTCATTACGAATCGATTTAAGTTATAAACAAAAGCTCTAACTCACAAATCATTGGGACATCAAGTGTGAAATCCAGTGATAAGCAAAAATGAATCTCAGTTTTTTTCATGATCTCAATAAAATGTATTATTTTCAGATTTTGCAGCATGATATGTGAAAAACAAGAGGGATGAGGTGCTCCGATATTACAATAATGACACTCTCTGAAGTTGATTTCTGTGTAACTACAGTAATATATTTTAATAAATTCAGAAATGCATTGCTTATCACTATAGGCAGTATTTCATTAACAATTGCAATTTGAAATATTTTTTTTTTTTAAGAATTAAGATTAATTTAAGGTACACCTGAATGGAAATGGTGGAGGGAATCATGAAATGGGAATGAACTAGCAGGAACATAAATATATTAAAAACTGTTCAAATGAAAACTGCTCTACACATCTGCAACCTCGTTCGCGCCATCATCTACAACTAATTTGTTAATGTTGGCCATTATTTCAACAAAGTGTTATTTAGTTGGTGAGAGCTGGTATTTATGTGGTTGTTCTGGGACGCTGGAACTAACCGTTGAGCCTTCCCGAGGTGTAATGGGCCTAACTCAACGAATCACCAGAGAAGGGAGGTGCCCACTTGAAAACCCTAATGATATACTTGCATCTACACAATCAGTTTTTTAAAATGTGCTTGTTAGCACATACTTACTTACTGCCTATTATGCCTCCTGGCATGTGGGGCAGCAACAAAGGTCCTCCACTCTTGTCTGTTCTGGGCTAGCCTCTGGACACTACCCCAGGTCAGGTCCATTGTTTTCATTTCCTCCTCTACAGTACGACGCCAGGTGGTTTTGGGTCTCCCTCTTTTCCTTTTCCCTTCCGGTGTCCAGTGCAGGGCTATTCTTGGGATGCTGTCTGGTTCTCTTCACCATTGACATTCATCCTACATCTGTCGATAGCCCTGGAAGTCCATCACGCCCCCAGTAGTGTTGATTCCTTCAGTTGCTGTTTCCGTAACATATTTGTTTTACGAGACAGGGTTGTTAGCCCTGTGCTCAACCTCCAACCTGGAGGACCAGTGGATCGCTCTTCGTCTCGCCTCTACCCTTCGACCTGTCCAGCATGGGAGACCCTAACAGGAGACGAATCTCCCACTGGCATAGCTCTAGGGGTCACTGAGACACACAAGCTCCCCGACCACGACAAGATTGCAATCCAACGGGGAGTGTTAACACATAGGTAGCTGATTATTGCATATGGAGTTAGTTATTGTCCTTAGCATAAGTTGGTATAATCAGTTTACATACTACTTTGGCTTTGGGCTTGGTTTTCTTGGTTGAGCACTTATCCTGCTGTTATAGCACGTCCTTTGTGTTTTAATTGTAATTTAGTTGTTTTAGGGACACAGCTCCGTGTTTTGTATGAGTCTCTATAAAAGGACAAAAAATGAGCTTTGTTAGGATATAGTGGGCAACAAAATAATCTCAATGCTGGAATTTATTACAAAAACAGAAAATGCTGGAAGCACAAAGCAGGTGAGAATGTTCTTTCTCTGTTTGACTGACTTGTATAATTTACCATTATAGGTCTAATTATTTTCTATCAGGAGGAAAAGTTAATTTACCGCAAGGCAAAACACAAAGTGCTGGAGGAAGGGTGGAGAAGGTTGTCAGGGATTATGGGGTGAAGGCTGGAGAATGGGGTTGAGAGGGAAAGATAGATCAGGCGTTACTGAATGGCGGAGTAGACCTGATGGGCCAAATGGCCTAATTCTTCCCCTGGAACTTATGAAATCAGTGGATCAAAATAAAAAAGTATCCCAACCTGAAACGTCTGATGGGTCAGGCAAGGTTGTGGAGGAGTGGACAGATGACATTTCTGGTTGGGACCCTTCATCAAACTGAAGAAGAGTCCCAACCGAAACATTGTCTGTTCACTCCCTTCACATATGCTGCCTGATCCACTGAGTTCCTCCAGCACTTTGGGTTTTTTCACACATTTATCGGTACTCTGTGTGTAGGAAGAAACCAAGATGATGGTATACAGCGAAAGATATAAAATGTTGGAGTAACTCAGTCGGTCAGGCTGCATCTCTGGATAAAAGGAGTTGGTGACGTTTCAGGTCGGAACTCTTCTTCAGACTGAAAGTAGACGAGGAGGGAGGGGGGGGGGGGGGCGGCGGAGTGAGGGGGGGATGGGGAAAATAAACTGGAGGTGAGAAAAGGCCAGAACAAATCCGAGCTGAATTAAACCAAAGATGGACACAAAAAGCTGGAGTAACTCTGGGTCAGGCAGCATTGCTGATGACCTCAGGGAGAGTGGAGGCCTTAAATGACCCATTGTCGGCTGGAGAAGGTGTGATAACAAGAGGGATACAAGATTGGTAGGAAGACTAGTTTGGGGAAGGAGGGAGAGAGGGCAGGGGAGGGAATGCAGGAGTTAATTATCAGTGCTCTGCCCAGAGTGCAGTAATTTGGAATAAATCTCAGCATACATGCAGTACTTTGAGTTTCTGCCTTGTTTAGCATTTCATCCAAACAATCCAGTGGAGCTGAGAACTGAATGGCTGGAGGACAAGGACAGGAATTCTATTCTGTGTCACGATAAAGCTGTCACATAATGTCACATTAAAGGATGGCTAGGGCAAAGACATAGGCCCTTTGGCCCATTAAGTCGCTTGTGCCAGTTTTTAGCTAAAATATCATGTCAACTACATTCAATATAGCCATTCTTGAAATTGTTTTTTCAAGTTCCTTTGAAAGACATAATTATGGTTGTTTCCTCCACCCTAACTGGTGGTGAGTTTAAGATGATAAGTGCTGTATAAACAGTTACTTTCCCTGCAGATCATTACTGCTATCAATATAAAGATCGCTTCTCCTCACATCACCTTGGACTGATTGCCAAAAACTTTAAATCTGTTCACTCTGTTCCTTGATTTATCTGTTAACAGACACCACTTATTTATCTATTTACCCAATCTGTACCAGCATATGATTTTGTAGACACAAGGAACTGCAGATGCTGGAATCTTGAGCAAAACACAAAGTGCTGGAATAACTCAGCAGGTCAGGCAGCATCTGTGGAGGGAATAGAGAAGCGACGTTTCAGGTTGGGACCCTCCTTCAGACAGATTTTTCACATCTCTTTCAAATCTCCTCTTAAACTTCTTCAAGAACAACCACACTTGCACCCCAGTGGTATGAACATTGACTTCTCTAATTTCAGGTAGTCCTTACTTTCTCCTCCCCTTCTCAGCTCTCCCTCAGCCCTCTGGCTCCACCACTTCCTTTCTTCCTCCCGCCCTTCCTTCCTCACATCAGTCTGAAGAAGGGCTTCGACCCGAAACGTTGCCTATTTCCTTCGCTCCATAGATGCTGCCTCACCCGCTGAGTTTCTCCAGCATTTTTGTCTACCTTCGCGTTTCCAGCATCTGCAGTTCCTTCATAATCACACTTTCTCCAGTCTGGTTTCTCCAACCCACCAGCCACCTTTCAGCTCGTATTTCTTACCCTGGAACCATGTTCGTAAATCTTTTCTGCAAACTCTTTAGGACTCCGGGGTGGCACAGTGGCGCAGCGGTAGAGTTGCTGCCTTACAACACCAGAGACCGGGTGATCCTGTCCCCAGGTGTTGTCGGTATGGAGTTTGTACGTTCTCCCGCACGGGTTTCCTCCGAGTATTCCGGTTTCCTCCCACATTCCAAAGAAGTGCAGGTTTGTAAATTAATTGGCCTCTAATTTGTCCCTAGTGTGTAGGGAGTGAGATAATGTAGAATTAGTGGGAACGGATGATCATTGATTGGCACCGACTCGGACCCACATACTTCCTCAAGTCAGGTACAGCCTTCCTGTTGGGTCCTAATTGTTTATTAAGGTTCAACATAATCCACCTTCCTTTGCACTCCATGTGTCGATCATGAATGCCAGGATGCTGCGCACTTTATCATGCATTCTCGCAACATGGCTTTGACTTACGAATAGTTATGTACCTCTGCACCATGTTTCCCTGTTCCTCCATGCCCTTTATAACTACTATTTTGCATTACATTTCATCTGCAGCTTGTACATCCAATCTGCCTGCCCATGGCGGCACAATGGCACAGCTAGTAAAGCTGCTGCCTCACAACGCCAGTGACCCGGATACTGCCTGTGTGGATCTTGCACGTTCTCCCTGTGACCGCTTGTGTTTCCTCCGGGTGGCCTGGTTTTGCCCCCACTTCCCAAAGATGTGAGCGGTTTGTAGGTCAATTGTCCTCTGTAAATTTCCTCCTAGTGTGTAGGGAGTGGATAAAGCAGAACTAGTGTGATGGGGTGGTGGATGGTCAGCGTGGACTCAGTGGGCCGCAGGGCTTGTTTCCAAGCTGTGTCTCTGGACTGAACTATACTAAGTTGTCATGTTTTCTATTCAGAGCGACTTATAAAATTAAGGGGCATGGATGGGATAGATTTTACCCAGGGCCTTTTCCCCAGGGCAGTAGAGTCTAGAACTAGAGGGCACAGGTTTAAGTTGAGACACAGGAGAAATTAAATGGAGCTCTGTTGGGAAAATGTTTTACATAATTGTTGTTGGTCATCTGGAATGAGCTGCCAGAGAAGGTAGCAGAGGCAGATGCATTTACAATGTTTAAATAATAATAATAATAATATCTTTTATTGTCATTGCACGTCAGTGCAACGAGATTTAGTGTGCAGCTCCACTGATGTACAAGAAAGGTAAATAAATACAATACATAAATAAGCAAGCTGAATTGATTGACGTGACCATCTGAGGGAGACTGTCCAAAGGGGGTGGGTGGGGGGGCACTCATTAGGGCCGGTTCAGAGCCGCTATAGCTCTTGGGATAAAACTGTTCCTGAGTCTGGAGGTTCGGGCGTAGAAGGCCTTGTAACGTCTGCTGGAGGGAAGTAGTTGAAACAGACCGTGGCAGGGGTGTGATGAGTCCTTATGGATGCTGAGGGCCTTCCTGAGGCACCGCGTGTGCATTTGAGTTTGGCATTTGATGTTTGGTATAGTTTAGAGATACAGCGTGGAAACAGCAGTCACCCCGTACATCAGCACTATTTTACACACTAAGGACAATTTACTATTTTACCGAAGCCATTTAATCTACAAATCTGTCTTTGGAGTGTGGGAGGAAATCGGAACACCCGGAGAAAGCCCACGCATTCACAGGGGAACGTGCAAACTCTGTACAGATGGCACTCATCAGGATCGAACCCGGGTCTCTGACGCTGTAAAGCAGCAACACTACCGCTGTGCCACCATGCCACCCGCATTTGGACAGCCACCGCAAAAGAGTAGAGAAATACATAGCAAAAGGATTTGAGTATAGGAGCAGGGAGGTTCTACTGCAGTTGTACAGTGCAAAGGTTTCTTGTCGGAGGCAAGGCTCTGTTGGGACTAGCACAAGAGGACACGTCCACACCGAGTTCAAGAGCCCGTTTATTCTGCAATCACTGCCTTTTATCTTGAAGGTCACTTGACCTCAGGCACGAGTTTCTGTTACATATATTACATTACAAAGACATCACATGAGACCACACCTGGAGTATTGCGTTCAGTTTTGGTCTCCTAATCTGAGGAAGGACATTCTTGCCATAGAGGGAGTACAGAGAAGGTTCACCAGACTGATTCCTGGG
This sequence comes from Amblyraja radiata, assembly GCF_010909765.2. Classification (NCBI taxonomy): domain Eukaryota; kingdom Metazoa; phylum Chordata; class Chondrichthyes; order Rajiformes; family Rajidae; genus Amblyraja; species Amblyraja radiata. The sequence continues at coordinate 11,904,297 of NC_045980.1, read as the reverse complement.
ATGTCAGGACTTTCATATGAATAAAGACTGGATAGCCTCGGCTTGTACTCGCTAGAATTTAGAAGATTGAGGGGGGATCTTATAGAAGCTTACAAAATTCTTAAGGGGTTGGACAGGCTAGATGCAGGAAGATTGTTCCCGATGTTGGGGAAGTTCAGAACAAGGGGTCACAGTTTAAGGATAAAGGGGAAATCATTTAGGACTGAGATGAGAAAAACATTTTTTTCACAGAGAGTGGTGAATCTCTGGAATTCTCTGCCACAGAATGTAGTTGAGGCCAGTTCATTGGCTATATTTAAGAGGGAGTTAGATGTGGCCCTTGTGGCTCAAGGGATCAGGGGGTATGGAGAGAAGGCAGGTACAGGATACTGAGTTGGATGATCAGCCATGATCATATTGAATGGCGGTGCAGGCTCAAAGTGCCGAATGGCCTACTCCTGCACCTATTTTCTATGTTTCTACAGGCCGAATTGGGATAAGAATTGGCAGATAACATGGTTGCAGAGATGAATTGGGCTGAAAGGCCCAGTTTCTGTTCAGTACTATGCGTTGATTCTAATAGCCCAATAAATGTAGCATAATATGTGCTGATCCAAAAATAAACTGAAAAAAAAATTACAATGTGCTTTCAGAATGGAGAAGCAACTGTGAAGCCAGCAATTGTGGTCTAATTAGTATACTTGTTTTAATTTGCCTGAATGTTATTATTTTGTGCAGCAGTACTTCATTACAATAACTGTTTTTTGGGCAAGATACCCAACGGCAGAGCCTTGCCGTGAATTCAGTGCACGGTGTCTCTGGCAAAGAGCTAAAGCTCTACACTGCACATTGCACTTGTCTGTGGAAGGGACTGACCCTCTTGTAAAGGTTTAAGATCCAACATCACGCAAAGCAATTTTCAACTGCAAGTCATCGCTCAGACCTGACAGCTTTGCTGGAGAGGGTTCTATAAAGATGTCAGATCTTGGGGTAAATGTATTGGATTACTGAGTTGCTATTTGTCCAATTAGCCGAGTGCCATTGCATTCTTTAGACTTTAGAGATACAGTGCGGAAACAGGCCTTTCGGCCCACCGAGCCTGCGCCGACCAGCGATCACCCCACCCACTAGCACCATCCCATACACGAGGGACAGTTCCCATTTTTTTTGTTTATCAAAGCCAATTGACTTACAAACCTGCATGTCTTTGGGATGTGGCAGGAAACCAGATCACCTGGAGAAAACCCACTGGGTCACAGGAAGAACGTACAACCTCTGTACAAACAGCACCTTTAGTCAGGATCGAACCCAGGTCTCTGGCGCTTCTTCTTCTTTCGTGTGGCGTGCACAGCCTAAAGTTGTTGGACAACGTGTTCTATTTGATCTTCGATAGATAGATAGATAGATAGATAGATAGATAGATAGATAGATAGATAGATAGATAGATAGATAGATAGATAGATAGATAGATAGATAGATAGATAGATAGATAGATAGATAGATAGATAGATAGATAGATAGATAGATCTTTTATTGTCATTCAGACCTTTCGGTCTGAACGAAATTATGTTGCCTGCAGTCATACACAGAATCAATAATAACAAAACATACAATAAACACAAATTAAACTTCCACCACAGTGAGTTCACCAAGCACATCCTCACTGTGATGGAGGCAAAGTCTTAGTCTCCGTCTCTTCCCTCCTTGTTCTCCCTCTGCGCTGAGGCGATCGATCCAGGCCGAAGATGCCGCTCTCCAGTCCAGCGGACCTCCGTGGTGATGTCGCCGCCGCCGAAAGCCGGAACGCCGTCTCCGCTCCGAGACGGCCCGACACAGCATCAGCCCCAGGCCCCGCAGTCCCTGCTCCGGGCCGTCAAATTGATTGCATTAGTCGAAACGGCGGACCACGTGAAGGTTGCAATCTTCCACCCCATCTCTGGTGCTGTAAGGCAGCAACATTACCACTATGCTGCCTTGTATTCATTACAAACACTTTTGCCATTAGCTATTTACTTTGTAGGAGCCATTTATGTTTCGGCTAGCTACTCTTGGCATATTGTAAAGCCGCCAAGCCTTTATATGCCTTTATTAAAAATAAACACTCTGAGTGAAGAAGCACTTCCTAACATTTAAGGGCAGTACAGTGGCGCAGCTGATAGATAGAGCTGCTGCCTCACAGCACCAGAGACCCAAGTTCGATCCGGACCTCGGGTGCTGTCTGTGTGGAGTTTGCACGTTCTAGCTGTGACCGCATGGGTTTCCTTATGGTGCTCCGGTTTACTTCCACATTCCAAAGACCTGCAGGTTTGTAGATGAATTGGCCCCCAGTATGTAGGGAATGGATGTGAAAGTGGGATAACATGAAAGAACTAGTGCGAACATGTGATCAGTGGTCGGTATGGACTCATTAACCGAAGGGCCTTTTCCAAGCTGTATCTCAAAACCTAAAACTTAAAAAACTAAACATCAAGGTTGTCCCTCTGTTCCTTCTTGTGATATAACATGTATGTTGTAACAATGCTCAAGAATAGCTTTAGCTTCACCTGGTATAAATGCATTCATCTTGTGACTATACAAGAGTTAAAGCACCAATTTCCCGTTTCTTTTACCCTTGTAAAACAGTAATTACGTATCTTCTGAGAGCTATAACTTTGTCTTGAAAATTGAAGCATGAACACTTTTTGAACATCTTGGTTTGAAGATCCACTTTAATGCCAACTCGCACCTTAAAACTATACCCTCTTGTTTCTGTGTAGGAAGGAACTGGAGATGCTGAATCACACCGAAGATAAACACAAAATGCTGGAGTAACTCAGCAGGACAGGCAGCATCTCTGGAGACTAGGAATGGGTGATGTTTCAGGTTGAGACCGTTCTTCAGACTGAGTGTCGGGGGAGAGGGAGATATAGAGAAATGCCAGGGTAAGCTGTGAAAACAAGGGATCAAAGGGGGTGAAGTTCAAGGAAAATGCAGAATAGATAATTGTTAACAGGGCAAGGTGACAACGAGGCATACAATCAGAAGGATTTAATCAAATTTTACATAACTATTAACTCCCTGGCCTCTTCCACCCCATCCCCTCCCCTGTGCCCCATCTGGACTTGCACCTATTTCTCCACCCCTCCCCTTCCACCTACATTCCTTTTAGGGTAACAATGCACAACTCTTCAATTCTTTTGCCTCACACCTTCTGTCATTTCATCTCTCATCATTGTCCAACCACCTACCAATGAAAATCCCCCTCAGCTCAATCGACCTCTTACATACCAGGCTTTCCTGCCCCTCCTCTCTTCCAGCTTTCTCTCTCTTCCCCCCCCCCCCCCCAACACCATCAGTCTGAAGAAGGGTCCCAACCCGAAACTGCACCTCTCCATGTTATCCAGAGATGCTGCCTGACCTGCTGAGTTACTCCAGCACTTTGTGTCTTTTTTTGTAAACCAGCACCTGCAGTGCTGTACAAATGTTATGCCTAAGCAGCTATGGAAACTCAATTTAGACTTTTACCTGCTCATTTAAATGCTATTATTATCTCATTTGGACTTTGTTTAAGTGTCTGCTACCCGTGTAATTCCAGGATATTTTGTATCGGGACTGCTTTGTGAATATTTGATATGTTTGTCAATGCAAGATTCCCGTGGAGAAGACTGAAAGGGCGCAGTCTGTGAGGGTACTGATCCTGGAACTGCGAACAGTTTCACATACAGTCTAGCTGTCATTATCTGGATGATGGTGTGGTAAATTGGATTAGTAAGTATGCAGATGATACTAAGATAGGTGGTGTTGTGGATAACGAAGTAGATTTTCAGTCTACACAGAGATTTAGGCCATTTGGAAGAGTGGGCTGAAAGATGGCAGATGGAGTTTAATGCTGATAAGTGTGAGGTGCTACATCTTGGCAGGACAAATCAAAATAAGACGTACATGGTAAATGGTAGCGAATTGAGGAATGCAGTTGAACAGAGGGATCTAGGAATAACTGTGTATAGTTCCCTGAAGGTGGAATCTCATGTAGATAGCGTGGTAAAGAAAGCTTTTGGTGTGCTGGCCTTTATAAATCAGAGCATTGAGTATAGAAGTTGGGATGAAATGTTAAAATTATACAAGGCATTGGTGGGGCCAATTCTGGAGTATGGTGTACAATTTTGGTCGCCAAATTATAGGAAAGATGTCTACAAAATAGAGAGAGTATGGAGGAGATTTACTAGAATGTTGCCTGAGTTTCAGCACCTAAGTTACAGAGAAAGGTTGAACAAGTTAGGTATTTATTCTTTGGAGCACAGAAGGTTAAGGGGGGACTTGATAGAGGTCTTTAAAATGATGAGAGGGATAGACAGAGTTGACGTGGATAAACTTTTTCCATTGAGAGTAGGGAAGATTCAAACAAGAGGACATGACTTGAGAATTAAGGGACAGAAGTTTAGGGGTAACATGAGGGGGAACTTCTTTATTCAGAGAGTGGTAGCTGTGTGCAATGAGCTTCCAGTGGAAGTGGTGGAGGCAGGTTCGATTTTATCATTTAAAAATAAATTGGATAGGTATATGGACGGGGAAGGAATGGAGGGTTATGGTCTGAGTGCAGGTAGATGGGACTAGGTGAGAGTTAGTGTTTGGCACAGACTAGAAGGGCCGAGATGGCCTGTTTCCGTGCTGTAATTGTTATATGGTTATATTATATGGTTATTAATAGACGATCCCCAAACTAGAATTTTCCAAAGATTTGCAAAGTCCAAAGTCCAGATCTCATCAAAAGCTCTACATCCTATGGCCCCATTTCCAACCTCTCTCTGGGCATTCAATGGAGTTCAGTAATTACTTCGGCACAATGTTTGGGTTTCAAAAACATTTCATGTATTTGGATATTTAAACCCGTGTAACTTTGAAAGCTTCCCATCAACCAAAGTGAAACCCCTTTGCCAAATCTGGCCAGGGCCGGCACAGTGATGCCATGGTAGAGTTTGCTGCCTTACAGCACCCGAGACCCGGCTTCGGTCCTGACTATGGGTGCTGTCTGTATTGCCTTTGTACGTTCTCTCTGTGACCGCATGGGTTGCCTCCAGGTGCTCTGGTTTCCCCCTACATTCCAAAGCCATGCAGGCTTGTAGGTTAATTGGCTTCTGTAAATTGTCCCTTGTGCGCAGGGTAGAACTATTATACGGGTGATCTTTGGTCGGCATGGACTCGGTGGGCCGAAGGGCCTGTTTCCACGCTATGTCTCTAAACACTGTATTTTCATCTCATCTTCTTTCAACCTCTCTTCCAGACTCTCTGCAAAACTAGCTGACCCATATCATGAAAATACCGAGTCTGAAGAAGGGTCTCGACCCGAAACGTCATCTATTTCCTTCACTCCATAGATGCAGCCTCACCCGCTGATTTTCTCCAGCATTTTTGTCTACCATGAAAATAGTGAAGGTAAACTATTTTTTCACCTAGAAGATAGTTAGCAAACGTGAGGGCATGTTTTCATTCATTATTCATTCATCATTGAAAACATTAGTGATGCCGTGGTGCTGGTTTCCAACGGGAACGGTGACGGACGCACCACACATCTCTGTCCTCCAGTTCCTGCGGACTTCCACCGCTGGAAGTATAGGGTTTTGGTGTGTGTGTTTTATCATCATTCCTTACAATGTTATGTACGACAGTCATCGCAACTTCTACTGAAGTGTGGATGGCCGTTGGCTCGCTAGAAGCTCATCCGCCATTTGACAGGTCTTGTTTTTGTTCCTGCTGGGGGTCCACAGCCCCCTCCTCACCTGGCAAACCAGGCGGGGGAGACAGTTTAGTCGCCGACTATCCGACCATGGAGCAGGTAGCACGGGATTACATGGTACCCGTGGCGGGGGGGGGGTCTCCCCCCGAACTGACATGGTCTCTCTTAATGGATAAATAAAAAGCTTGGACATATTGACACTTGGACAAGTACATGGATAGGAAAGGTTTAGAGAGATATGGAATAAATGCAGCAAATTGGGACTAGCTTAGATGAGGCATCTTGTTTGGCACGGACTAGCTGGGCTGAAGGGCCTGTTTCTGTGCTGTATTACTCTGTAACTCTAAGAGCTAGAACGAGCGTCAGATGTCAACATTTGTTTAACAAGCAGCAGAGCTAGGGAGAGGAACAAGTCTGTATAAAACAAACGGGAGTTAGGCACAAAAAGGTGGAGTAACTCAGCGGGTCAGAGCATCTCTGGAGAAAAGGAATAGGCGACGTTTCATCTCGACATGAAATGCCACCTATGCTTTTTCTCCAGCACTTGTAGGTTAATTGGCTTCTGTAAATTGTCACTTGTGTGCAGGGTAGAACTATTTTACGGGTGATCTTTGGTCGGCATGGACTCGGTGGGCCGAAGGGCCTGTTTCCACGCTATATCTCTAAACACTATATTTCCATCTCTGGTTTAAACCAGCATCTGCAGTTCCTTCCCACACAAAACAAATGGGATCTGTATGTCAGAATCATAGCAGCATCAGACATTGATGGCCTGGACTGCTTGAACAGTCCAGTTTGGCAGTTAAAGGAGGCCAAAATACAGTGACAAATGGCATCTGTGAATGTTATTTTCAGGAATAGGAAGGAAGGGAACAGAAGAAAACAAAAGAGGCAATCAAAAGTCAGGCCGAGTTTGAAGTATCCTTAGAAATGAATAACTAATTTAAATGGTAACATTACTCGGTATCATATCCAGGCTTGTATTTCCTCCAATTAGTAGATGATGCAATACCTTGTAGAAAGGAGATAAAGGAGAATACTGCAGCGAAGGGGAAAGATGGCATCTCTGGAACAATTTTTGATTTGGCAACACCTCATTTATCATCTCTTCTTTCATCTGTTCCAATTATTCTTGCAAACCATAACATCTTTGGAGAGCATCCCAAAATATAAATGTGAAATAATAAATGAGGTTTCTATCTTCTCACTGTAGTGCAGTAAATAGATTTGGCAATAGAAAATTATTTTTAAGGCCAGCTGTATACAGAGATAGTCCCAGCAATAATATGCCTACTCACTCATAGAATTTGTAATTGGATTAAGATGAAGATTTTTGCGTATTCTGCCACATTTTTGCTGTAATTCACCTGGCAACCTGGATTCTCCCATCAAGAAGAATCTTTGATGCCGTGTTCACCGTTCACATTTGTAGTCATGCAGTCATACAGCACGGAAACAGGCCCTTCAGCCCAACTCATCCATGCCTGCCAAGATGCCCATCTAAGCTTGTCCCATTAACCTTCCCTATCCATGTACCTGCCAAATGTATAATGTTTTGTGTCATTCTTAATTGTTACTGTATGTCGCGTTGTTACTTGTGAGCGGAGCACCAAGGCAATTCCTTGTATGTGCACACATTTGGCCAATAAACTTATTCATTCATTCAAATGTCTTCTAAATGCTGTTATATTACCTGCCTTAATTTAGTTTAGTTTATTGTCACGTGTACCGGGGAACAGTGAAAATGATGCGCTAACCATTCCACATACCCACCACACACGGTGAAAAGGTTTCCCTTCCCACTTTAAACCAATGTCATCTGGCGGCATAGCGGTAGAGCTACAGTACAGCGCCAGAGACCCGGGTTCGATCCCGACCACAGGTGCTGTCTGTACGGAGTTTGCGCGTTTTCCCCGTGACCTGCGTGGGTTTTCACTGAGATCTTCAGTTTCCTCCCATACTCCAAAGATGTACTGGTTTGCAGGTTAATTGGCTTGGTATCAATGTATAAATGTAAAATTGCCCCTAGTGTGGGTAGTGTTAGTGTGCGGGGATCACTGGCCGGTGTGGTCTCGGAGAGTCGAAGGGCCTGTTTCTACACTGTATCTCTAAACCAAACTAAATTAAACTAAATCTAGTTCTTGATTCCCCTACCCATTGAAAATGACTCTCTGCACTTATTAAAAAAATTGAGTGCTGTACCCTAATCGCACACAGAACTAATTTGACTGCACAGCATATATAGAGAACCAGCACTATTCAGAATATACTAATCTCAAGACAAATATCCAAAGAGTTAGATTTTATTTAAAATGTTAAATTGTTTGCACTCATTTTAATGATGCTGGGTCAAAAATGTTTGTGATAACTTTAGTGTCCATTCTACAGGAACTTCCCATTGAAGCGTGGATGCAAGGAACTGCAGATGTTCGAATGTTGTGTAGAACACATATTGCTGGAGGAACTCAACGGGCATGGAAAATGTGTGGAGGACATGGATCGATGACGTTTCCGATTGATACTGAGGAAGGATCATGACCCTAAACATTGCCAATCCATGTACCCCAGAGATGCTGCTTGACCCCACTGAGTTACTCCAGCACTTTGTATTCTTCTCTTTAAAACATGTTTGACTGGGTATATTTACTCCCAATAGTGTGTTTCAAGTTGAACGTGTGAATATAATGACTGACCCTGTATGGGAAAAGCTTGTTAGTTCATTTAGTTAGCTAATGTTATGCTTTATGCATTCATAGTTCAGATACTTCCCGTTCTTGGGTAGAGCATGGGGGGATATAGACGTTTGCATATAATCAATTTTGTACGGAATAGGCACAATGGGCCGAATGGCCTAACTCTGTTTGTATGTCTTATGGTCTAATGTACTCTCACGCTTTACTTATAGATTAATGACGTTCCATAATTTTCTTTTGATCATTTATTAGCATCTGATGAAAGAAACATGAAAAAATGCAACTTTTCAGGAAATATTTACCTTTTTATTAAAAACGTTTTCTTATACCAAATTTTGAAACATATAACATTTTAATTAAAAAATTAAACATTGATTTGTTCAGTATTGCAAATAACTTATTAAAAATATGTTCATGCACTAAAAGCAACTCATAAATAAGTTCTGCATATATAATAAAATCGAGACATTTAAAATATACAAATGCATAACAGATGAAGTCATTTATTTTTGGTCTTCAAATTTCACTTAACACATTTAGAAATCAAATTTGCCCAATTTATTTTTTGGTTTCAGTGTTCAAAAGGTGTCCTCTCTGATGGCTGCAAGTAGCGAACCAGACCATGATATATATTTCTCTTGCTTTAATGAAAATATACTGGCCTTGCTATTACAATGTGTAATAATTATTTATTAAAGTGTTAGTCTGAACCTCCTCACTAAACTAGCAAAGGTATTAATACATTTTTGTAAACAGTCTAATGCCTCCATTAAAATAGCAGAGTGGAATTTCAGATAAATGTATTGAATATTCAGAAGGCATCACACTACAAAATAACTGTAAGGTCCACACATTAGGCTCCCAGTATACACTACTACCAGCACAAGGAACAATGAGATCTTCATTGTGATGGGGACAAAAAAGTGGTTTAATACAACTAATGGCAGCAAAATCATTTCATACATTGGTGTCAGTGGCAATGTTGTCTTCCTTTCACTTTGCTTCACAGACCTTCCAACTTGAGGGAAAATATAAAGGATGTAAAATCTAAGCCAACATCTAATAGTAAACTGCAACAGAATTTCCTGTGGTTTATTTTATTTGAGAGAAAATATGAGTCTCGCCTTCAAAATTGCCTTTTAGGTATAGATAAAGGATTAAGAAGACAGCTTGAATATTGGCCTTCAGTGCAGAGGGAGCCTCGTTGAAAAAAACCCCAGATACATCTTGCGACAGAAGATAGACACAAATGAGCTGGAGTAGCTCAGCAGGTCAGACAGCATCTCTGGAGAGAACGGATAGGTGACATTTCGGGTCTTCAGACTTCAGAAATCTTGCTACAACTGTACCAATGCCCTGGGGAAATCTGGACTTGTCGGCTGAAGCTGTTCACTTCATGACTTGGTCACATTTGGTCCTTAAATATTTGGTCAGTTTTGGTCTCCATATTTGCATTGGAGACAGTTTAGGCGGCACAGTGGTGCAGCGGTAAAGCTGCTGCCTAAACACACCAGAGACCCAGGTTCGATCCTGACTACGGGTGCTGTCTGTCTGTAGTTTGTAGTGGGTTATCTCCAGGTGCTACGGTTTTCTTCCACATTCCAAAGACGTACAGGTTTGTAGGTTAATTGGCTTCCATAAATGACAAATTGTCCCTATTGTGTAGGATAGCGCTGGTGTCTGGGGTGATCGTTGGTCGGCGTGGACTCAGTGGGCCGAAGGGCCTTTTTCTGCATTGTATTTCTGAAGTCTAAAGGCTAAAAGGTTCAGGGGATTGATTACTTGAATGAAGGGATCATTGGATTGTCTTTATACTTGGGTTTAGAGGAATGAGAGATGGTCTTAAATACAAATCCGAGAAGGGTTTATAAAGTAGGTGTTCGGAGAATGGTTCCTTTTGGAGGAATTTCGATCCAAAGACCATTGTTTCAGAGCAAAGGGCTACTTATTTCAGATGGAGATGAGCTGGAATTTCTTCTTTCAGAGGATTATGAATCTTTGGAATTCTATACCCAAGAGAGCAATGGAAGTTAAATCATCGACTATATATTGAAGGCTGTGACTGACATATTTCTTTGGGGAAGCAGGTAGAAAAGTGGAACTGAGACCAAAGGTCACATCGGCCATGATCTTACTCAAAGGAGATGTAAGCTTTGGAGCCCATTTTCCATCAATGCTCCTTATTATGTTTTTACTGCCATCTTACCCAATATTAATGACGATGAGTTGGAAGGTCTGAGCTAACAATGCCTGATTTATGTTTAAACATTTTGATGTCAAATACCTACCAACCTACTAGTGACTAATTAAAGATACAGGCTACCTTGTCAAATCAGTGAAAAATCGACCACCACACCAGGGAACTATTAAATCACACACAGGTATTTTGAGTGTGTACGTGAGTTTTCCTTCCCTCAACGATAGAACAAACAAATATTTTCGACAGTTTTGACCAAAATCTTAATGATTTATAAAAAGAAAATGAATGCTGTTGATGTTAACTCTACTATCAAGCCCATCACATTGACCAACAAAACGGTCACCATTTCTTTAAAAATATAACATCACATACTTGAAAAATTACTCTTTGTTTAAGCATTATATTTCCATTTGTTAGCAGTTATTTAAAAAAAAACTTCTAAAGCACATGCCCCTTTGTTTATTGAGAGAAGTATTAATACAGAGCCCTTTCAACGTTTGTCCATTTTAAGGATATACCATCTATAGCAGCAGCTTGCATAGTAAAATCCCATACAATTTTGAGACGCACCTTGGAACCCATTATTTGTCAGCACACGGCTACTTTGACTACGAGAGTGGAACACAGATTTGGGAGTACTTGATAATCTATGCCTGAAGTCGTTATCTATTTGATATGCAGCCAACCCTGATGAGACCATCCAAATCTTTGCTGGGGTCTCTGGTGGGATCCAGGCCGTACAGTGGAAGGGAATGCCTCTTCTTACAGACTTCACACATAACGAAAACTGTGGACAATCCCATATCGTCAATGAAGAACTCTCTTTTCCAACCGGTGGATTCTACTGTTCTGACTTCGACGAGTTTAAGGCAACAAAAAAACAAAAAAACAGGCTGCTATCTGAACCAAAAATTACTTGTGGGAAATTCTAGAACCGGAAGTGTTATCAAATAAATGCCAGTGACAATGTTTAACACAGTGGATGAAATTCAAAGTCTTTTCATTGGATATTTTGATTTCTTACAAGCCCTTAAATATTCTGTGGCTTGGGATAATATAGAAGCATGATGATCTGATATATTTGCTGTATCGTGACATTTACTTCCAGTCCGTTTGTTCTTGCATGCGACTCTGCCTGTTGCTCTTATCACTCTTTTAATTACACCCAGACTTGGGTCGTTGAGCTAAGAAAAGTTCTGAATTCTAAATTCAGCACTAATTTGACCAGTTCACTACATATACAACAGGAAACAGAATAGACTGTACATACTGTTACAACATGACAACCAACACTTCCATTAAGTTGAACTTTGGATGTGCATAAGCGAAGTAGATATAGGTCGATTATAATTTTCAGTATGAGTTTCAAAAGGAGGATAATTGCTTTCAATTTATATTTTCAACAACTCTTTAAATATAAATTTGAATCAACACTTCACGAATTATAGAGCGGTGAAATGCATTACTCACAGATAACAAAGGTCCTGTACGGGGTGACTGGTTCTTAACTATTGGATTCTACTATCTACTGGTATTGTAAATCATACATCACCCTTTTGAACAAATTCAATATAATTTGCTATGTTATAGTTACGAGAAACACAACGTACAAATTAATTGATGCTACCATTAAAATATTTTCTACGCAAATGTAAACTTAAGACCTTTTTGTTTTACCAAGTAAAATATACACTTTTCTAATGTACATTACATTCCTTCATGCAGAGAAATATATTATATTGCACAGAGAACACTTTGGTGGGCTATGGTTCATACATTAGACTTTCCCTGTTTTTACTTACATTGTGATCAAAAGTTAGAGTGGTTTAATAGAGTAAGCAAGCCTTCTGTAGATGCCATTGGAGTTACGGAACACATGGATGTCACTGAATCTTCCAGGTAATGCATGGGAAGAAGTGGAATTTTTAGGGCATTATCCCTAAAACTGAATTATCTTTATTTTTATTACAAACTATGTACACGTGTTTTATTATCGTTATCTAAATCTTCGAACATCTTGGTGACCTAACAAAATAATGAACACTTCAAAGTACTAAGCTACAGATGACTTTCGGAGACAATTTTGCATTGGTTGGGTTTACGATGATAGTATTGCACACAGTCCAGGAGCTATTGCTGCAATAAACAAACTACCTTTGCGTTAAGTTTACCAATCTAACAGTTAGTCTCAGGCATCCCTTGGTAACTTTGCATGAATTGAATTTAGAGACCTATTGCCCAACACAAAACAATGGCGTCACATTTATAACCAGGTTGCCAATCCTGTGGTATATGCCCCTTGAACTACTGTTGTAGGCATCAGTGTCTCACTGGGGTTTTTCTCAATAAGCATCTGGCATATTGACTTGCAGAGGACAGTTGAGTTAGATAACCATTTTCCATTCATACATCCTTTGCTGATAATTCTCGGTGCTACTTGGACAGAGTGTGTGTACTATGTATTCCAGCCAGAGGGGCTGAAGAGGAGTACAACACTGGGGACAGCAGCAGGTGGGCTGCACTGAACCAGCCTTGGTCACTGACGACTACATTCCCCCACTGCTCAATATAGTTCATCTCAAGCCAGCGACAAGAAACATGTTATCAAGCTGGAAAGCGACGCAAGAAGATTTACGAGGATGTTGCCGGGTCTCAAGGACCCAGGCTATAGGGCGACGTTGAGCAGGCTGGGACTCTATTCCTTGGCATGCAGGAGGATGAGGGGGTGATCTTTAGAAGTGTACAAAATCATGAGAGGAATAGATTGGGTGAACGCACAGGCTCTCTTGCCCAGAGTAGGGGGAATTGGGAACCAGAGGACATAAGTTTAAGGTGAGGGGAGAAAGATTTAGTAGGAACCTGAGGGGTAAATTTTACACAAAGGGTGGTGAGTGTGTGGAACGAGCTGCCAGAGGAGGTAGTTGAGGCAGGTACTATCGCAATGTTTAAGGAATATTTAGACATGTAAATGGACAGGATAGTTAGAGGGAAATGGGCCAAACGCAGGCAGGTGGACCTAATGTAGATGGGTCAGTGTGGGCTGGTGGACCTGTTTCCACGCTATATGATTCTATGACTCTATGACTGTGACACCTTCCAAGAATCTTCCTTAGTCTGGGAGTGTGACCACCCAACACTGTAGGCAGCTTGGGATGCTTCACTTTTTGGTCTGCAGCTCTTATTCTAATGCCTTGTTCCCAACACAAAATTGGCTGCATGCTTTAAAGATCAGGCTGTCAACCTGCCCATATCTCTCTAAGGCCACTGGTTATCCATTCTCAGAGGAAACTCAACACTATTCTTTCAATAGACCCCAATCTGATTAGCTGGACTGGTGATGGGGTTAACTTGTCATATAGTTGCTTCCCATTCTGATTGCTTGAATAGTATGTGTAGGAAGGAACTGCAGATGCTGGTTTACACCAAAGATGTATCTAAACATGCTAGAGTAACTCAGCGGGACAGGCAGCATCTCTGGAGAACAGGGATAGGTGATACTTCAGGGTTGGGACCCTTCTTCAGACTCACTTTAAATCTACTGCAATATGTTTTCACTCATTTAGAAATAACTTGATTCCTTTGTAAGAGCACTTCTTACTCCACGGTTGATTTTAGTAGAAACTGAAGCAAAAATGTGAATGCTTCACTAATGCAACTGAGGAGTACAAGTGATTGCTGACTGTTTTACTGACACTACATTCTCATGATTTACTCTAAGCCAGAGCATTAACTATACGGATGATCTGATCGTTATTTGCTACAGTTTGATGTGCTATTTTAATAGCTTGTGTGTGCCTCCAGATTTTCTATGGTATGAAATTTGTCAGGGTTAAGATCGTGAAACAGTACAGCATAGGAACTTTGGCCCAGAATGTTTGTGGCAAACATGATGCCGAGTTTAACTTATCTCATCTGCCTGCACATGATCCATATCCCTCTATTCGCTGCAGTTCCATGTGCCTATCTAAAAGCCTCTTATACACCACTATCGTATCTGCCTCCATCAACACCTCTGGTAGTGCATTCCAGGCCCCAACTCATTTCTGTGTAAAAAAAACTTGCCCTGCACATCTCCTTTAAACCTTCCCCCCTCTCACATTATAGCTATGCCTTCTAGTGTTGCACATTTCCACCCTGGGGAAAGAAGTCCTGACTGATATCATAAATAGATATGATGAAATATTTATAACAGAATTAAAGTGATTTTCCTTTCACATTTATCAAATAAAGATTTGGCGTCCTAGTGAGATAAAGAGTTAAAAAAAGGCCAGTTACTTCTGTTCTCAAACCCTTTCCTCCCCTTTCCTGCCATCACCACCCATTTGAGAGATAATTGATTGTCCATGACTCATTGAAAGCAAAAGATTAATATTTCACACTTAGCCCTCGAGGATTCTCCATACATTACTGCAGGAATCTGGTGCATGATCAACGATTATCTATTTGCAAACTATTTCCTTGGAAGCAAATGATGTTCATTAAAACAAAGAATCCCCTCTCTTCTCAGAAGTCGTCAGGACCCTGAAACCTCCAAGAATTTGGTATATTTCTTGTAATCTGTTCCTATGTTCACACAGCAAACACCATCGACAGTGGGGATAAAATCCATTGCTGGAAATATCAGTACACTGTATCTCATATACACGTTTTTCCTTCTTTCTTAACGAATAGAAGCTAATGTAGCAAAATCTGCAAAAATAGATGTGCAATTTCAATAAAATGTTAAGCTAGGTCTCTTTATAAATTATTTTGCTTTAAAAAAAGTGCTTTTAAACCACTGACTCACGGAAACAGCATTCTGCCAAATTAAGAATGAATCCAAACATCTAACATTGCTGTTATTTTCCTCCTTCAACTTAATGGGACAATACAAATTTATAAGCATTTTCCCATTTGTTATCGGAAAACCTAGCGCGAGCCTTGAACAGGAAAGCATCAACTTTTTTTCTCTGAAAGCATTGAAGTTTTTGAAAACCCTAATTCCAATTCTCACTATTACTGCTGCTGAGATAGGGTTTGTATTTAATAACGCTGATATCGTGTGGATGATCAGAGATTCTGTTCTACATTTTAAAAATATGTAGTTTTCTGAGTTGAATATAAGGTAACTGCAGATGATTACACTGAAACTGTATTTAAATCTATCTGTACAGGTTTACTTGTTCTTTGACAGTTTCTACCTGTATATATTACCTCACATTAGCCCATGTCCTGTTTGCAATGATGGGAAATGTATCACCAATTGACATAATTCCAGAGAGAAGCAAATGGCAACTTTGAATTAAAGATTTAGTTGCTGTATTTCACCCTCCACCTTCTGTATATGTTCCAATGTTTATTTGTGTAAGTTAATAGCAAAAAAAAAACCATTGTGCTTTTTCTTTCTTGACTTGCTCGCTGTGAAAATTCTATATTGTGTTTGGTGACTTTGTGGTTGCTGGATGCCAGGGCTCCTTTTGAACTGCTCCCTGACTGAAAATAACATTGGAACAAGGGAAGTCGACAGAGAATGTTTAACTTTTCTGATAATTTTGTTTTCCAAGCTGCGAGGCAAATGCCTTCATTCTATCCCCCAAAAGCAAAATGTAGGCCATTAGTAACTGGGTTCTAAAATTACATCTGTGCATTGACAAAAAACATTTGTGATGCACTTTAATGAATGCTCTATAAAGTTGGATAATGCAAAATAGAAGGAAGTGGGAGTTTACTTTTCAACTTTTCCCTTTGATTTTCCTCTGTTGAAAGATGTGGGAGTCAGATTGTTTGCTTGGAAACTCCGGAATTGGTTGTATCGTCTTTTACAATAAAACAGCAGACGCAATGACGTTTGAGAGAGCGAGAATGGAATAGTCAGACCCCTATCACTCACCAGTCTTGCTTTTGCGTGGACTTGTTTGGATTCACTCTGACACATGAGCAGCTTCCTCTAGTCTTCACCAAAGGTCCATTTCTGTTCAAAATTGTCTTGCATACTGCAGTTTTCATCTGTACCCGGTGATGCCCTTACGGGTGGTGTTCAGTAACATCATGAGAGTTTCACGAAATAAAAGTCGTCACATCATTGGTTTTTGTTGTTTTAAAAATCCATGCATTGTCATGCATTTAATTTCCTGTATTCCTGTATAGGTTAGAAGTTCCTTCAGGGACTCCAGAAGTCAATAGGACTACCATGCAATCACGCTGCTGTCTACTAGGTTATCTGAATAGTCCAGGCGCAGGCTGATTTGAGGATCTACCCTCATTTCATCCCACTTCTCAGCACCTGATTCGCTGCTATAAGCATCACACTGATAATGAAAGCTATAGCGAACGCACAGATGAGACTCTTCCTGACACAGGTCTGTTTGATTTGCTGTGTGGAACATGCTGCAGACAGAAACAAAAGAAGATTACTCTGTGAATTCACACAAGCTGCACGATATTACTTCTGCTGAGGGCATGTTCCATGCGCCCAGCTGAGAATCGATCCAACATGCCAGGAAAAAGTGAGTGCGATCGATAGCTAATTGAAGACGGGAGTGAGGTGTGCTGCAATTCTCAGCTGCATGCAGTGGAAAGATATACGCATTCATCCGATAGATAACATGTTGTGGTACATAAATGTGAATTGAACATTTAAATGCATCAGATTTAGCTCAAGTACAGACATAGGTTGAAAGATAAAACAGCAGGTTTTGGACTCATTTGACTTTCATTTGATCTGGAAACAATGATTATAGAATTGATATCATGAAGAAAACTTGTTATTCGATCCATTTTAATATCTAAGTGGTCCTTTGCAGTGATGAATTGAAATTCAGAATCCTCTTATTAAAGACTGTCAGTTCATAATGGAAGCAGTCTTAGAGAGATACAGCCCCAGACATAGTCCACACCGACCACTGATCACCTGTTCACACTAGTTCTATGTTAGCCCACTTTTCATCCTTTCCCAATTCACTAGGAGCAATGAACAGAGGCCAGCCAACCTTTGGGATGTGGGTAGAAACCGGGAGCACCTGAAGAAATCCGTACCATCATGGATCCGTACGATAACGTGCAAACTCCACACAGCCAGCAACCGAGGTCAGGATCGAACCCAGGTCTCTGGCGCTATGAGGCAGCATCTCCACCATTTGCGACACTGTGCCGCCCTAATTTGTTTCTGGGAGATTAAGTAGGGCAAGTGAATTGTCTAGCAATGACAGATCACCCAGTTCACAGCGATCATAACACAATTTTGTTTGAAACAATTATGGAAAGAGATCAGAGAAGGAGCTCGACTGAGAAAGAGCTGATTTCAGCGATTAAGAAGAGAGCGAGCACAGGTCGACTGGGAAAGGCAACACATTGCAGTAACACCACAGGAGGGAGCCACTTTAGATATATTCCACTGGAGGGGAAAGATAGAGGAATCAGCACATCTGATTTTGGATTACAACAAAGCATGTAGCTGCCAACACTAATTGCATAAAGGAGAGTTATGATAAAATCAAAATTCGACTAATAATCAAAATAAAATGTGGCTATGATGGGAGGGAATTGAGCATGTGACTGTAGATGGCAGGAATGTTGTGAAAAGTAGGCAACATGAGCAGGATAATAATGATTTGAAGGCATTAAATCACCTCCTAAAGGAACCCACCACTAAATACATCTTCCCATCTCCACCCTTTCCTGCCTTCCGAAGGAACAGCTCCCTCCACAACTCTCTGGTTCACTCATCTCTTCCCACCCAAACCACCCCCTTCCCAGGTACCTTACCCTGCAACCGCAGGAGATGCAACACTTGTCCCTATACCTCCACCCCTCAACTCCATCCAGGGACCCCAGCAGTCATTTCAAGTTAGACAGAGATTTACGTGCTCCTCCTCCAACCTCATCTACTGCATCCGATGTGGGCTCCTGGACATTGGTGAGACCAAACGTGGACTCAGCGACCCATTCACTGAACACTTATGCTCGGTCCGCCTGGGACTATGGGTATCTCCCGAATGCCAGCCAGTTCAACTCCCCTATCCCATTTCCACACTGACCTTTCCTGGACCTCCTTCATTGCCAGAGTGAGGTCACACGCAAATTGGAGGAACAGTACCTCAAATTTCTCTTGGGTAGCTTACAAGGTCGACGCAGCAGAAGAGCTGCTGCTTTAAAGGGCTTGCAGCGCTGGAGACCCAGGTTCAATCCCGACTGCAGGTGCTGTCTGTACGGAGTTTGTACGTTCTCCCCATGACCATGTGGATTTTTGGCCACCAAGTCCACATCAACCATCGATCATCCACGCACACTACTTCAATGTTATCCCAGTTTTGCCTCCTCTCCCCATGCACTAGGGGACATTTCCAAGTAACCCACAAACTGGCACAGCTTTGGGATGTGAGAGGAAACTGGAGCACCCAGAGGAAACATGCGAAGTCACAGGGAGAACGTGCAAACACCACATAGACACCACCTGAGGTCAGGATCGAACCTGGCTCTCAGAGATAGCACGATAAATCAAAGAGAGCCAGCATGGTTTTGTAAAATGGTATATCATTTGAGTAAATCTATTTATTATTTTGATGAAATGTCAGAGAAGGTTGATATGGATATCTCAGTAGATGTATATTTAGAGATTAAGTGAGGCATTCAACAAGGAGTTAGGCAAGAGGGTTTAAGGAAACTCATGGATTTGAAGTGGTGAACACTGCCCAGTCCAGCATGGGTTCTGACTTCACCACCATCGAAGGAATCTACAGGAGTCGCTGCCTCAAAACAACAGCCAGCATCATCAGAGACCCACACCACCCTGGCCACACACTCATTTCACGACCACCATCAGGAAGAAGATACAGGGGCCTGAAAACTGTAATGTCCAGGTTCAGGACCAGCTTCTTCCCTACAGCCATCAGGCTATTAAACACAATAACCTCCAAAGAAACTGTGAACTAAATAAACTTGGGGCCATTGGTTTTGTCTTTATGCACTATAATTTTTTGTTTGTGTGTGTATATAAATATATATGTACAGAATATGTAAACACAGTACTTTGCATACAATATAATAAATGAGAAAACAAACATTTAGTGTAAATATGTATATACGCAACACAAAATTGTCAAGAAGCAAAGTGGAGCGGCTTGCTGTTTTTCGGACTGCGAAGTCACTGATGTTCCCTAAGGCTCTAAGACATTTTATTCTTTACAGATAACCCAGTCTCGGGCATAGGGAGCAGTACCGTACATTTAAAATCGGCAAGACAGTAGATGATGATGAGAGTTCAGGATGAGGGACAGAATAATGAAATGGGCAAAGGATTGATAGATAGTATCCTTTTGTGGAAAAGTGTGAAGTGAAGCAGTTTGGAACTACAATACAATTTAAATGGCACCAATTGAGAAAGAGAATGAGCAGAAAATTCTTAATGTACATATACGTACATTTTAAAAACTGAAACGAGGATAAGGTGGTTTAATGATAATCTGGGTTACATAGATTGATGAATTGAACAAATGATATAAAGCAAAGGAATGTGTGAGAACATTATTAACCACTTTATATTACAATCTGTTCTGTGAATCTGTGGAATTCATTGCCAAAGAAGGCTGTGGAGGCTGTCAATTAATATTTTTAAGGCGGAGATTGACAGATTCTTGATTAGTGCGGGTGTCAGGGGTAATGGGGAGAAGGCAGAAAATTGGGGTTGAGAGGAAAAGATAGATCAGCCATGATTGATTGGCAGAATGGACTTGATGGGCCGAATGGCTTGATTCTGCTCCTAGAACTTATGAACTTCAGTAAAGATATAATGGCTTAGAAATGTGCGTAGAAGAGATTTGTCAGAGTTTTGCTAGTTTTGAGGAACAGATTAGGAAGCAATGTAATCCACCTTTGAAGCAATGAATTTGATGCAGGTGACAGTAGGTTCCACAATGATGCATGGTTATCACAGAACAAAGGCAATAAAACTACTTTGCTTGTTGTTTGAGCCACAAAGGACAGGTTATGGATGTGGAAAGTGTCATTGCTCTTGAGATTCACCGGAAGCCTGGAACAGATTTTGCAGAAGTCGTATTATATTGAACTTACTGTCAATGTCAACTGGACATTCATCTGGGTTCTCCACATGGCTTGCCTCTTCTGTCATGATGATATTTTCTATGTCTTTCATTGACAAATGTTCACAAAATGCCTCGTAAAGGAGTCTCTTTAGCTCATCCACTGTCATTCTCTGCATATCACACTGCAATAACAAAACCAAAGTGCATCAAACCTGTGGTCCCAAAGGAGTGAAATCAGAGCATAACTATGCCCTTTATATTGATATCAACAGTAATGATAAATAGCTTCCTGCAATGGCACTCTGTGCTGAGCTGATAAGAGTTACTTAATTGTAACCCAAACTGTAACCTTTTTGGCTTCTCTTGCCTTTTGTACTTATCTGGACATTTTGCCCATGACACAATTCCTATAGTAATAAACCCTTCAACTGAATTCATACTTCAATTGCAGAAAGAGTTTTATTCCACCATATATCACTATGACAGAATTCCCTCCAACTTAACAATGCATGGTTTATTATTGTCAGTGGGTAAAAATATCATAGTCTAGCAATGTAATTATGGCACGATCATTTGCAGGAAGAGTGAATGGATCCAGCCAAAAGGTGCAGTGTGTGTGTGTGTGGACACCAGATTCAGGGATAGTTTCTTATCAAACTGTTATCAAACAATTGAACCATCCCATCAACAATCAGAGGGCGGTCCTGAACTACCATCTACCTCATTGGAGGCCCTCAGTCTATCTTTAATCAGATTTTACTGGACTTTACCTTGCGCTAAACGTTATTCCCTTTATTATGTATCTGTACACTCGATTGTAATCATGTATAGTGTTTCCGCTGACTGGTTAGCACGCAACTAAATGCTTTTCACTGTACCACGGGACATGGGACAATAAACTAAACTAAACCTCTTGCCGATCTTCATGCCTGCACCCATTGTAATGCAACTTTATATCAAGAGCTATTGAGAGTCATTCTATTTGCTGCATTTCATCAACATTCAATAAAGGCTTTGAAATGGTGCAGTAGAGATTTATCAGAGTTTTACCAGTTTTGAAGAGTTGGTCAGAAAGTCCTGTCATCCGAATAAATGTTGAAGTTGACATAACAATAGTTTCCAGAATGATACATGGCTCTGATAGTGTTGAGGAAATGAAACAATTTCACCCGTGGTGTACATGACACTAAACAAGATGTTTTTTTTAACTAAAGCGAACTGTGAATAATTTCAGGAATCTTCTCCACCACTACCCTGCCCTTGTGTCTCCATTCAAAACTTGGTGCTAGTCTGTGGGTTTGTTTTTGTGTTGATGCTTGGTCATATATGTTAGACTCATTTCTTGAAGGTACACATCCACTTATATACATGTCGCACCATGCCAGGGTCTGATCGTACATCAAAGCCCATCTGCAAAAGGCCATACAACTACAATGATAAACCACTTAACGTACAAACCTGTACGTCTTTGGAATGTGGAAGGAAACCGAAGCTCCCGGAGAAAACCCACGCGGCCACGGGGAGACAGTACAACGTCTGCACAGACAGCACCCGAGGTCAGTATTGAACCCTAGATCTCTGGTGCTGTGTTGCAGTAGCTCTACCGCTGCGCCACTGTGCTGTCTCACGTGGCTCTCTGGCTATTTGGTTTAAATGGTCAAGACTATGCATGTGATCATGGATAGACACAAAGTGCTGGAGTAACGTAGCGGGTCAGGCAGCATCTCTGGAGAGATGGAACAGGTGACGTTTCGGGCCGAAACCCTTCTTCAGATGGGTTGTGATCAGATTGTGATCGTGGATTTGGCTGCGATGGATCTTGGGTCCATCAGAATTTCAGAGATTAATGAAAACGCGGCCATAACTAATCTTCCTCTTGCATCTTGTTTCGGGGAGGTGAGGACCAGCATCTGACCAGGATCCGTTCAGAGATACAGCATGGAAACAGGCCCTTCAGCCCACCGAGTCCGCGCCGACCAGTGATCCCTGCATACTAACACTATCCTACACACACTAGGGACAATTTACCATTTTACCAAGCCAATCAGCCTACATCTTTGGAGTGTGGGAGAAAACCGGAGAAAGTGGAGAAAACCGACATAGTCACAGGGAGAACGTCCAAACTCCGCATAGACAGTGCCATGGTCAGGATTGAACCAGGGTCTCTGGCACTGTAAGGCAGTAGGTCTACTGCTGCACCACCGTGCCGCCCCTGGTAGCTGGTCGTTTGCAAGACTCTGCAGCAGGAGGCACAGTGACAATCCATCAGACACATGCATTCTCCAACCTGGGACTTGGGACTTTGGGAGAAGTAGAGGTCAAGTTTGAGATGGGATGCGCACACAGTGAGCCAGTCACCAGGCAGTATGTGTGTCAGCTCCCTGGAGGGCAGGCAAGGTCGCAAGTGAGTCCTGCTGTGGAAGGCACGAAAGAGGATTACGTTAATGAAGGCTGATTCACCTGCACATTGGGGCGCTGGGGGCATTGTCTGACCTCCTGGAAAGTCTGCCTTCATTATGCATGACGTGCTCTGTAATGTATTGGTGATGAATCACTATATATTTTATGCAACAATTTGGTTTGATAGTCCTTTACGAAATAAAATGGGTGCAGCTTGCATACGAATTTCAAGTCTCATGTCATTGTATTACTTACTTCAAAACACAATTGTTGTATCACAATGCATCAAAGCATGGTGCTATGAAGTACCTGGATGTGATTTTACTTCGGAGTCACATGAGTGACTACGTGAAGAAGCCCGCCAGGACGCATGCGTGTCATATAGCTTTCACGCTTGCGAAACGACAGGCGGGGTGGAACGTTCCCCCGCATCGGTAAGTTTGAAACCGCGACCTGCAGGTAAGTGATTTACTCTGCGGTAGTTTTTGTCCCCGCGCTGTTTTTACACAGGGGGGGAAGCTGGACAAAATAGTGTCCACAAGTGCTGCGAGTAAAGCTGGCTGGGGAGGACCGCGAAGTTGCGGGAGCCAGCAGCAGCTGAAGGCACAAGCCCCATAAGGGATCAGCTGTGCTGACTTCTTGTCCCGCGCCGGCCAGAACACCACGGCCGGGCGGGAGACTATTCAGAATGGGGCCGTCGACTTTTGACAAGTCGAAAACGGAGGAGGCGGGGTGGAACGACGTTCCCCCGTAGCGACAATTTAAACCAGGACCTGCAGGTAAGAGCTGCGGTCTTTTTGTGTTTTCCCATGCTGATTACAGGTGGAGAAACCAACGGGCTGCGACAAAGCTGGTGAGGGAGGACCGCGGAGCAGCGGGCAGCCAGCAGCAGCCAGCGGCACTCGGATCACCGATAGTGGGATCAGCTGTGCCCGATGTCGCCTCCGCACCGGCCAGATCCACGCGGCCCGGGCGGTAAGGCTAGACACAAAACAAACAAGGTCGTGGACTCAGAGGAGTCCGACTTTGAACAACCGCGGGCGGCCAGCGACCGAGAGCGCTGGAGCCGGATGGAGCGGTGTGTGGAGCATTTGCTCCAACGTGACAGACTCCAGGAGATGGAGTCGGGTCACTGTGGGCCCTATGATAAACCCACAGCAGTACCTCTTGAAGGGCTCCACAGTGCTTCTACCTCATCAGAGGGGAGCACTGCGGGTCAGTTCTGGGCTGACCTGGAAGAGGGGTCCGCAGAAGGAAAGACAAGTGTGCAAGTGGTGCAGGGACTGTGCAAACCTGGGATCACAAAACCACCAATACTATTGTTTGGAGGCAACCTATCGAAGCAAGTCAAGGAGCTCGATGAGGAAGCAAAACCCTGGGACTAATAAAGGGACTCCAACAAAACCCACTACAGCCAAAGACAGCACCCCTACGCACCCACCAGCAGAACTGGTGAAAGCTCGAAGGCCCAGTACTCAAAACATGCGTCTTTTTAGGCCATGCCCCAGGCCGGCCTTCTTGGAAGATGCGGGGACCTCCAACGCCAACCAAACCGAAAACCCAGACACCAGCGCAACAACAGCAGCAAAGAACCTACAAAAAAGAAGTAAACCTGCCACTGGTAATTATGGAGTGTAGGTGGGTCTGGTTCCCTACAAATACAGGGAGCATGAGGTTGGGGGGAGATTACACTCTTTTCTGAATGCATGGAGCATGTTAACAACCGATACTTACATCTTAGCAGTATCCAGGGATATACAATAGAGTTTATACACAAGTACAGCCCTCCAGTTCAACATATACCGAACCGATGTTCGTGCTTTCTGATAAAGAAAATCAAAAAGCGCAAGCTGAACTGGAGCGGCTTTTACGTAAAGGGGTAATTGAGAAAACTCAACACGAACCATTAGAATTCGTGTCCAATATATTACCAAAAACAAAAAGATGGTGGTTGTCGCATCATCATAGATCTGACAAATTGAATACATTTGTACATATATTCACTTCAAAATGGAAACCTTTGTTACTGCTAAACAATTAATTTCCAAAGGTTACTTCATGGCCAGCATCGATTTAAAAGATGCTTACTATTCAGTGCCTATACGAGTGTGACCACAGATGTTACTTAAAATTCAACTGGATGGGACAACGTTGGCAGTATAAAGCACTGCCAAATGGGTTATCGTCATCCCCCGGCTGTTCACAAAAATTTTGAAACCAAGCCCTAGCGTTTCTACGGAAACGTAAACACATGGTCATGGCATATTTAGATGACATACTCATTGTGGGCAAAACTTTGGAATTGGCCAAACAAACTGTACAGCCACAAAACAGTTATTGAAAAACTGGGATTTATATCCATCCAGTTAAATCTAAACTAACGCCTTCCACTACTATGGACTATTTGGGGTTCACCATTGACTCAGTTCACATGTCGGTGACTCTGCCTAAGGGAAAGGCTAGAGATTTAATAGAGGCTTGCAATAACCTCATTGACATCAGCAAACCATCCATCAGATTGGTAGCAAAAGTAATTGGCAAAATGGTGGCTGCCTTTCCAGCCACACAATTTGGACCTCTACATTACCAAAACTTACAGAGAGCAAAAATACAAGCACTCAAAATTAATGCAGGTCACTTTCAGACCTATGAAACTACCAATCAAAGCTAAAATGGAACTAAAATGGTGGATAGATCTGGCTTTGTTCCAATCCAATCATTGTCAGTAACCCTTCCATGGTACTACAACTGATGCCAGTGCACTTGGGTGGGGAGCCACCAATACCATCACCAGCTGTGGAGGTAGATGGACTGCTCAGGAGGCATCATTATTACTCACACTGGGCATAAACTACCTGGAAATGTTGGGTGCATTCCATGGCCTAAAGTCATATTGTACTGGGTCATATCACCAGCATGTTAGACTACAGATAGATAATACCACCGTGGTAGCATACATTAACCACATGGGTGGAAACAAATCGACATCATGTGACAATCTGGCTAATACAATTTGGCAATGGTGTATCCAGAGAGATATTTGGATATCAGCCACTTACCTACCAGGAAGACTAAATTTAGTGGCAGACACCAGGTCACGCAAATTTAATGAAAACACCGAATGGATGTTGAATAAAAAAGTATTTCTTGATATTACAGCAAAATATGGAACACCAGATATCGATCTATTCGCATCCAGACTTAACCACCAGTTATCAAATTATGTTTCATGGGAACCAGACCCTGGGGCAGCGGCGACAGATGCATTTTCGCTGCATTGGGGGGAAATTGTTTATTTACGCATTCCCTCCTTTCTGCCTCATCAGTCGGGTATTAAGGAAAATACAACAAGACTCTGCGTCTGGTATTTTGGTAGTACCCGATTGGCCTACCCAACCATGGTTCCCAGTGGTATTAAACATGGTATTAGAACCATGTATCACCATCCCACATAGACCAGATTTATTGCTACATCCCGTAACAAGGGATAGCCACCCATGCCATAAACATTTGAACTTATTAATTTGTAGAGTTTAAAAACACCTCTACTACAACTGGGACTGACGGACCGAACAATGAACATGATCTCGGCGGCCCAAAGACAGTCAACCAAAAAACAGTATCTGGTCTATATCAGGAAGTGGGAGATGTACTGCCATAAAAACAACATCACCTACAGAGACATGAACATCCCGTCTGTTCTGGAATATCTGGCAGGCCTCCACTATGATGAGGGGCTCAGTTACAGTGCCATCAACTGCACCAGAAGTGCCCTATCGACTTACCTATGGCAGGGGACAGAGCATTACTCTGTTGGGACTCACCCACTGGTAACAAAACTTATGAGGGGAATTTTTAATACTAATCCCCCAAGAACCAGGTACTCCCAAATATGGGATGTAAGTATTGTCCTGAAGATGCTCAGGTATTGGTCTCCAGCAACAGCTCTGTCCCTACACAGACTGACATTAAAAACAGTCATGCTAATGGCATTGGTCACGGCACAGAGGGTACAGTCACTGCATAAACTAAGACTGGACAACATGACTTCCTCAACAGAAAATATTACGTTTCATATCTATGAGTTAGTAAAGCAGAACAGACAGGGATCAGCAGGCCTTAATATACAATTTAGGTCATACCCAACAGATGACCGTCTCTGTATAGTAAGACATCTGTCGTTATACATGGAGACAACGAAAATCCTAAGAGGCAATGAGAAGGCACTTTTGGTCAGCCACAAGCAACCACATAAAAGAGTGACGGTCCAGACCATCTCAAGATGGCTGAAACAGGTGCTAACACAGGCTGGGGTGGATACTAATATTTTTAAATCTCATTCCACCAGGGCTGCAGCTACATCGGCAGCGATACAGTTGGATGTACCAATGGACCAAATCCTCAAGGCAGCAGGATGGTCTGGGGAAAAAACATTCCAATTATTTTACAACAAACCAGTAATGAAACCTGGAACGTTTGCAGAAACAATTTTAAGTTCTGTAAATTAATTAAACCCATAAAAAGGGGTTATAATTTTGTGTTAACAAATTTTATGATTTCAATGTCGAATTCATGTCCAAATTATGTTAACACAATTCCTCCTACAGTCATCAAGGCAGACGTGATGCATGGACTCGTTTCCACGGCATGAAATCACAGAGCTTTAAAATCTTCACGTAGTCACTCACTTGACTCCGAAGTAAAATAGTAAGATTAAACGAGAACTTACCAGTTTGAAGTTTGATCTGTATTTTATGAGGAGTTACGATGAGGGATTACGTGCCCTCCGCTCCCACCCTTGATCATAAACTTAACTGGTATCTCTTCTCTAATCTTACTATGTTTAGTCATTACATTACATTAGGAATTGAAGAATACAGTTGAACAGAGGGATCTGGGAATAACCGTGCATAGTTCCTTGAAGGTGGAATCTCATATAGATAGGGTGGTAAAGAAAGCTTTTGGTATGCTAGCCTTTATAAATCAGAGCATTGAGTATAGAAGCTGGGATGTAATGTTAAAATTGTACAAGGCATTGGTGAGACCAAATCTGGAGTATGGTGTACAATTTTGGTCGCCCAATTATAGGAAGGATGTCAACAAAATAGAGAGAGTACAGAGGAGATTTACTAGAATGTTGCCTGGGTTTCAACAACTAAGTTACAGAGATAGGTTGAATAAGTTAGATCTTTATTCTCTGGAGCACAGAAGGTTAAGGGAGGACTTGATAGAGGTCTTTAAAATGATGAGAGGGATAGACAGAGTTGATGTGATCAAGCTTTTCCCTTTGAGAATAGGGAAGATTCAAACAAGAGGACATGACTTCAGAATTAAGGGACAGAAGTTTAGGGGTAACATGAGGGGGAACTTCTTTACTCAGAGAGTGGTAGCGGTGTGGAATGAGCTTCCAGTGGAAGTGGTGGCGGCAGGTTCGTTGGTATCATTTAAGAACAAATTGGATAGGCATATGGATGAGAAGGGAATGGAGGGTTATGGTATGAGTGCAGGCAGGTGGGACTAAGGGAAAATAATTGTTCGGCGCGGACTTGTAGGGCCGAGATGGCCTGTTTCCGTGCTGTAATTGTTATATGGTTATATGGTTATACAGTTATCTGTGATTTCACACCGCTGCTTTGAAGAATGACACGCATGCGTCCTGGCGGGCTTCTTCACGTAATCCCTCATCGTAACTCCTCATAAAATACAGATCAAACTTCAAACTGGTAAGTTCTCGTTTAATCTTACTATTTTGTTCCATGCCTCCTAATACAATTTCAGCTGAGGTGTTTTGTCAGTGAACATGGACAGCAATACAGTGTCTTGTCCCCAGAGGGACAAACTAAAATGAGTTTAGTTTTCTTTAGAGATGCAGCATGGAAACAAGTCCTTCGGCCCTCTGAGTCCACGCTGACCAACGGTAACCTGTGCATTAGCTCTATCCTACACACTAGGGATAACTTACTGAAGCCAAATAACCTTCAAACCTGTAAGTCTTTTGGAATGTGGGAGGAAATCGGAGCACCAGGAGAAAACCCATGCAGGTCATGGGGAGAACGTACACAAACTCCGTATAGACAGCGCCTATGGTCAGGTTCGAACCCGGGTCTCTAATACTGTGAGGCAGCGACTCTACTACTGTGTCACCGTACTACACCTGCACAAAATGAGCATGTGTACTGCTCTGCACTGGTGCTGGTTCACCTCTTGCAGACTTACTGCAAACGTGAAGTGGCAGAGGACTGAGTATAGTCTTGCGGACAAAAAGAAAATCTCGTGAGAACTACACTCCATCTTTTCCTACCTCCAGTCCCCCCCCCGCTCCCCCCCCCCCCCCACTATTTCCAATCTGAAGAAGAATTCCAACACAATACGTCGCCCATCCTTTTTCTCCAATGATGCTGCCTTACCCTCTGGGTTACTCCAGCACTTTGTGCCTATCTTCAGTATAAACCAGCATCTGCAGTTCCTGCCTATACACTCAATCAATGGTTGACATTTCAATATGTTGTAGATCTGTACAGTAACAGTGTTAATCTAAACACACAGTGCTGAAGAAGCTCAACTTGTCAGGCAGTAGAGGGAATGGTCAAAGCCACATTTCAAGTCAGGGCCCTTCCTCAGACTGAGTTGAAACCCTCCCTCAGGTCCCGAAACGTCAACCAATGCATTCTACCCACAGATGCGGCTCGACCCATGATTCCTGATTAGCACAGGTGTCAGAGGTTATGGGGAGAAGGCTGGAGAATGGGGTTAAGAGGGAGAGATAGAACAACCATGCTTGAATGGCGGAGTAGACTCGTTGGGCCAAACGGCCTAATTCTACTCCTACTCCTTCTGACCAATGACCCACTGAGTTCCTGCAGCAAATTGTCTGTTGCTCCAGGTTGCAGCATCCGTAGTTACCTGTGTCTCCGGTCTTTTCTCTTCACGCAGAACCCATTGTCTTGTTTATGGATTATCTAACGTAACATACATGTATTTCTCACTACATCCCTTTTGTGAGTTCTGATGAACATCCACTATCATAATGTTCTTATCATTTACTGTCAGAAAGTGATGAACTCTGCCATCTATCGAAGATCTTCCATTCATCACTTCTATTTATTGGGATTTGGCATTCAACATACACTCTACCCCCCTTGTGTTCACCCCCCCTTGTGTTCACCCCCCTTGCTCCACTTCTTGTAATAGACTCTGGAGGCTAAATTCTTACATCTCTGGTGCTGGAGTGATGAGAGATTAGTCCACGCCTGTTATTTCTGCGGCAGAGTTGGTACGATATGAAGCCGAGTGCTGCTCAAGATCATCTCAAGATTAAAACTGTTAAATTGCAATGATGTAGGCTCCTGGTGAGACTGCAAACTCAGACTGCGCAGCTCTGCTCACCCTACCTGATGAAGAATATACATAATAGAAGGCGTGCAGAAATAAACAGCAGGCTGGTTCCTGGTATGGGGATTGAGGGAGAGGTCATGGGGTTGTCCAAAGTGGGGACATAAGCAATCTGGACGATGCTCTCCAGAGTCTGAAGGAGGGTCCTGACCCGAAACGTCACCCATCTTTTTTCTCTAGAGATGACGCCTGACCCGCTGAATTACTCCAACACTTTGTGTCTATCTATGCTCTTTGGTGTTTGGAAGAATGAGAGGTGATCTCATTCTTCAGGGCAGCACAATGGTGCAGCGGTAGAGTAGCTGTCTTATAGTGTCAGAGACCCGGGTTTGATCCTGACTATGGGTGCTGTCTGCACAGATTTTGTACATTCCCCCTGTATCCATGTAGATTTTCTCCGGTTGCTGTGGTTTCATCCCACATTCCATGGGATAAAGGTTGGTAGACATTGGGTGACATTTCAGGGGACATAAGCAATGTGGACTATGCTCTCTGGAGTCTGAAGAAGGGTCTCGACCTGAAACGTCATCCATTCCTTCTCTCCAGAGATGCTGCCTGTTCCGCAGAGTTACTCCAGCTTTTTGTGTCTATCTTCGGGTTAAACCAGCATCTGCAGTTCCTTCTTACACAACAATCACCTGTACACTAGTTCTATGATATCCAAATTAACCAATACAGAAGCCAATTAACCTACAAGCCTTCTATTATGTATATTCTTCATCAGGTAGGGTGAGCAGAGCTGCGCAGTCTGAGTTTGCAGTCTCACCAGGGGCCTACATCATTGCAATTTAACAGTTTTAATCTTGAGATGATCTTGAGCAGCACTCGGCTTCATATCATACCAATTCTGCCGCAGAAATAACAGGCGTGGACTAATCTCTCATCACTCCAGCACCAGAGATGTAAGAATTTAGCCTCCAGAGTCTATTACAAGAGACTCAACTGATAATGAAAGCATGCATAATCACCAGCAGAACCACTGAAAGAAATGGGTACCCAAAGATAATTGCATTGCTGAAGAAAGAGCAAGCATGATCAGCAAGCAAGTAATCGTTCAACAATGCTGCATAACAACAGAGAGTGCTGCTCGAGATGAATTATCTTCGTGATCCAAGTGGAAAAGAGATTCAAGATTTTTTATAACTTGAAGTTAAACAAAACCCTTTGCGGCACGGTGGCGCAGTGGTGGACCTCTAGTGGAGGAAGTGGAGCAAGGGGGGGTGAACACAAGGGGGGGGGGGGGGAGTGTATGTTGAATGCCAAATCCCAATAAATGGAAGTGATGAATGGAAGATCTTCGATAGATGGCAGAGTTCATCACTTTCTGACAGTAAATGATAAGAACATTATGATAGTGGATGTTCATCAGAACTCACAAAAGGGTTGTAGTGAGAAATACATGTATGTTACGTTAGATAATCTATAAACAAGACAATGGGTTCTGTGTGAAGAGAAAAGACCGGAGACACAGGTAACTACGGATGCTGCAACCTGGAGCAACAGACAATTTGCTGCAGGAACTCAGTGGGTCATTGGTCATAAGTAGTAGGAGTAGAATTAGGCCGTTTGGCCCAACGAGTCTACTCCACCATTCAATCACGGTTGATCTATCTCTCCCTCCTAACCCCATTCTCCTGCCTTCTCCCCATAACCTCTGACACCTGTGCTAATCAGGAATCATGGGTCGAGCCGCATCTGTGGGTGGAATGCATTGGTTGACGTTTCGGGACCTGAGGGAGGGTTTCAACTCAGTCTGAGGAAGGGTCCTGACCTGAAATGTGGCTTTGCCCATTCCCTCCACTGATGCTGCCTGACCCGTTGAGCTTCTTCAGCACTGTGTGTTTAGATTAACACTGTTACTGTGCAGATCTGCAACATATTGAAATGTCAGCCATTGATTGAGTGTATAGGCAGGAACTGCAGATGCTGGTTTATACCGGAGATAGGCACAAAGTGCTGGAGTAACCCAGAGGGTCAGGCAGCATCATTGGAGAAGAAGGATCGGCGACGTATTGGGTCGGAATCCTTCTTCAGACTGAAAATATGGGGGGGGGAGAGGGGTGGGGGGGACTGGAGGTAGGAAACGATGGAGTGTAGTTCTCCTCACGAGTTTTGCTCTTTGTCCGCAAGGCTATACTCAGTCCTCTGCCACTTCACGTTTGCAGTAAGCCTCAAAGAGGTGAACCGGCACCAGTGCAGTACATGCAATATATCAACATGTGGTCCTTATTTCAGGACTGAGATGAAAATAGGGCGGCACAGTAGATCATGAGATGATCATGTAGAACCTCTGCCTCACAGCGCCAGAGAGCCGGGTTCAGTTCTGACCTCGGCTGCTGTCTGTGTGGAGTTTGCACGTTCTCCCTGTGACTACTTGGGTTTCCTCCGGGTGCTCCGATTACCTCCCACGTCCCAAAGACGTGCCTGTTTGTAGGTTAATTGGTTTCCGTAAATTGTCCCTCGTGTGTATGGAGTGGATGCAAAAGTGGGTTAACATCGAACTAGTGTGAGCGGATGATCGATGGTCGTCGTGGACCCAGTGGGCCCCACGTCTGGAAACTGAAAAGAGAAATTATTTTTAAGCTAAAGGTAGTTAATCTTAGGAATTCTCCACCCACGAGAGATATTGAGGCTTAGTTAAAATAAATCGATAATTATATTTGGATATTAGCGGAATTGAACGGATATAGGTGTTTAATGTTGGAAAGTTGAGCTGAGTTTAATCTCACTAGGTGGTAGAGCAGATGTGAGAGGCACAATGCCAATTGCTGCCCCTCTTACAATGCTCCTACACTCTCCACGGGCAAAAGCAGCCTCCTCTACTGAAACACAATAGCCTTTCACCAGGTGGATGCATACAAAGGGATACCATTACATGGAAGGTCTAGGCGCACTGAAGATGCTGAGCAAAAGCACAAGTACAACCAGGTGACATTTCCTCCACACTGTGGCATGCATTGATCTATAAATGTGGATTCACTATATTTATTTTCCCACGGCTCTGTTCCGAGCCAAGTCATAGAAGCCATGTTTGTGGCACGGTGGTGCAGTGGTAGAGTTGCTGCCTTACAGCGCCAGTGACCTGACTTCCATCCTGACTACAGGTGTTGTCTGTTTAATGGGGTAGCATGGTGGTGCAGGGGAGGAGTTGCTGCCTTACAGCACCAGAGACCTGGGTCTGGTCCTGACCACGGGTGTTGCCTGTGTGTTGGAACTAGTGTTACGTATTGGAACTTGGGTTGTGTTATGCAACTTGCGATGCGTTTGCTGATAACAAGTTAAACGAGATGCACAACTCTATCAGAAAGATGTGGCCTCGTTTGCTTCCTCCCTTGTCCTTATTTTCTTTTTGCTCTTCGGCCCCTACTGAGCCAGTCTGAGGCAAGGGCTGATCAGTGCAAGGCAGAGCGTCATGAACCTTGATAAGTACTACCCTGCTGAGTTCGACCGGAATGCTCCATATTGGTCCGACTCACAGCCGAAGAATTGCTGCAATAATCCAATTGTCTGTTGTATCAGAGTTCTTGTGGCACCCGACAAGTGTGCGTGGAATTCATGCTTTCCATGTGCAGGAGGCTGTGCCCCAGTATCATCAGCCATGGAGTCAGAGTTTCACAGCACAAACACAGGCCCTTCGGTCCAACGCTCCTGCCGACCTAGATACACCTTCTACACAAGCCCCACTGCCTGCACTTGGCCCCTATCCCTTTACCCCTATCCCTCTAAACCTTTCCTATCCATGTACCTGCCTAAATGTCTTTTAAATGCTGCTATAATACTTATAATACCAGTCATCCAATTCATGCCATTCAATGGCTACATTTGCTCATGGTATTCAATTGCACATGGTGGAATATAACATGGCAAAAGCATTAGGCTAGTGGTTGGGTTATTGAGCGCAGATTTCTATGATCTTTACATATTCGCCTGATTTACATGCTATTTGCATGGTGTTTGCATGCTATTTACATGATATTTGCATGGTGCAGCAGATGGGTGGAATAGGTGACAATGGCCTGAGGTGAAAGGGAGACTAAAAGGGTATCAGATAAGGAAAGAAGATGTGGAGCAAAATACATTTAGTCCGAGGGGGGGGGGGGGGGGGGGGGGGGGGGGGGATTCAGTTGGGACAGGGATGAGGAGAAAGGGCGGTGGGGGGGCAGGCTAAAGGGAAATATGGGACTTGGGGGTGGGAGATGCTGCATCCAGAGAAGGGGAAAGGACAGGGTGACCACACAGACAGACAAGAGGGAGATAAACCTTGTTGGCTGAGACACATTATGGATTTGACATGGCCCATCCCGACCACATTTGTGCACCTCATCACTGTATGTTCCCTAACCATCTTGCTCAGGGGCCACAGGGAATGAAAGGCATTTAGCTCTCTTTGAATTGAGAGTGTCAGTGACCTCCCATTATTGATCAGACTCCGGACGTCTGCAGCCTGCTGGAGCTGGTGTACAAGATGCCACCGTCGTCTTGACAGCTTCTGGCAGTCCTCATGCTTCGCTGGGTGTGTGGTCACAGTAGGTGGCACATCTCAGTACATAAATCCGGAATGAATTCTGAATCTTTCACACGCTGCTCCTCACTGAGATTCAGTTGGATAACTGAACCTTCCCGAGCCCTGGGAAGCTTTGCCTTTCTGCAAAGTGCCTTCTCCTTCTCCCTTCTATCCCGCTGTACCAGGCAATTCTTCCACTCATTCTCTCCTCCACGGAATGCTCACTAATGTGCTCCTGTCTAACAACTCGGCACGGTGGCGCAGCGATAGAGTTGCTGCCTTACAGCGCCAGAGACCCGAGTTCGATGCTGACTATGGGTGCTGCCCCCACAGAGTTTGTACGTTCTTCCCCCTGACCTGCGTGGGTTTTCTCCAAGATCTTCGGTTTCCTCCCACGCTCCAATGACGTAATAATAATAATAATAATGGATGGGATTTATATAGCGCCTTTCTAGTACTCAAGGCGCTTTACATCGCATTATTCATTCACTCCTCAGTCACACTCGGTGGTGGTAAGCTACTTCTGTAGCCACAGCTGCCCTGGGGCAGACTGACGGAAGCGTGGCTGCCAATCTGCGCCTACGGCCCCTCCGACCACCACCAATCACTCACACGCATTCACACACATTCACACACAGGCAAAGGTGGGTGAAGTGTCTTGCCCAAGGACACAACGACAGTATGCACTCCAAGCGGAATTCGAACCGGCTACCTTCTGGTCGCCAGCCGAACACTTATCCCATTGCGCCATCTGTCGTCCCAAACCTGACGTACAGGTTTGTGCGTCAATTGGCTTGGTTTAAAATGACCTTGCGGGTTTTCTCTGGGTGCTCCAGTTTCCTCCCACATTCCAAAGACGTGCAGGTGTGTAGGTCAATTGGCTTCCGTAAATTGTCGCTAAAGTGTCGGATAAATCTTGCGGATGGGTGATCGCTGGTCGGCGTGGACTCGGTGGGCCTTGCTGTTCCATCTCTAAACTAAACTAAACTAAACTAAACTCAGCACAAACCTCTTTAGCATTTACCACAATATTCCTCAAGCTTCAGCAGAGCACTCGAAAAAATTACAGCGACAGACAGTAGAATTTAACAAACAACCAAGCTGAGAACAGTAGACAATACAATTGTTGAGGGTGCCTCCTTTCAGCTGATGCATGTGTGTTCTGGTGTATAAGAAACAAGAATGGACAGGATTATCTATGTCAAAATGGCAGCATAGATGTGACATATAAAATGCATTCAGCTGCATCGTCCATGTGTACATGAGCTAATGTCCCCACCAATATGGTGCCCCTTGCCACTTGCATCACAACATTGTTTCCCCAGGTTTAAATTTCATCAGTGGTTTGTTTTCCTGACTGTTCAGGCTCTCCAGGGTTTTGATTGATTGAAAGATACAGCATTGAAACAGGCCCTTTGGCCCACCGAGTCCACTCCGACCATCGATCACCCATTCACACTGGCTCTATGTTATCCCACATTCTCATCCACTCCCTACACATTAGGGGAAATTTACAGAGGCCAATTAACCTGCAAACCTGCACTTCTTTAGGATGTGGAAGGCAACTGGAGCACCAGGGCGGCACGGTGACGTACAGCGGTAGAGCTGCTGCCTCACAGCGCCAGAAACCCTGCTTCAATCCTGACCTCGGGTGCTGTCCATTTGGAGTTTGCACGTTCTCCCTGTGACTGCGTGGGTTTCCTCCGGGTGCTCCTGCTTCCTCTCACATCCATAAGATGAGCGGGTTGTCAGTTAATTGGCCATCTGTAAACTGTCCCAACCGTGCAGGGAGTGGATGAGAAAATGGGATAATGTGGGTTTGTAGGTTTAATTGACCTCTGTAAATTGCTCCTGGTTTCCTGGTTGTGTGGTGGGATAACTAGTGTGAAGGGGTGATCAATGGTCAGCATGGACTCGATGGGCCGAAGGGCCCATTTCAGGTACCAACGCTGTATCTATATACTAAACTCTAAACTAAACACCCGGAGGAAGCACACGCGGTCAAAGGGAGAATGTGCAAACTCCACACAGATAGCACCTGAGGTCAGGATCGAACCCGGGTTCCTGGCGCTGTGAGTCAGCAGCTTCACCAGCTGCACCACTGTGCCACATGGTGAGAAGCAGAAGGATGGGGTAATGGCTGTTAAACAGTTGCACAGCCACAAAGGAACAAATACACATCTGTGCTGATCAATTTCATAATCATCGTGGGGCTGGCCGGCATCGGAGCGTGGGGAGCGGTGGTGACTCGCTGTTGCGGACTGACCACGTAGCTCGGAGGCTCCAGCTGCAGCCGCACGTCCGGTGGACTGGGACATCGGGAGCTCGCGGGTCCGGGTGGAGAGACCGCTTTCCGGAGCTCCCGCAACGCGACTTCTCCAGCCCGTGTCGCGGGGTTGGAACGACCCGGAGCGGGGCCGTACATCGCCCGGGCGCGGCTTCATGGCCGTGGGACATTCCAGTGCCCGCCGGGGGCTCCAACTTTGTGACATTTAGACCGGGAGCTTGGCCGTACATCGCCCAGCGCGGCCTAAAATGGCCGTGGGACTCACCATCGCCCGCCTGGGGCTTCGACATCGGGAAAGAAATGGAGAACAGGGGAGAGAAAAGACTTTGCCTTCCATCACAGTGGGTTCACTGTGATGGATGTTTTTGTAAATTGAATTGTGTGTATGTCTGTAGGAAATTGTATTTGTTTGTTTGGCTGTGGAAACGGAGTTTCGTTTGAGCCTCACTGAGGTTCAAATAACATGTAATAAATATTGATATTGATTGATTGAAAATGCCATTTAAAAAAAAAAATTTATGCTGTTGCTTTTAATGTATCTCCTTTTAAAGTCTCCCGGCAGCATCAAGCATGGCATGGGAACTCCAATTAAAGTCTCCTGGCAGCATCAAGAATGGGATGGGAACTCCAATTAAAGTCTCCCGGCAGCATCAAGCATGGGATGGGAACTCCAATTCCAGCAGCAAACATCAAGGTCAGTTGGCAACAAGCAATTAAAGATTTAAGAGAGTCAAAATGTACTGTTTAATGTTTAGTCATTGTTACTTAATTATATTTAAAATCTAACCACACAGCGGTGTTCAGATCCAAGACAGTGATAAATAACGTCGGGGTGTAAAGATACAATCATTTTTTTAATAGTGGGCATAATCATATCATTAAGTTGGAACAGTGTAATTGACCACAGAAGCATGAATGATTCTTTGATTTGCCAGTGTGGGAGGTTGTAAATTAATAAAGTTGTGATTTATCGTCGATCTCTCATTCTCAAATTCCAGTGCTCTCATAAGGTAACATTTACACACTCGTCACCAAACATGAACCTGATTACAGCTGCCCCCATGAATTCCTCAACAAATGAGTTGGATTTATATCCCAGGCAGAGTTATAGAGTCACAGTCATACAGCGCAGCAACAGGCCCTTCGGCCCATCTTGTCCATGCTGACCAAGCTTTCCAATGTTGGCCCATATCCTTCCAAACTTTTCCTATTCATGTTCCAGTTCTCCTTGAATAATTGCAGGCTCTTATCCCTCTCAACCTCTCCTATCTATGTACCTGTCTAAGTATCATTTAAATGTTATTGTACCTGGAAAGGGTGCAGAGAAGATTTACGAGGGTGTTGCCAGGACTCGTGGGTCTGAGCAATAGGGAGAGGTTGAGCAGTCTAGGACTCTATTCCTTGGAGCGCAGGAGGATGAGGGGTGATCTATAGAGGCGTACAAAACCACAAGAGGAATAGATCGGGTCTTGCCTAGAGTAGGGGAGTCAAGAACCAGAGTACATTGGTTTAAGATGAGGGAAAAGATAGGCTCCTGAGGGGGTAACTTTTTACAAAGGGTGGTGGGTGTATGGAACGAGCTGCTGGACGAGGTAATTGAGGCAGGTACTGTTGCAATGTTTAAGAAACATTTATACAGGCACATGGATCGGACAGGTTTAGAGGGATTTGGGCCAAACACAGAGTAGTTGGCTGGTGTGGGCAAGTTGAGCTGAAGGGTGCTGTAAGATTCTATGACCTGCCTCACCTCCTTCATCTGCCAGCTTGATCCATATACCCACAATAGGTGACGGATCTGCCAGCTTGATCCATATACCCACAATAGGTGACGGTATTATGGCATCTTCCTGGTCTCAAACTACTTCATTACCTTTGCTGGCAATTTCCATCCTGCATTCACATTCACAGAGTCCATCTCTGTCCCTTCCCTTTCTTGACTCCATCCATTTCAGGGCATGTCAGTGATGATTATCCTCACTATAATTCCTCCCATCCTGTCTCCCGCAAGGATTCCATTCCATTCTGCCAGTTTCTCTTGTGACTTTGCTTCTTCACGTTAGTTTAGCTTATTGTCACGTGCACCAAGGTACAGTGAAAAGCTTTATGTTGCATGCGATCCAGTCAGACTGTATGCGATTACAATCGGGCTGTCCGCAGTGTACAGATCCAGGGTAAAGGGAATAATGTATAGTGCAAGATAAAGTCCAGTAAAGTCCAATTGAAGATAGCATAGTTAAAGTAAGAAATGCTGCTGTTTGTGTCGAGGTTTAAAAGAATGGAGTGATTGAGTGATTGCAGATCCGCTTCTGGGACCAGCAAACAGAGAATCCCCTGCTTGGGTGTCTCTTGATGATGGCACTTTCCAAGCCTGTGCGTCTCAGATGTGGTTTTTTTCACTATGCCTTCACCTCTGTCATATTTTATGGGACTCCCAACTTTTGCACCTGTTCCATTTCCTGCACTTTGTTCTCAACACCGGAGTTAACACAAGCGTCTGTAACTTCTCCCTGTGACCGCGTGGGTTTCCTCCGGGTTCTCCGGTTTCCTCCCACATCCCAAAGATGTGTGGGTTTGTTGGTTAATTGGCTTCTGTAAATTGTCCCCTAGTTTGTAGGGAGCGGATGAGAAAGTGGGATAGCATGGAACTAGTGTGAACGGGTGATCGATGGTCGGCGTGGACTCGGTAGACCAAAGAGCCTGTTTCCACACTCATCACTACACTACACTAAACTAAACTAACCACCTCTCTTCACTTCTACCCCATCTACATCTATAATTTTACTTCGGAGTCACGTGAGTGACTACGTGAAGAACCCGCTCAGCGCGCATGCGCGGCATTAACGCCAGCAGTGCAACAGCGGCGCAGCGGGAGTCAGGCGCTCCCGCTACGAGCCTGAAGGAAAGGAACGTTACCTTCAGAGTAAAGTCGGTCTTTGCGTTTGTTTTTGCTCCAGGGGGAGCAAAGCAGCAGAGGGAAGCGGCCCCCGTTCGACTCCAGGGAAGGAGCCGACAGTGGAGGGGGGAGAGGCGGCAACGGGACCACACGCTGCGGTCCACAGACACGGGTGCTGCGCTGATGCCCAGTCCGCTAAAACAGCTGTCTGACCAACAGCAGCCGACTGGAGGGAAATTTAAAAACCGGCCGGCACCCCTGCAGACTCCCGACAAAGAGACTCGCCGCCCGAGAACCGCTGAAATGCCGCCCGAAAACGGCAGACAGCCTCTAACAGAAGCCAGTGGAAGGTCATGGAGCTAAAAACTCCAGCGAGACTTGCCTCAGGAGCAGGGGCAAGTCCGCCAAGGGAGCTAACACTCCCACTCCAGTGCCTAACAGCACCGGCCATCTCCCTTGTCGAGGGATTGATGGGAACCAGAGCTGGGCTGGTCAAGAAGAGGGGTCACTGGCTGAACAACATCAGGAGTATGCTTGAGGTACAGGATCAGGAAGAGCTGCTGGGTGTGGCCGCTATGTGGCTCCACCACCAGCGAGATGGCTTTTCAGTCTCAACTGACGGCCAGCTTACTACCTGTTCTTTTCAAAAAACCTCTCCAAGACAGGTAGTCATGAGGCGTTGGATTTCATCACTCCTCCCCTAAATTGCATTTACTCAAAGTGCCCACCATTATTGGGGGGTACATTGAGCATAGCTTTTAAAACCCAAATATCTTAAATTGCATTTGATACCCCTGACGTCGGCTATCATTTTCGCATGCTCATTCCAGAGGGGCAGGGTAGTATGGCAAAACACCTGACCCTACTGTTCACAGTAAGCTCTGCAACATCTCGAAGGAAGTTATAAACCTGCCCTCAACCTAAAAATTCACAGGACTGTGAGAACGCCGACCTCACAACCACAGATCCTGCTATCTGGCTAAGTTACCAAACCAAGCCTAAGAAACTGGACGAATTATCCAAAATATTCGGCATCAAGAGGGCAGGGCCTGGAATGAGCACCACACAAAACCAGACAGCAGTACCTCCACGCGTCCACCAGTAGGCGTCTACCTCATGGTACTGGTGAAAGCTCGGGGCCTGCATGCCAATCCCATAAGCCTTTCAGGCCAGGGCCCAGAGCAGGCCCCATGGAAAATGTGCCACCCCCCACATCACCGCCACGTCAGACAACGTGCAAGACTCGTTGGACCAGCAGGAAACAGAAGAATACCCATAACCATGGAGGTAGGTGGGTCTGGTTCCTACCAACGTATAGAAAATAGGGGCTTAATACTAACAGGGGGCAGATTACACCTGTTTTAAGAAGCACGAGAGTCTATCACGAGTATATATCAGTATATACTCAATGGCTTTAGTGGATACAAAATACAATTCATACTAGAAAAATTGCCACCAGTTCAACATTTACCCCAGAGGGTATTTTCCTTCTCCGTTAAAGAAACAAGAGGGACAAGCTGAACTGGTGAGTAATTACAAAGGGTATCATGGGAAACATGAACCCTTGGAATTCGTATCAAATATTCGTCACTAAACCCAAAAGGATGGTGGATGTCGCATCATTATTTGACTTAACTTCACTAAATATGTTTGTTAAGTATATACATTTCAAAATGGAAACGGTTGTTACTGCCAAACAACTAATTTCCAAAGGATACTTCATGGCAAGCATTGATCTTAAAGATGTTTACTATTTAGTACCATTCACAAGGATCATCGCATATACCTGAAATTTACCTGGATGGGAGCTATGGCAATTTAAAGCGTTACCCAATGGGTCACATCAGCCCAAGATTATTCACCAAGATACTAAAACCAGCTCTGGCAATATTCACAAGACAAAAACATATTGTCATGGCATATCTTGATGATATCTTAAAAAATAGGCAAGACGATGGAATTGACTATGTTAGCTGTATCAGCTACCAAACAGTTATTCGAAACCCTGGGATTGTCTTACATCCAGATAAATCTAAGTTGAAGCCATCCACAATCATGGACTACTTGGGCTTCACAATTAATTCAGTCTACGTGACTGTAACATTG
Source organism: Amblyraja radiata (assembly GCF_010909765.2). NCBI lineage: Eukaryota > Metazoa > Chordata > Chondrichthyes > Rajiformes > Rajidae > Amblyraja > Amblyraja radiata. Next base: position 11,862,111 of record NC_045980.1, on the reverse strand, counting down.
CCAAGAGACAAAACAGTTGAATTGGCACAATCATGCAACAATTTAATGGTCCACGTACTCCCAACTATTCGACAAGTAACAGAGTAATTGGGAAAATGGTAGCAGCATTTCCGGCTACACAATTCGGACCTTCGCACTGTCAAAACTTACAAAGAGCAAAGGTGCAGGCACCAAAACGACATACAGGTCATTATGATCGTGTCATGAAGTTACCCACTGAAGCAATATCATAACTACAGTGGTGGGCAAAAAACGTTTGGCATAATTTCAACCTATTATCATCACTAACAAGTAGTAGATGGACTAACCCAGAGTCATCGTTACCACAGGGACTGGGCATTAATTATCTACAGATGTTGGGTGACTTTTATGGTTTAAAAGCATATGCACAAATATGCATCACTTGCATGTATGGTTACAAATAGATAATACTACGGTGGTGGCCTACATTAATCATATGGGCGGCATAAAATCGGTATCATGCGACAAGTTGGTCAACACAATTTGGCAATGGTGTGTCGAAAGACATATTTGGCTATCAGTAACTTACCTGCCAGGTAAGCTAAATACAGTGGCAGACACCAGGTCACATAAATTTAATAACATCGAATGGATGTTAAACCCCCAAAAATTTGCAAAGTTATCAAGCAATATGGCATGCCAGATATTGATTTATTTGCATCAAGGCTAAATCACCAGGTACCTATGTATGTCGCTTGGGAACCAGACCCTGAGGCAGCAGCGGTAGATGCGTTCGTGCTGGATTGGGGAAATTCTTCTTCTATGCATTTCCTCCCTTCTGCCTCATCAGTTGGGGACTACGCACAATACAAATGGACTCTGCTTCAGGTATTTTGATAGTACCCGACTGGCCTACATGGTTCCCAAAACTCCATGACATGGTTGTTGAAACTCCGATGGCATTCCCCAGTGACCCAGAGTTATTAACACCCAGTGTCGGGCACAAGCCACCCCTGCCATGAAAAAATCAAACCCCTGGGTTGCAGATTCTGCACCAACCACTTCTGGGACTGGGATTATCAGAACAAACCGTCGACACCATGTCAGCATCCCTCCGAACATCCTCTAAAAAACAGCACTTGTCCAGGACCAAGAACACCTAATCCAGTCTTGGAATTCTGGGCTTACCCACCAGAACCACGGTTATGTGCCATGCCCCACCTACTATCCTAAATAGACACAACCAAAATATTCGAGGGAGATTAAAAGCCTTGTGGGTCAGTCATAAAAAACCTTATGGTCGGGTGACGAGCCAAACCATTGCAAGATGGCTCAAGCAGGTGCTAAAAACTGCTGGGATAAACATTAACATGTACAAATTTTATTCCACCAGGGCAGCATCCACGTCGACGGCTAAAAGAATGGACGTGCCTATAGACCACATCCTGGCTACAGCAGGATGGTGGGGGGAAAGACCGTTCAGAAATTTTATAATAAGCCGTTGGCAAAACCTGTTTTATTTGCAGGAAAGATTTTATGGACTGCAAATATTTAATTTAAGCCCAGGGGAGCAATTTAATTTCTTTGTTGTTATTGTTAAAAAATACCATTGTGTTTTTCTACAAACAGATTCATTGGTTGATTACGATAACACTTCCTCCCTCAAGAACTTCGGCAGTGAGTGAAATAAAACTGTTACACGGTTTGAAATCACAGAGCTTTGAAGTCTTCACATAGTCACTCACGTGACTCCGAAGTAAAATTGTGAGATTAAATGAGAATTTACCAGTTTGAGGTTTGATCTGTATTTTATGAGGAGTTACGATGAGGGATTACGTGCCCTCCGCTCCCACCCTCATTGTATGGATCAAACTAATAACTGATGTCTCCTTTTCTTTACTATATTTACTTCAAATAACTGTGTCTATCTGTGATTCCACACCGCTGCTTGGAAGTATGCCACGCTGAGCGGGTTCTTCACGTAATCCCTCATCGTAACTCCTCATAAAATACAGATCAAACTTCAAACTGGTAAATTCTCGTTTAATCTCACTATTCTCTGTCATATCTGTTCCCCTCAATGAGATTCCACCAGAAGACCCATCAACCCATCCCTTCTCCCTATTTCAGAGGGATAATCCTTTTGCGACTCCTTAATTTACCCTTCTGTTTTAAAAAATGCCTAGTTTCCTTCTTGTGGTACCTATCTATGCAACTGGAGAGGATAGAAACATAGAAACATAGAAAAATAGGTGCAGGAGTAGGCCATTTGGCCCTTTGAGCCAGCACCGCCATTCAATATGATCATGGCTGATCATCTAAAATCAATACCCCGTTCCTGCTTTTTCCCCATATCCCTTGATTCCTATAGCCCCAAGAGCTGAATCAATCTCTCTATGAGAACTCTGTAGGATGCTACACATATTGTGGTAACATATTGTCCCAACATCTACAGAACCAAATGTCTTTCATGATTAAGTTATGTTTCTCTATAGTCTGTAAATACCAATAAATGGGGAATTCATAATATATTAGCACTTCATATTCAGAGGTATTTTGTTTAGGAGGTTTACAACCTAATGGTATGAACATTGATTCTCCAATTTCAGATAATACCCACCCACCCTGGTGTGTACACAATCCTCCCATCATTTCTCACCACCCTAGTCATCCTGCACTTTTTTTCCCACCTCCGAACACTCTTCTCCCATTCCCGTGCCATATTTCCCTTTTATCCTCCTCTTTCCCCTCCCTCCTGTCCCTCTTCTGCCCACCAGCTTTACATCTCACTGCTCCACTTCCCTCACTGAAGTAACCATTTCCCATTGAAATTAAATGGCACATTCCTCTGAAGCAGCATTCTATTTAACCGATGACCCATGATTATCACAAAAAGATATACAGGTACCTACACATCTATTTCCTTCCTTTTCCTTTTCATGATAGCACCGAAGTAGAGATGGTTGAAATCTTCAAATTCCCAGGAGTAAATATCACCAACAACTTGTCCTGGACCACCCATGTTGAAGCAATCACCAAGCGAGCACCACCTTAGAAGGCTTAGGAAGTTTGGGATGTCCCCAACAAATCTTTTCAATGGCTGATTGGAGGCATCATTTTGATCCACAAAAAGATAGAAAATAATTGGTGCTCTGAGGCTAATCAGAAATTATTTTCTGCCTTTGGTTTGGTGTGACCCCATCACCAATCTACATTGGCGTTAGGATTGCCTAATCACTGGCCTCCTGAATAGGTTTTTGTGGCAGTGTATTTCTGGCATGATGGAGGTCTCACATCTCACAGCCAATGTTCTGCTTCATCTTTGCCCCATGTGTGACTTCTCTCAGGGCTCCTGTCGGCAAAGCAGAGAGGGCCAAATTGGAATGCTCATCGTGAACACGTTGTCCTTAGAGATGTGATCGTCACCTTCTCCTTTATTCTGCCCACCCGGCGACACCACCCGGCGAGAACGGCCAGGAACACCGGGCCTCCGTAGAGGCAATAGCGGAGGCCTCAATAGGCCTGACTTTGGGAGAACTAGGAATGGGGACTGGACGTTGTGCCTTCCCCCACAGTGGTAACCATTGAGGGGGGGTGAATTTTGTGTGTGAGTGATTATTTTAGTTTGTGTCCAAGATGGCTGTCGGAAGGGAGAGTGGACGCTGGCGCGGTTCAGCTGCCGCTGCTCTCTCTTCACATTGTGTTTTTGATTTTTTTTGTCTTTGGATCGAATTCTGTCTTTAATTTGTGTATTGGTGATGTCTTTATTATTTATTTTACTCCGATTATATGTTTTTTACTCTTGTTAAATTCTGTAAGGTGTCCTTGAGACTTTTGAAAGGCGCCCACAAATAAAATGTATTATTATTATTATTACACTGCTGAGGTCCTTGAATTGATTGAAACATAGAACAGTGTAGTACAGGAGCAGGCCGTTCAGGCCCAATGTTCGTGCCGGACATAATATAACCATATAACCATATAACAATTACAGCACGGAAACAGGCCAACTCGGCCCTTCTAGTCCGTGCCGAACACTTATTCTCCCCTAGTCTCATCTACCTGGATTCAGACCATAACTCTCCATTCCTTTCCCGTCCACATACCTATCCAATTTATTTTTAAATGATAAAATCGAACCTGCCTCCACCACTTCCACTGGAAGCTCATTCCACACAGCTACCACTCTCTGAGTAAAGAAGTTCCCCCTCATGTTACCCCTAAACTTCTGTCCCTTAATTCTCAAGTCATGTCCCCTTGTTTGAATCTTCCCTACTCTCAATGGGAAAAGCTTATCCATGTCAACTCTGTCTATCCCTCTCATCATTTTAAAGACCTCTATCAAGTCCCCCCTTAACCTTCTGCACTCCAAAGAATAAAGACCTAACTTGTTCAACCTTTCTCTGTAACTTAGTTGCTGAAACCCAGGCAACATTCTAGTAAATCTCCTCTGTACTCTCTCTATTTTATTATAATGCCAAGTTAAACTAATCCCCTCTGCCTGCATGTGATCCATATCCCTCCATTCCCTGCAAATCCATGTGCCTATCTAAATGCCTCCTAAGTACCACAATCATATCTGCTTCCACCACCAACCCTGGCAGCACATTCCATGCACCCACCACTCTCAAATTGTCTTGACCCTGTATATATTTCTTGATCTTTGCCCCTTTCACCCTTGCCCCTTTCATCTAGTTTTTTTACATTTCTGCCCTGCAAAAATGTTTACTCTACACATGCTTCTCATTATTTTAGATATTTCTAACCCCTCAGTCTCCAGAAAATGTTCCATTGAGCCTTAGTTCAAGCATGCGTGTGAATTCTTGTTGCTGGCAGATCCGTCTATTATGATCAAGCCGGATGCTCGTCTCTGTGCTAGCCTGGTGAAGCTGTAACACCAGGACTAGCTGTGCACTTAATAGCAAAAGCAGCATGTGATAGACAGAGTGGAATGGAGACGTTGCAGACTGCAGATGGTTGAATCTGGAGCAAAAACCAAAGTGCTGGTTGAACACAGAGGGAGGAGAAGCAAACTATAGCCTCAATCAATGGATTGTAGGAACACTGATCCACCTGAGGACGTGAAGCGGGACACATATCCTGGTTTGCACTGACAGCATCGAAGTAGAGATGGCTGAAAGCTTCAAATTCCTAGGATAAATATCACCAGCAACTTGTCCTCTGGAGTAACCATATTGATGCTATGACCAAGACAGGACACTAATACCTCTAGACAATAGACAATAGGTGCAGGAGTAGGCCATTCGGCCCTTCGAGCCAGCACCGCCATTCAATGTGATCATGGCTGATCATCCCCATTCAGTACCCCGTTCCTGCCTTCTCCCCATATCCCCTGGGGATATTTAAGAGCCCTATCTAGCTCTCTCTTGAAAGCATCTAGAGAACCTGCCTCCACCGCCCTCTGAGGCAGAGAATTCCACAGACTCACCACTCTCTGTGAGAAAAAGTGTTTCATCATCTCCGTTCTAAATGGCTTATTCCTTATTCTTAAACTGTGGCCCCTGGTTCTGGACTCCCCCAACATCGGGAACATGTTTTCTGCCTCTAGTGTGTCCAAGCCCTTAACAATCTTATATGTTTCAATGAGATCCCCTCTCAGCCTTCTAAACTCCAGAGTGTACAAGCCCAGCTGCTTCATTCTCTCAGAATATGACAGTCCCGCCATCCCGGGAATTAACCTTGTACTACTTTCTTAGAAGGCTTAGGAAGTTCGGCATGTCCCCGACAACTCTCACCAACTATTACAGATACACCATAGAAAGCATTTTATCGGGATGCATCACAGCATGGTTTGGGGACAGCTCCATCTTTGCAAGAAGTTGCAGAGAATTGTGGAAGCATCCCAGACCATCACACAAACCAACCTCCCCTTCCATTGACTCCATCGACACTTCGCGCTGTCTCATCAAGGCCATCAGCATAATCAAGGACCAGTCCCACCCTTGTCACCCCCTCTTCTCCCCTCTCACCTCTCCCATCAAGCAAGAGGTACAGAAGTGTGAAAATGCACACCTCCAGATTCAAGGATAGTTTATTCCCAGCTGTTATCAGGCAAATTATCCTACCAACAACTAGAGAGTGATCCCAAGCTACTATCTGCCTCATTGGAGACCCTCAAGACTATCTTTATTCACTTTACTGGACTTTATCTTGCACTAAACGTTATCTTGTATCTGTACACAGTGGATGGCGAATGCTCCAGAACACCATCCAGATAAGATCAATCCCAGGATAAAGAAGTCCATGACTAGAGGGCATAGTTTTATGGTGAGAGGAGAAACATTTAAAAGAGATTTGAAAGAGAATAAGGGGCAATTTCTTCATGCTGAACATGGTGGGTATATGGAAATAGCTGCCAGAGGAAGCTGTAGAGGGGGATATAAGTGCGACACTCAAAAGACATTTAGAAAGGTAGACAGATAGTAGAGGATATGGACTGAATGGGACCAACGTAAACTGGCAGCAGGGCCTGTTTCCGTGCTGCGTGAATCTATGGCTGCACTACAACACAGGCATCAACCTGACAGTGTGAAAAATTGTGCAATTATGTCCCATTAGCAAATTGCAGAACTAATTCAACTTGGCTAATTATAACCCAATCTGCCTGTTATCAATCACTAGCAAAGTAGTGGGAAGTATTATTGATATTGCTACCAAGTGGAGTTTGCTTTCCAATAACCTGCTCAACAATTTATTTCAATTTATTACAGTTTGAGTTTTACAGAGACCTTTCAGCTCTAAACCTCATCACAGCCTTGGTCCAAACTTGGTCCAGAGATAACTGAATTAGTTTTCAAAAGGGAACTGCAGATGCTGGAATATCGAAGGTACACAAAATTGCTGGGGAAACTCAGCGGGTGCAGCAGCATCTATGGAGCGAAGGAAATAGGCGACGTTTCGGGCCGAAAACCCTTCTTCAGACTGATGGGGGGTGGGGAAAGAAAGAAGGAAAAAGGGAGGAGGAGGAGGAGCCCGAGGGCGGGCGGATGGGAGGGTGGGAGGAGACAGCTAGAGGGTTAAGGAAGGGGAGGAGACAGCACGGGCTAGCCAAATTGGGAGAATTCAATGTTAATGCCATAAGGACGCAAGGACCCCAGACGGAATATGAGGTGCTGTTCCTCCAATTTCCGCTGTTGCTCACTCTGGCAATGGAGGAGACCCAGGACAGAGAGGTCGGATTGGGAATGGGAGGGGGAGTTGAAGTGCTGAGCCACCGGGAGGTCAGGTAGGTTATTGCGGACTGAGCGGAGGTGTTCGGCGAAACGATCGCCCAACCTACGCTTGGTCTCACCGATGTAAATCAGCTGACATCTAGAGCAGCGGATGCAGTAGATGAGGTTGGAGGAGATACAGGTGAACCTTTGTCGCACCTGGAACGACTGCTTGGGACCTTGAATGGAGTCGAGGGGGGAGGTGAAGGGACAGGTGTTGCATTTCTTGCGGTTGCAACGGAAAGTGCCCGGGGAGGGGGTGGTGCGGGAGGGAAGGGAAGAATTGACGAGGGAGTTGCGGAGGGAGCGGTCTTTGCGGAAGGCAGACATGGGGGGAGATGGGAAGATGTGGCGAGTGGTGGGGTCACGTTGGAGGTGGCGGAAATGGCGGAGGATTATGTGTTGTATTTGCCGGCTGGTGGGGTGAAAGGTGAGGACCAGAGGGACTCTGCCCTTGTTGCGTGTGCGGGGATGGGGAGAGAGAGCAGTGTTACAGGGTATGGATGAGACCCTGGTGTGAGCCTCATCTATGGTGGCGGAGGGGAATCCCCGTTCCCTGAAGAACGAGGACATTTCCGATGCCCTGGTATGAAATGTCTCATCCTGAGAACAGATGCGGCGTAGGTGGAGGAATTGGGAGTAGGGGATGGAGTCTTTACAGGGGGCAGGGTGGGAAGACGTGTAGTCCAGATAGCCATGTGAGTCAGTGGGTTTGTAATGTATGTCGGTCAGGAGTCTGTCCCCTGCGATGGAGATGGTGAGGTCAAGGAATGGTAGGGAAGTGTCGGAAATCGTCCAGGTGTATTGGAGTGCCGGATGGAAGTTGGTGGTGAAGTGGATGAAGTCAGTCAGTTGTGTGTGGGTGCAGGAGGTGGCACCAAAGCAGTCGTCAATTTGGCACCCACACACAACTGACTGACTTCATCCACTTCACCACCAACTTCCATCCGGCACTCCAATACACCTGGACGATTTCCGACACTTCCCTACCATTCCTTGACCTCACCATCTCCATCGCAGGGGACAGACTCCTGACCGACATACACTCCAATACACCTGGCATTGCTGCACCACTGTGCCTCCCAAATTATTTTCTACCTTTTTTCTTATATTTTAGTAGAAGGATCCCCTGCTGCTTGTCTGAAACTTGAAATAAATAGTGTGGTCAGCAATGTTACAGGATAAACTCACAGTGCCAATGTGTGGTCCCAGCACATGGAAAACAAACATTATTTAAAAGTAACGAGCGATGGGTGTATTGGTGTCTAAAGTGGGTCAGGTATGAGGATTCGGTCACTTTGAACCGAAGTTTCAGAACTGGGTGTGAGACTGAAGGGCCTGTCCCACTTAGGCCATTTTTCAGCGGACTGCCGGCCACTGTCAAGTTCACGGCATTCGCTTGAAAAGCTAGGAACGGCGACTGTCAGAGTAGAACACACACACACACACACACACACACACACACACACACACACACACACACACACACACACACACACACACACACACACACACACACACACACACACACACACACACACACACACACACACACACACACACACACACACACACACACACACACAGCAAAGGCGAGGGCCAGGGAAAGCGGGGGAGCGCTGTCTGAAATTCACATGGTGCAAAGCCAAGATGATACAGACACACACTGCGATGAACAGGAAGGTTAAGACGGCTAGCAAAGTGTACAGTAAGTCCTTTAAAATAGGGGGGAGGGGGGGAGGGAAGAAGGGGAGGGAAGAAGGGGGGAGAAAGGGGGGAGAAAGGGGGGAGAAAGGGGGGAGAAAGGGGGGAGAAAGGGGGGAGAAAGGGGGGAGACACTTTTAAGAAGCCAGACAACTTTTATTAAGCCAGAGATACACAGCTGTGAAGTTCGGCGGACATTTAACATTACTGGTCGGTTATCCTTGTATCTGAAAACTCGTGCTTACGTTTTTTTCCCCAATGAGTAAATGAAAATGCCTGGTCAGCAAAGGCGATGAACTAAAACTACCAACGATTATCTCGACTACCAATAACTACATGGCGACCCCACTACAACTGCGACTACAGGATTATCGATTTTCTCCATGGCGACCAATTTTTGGTCGCAGAATATTTTTCAACATGTTGAAATATTTGCGGCGACCCTACTGAGGCCGCGACTAGTTCTCAGAATGCGGGAACTCCTCGCGACCATGAAGGAGACTCACCAGAGACCACCATCGAACATGTGGCGACCATGTGGCGATCATGAGGCGAGCGCAGTGTCTCCTGCACTCGCCTAAAAAGTTGCCTAAGTGGGACTGGCCCTTTAGAGTTTCAATTTCTCTGTGTGTTAGGCAAAGACTAACCATTGGCTCAATTGTATTAATTCAGTGTAATTCCCTTGAATGGAAGAGAAACTAATCTGTTCCGATACATCCTAGTCTAATCCTGGGAACATATTTACTGATGATATTAATGCATAGTCCCAGGGTTAATGTGTTTTCTGCAGGCCTAATACTTCTTAAGCATCTATTAATGTGAAGAAAGTAAAGTTGCTGATGATTGATTTAATTCCCATAGCATTGCATTTTTTACATATATAGACATGTTATCCAGAGGAAGTATTTCTCAGTGAACTATAGCTTGGGAAAATTACAGACTTTTATGTTCCTGAATATTTTAAGTTGGAAGAGTGCAGCGGAGATTTATGGGGATGTTGCCAGAACTCGAGGGTCTGAGCTGCAGGGAAAGGCTGGGTAAGGTACAACATTATTCCTTGGAGCACAGGGGTGATCCTACTGAGGTGTATTAAATCATGAGAGGACTGGATAGGGCGAATGCACAGAGTATTTTACCCAGTGTTTAAGAAGGAACTGCAGATGCTGGAAAATCGAAGGTATACAAAAATGCTGAGGAAACTCAGCGGGTGCAGCAGCATCTATGGAGCGAAGGAGATAGGCAACGTTTCGGGCGCCCGAAACGTTGCCTATCTCCTTCGCTCCATAGATGCTGCTGCACCCGCTGAGTTTCTCCCGCATTTTTGTGTACCTTCGATTATTTTACCCAGGGTGGGGCAAGATTAATCTTGAACGAGGGGCAGCTTTTTCATCCAAAGGGTGGTGGGTGCATGGAATGAGCTGGCAGAGGAAGTAGTCGAGGCAGGTACAATGACTGCATTTATAAGACACCAGGAGAGGTACATGGATAGCAAAGGTTTAGAGGGATGTGAGCCAGATGTGGGAAAATGGGACTAACTTAGATGGGGCATCTTGGTTGGCATTGATGAGCTGACCTGTTTCTGTGCTGGAAGATTCTATGGCCCGATGGAAGAAACATTGAACCCATATCAGTAAGTTGGGAATGCGTAGAACATAGAGCCATACAGTATAGGAACAGGCCCTTGGACCCCTACAATATCCATGCCAAATATAGTACCAAAAGAAACTAATTTCCTGTGCCATATCGCTCCATTCTCTGCATATCCATGTCAATATCGAAATGCCACTATTGTATCTACCTCCACCACCACCTCTGGTAGCAAACCTCAGGCACCCACCACTCTCTATGAAATAAACCTGCTCTGCACATCTCCTTTAAACTTTGTACCCATCACCCTAACTATGCTCTCGAGTCTTTGACATCACCACCTTGGGAAAAAATGTCTTCCCTATCCATGCCACGCATCATTTTATATAGTTCTAGATGCTCCAGAAAGAACAAACCAAGTACTTTGATAATAGATTTTGCAGTAGGACCAGCAAAGTGCAGTGTGGAACACATCTAAAGTGACTGCACCTCGACAGGTATTGATTTCTGATCTGTCTTAGTCCATTTTTGCTCTGCTGAGGTTTCTGAACTCTAACAGAAGTCATCACTCAGGGAAGCTAGTGTATAATTCACTGCAAAGTTACTGAGGTAACAGATGTCTTCTTCGCTACGTCTTGTCATACATTGATTTCAAATGTGACATACAGTCAGTGCATAAAATGGGTTGCAGGACAGATAATTAAACATTTAAACAATAGTCCATATACCCTAAACCCAATGCAGTTTGGCTTCAGAAAATATCACTCCACTGAGACGGCACTTTGCTTCCTTTTGGAAAATATGAAGTCCAAAATTGATGCAGGTGGTGTTATAGGAGCTGTTTTTCTTGATTTACAAAAAGCCTTTGATACTGTGAACCACCAGATCTTGATGACCAAATTGTCCTATTTTAACCTCTCTTTGAGCACGATGAAATGGATTGAGTCATATATGGTACAGAGAAAACAATGTGTTAGAGTGCACAACAGTAAATCTGCAACTTCTAAAAACCCTCTTGGTGTACCTCAAGGTTCAATCTTGGGACCGCTATTATTCAGTCTGTACATTAATGATTTACCAAGTAGCTGTACATCAAATGTGACTTGCCAGATGTATGCTGACGATGCAGTTGTGTATGTACATGCCAAAAACAAACATCAAGCTGCACAAGACCTATCAGCTGCTATGATTAATGTGTCAAACTGGTTGCAGTTTTCTGATCTACATCTTAATGTGTCAAAGACTGTCTGTATGTTTTTCTCCAAAAAGGCAAGTACTGATGGAGATCCTGATGTGTTTGTACATGGAACAAAACTTAAAATTGTACATGAGTTTAAATATTTAGGAATCGTGATCGATTCACAGCTCTGCTTCAAACAACAGGCACTTCACTCCGCCCTCTCCCACCTCGACAACAGAGACACTTACGTAAGAATGCTGTTCATCGATTACAGCTCAGCATTCAACATCATTATACCATCAAAACTGATCACCAAACTCGGTAACCTGGGCATCGACCCCTCCCTCTGCAACTGGATACTGGACTTTCTAACCAACAGACCCCAGTCTGTTAGGTTAGACAAGCACACCTCTTCAACCCTCACCCTGAACACTGGCGTTCCACAGGGCTGTGTGCTGAGCCCCCTCCTCTACTCCCTCTTCACCTATGACTGCACACCTGTACATGGTACTAACACCATCATCAAGTATGCAGATGATACAACGGTGATTGGCCTCATCAGCAACAACGATGAGTCGGCCTACAGGGAGGAGGTCCAGCACTTAGCAGCATGGTGCGCTGACAACAACCTGGCCCTTAACTCCAAGAAGACCAAGGAGCTCATTGTAGACTTCAGGAAGTCCAGGGGCGGCACGCACACCCCCATCCACATTAACGGGACGGAGGTGGAACGTGTTTCTAGCTTCAGGTTCCTGGGAGTCAACATCTCCGATGACCTCTCTTGGACCCACAATACCTCAACTCTGATCAAGAAGGCTCACCAGCGTCTCTTCTTCCTGAGGAGACTGAAGAAAGTCCATCTGTCTCCTCAGATCCTGGTGAACCTCTACCGCTGCACCATCGAGAGCATCCTTACCAACTGCATCACAGTATGGTATGGCAACTGCTCTGTCTCCGACCGGAAGGCATTGCAGAGGGTGGTGAAAATTGCCCAACGCACCACCGGTTCCTCGCTCCCCTCCATTGAGTCTGTCCAAAGCAAGCGTTGTCTGCAGAGGGCGCTCAGCATCGCCAAGGACTGCTCTCACCCCAACCATGGACTGTTTACCCTCCCACCATCCGGGAGGCGCTACAGGTCTCTCCGTTGCCGAACCAGCAGGTCCAGGAACAGCTTCTTCCCGGCGGCTGTGACTCTACTCGACAAAGTACCTCGGTGACTGCCAATCACCCCCCCCCCCCCCCCCCCGGACACTTATTATTATTTATTCAAATCATTTGCTATGTCGCTCTTCCAGGGAGATGCTAAATGCATTTCGTTGTCTCTGTATTGTACACTGACAATGACAATTAAAATTGAATCTGAATCTGAATCTGAGGTGAAAAGAACAGTAAATGTAATTTAATTTAATTTGTCCAACTTTAGATATATTAGAAAAAATTTAACTATTGATTCAGCCAAACTATATTTTAATGCAATGATTGTGCCATACATGACCTACTGTATAACAACTTGGTCATTGGCATGTAAGTCCACACTAAAGCCTGTTGAAATTGCTTATAAACAAGCCCTAAAAACTCTTGACAAAAAGCCCAGAATGTACCATCACTGTAGCCTCCTGAAGATATTTGATCTGCTGAGCTGGGAAAACGTAATAAAATATTCGGACTCGATTTTGGTTTACAAAATCTTCCGTGGACTAGCCCCACCTCCGTTAAAGGACTTCATAAAGAAAAACACAAATAGGTCGACAAGAGCAGCCTCCAGGGGTGATTATATAGTCCCGTTTAGGAAAAGTGTCTTTGGGCAGTCAGTATTTTCATATCGAGCGTCACAGACCTGGAACGCGATACCATGCGTCAAACGGGATCTGCCAACCCTTACCTCATTTACCAAACATCTAAAAACATGGTTACTGCAAAATCAAAATTGCAATCATAATCTACCTTAAAATTATCCTATGGTACTCTTTTATTGTTACTTTTTTACTTTATTTTTTGTTTTGTTTTGTTTTTGTCTTTTGTTTTGTCTTTTTTCTTATTGATTGTGTTGTGATGTGTTTACCTTGTTTACCAGAGGGACTAAAGATGGAAATTAGCTACTGGCTACAATCTTGCGTATTACATGTAAATGTTTATTAATATGCACTGTCCCTAAATAAATAAATTACAATTACAATTACAATAAGGAATGTTCCTTCAGTGCAAGATGGCATTGATTAAACTAATGTTGCTCTTCATATCTACTGCATGTGGGAAAGAGCATCTACTTATATCACTGAGAGGGTTCTAACACTCTAGATATTCAGATAATTAGACTTTTACTCTGGAGATACAGCGATGAAACAGGCCCTTCAGCCCACCAAGTCCAGCAATCAGTCTATCCTACACACTAGGTACAATTGTTACGGAAGGCAACTAACCTGCAACTAACATACAAACTCCATACAGACTGCACCCATAAACAGGATCAAGCCTGGGTCAGTGGCGCTGTGAGGCAGCAACTCTACTGCTGCACCACTGTGCATCCTAAAGTTGCTACAGGAGTTAAATGCACAATGTTTGAAAGAGTCGGGGGTCGAGGGCAGAGGAATAGTAGAGGGTGTGAAATAGCAGAATTCAGTTGTTTCCTGATAAACAGAAACCAGTAGAGATCATACCATGAGTGGACTAACTGAAGAAAAGTTCTTATGAAGCAAGCAGTTCAGTTCAGTTCAGTTTAGTTTATTGTCACATGTACCGAGGTACAGTGAAAAGCATTTAGCTTAAGGGAACAAAACCCTGCCACATTGAGGGGATTTGCTTGTTGTATGGTCCCAAGGTTGGATTAACTCCAAAATCTGACCTGCTGCATGGCATTGTCATGAACAGAAATATCTACACATGTTTACGGGAATAAAGTTGCCATGTTGCCGTTTTTGAGAACTATTTGAGAGAAACACAAGCTGTCTGCGGCACATTCGGTAGAGCTTGAAGCATCTTGGGAGCTAAAGAAACCATTTTAATTAGAGAAGATGATAGTACAAGTTGAATGCAATAGTAACATTTGTAGGTAGACAGAAATGCTGGAGAAACTCAGTGGGTGAGGCAGCATCTATGGAGGGAAGGAAATAGGCAATGTTTTGGGTCGTGACCCTTCTTCAAGTCAGAAGAACTTGACAAGGGTCTCGACCCGAAACGTTGCCTATTTCCTTCGCTACTCCCTCGGGCAGTCCGGCCCGAGGGAGAAGCGACGCCCAAGTCGGGGCAACCCGGCCCAAGGGAGAAGCGACGCCCAAGTCGGGGCGGCCCGGCCCGGGGGAGGTTCGGCGCCCATGTCGGGGGCGGCCCAGCCCGAGGCTGAAGACGGTACGATACTCACGTGAGGGTGGCTGGGACGGTGTTCTGGCGGTGGTGGCCTGAGTCCGGGGTTCGGCCGCGGGCCAGCGGCTGCGTCTGCAGGACTGGTGGGCGGCAGCTTCGACCACCCCGGGCCGCGGTGTTTGAGCCGCGGGACTGATTTATAACATCGCCCGGGGGGTATCGCCTCAGCGCAGAGGGAGAAGAGGAGGGAATAGACTGCAGACCAAAGACTTTTGCCTCCATCACAGTGAGGAGATGCTGGGTGGACTCACTGTGGTGGATGTTAATATGTGTTTATTGTTGTTTTTATTGTATTGTATGTTTGACTGCTGCAATTTCATTCAGACTTCGGTCTGAATGACAATAAAGGCTATCTAATCTATCTATCTATCTCACCCGCTGAGTTTCTCCAGTATTTTTGTCTACCTTCGATTTTCCAGCATCTGCAGTCCCTTCTTAAACATAATAAAATTTGTGAACACTTCTGTACACAATGTTGTGCATGAAGGAACTGCAGATGCTGGTTTACACTGAAGATAGACACAAACGCTGGAGTAACTCAGCGGGTCAGGCAGCATCTCTGGAGAAAAGGAATACTAGATGTTTTGGATTGAAACCCTTCTTCAGACCCTGACCCTTCAGACTCTTCAGTCAGAAGAACGACTTTGACCCGAAATTTCTTTTCTCAAGTGATGCCACCTGACCCGCTGAGTTACTCCAGCATTTTGTATCTATCGTAAACACAACGTTGCTTTATTGCAAGGAAATGCCCACACTAACGTATTAGATAAATAAATGTTGGACAAATACATTGGAACTCATAGTGGTGCCTCACAATATAATTTCAGTATGAAAAATACTCAACTTCAGTACACGTTACAGCTATAAGAACAGATTAACCCGTGGAGTGTGTTTTGGTCACAGCGTATTGCATCGGTTTATTCTGATACTTGTGTCTCCCTTGTACACACCAATAGCACCCCCCTACCCCATCCCACCACACCCTGAATGTCTTACCTTCCAAAAAACATTATCAAACTCAGTCCCGTGAAATTTCTCTGGGATTGCTGCGGATGAGAGTTTGGGTCCCAGCAGTGTCACAAACTCTTCAAAGTCCACCTGTCCATCGCCTAGAACACAATACATCACCATTAGCCTTGAATGTTCCACATCGCTCACAGTAGTAGATCACAGTAACAGTACGAATCATGTTGCAATATTAACATCTTCAACCATTGGCATGACATGGGATGGAAATGAGAAGCACGTGTGTCTTACAATTCAAAATCAGTAGAGCTGCGGTGGGTTTTAGTGACCCAGAGGCATGTAACAGCAATCCAGATCCAATCAGTTCAAATCATTAATAATTGAAAGATACAGCACGGAAACAGGCCCTTGAGTCCACGCCGACCATCGATCACCCGTTCATACTAGTTCTATGGTGTCAAGTAAAGCGCGTTCACGTCGCGACCCTGTTTCCACCAATCGTTCCACCACCACGCACAAGAAGCACAAGAAGCGATAAGACAGACACCATTGTATGCAGATGCCGAGAAGCGTGTTCAACTCTGGCTGAACAACTTCTAATCTTGTGTGTGGACTCGATAAGAACTAGTTCTATGTTATCCCACTTTCACACCACTCATCTACACACTAGGGGCAATTTTACAAAGGCCAGTTAACCTTCAAACCCGCGCATCCTTGGGAGGAAACTAGAGCATTCAGGGGAAATCCACGTGGTCACAGGGAGAACGTGCAAACTCCACACCGACAGCACCCGAGGCCAGGATTGAACTCGGATCTCTAGTGCTGCGAGGCAGTAGCTCTGCTGGATGAACCACTGTGTCGTTAGTTGTGGAATTTAGATACATTTAATGTTCTAAACATTATGAACGATGGCCAAAAAAACTGCCGGGACTCGTTGAGTTTAGGAGAGGGAGAAGAAGTTTCTCTCGAAAAAAGAAGTGTCCCTCGAGTCAGAAAAAGTGACTCCAAGCTTACACAATGTGTCGACACTGAAATGGATGAACAAGCACTCCATTTGGAGATGGCCAGTGGCCTGAGTTTAATCCTCATGGTAGGCTATCAGTTGCATCCACCAAGGGTAGAAAAGGGTGTTCTTGACGTGTACTACTTCTTTGTGCCCTCCCTGCTTATTTATCAGATGGGTTGCCAGGTGATTTCTCCTTTTATGGATGGCCTTAATATCTCTCCCCCTGCATCGCCTCCCTCTCCATTAACCCTTGGATTGACCAAGGCTAGAAGGGCAGATCTGGCATCTCTGACAGTGTCATGGACTCATACAGTAATGAAAGAGGCCCTTCAGCCCAACTTGCCCGTGCCAACCAAGATTCTCCATCTACACTAGTCCCACCTGCCTGCTCTAAAGGTAGTCAGCACCTCATAAAAGGGGGAGGTGGATTCAGGTTGGCTCCTACGTGTAGAATGGCAGCACACAGGTAAAAGTGTTCTGCAGATTGGGACACTCCCTGGTGTCATGCCAGTGGCCACACACATTAAACGTTAAGAGCATCAGTGACCATCACAAGTTCACAAGTTATAGGAGTAAAATTAGGCCATTCGGCCCATCGAGTCTACTCCACCATTCGATCATGGCTGATCTCTGCCTCCTAATCGCATTTTCCTGCCTTTTCCCCATAACCCTTGACACCCGTTCTAATCAAGAATTTGTCTATCTCTGCCTTAAAAATATCCACTGACTTGGCCTCCACAGCCCTCTGTGGCAATGAGTTCCACAGATTAACCACCCTCTGACTAAAGAAGTTCCTCCTCACCTCCTTTCTAAATGATCGGCCATTAATTCTGAGGCCATGACCTCGGGTCCGAGACTCTGACCTTGACAGAGGTGGTGAGGTATCCCCTGGCTGCCAATGGAGCATCCCATTCCGACATGATAGGTACAGCACTTCTGCTGCATGTTATGCAGCCACATGCACATTGATCTTGTAGGTTTCCATTTGATGTTAATAAAATGAGCACAGCGCAATGAGATTTCCAGCCCAATAGGTTAACACAAAGAGGTTCTTCTCAGGCATTAGAACATGGGTCTGTTCCAATATTGCTTCATTGACAGTAATTATAAAACAGCCCGGCCTTCTTAGAAAACTTTTTTTAAATAGAAAAAGGAACGAAAAGGCATTTAAATAATATGGGATTGACAGTCTATTATAATGTTAATTTCTGAATGAAATTATCAGCAAAAATGTTTCCACGTTGATTGAATATGCAACAACGACAGGAAAAAATGGTATATCACTGACAAACTGAATTATTGATAATTGCTGTATTTATAATATTAGAATATTAGGGTTTACTTTACTTTAGACCTTAGAGATACAGCACGGAAACAGGTCCTTCGGCCCACTGAATCCACGCCGATCAGTGTTCACCTCATACACTAACACTATCCTACACACAAGGAACAATTTACAATTTACATAAGCCTACTACCTACAAACCTGTACGTCTTTGGGGTGTGGGAGGAAAGTGGAGCACATGGGGAAAACCCACGCGGTCACGGGGAGAACATACAAACTCCGTTCAGACAACACCTGTAGTCAGGATCGAACCTAGGTTTCTGGCGCTGTGAGGCAGCATCTCTGCCGCCCCCACCCATTAGTAACACATCCAACCTTCAGTTTTAGATGGTTTAGCAAAGGACCTTACCTCCTCCGCATTTCTGTAAAATACATTTCAGTAAATTGCATATAGTAACTAATTTCTTAAGTGGAAATCTGGGGAAGAGTTTAAACTAATTGTGCAGGGAAAGGACAAGGCTAACCAGAAAACAAAAGGATGGGATAGAAATATGTACACTGATGAAAGCAAAACCGACACAGTGTTGCATGTACTTGTTGCAAATATCAATGTCGGTGGTGTAACTATTAGGGTTAGTGCATTGCAGGTACACATTACATTGGGCTTGCAGCAGAGATGTGGCTCAAACAAGGTCAGGAATGGACTCACAATATTAATCATCAACTTTGCTGCTAATTTCACCTCCCCCTCCCATGTCTCACCTTCACCTGGACAGCTTCTGAATCTGAAGAAGGGTCTTGATCCGAGACGTCGCCCATTCCTTCTTTCCAGAGATGCTGCTTGTTACTTCAGCATTTTGTGTCTAGCTTCTGAATCTTCCCTCCACTTGACCCCATTCCTGGGAATTGGACAGGCAACTAGAATTGTCACGGTCACCTTGACTACACTTCTTTTCTCTCAAGTATAACTCTGTGCGATCACCCCTTTTCATT
This sequence comes from Amblyraja radiata, assembly GCF_010909765.2. Taxonomy (NCBI): domain Eukaryota; kingdom Metazoa; phylum Chordata; class Chondrichthyes; order Rajiformes; family Rajidae; genus Amblyraja; species Amblyraja radiata. Next base: position 11,842,837 of record NC_045980.1, on the reverse strand, counting down.
CTGCCAATTTTTATATTCCCCTCACCTCTGTGTTCATGAGGTCACTTTCCATACCAGTGCGAGACATGAGGAACTGCAGATGCTGGTTTACCAAAAGAAATGCTGGAGTACCTCAGCGGCTCAGGCAGCATCTCTGAAGGACATGGATAGGCAATGTTTTAAGTTGGAACCCTAGCCCTTTTGGCACATTTGCTCATGCCGGCCGAGATGGACCATCTACACTAGTCCCACCTGCCCACATTTGGCCCATATCCCTCTAAACCTTTCCTATCCATGTACCTGTGCAAATGTTTTTCTTCACAGCGACCCTTCCAACGAGAGAGATGGTTTTGTAAAGTGCGATCCGGGTCAAACTATCGTTTTGGCAAAGTATGGGCTGATCAAAGAAGACCAGGATGCACTGGTTGAAAGCAAATTGTGTCTAAATAATGTGATTGAATGTTTTGAATGGGGTAACAAATGGTTTATCGGGTAGTGCAGAAGATATGCAGTAGACAATTGAAAGGGTAGTCAACAAACCACCACACAGAAATGTTTTACAAAGATGACCATTGAAGCATTGGAACATTGAAAGTCCGTAGAATAAAGGAAAACAATGGTATAATGCAATAATTAACAGGAAGTGAAGAGTGTTCGATTAGACAGACTGAAGCTGTTTGCAAAGCTATTCACCAATGGTCAGTTTTGTGACCAAGACTTCACAACGTTTATCTGAGATTAATGCAGTGGGCAGCATTAAATCCAGGTGCACCATCGATATCCCGGCACTCTTGGTTCCAGAGCCTTGCCGGATTATCTAACTTGCCGGACCAACAGAGGTCAAGTAATAATAATTTAACAACACACCTCGGACCCATTAATGGTCCCTCTCCCGTGTCTCTACACCATGAACACCTAGAAACTTAAATAAAGAATAAACAATTAACATATGGCAATAAACTAAACTAAACTCAATTAACCTAAACTAATCTGAAGTAAACAACTACATTTAACTCGATCCAATGCAGATTGAATGGGCTCTGTGTGTGCATTAGATTCTTTATTTCTATCAGATTATGTTTCCGTAAATTAGATTTTTGCAAAAACCTTTTCAATATCAAGTGTCATCATGACTCTAATGATACCAGACTTGTTTCTGAATAAAAAAAAATTGATGGATAGTTTCATTCCAACTGTTCAATACAGAACATGTTGCTTTGATAAAAGTACTAGTTGACTAATTACAAGCTAAATCAATCTCACTCCTTGCAGTTCAGCAAAATGTTAAATAAACAATTGTGTCCAGGCAAACAGCTTTCCTTGAGGCAAGAAACTTTTAAGTCATCATCAAGGACCTACACCACCCTGGCCACACACTCATCTCCCCGCTACCTTCAGGTAGAAGGTACAGGAGCCTGAAGACTGCAACGTCCAGGTTCAGAAATAGCTCCTTCCCCACAGCCATCAGGCTACTGAACTCAACCGAAACAAATCTCTGAGCATTAATGGACCATTCTGTTTATTTGCACTTTATCTGCTTATTTATTGATGTGTGTATATATTTATATAATGGTATATGGACACACTGATATGTTCCGTTTTCTTGCCTGCTATATTCTGTTGTGCTGAAGCAAAGCAAGAATTTCATTGTCCTATCTGGGACACATGACAATAAACTCTCTTGACTTGACTTAACTTGACCCAATTTGCTGAATATTGGACCTCGTTTTACACAAATATTTTACAGTAGTTTGGAGAGACAGCATGGAAACAGGTCCTTTGCCCTCACTGGGTCCTTGCCAACCATCAATCCTTTCACACTACTTTTAAAAAATATTATTTCATATTCTCATCCACTCTCTACATACTAGGGGCAATTCACAGACTCCAATTAATCTACAAATCGTACGTCATTTGGATGTAGGGAGAAACCGGAGCACCCGGAGGAAACACATGCACGCGTAGGGAGAAAATGCAAACTCCACACAGGCAGCACCCGAGGTCAGGATTGGACTTGGATCTCAGGCGCTGTGAGGCAACAGCTCTACAGAGCTGCACCACTGTAACGCCCTTCTAACATGAGATAACCTCTACCAGCTGAGCCACTGTGCTGCCCTATTTACCCACTTCGCAATAGAGATCACACTTCAAAATGTAGTTCATAGAACATGAACTATTCAGTAGTGCCTGGACTGTACATTATACAAGTATGAGTTGGACATTTATTTCCATTTTAGCGGAATTTACGAACAAGTATTGACTTCCTTTCCTGAAAACACTTATATCTAGTATTTTTATGGAGACAAAAAGATGGCAGCACACACAATTAATAAACGTACGAGTCACATGGCCGAAACACAAAACAATGGTGCTTAACCTTTTAGAAGTGCCGGTATATTGGTGCGTTCCATCACTAAGAAAGCACTGCATGTACCCCAATAATTAGCCTGTAACTGCATGGTGTTGTATCATGTGTATCTTTCACCAACCATGTGCAAATTCACAATTTGAACTACCAAAATTATCTGTATTTGAGTGAAACTTCGAAATAATAAGGACTTATCTTTGCGGACGACCTTGGAGATGAGCCCAGATTGGAATTGCCTTTCTCCTGTCGAGTTGATTAATTAAATACTCACTAAGCACATTGCAATCTGCACAGAAAGCTTTCTATTTTTTTTTTGCCACCGATTGACCATTATGAGAGAAGGCTTATATATTTTATTGTAGATTTAAATTGCAAAATGTAATTATCCAACCAGTCAGCACAGGTACGGAGTCTCGGTGTACAACTAATGAGTAATTTTCAAAAGTGACAAAGCCAGGTGCAATTATTAGTGGAACTTTAGAATTGGAGCAATTGAACACATGCCCACACTGTTAAAAAGCTTCAGATTCAAGTCTAAGGACTTATCTCACATGAAATCAAATCTGCTTCCCTCGTTTCTTACTACTTTAATGAACTTGTGGTAAATCTATCCACTAATGGTTAAAATTTTGTCTGTATTGTTGGAAGCAACATTAAAATTTCTGCATGTATCAGTAGAGGACAATGAATCAAAATTAATGATCCAAGATATCCTAAATTGAATGTCCCCTCTGGAGAATCTGCATTTTGCCTTTTCTCTGGGCAAACATTGCTTTTGTTTTCTTTTTAAATGAAACTTCATGGATGGAATAAGAATTAAATATATGTGTGGGTCAACTTTAGTTTAGTTGAGTTTGTAATTTTCATGTTTACCGAGGTACAGTGAAAAGCTTTTGTTGCGTGCAGCAAATAGACTATACAGCTACACCATCGATTTTCCGGCATTTTTGGTTCCAGAGCCATTCCAGTTATCCATTTTACCAGACCAACATAATAATAATTCAACAATACACCTCTGACCCACTAATTTTACCCCTCTAAAGAACCATAGACTGTTGGAAACTTAAATAAAGAATTGACAATTAACAACAAGCAAGCAATTAAAGTTTAAGAAGGAAATGCACATGCTGGAGTCTGAAGTAGGGTTTCAACCCGAAACGTTGCCTATTTCCTTCGCTCCATAGATGCTGCCTCACCCGCTGAGTTTCTCCAGCATTTTTGTCTACCAGCAAACAATTAACTCTTTCCGGACGGAAGCACACACGCCACATACAATGTTCTCGGAATTTTGCCCAGATTCAAGGAAGTGCCGGACCATCAGTTGCCAGAAGATCGGTGGTGGACCTGTACATGATTACAATCAAGCTAGCTGTCCACTGTGTACAGATACAGGGTAAAGGATAAAAATCACAGGGGCTTGACAGTACATGAGGGAGGTTGAGCAATTTTATGTGATGTGATACATCTGAGCTTTCTTTGCCTGCAGTTTATGTGCAATATTAAAACCTCTGATCGTTATTGAGGAGGATCCTGAAAGCACTTGAACTCGGATTGCAGGTGGACTCTGAAACGAGTGTGCGGTGAAAACAGATGTAAGCAGTACAAAAGATAGACAAAAAAAACCTGGAGTAACTCAGCGGGACAGGCAGCATCTCGGGAGAGAAGGAATGGGTGACGTTTCGGGTTGAGACCCTTCTTCACACGACATAAGCAGAACTTATTTCTGTTTCCATCTGCATTTCTCATCCACCACAAATGGGAAGTTCTAGGCTTATTGGGAGGATAAACATTTCCAAAGATATCTTCCTTCCATCACAGACAATACATGTTCCAGCCGCTATACTTCATAATGTACTTTTTGTTATTTTTTATGCTCAATATTTCAAGGGATATCTGTACTGCAAAAGGGAATATTTATAATATTTGAGTTACTTGCATAGGAAGCGAATAAGTTACATTTCACTACTCCTTTGCTTTCCTTATCTGACATTATTTTGCCTACTTTTCACCCCTAGCTTTTGCCACTTACTCAACGCATCAACCCCACCCCCTCACCCCGCTCCCTCACCTGTATCCACCTATCACTTGCCAGGTCTTTCTGTTCTAGCTGTCTCATAAGGTCATAAAGAATAGGAGTAGAATTAGGCCTTTCGGCCCATCAAGTCTATTCCGCCATTCAATCATGGCTGATCTATCTTTCCCTCCTAACCCCATTCTCCCCATAACCTGCCTTCTCCCCATAACCTCTGACACCTGTCCTAATCAAGAATCTATCTATCTCTGCCTTAAAAATATCCACCGACTTGGCCTCCACAACTTTCTGTGGCAAATAAATCCGCAGATTCACCACCGTCTGACTAAAGAAATTCTCCTCATCTCCTTCCTAAAAGAACGTTCTTTAATTCTGAGGCTATGATCTCTAGTCCTAGCCTCTCCCACAAGTGGAAACATCCTCTCCACATCCACTCTATCCAAGCCTCCACCCTACTCAATCAGTCTGAAGAAGGGTTCCTGACCTGAAACATCATCTGTCCACTACCTCCACAGATGCTGCCTGGCCCATTGAGTTTCTCTGGCACTTTGTGTTTTGCCCATTTTAATGGATGGCAAAACCAGACACAGAAGTAAATGCAGACTTAAACATTTTACATATCGGACAATTATTTGGGAAATCAAAATACTCTTGTAATCCAAAATCAGCTAAATTATCTGTCCTCTATCAAGAATCTGCTGATTGCCAATCTGATTTTTGAGCTGGGTTTCAAATGGATGTGAACTGAATTAAAATGCCAGTGGTAACAGTTCCTATTTGGTCTCCTGAAAAACAATGTTTGAACAAGAAAAAACAAGCTCAGTCTGAAGAAGGGTCTTGACCCGAAACATCACCCATGTTCTCCAGAAACTCTGCCTGAGCCGCTGAGTTACTCCAGCACTTTGTGTCATTTTTTTTCTGCAATCATTATTTGATTATGTATTAACAGGATGCTTATGGATATAAACAGGTACATGGCTAGGGAAGGTTTAGAGGGATATCGTGAATGCCAAATGCGGGCAAATGGGACTAGCGTAGATGGGGCGTGGGTGAGTTGGGACAGACGATATATATGCCTGCTGCACGACTCTTTGACTCTGCTAATGAGCAGTTCTAACAAATGGGGAAATCGAATAGACGAAAAAATCTAAAAGTACAAAAACATTATTCAGTTCAGAGTGTTTACAGAAAATATCAAAGGTAAAAATGCTCAAAATGTAATTTTAGTGATTTAAGAAGCCTTCTATTGCAAATAGATTTGGAAAGGAGATCATAAAGTAAAATGGAAACCGGGCAAAGGACGATACTTAGGAATGAATTAGTGCAACTATAAACTGAATAAATTCTCTTAAAATGTTAAGATAGATGGAAGCAAATGGGCCTGGATGTCAAAGAAAAAGAATGAAAGAAGTGGTTAATGGGGAAAGTATCGGGGACAAATATAATTTCTATACTGAACTGGAGGATATAAGATAGTTACATCTGATACAATAGTGGCATTAGAGTGGCTTTTGGATTGGCATATGAATATGTAGGGAATGGAGCGATACCGGTGCTGTCTGACCTGCTGAGTATTTGAAGTAATTTGTGTTTTTTATCTCTGATTTTCATCATCGGCAGATTTCCTTTTGTCTTTCCTCTACCATGGAATCATTGCCACTTCCCTTGTGGGAACGGCAGCTTTGAAGAGGTTTTACTCCTCTATTCTGGCAGACAGGATGCTCTCCTCAGTGGAAAAATACCACATTGCTGTGATTCATTCTTGATCTTGGTTGACGAACGAAACTCGATCCAGACTAAACACCAGAATCTTTGTAGATGCTGTCAATTTCCCCTTAATAAACAATGAATAACAGATTGCTATTTAAAATATAAAATGAACAGACTGAGGTAAAATAATCAGTTTCATACACTGACTGATTGTAAAGCCTCCGTTAACTTAAACTTTTCCAACACATAGCTTCTCTTATCTTATTACACACCAAACCCTTTTGATTGATTTAAAGATTGAGGTTGGAATCTGGGCTTTGGGCCCACTAAGTCCATGCTGACCATTGATCATCCACTCACTCTAGTTCTATGTTATCCCACTTTCTCATAAACTCCCTACAATCTCCAGACAATTTACAGAGGCCAATTAACCTATAAGCCTGCATGTCCTTGGCATGTTAGAGCATATTGGAGCACCCGGAGGAAACTCACGCAGTCACAGGGAGAATGTGCAAACTTCACACTGACAGCACCCGAGGTCAAGATCAAACCCGGGCCTCTGGCGCTGTGAGGCAGCACCTCTACCATTTCCGCCAATGTGCCCTTGTTTCACGTGTTGGCTTTCCATTGCACTTAAAGTCCGCATCTTCAGATCCATATCTGGCTCTGGTCCCTGCAGCTTTACCCTCAATTCAGCATCTTTTGCTCATTTGACTGGTCTTAATGTTAACGCACCTCCTCCTTCCAGCTATCAGCTGTTTTGATCGTTCCCTCCCAAGCTTCCACACTAGACCAGCTCTTCACTTCACCTACCCACTTTAGAAAACCAGTGGCCTAGATTTCAGCAGTAGTAATGATGTGGAAAATAGTGCACTATTAAGTTGTCTGCAACTTGAGGATTTCCACACGTACATTGTTAAATTGGTCCCAGAGCAGCTGACAGTAATTCAGTACTGCTGTGCAGACGAGGCTGTTTGTTGCTTGTCCAATGCGATCAAGGGAATTCACTCAAAGCGATATAAATTTAAACTATTTATGAATTACTACCATGATTAAATGTCCTGGAAATCTTACATTGTGTTCCCAGGTGTTTGTGCATTTGTAATGACACACATTGCAAACTCAGCCTAAAAAAATAATTTTGTGTTTTATAATACATTCTAATTAATATTTAAAAATACAAGTACTTACAATTTTAATATTTTAACGGTTTCATTATTATGTTTTATCTCCTGGTTTAATTATCTGTCTGTGCTCTGACCTGTATGGGACTGTGTAATGTTTAAGTGAAAAGTTGTGACTTTGCATTCTAGTGTATCGTGTCAAAATGTGTTTATGACGTTACAGCTGCCAGATATTAGTAATCACTTCAGTGCTCAAGAGAAATCTTTGCACAGACTGCTGGATTCTTTCAATGTGGGCAGCCAGTGTCACTCCTTGAGACACAAGGAACTGCAGATGCTGGAATCTTGTGTAAAACACAAAGTGCTGGAGTAACACAGCAGATCTTTGTTTTCTTGTTTCTTGGTTTCCTGGCCCTCCAAAATATTCCAAATGGAATATAAACTGGAGGTGGTGGAGGGAGGACTTAAGCCAGAAAGGGTTCTTGGGAAGAAAGAGCTACCTTAAATTTAGTTGCATCTGGTTGTGTAACTATGGTAGGGTGAAGACTATTCCATGCTTTAATTTTGTGGGGGAAGAATGAATTGCTGTACACATCTGTCTTGGTAGCTGGTATCTCAAATTGGATCGAATGCCCTCGTCTGCTCCTAATTGGTTTGGGTTTGGTGTAGGTCTTGTGATTTATGTCGAGCTGGCCATTTAACATTTTGTAAAAACAGGTCCAACAGCGAGCTTCATGTCTGTCTTGGAGAGGCAGTCTTGGAATTCACCCCAGTGAATTCAGAAGTTTGGTAACACTCGCTTCTCTCTCATAAATATTAGTAACAAATCGAGCTGCCTGTCTTTGGACACGTTCGATGGAAGAAATGTTTTTATTTGTGTATGGGTCCCATGCTGCAACTGCGTAGTCCAAATGAGGTCTAACGAGGGTGAAGTATAGCTTCTCCCTGACAGAAGTTGAACAATGATGAAAGTTGCACCTCAGAAAGTTTAGGACACCTGTTGCAGCATCTGTGGAGTGTAGACACAAAATGCTGGAATAACTCAGTGGGACAGGCAGCATCTCTGGAGAGAAGGAATGGGTAACGTTTTGGGTCGAGACCCTTCTTCAGTGATGTCAGGGGAGTGGGCGGGACAGATAGAATGCAGTCAGATACAGTAAGACTGGTGGGAGAACTGGGAAGGGGGAGGGGATGGAAAGAGAGGGAAAGCAAGGGCTGTTTGAAGTTTGAGAAGTCAATGTTCATACTGGTGAGTTGAAGCTACCCAGCTGTTTAATCACAGCATCTGTGGAGGGAATGGACTGAAGGAAGAACCCAACCTAAAACATTGTCTGTCCTTTCCCTCCACAGATGCTGTCTGACCCACTGAGTTACTCCAGCACTTTGTGTTTTGCTCAAACATCATTCCTTACTTTCTGACCAAAGAGATTCTGGGCCATTTTCTTTTGATTGCTTCTTAATCCCACATTTAATATCCAACACCTGTAGTTCTTTGTTTCTCCATTTCCATAACTTTCATTATCTGGATAGTGCAATTTCTGTTCAGCGTGTTACAAATCCCAAATCATCTTAACCAGTGTGTTAGTTAAAAAGAAACTGCATTGGAAGCTTGCTCCACACACAAACAATAACAAATCCTTCATCAAATTAATCACCATTGCACATTTCAGCTTAATATTCAGTTTAGTTTAACGATACAGCAAGGTGATGGGCCCTTCGGCCCACTAAGTTAATGCCGACCTTCAATCACCCATTCACACCAGTTCTATGCTATCCTACTTTCTCGTTCATTCTTACACATTGAGGGCTATTTTACAGAGACCAATTTGTAAACCCATATGTCTTTGGCCTTTAGGAGGATAGCGGAGCACCCGGAAGAAAAAAAAATGATCACAGGGAGAATGTACAAACTTCACACAACCAGCACCCGATGACAGGTTCTAACCTGAGTCCCTGGCGCTATGTAACAGCAGGTCTACCAGCTGCGCCACTGCGCCACCCTAATATGCATGTTTGCAGGCTTTCACGGAAGTTCTAAATGTTAATTTGGCTCTTTCGGCTATGAGGACACTAATAGGCACGTTTTAAAAGCTTTGAAGATAATTCTTTGCATTTAAGAAGTAAATGACTGAACGCATACAATTTGCGCAAGTCTAAATACATTTTTAAATGAACTCAGTTACAATTAATCGGATTATTCTCGTGAAGGAACGGAAACTAATTAAAAATGTTGAATTATTGTGAAAAATAAAATTCAGCTGCATTGGTAAAACCCGTATCAAAAAAATCAGGGAAATGTGTGTAAAAAAAATTAATTGAGGAGTTCAATTTGAAGTACATATATTTTGGGGAAGAAATAATTACATTATAAATTCCACCTTATGCCGAGTTCAAGTCACTGCAAGGACTTCCAACACTTGCAGCTTCATTGGAAACAAATGTTTCATGAACTAGAGCGGCAAGGTGGCGTTGCGGTAGAACTACTGCCTTACAGTGCCAGAGACCCTGGTTCGATCCTGACTACAGGTGCTGTCTGTACAGAGTTTGTTCGTTCTCCCCCTGCCCTGCATGGGTTTTCTCCAAGATCTTCGGTTTCCTCCCATGTTCCAAAGACGTACAGGTTTGTGCATTAATTGGCTTGGTATAAAATGTTAAATTGTCATTTTGTGTAGGGTAGTGTTAATGTGCTGGAATTGCTGGCCGATGCGGACTCGGTGGGCCGAAGGGCCTGTTTCCACGCTGTAATTCTAAACTAAACTTAATCTGAGGTGGCCACTGTCTCTCACAAGACACTGCAATTAAAGCCTGATTGATTGCCATCAACACTTTAACAAATTTGTACATAATTTGTCCTCAATCTATGGAGTTTTACCATGCAGGCACCCCCAATACCCGAAAACTGTAATATCCAAGTTCAGGAACAGCTGCTTCCCTACAGCCATCGGCAACTAAACACTACAACCTCCAAATAAGCTCTGAACTACATAGACTTGGGCAGATTGGACAGACTTTGATAGTTTTCTCTGCAACACTGTAGGTTGAGGGAGAAATAAACGATGCAAGGCATAGATATGTTCGACAGAATCTTTATCCCCATGGCGGAAATACCAAAGACCAGAGCTTCAAGGTGAGTGGCAAAGTTGAAAGGAGATGTGCAGGGCAAGTTGTTTTACGTAGATGGTGGTGAGTGCTTGGAATGCGCTGCCGGGGTTGGTGGTGGAGGCTGAATACTGTAGATAGTGGCATTACAAGGCTTTTGGAAAGTCACATGGGTTTGCAGGGAATGGATCATGTGCAGGTAGATGAGATTAGTTTATTTTGCATCAAGTTCTGTACAGACGTTCTCAGACAAAGTCCCCGTTCCTGTGCTGGGCTCTTCTATATTCTAATATATAACAAGGATTTTTTTTCTACAATCAGCAGATGATTTTCAATTGAAAATTGTAAACAAAAACCATCAACCATCAATATAGGTGGAAAATTAGCAGAACTAAATCACTGATGGCTCTCGAAACATAAGTTGAGGCTTACAGAGTAAAACAACCTCCTGTGTGTATACATCAAGTATAAAACACAGAAATTCTGGCAGCAAGGTGAAAAGATATTAATTAGCTGCCCTCAAACATCCTATTTTTAAATTGTGAAATGGATAAATATTTAAAAATGAAAAGCTGAAGAGTTTTCAGTAAAGAAAGGAAGACAGAACTTCCAACTAATGGGCCTGTCCCACTTAGGCGACTTTTTAGGCGCTTGCAGGAGACTATGCAGTCGCCACATTGTCGCCACATAGTCGCCACATGTTTGTGGGTGGTTGCCGGGGAGTCGCCTTCTTGGTCGCGAGGAACTCCCGCATTCTGGGAACTAGTCGCGGCCTCATTATGGTCACCGTGAATTTTTCAACATGTTGAAAAATTTGCGGCGACTAGAATGAAGCCGCCATGGAGAGTAGCGAGAATTCTCGAGCCGTAGGTGGGTCGGCAGGAGGTCCTAGTGGGTTGCCAGGAGGTCGAAGGTTCTCGGAGGTTCTCGTAGGTTGGAGCCGGTGCTGACCGGTGAATTTTATTGGTTGATTGGGGGAAATGAAGCAACCAAGGATAACCGACCAGTAATGTTAAATGTCCGCCGAGCTTCACAGCCGTGTATCTCAGCTTCTTAAACGTTGTCTCCACTCCTTCTCCCTCCCTCTTTTAAAGGACTTACCGTACACTGTGCTAGCCATCTTAATTACAGCGCCAACCTTCCTGTTCATCGCGGTGTGTGTCTGTATCACCTTGGCTTTGCAACGTGGGAATTTTTTAGACAGCGCTAGACCGCTTGCTCTTGCGATGAGTGTGCATGTGTTCCACTCTGACAGTCGCCGTTTCAGTTGCCGGCTTTTCAGTCGACTGCCGGCAACTTAACAGTCGCCAGACGTCTGCTGAAAAATCGCCGAAGTGTGACAGGCCCATAAAGCTTTTCACTGTTACCTCAGTACACGTGACAATAAACTAAACTGAAACTGAAAATTAGTTGTGTAGAAAGGAACTGCAGATGCTGGTTTATATCGAAGATAGACACAAAGTGCTGGAGTAACTCAGCGGGTCAGGCAGCATCTCTGAAGAAAAAGGAAAAAGGATGGGTGATGGTGTGAAGAAAGGTCCCGACCCAAAACGTTACCCAGCCTTTTTCTCCAGAGATGCTGCCTGACCCGCTGAGTTACACCAGCACTTTGTGTCTATCTAGAACTCAGTAGATTCATTTTCAGAGAATTGGCTTTGGGATAAAAGACTCAATAATGATTTATATGGTAACTTGCAATGTATGTTTAATAAGGTGGTAACCATTTTTGAAATGCGTTACAATATGTGGGAATGGCTGAATCATTTGTCACTGAAGGACATTATCCAGCCCGTTGACCTTTTGAAGGAGGATTTAGCCGATCATACTCAACGCTTTTCCCCAGTTCTGCAGTTTTCTTCCTTTAAATATTTCTCCAGGTTGCTACTGAATCTATTTTCACCAATGCATTCAGAATCCTAATCAGTTCCTCATTCATGCCTATCATCCTAAATATGTGTCTGCTGGTTACTGACATGTCATTCATTCGCAACATCATCCCTCTGTAATCTTCCTTATTTTTAAATATTTTCATCAGACCTCCTTCCTGTGCTTTGAAGAGGACAATCTCAACTCTTTGGCCCATTCACACAACTGCAGCTCTACATCATCTGGTCCAAGCAATGAATCTCCTAAGCAGACACGTAAGATGACAGATGCTGGAGTCTGGAGCTAAGAAAACAACCTGCTGGAGAAGCTCAGCAGATCGCGCAGTGTTTGTGGAAGTACAGGATGGTCGACGTTTCAGGTGTCAATGGAGGGTCTCAATATGTACTGTTAACCACCCCTTTGTTTCTGCAGATGCTGCTCGACCTGATGAAACCTCTTGTATACTCTCTCTATAGTGGGCATGGTCTTCCTCATATTGATGCCCAGATTAAAGCACTAAGCTCCGATGGGGCCAATTCAGTATTTTTGCAGGTTGAAGATAACTTTGTTATTCATCCTTTGAACCAGGGAACAACTTTTGTAGTTCGGACAGGCCCGCGGTGGGTGCCGGAGGTCAGTCAAGGACCCGCTGCTGAGTGAACAAAGAGGGACCCGGCATGGGGGGGCTGCCGAGAATGAAGAGGGATCATTGGGAACACATTGAACACTTTGTAACTGTGTCGGCGCCCTATACGTAGCATACTTTGTATGTGGTGTGCAAAAGAAAGAATTTCATGGTGACATTCATTCATTCATTCATTCATTCATTCATTCATTCATTCATTCATTCATTCATTCATTCATTCATTCATTCATTCATTCAAAGTTTGACTTGATGCTCTTGTCCCTTTGTTTTATAAAGTCCTATCTCACATGCTCATATATGGTGCATAAATCTCATATGCTTTGCCAACTACTTTGTTAAACTGTCATGCCACCTCCAGTGACTTATGCACAAACAGCCCCAGGTCTTTTTGTTCTTGCACCTCCTTTAAGGTGGTAGCATTTATCATGTAATGTAATGATAAATAGGTGCAGAAGCTTGGATCAGCTTACAACTTTCTGTGGTGAATTCCAGTTGTCATATTTCTGCATATTCCACAGGTCAGTTAATATTACTAGCTTCCTTTCCTCCTTGCTGTATATCAAGTTTCACATTATCCGCTAATTTCAATATGTACCTACCAATGCCAAGCCCCTGGAACACCACACTGTACCCGCTCACACGCTGAATGAGTCGTTTAATGCAAATCCGTTATCTATTCATTACACAGTTTTGTATCCATGCCTCAAATAGCCACTTTCTGCAATTGTGTAGACATCTTTAACGTGATACTTTATCAAACCCACGTGTACATCAATGACACTGTTCTTAATCACTCTTTGCTGCCTGATCAAATTCCTCAATCAAGTTAATCAAATTTGATTTGCCTTTTCCCTCTTTTTATTAATTAATTGGCTGTTAATTTTCTCCCTGATTATCGCTTCTAAATACTTCCCCATCACAGATATTAAACAGACTGGGCTGTAAATGGCACACGTTGGTTTTTATGCACCTTCCCTGGAATATATGCACCTTCCTTGGGATTTGATGAGGATTGGGAGATTGTGGTGGGAGCATCTCCAAGTAATCCATGCCACGTTCCATTCAGAAACAAGGAACTGCAGGTGCTGGTTTACCAAAAAAAAAAGACCTAACGTGCTGGAGTAATTCCATGGGTCAGGAAGCATCTCTGGAGAATATGAATAGGTGATGTTTCGGGTTGGGATCCTTCTTCAGTCCAGTTTTCCATTTTAGCTAACACCTCATCTCATTTTTATTTTTATTCGTCTTCTCCCCCCTCCCTATCTCCTGACACTGGTACACACCCATACTCCCTCCATCTCACCCCACATCCCCCTCCTCCCATCCACTTGCACCTATATCCCTCCCTCTAGCTTTACTTTTCACTTCTCTTCAACTCCTCTGTATCAACACCATTTTTTCTCCTTTAGTTCCCCCTTGTGATCATTATATTATTTTTTATTTCTAGCCTTCATCCAACCATTTGCCCATTCGGATAATTCCCTTACCTGTATCCACCTATCCCTTGCCAGGTTTTGTCCTGCCTCTATCACTTTTCCAGTTTTCTCTCCCTTATAAACAATCACTTAAGGTGGATCCTGACCCAAAACGTGGCCTACCCATGTTCTCCAGAGATGCTGCCTGACCTGCGGAGTTACTCCAGCACTTTGTGTTCTACGTCAGCCTTTCTAGGATTTCCTCTTTAGCTCGATTCTCTTACCTCATTCAGTATTCTGACAACCTCTCCATCTATCCTAGTCTTGGCAAAGCCCTCTTTGTTAGTAAACAATTCAACCACTGAATGTGTAGGAAAGAACAGCAGATGCTGGTTTAAATCAAAGGTAGACACAAAATGTTGGAGTGGCTCAGCGGGTCAGGCAGCATCTCTGGAGAGAAGGAATGGGTGACGTTTTGGGTCGAGACCTTTATTCCGACCACATTCTATCTCTGTCCTGTCAGCTCCCCTGTCATCAGTCTGAAGAAGGGTCTCCACCCGAAACGTCACCCATTCCTTCTCTCCAGAGATGCTGCCTGTCCCGTTGAGTTACTCCAGCATTTTGTGCTTACACTGAATGTTGCTCCTTTATATCAATGCTGACATTCAAGTTTCCCAAGAATATTGATAGAAACAGCATGTCTAAATCTCATTTAGCAAACATGAAACATAAATTAGTGATCATTGCATTTCCAATATCCCTTCCAGTGCCAATGACACCTATTACTTAAGCAACCACCATCATTTTCATAACTTTTTTCTCGACTCATTTATCAGCAGATTTTTTTCCATCTATTAAATAAAAATCATATCAATGCATATTTAATTATATTCCAACCAATCAAATACTTCAAAGGAATCTATATTTTAATGATGCAATCAACTTCCATGTTCAATTTCTAATAAACTTTGATTGCTTTTTTCGGTGCATTCGGACAACTTTAATCTCAGCTTAGTTCAATGCTGGTACCAAGTCTGATGTTGAAACCGTGAGGATGATAACATTGAGGTGTGGAATGAAAAATAAATCTTTTAAGGACCCTGTAGCTTCACTCGGTGGCACAGGGATGATTAACAAGTCGAAATGTTGATGGAACCACAAAATGAAGTACAGTAAGTTGCTTAGAATTTCAAGGACAGCTGGTCCAACTCACAGACCTGCTTCAGAATAAAGGCAATGCGTACTTGAATGAATCTCATGGAAGTCCGTGTAGTGCCCTGGGACATTAGACACATGCAGCCATCTGAAAATAAATTGCTGATTTCAAAATCCATGTCGCAAATCCTAATTTTCTTCCAGCAAAAAAAAAACGTATCTGAGAGATTGTATTGTGTAGTCTAGATAAACAAAGTTTAGATGGAACATTGAGGCTAAAGTACAATGATCTCAAGGAACAATTTGTTACCAGGAGGAATTAACGCACAGTTTTAATGATTCCCTTCCTGAACTGGGAAGGATGAACAGCAATGCCTGCAACAGTTCTCATCATTCAAAGGATCTTTTTAAACTTAAGCACCAGTGTGAACATTCTGCGGAAAGACTAATTGCCAATTAACGTGCAATTCATGAAATTTAGGGGGTCTATTTTGTTGCACTACAGACTTTACCATGGTACCAGCGTTATGATAAATAATTGATTAATATTTTAAATTATTATATGTATCTGTGTATGTTGCGTTTATGAGCCAGTTGGGCTGCTGCAGGTAAGAACTTTATTGTCCTGTTGTCGGTACATTTAACTCTTGATTTCCTTGACAGAAGGGTTACTGTTTATGTGGTTATAGAGGGGAGGATTAAATCGCCCCGAAACTCACAGTCTCTCCCTCTATCATTACAAATTCATGGACGATTTACACTCTAATAACATTGTGCATTTTAAATATGCCAGCGTTTTGAAAGTAAATTCGGGTTCAAGGTATGAGCGTTTCATTCTAAATTACAATGAATTTATTCCCAGTCAGTCAGTTTATTGTCACGTATACCTAGGTACAGTGAATAGCTTGATGTTGCGTGCTAACCAGTCAGGAGAAAGACAGTACATGATTACAATAGATCCACTTACAGTGTATAGATACATGATAAGGGAACAATGTTTAGTGCAGGGTAAAGCCAGCAAAGTCTGATCAAGGATAGTCCGAGGGTCATCAAAGAGGTAGATAGTAGTTCAGATTATATTTATTCACTGTATCTTGTCTTCTTGGTTTTTCTCTATTATTTTAAAATAGAATCTAATCCATTACACAAATCTTTTGTGAATTAATGAATTACAAAGCTGGTGGTATAAAATTGAAATCTTTGAGTAATATGTGACCACCTTTTAGGGTCCCGACCCGAAACGTCGCCTGTCCGTTCTCCCCGCAGTTGATGCCCCAACTCGTTGAGTTCCTCCAGCACTCGGTGTTTTACTAGCAGTAGGAAACGCCTGCTTATTTCACCACAACACATGAGCTGTGTCGGGAGAGCAAGCAGCACATTCTCAGCTGGGTTGATAATGATGCATCCCACCTTGAGCAGCATGAGTACAAATGGCAACATTCGCAGTGCCCCTACTCAACAGAGCCTCCCCACAGCTAATTGTGAAAGAGCATTGATTTGTGGGGAACGCCACAAGCCGTTCAGTTTAACATGGGCTTCGTGTTGTAAGTGATCTCAAGCGTCTAATTGCAGTGACGGATGCAAGTTCAAAACAACTCTGCACAGAAATAAACACAAATAAATACTATGAAAATGCAAATTGAACACTTAATTTACTATCTCTCTTTATTACCAACATCCACTGTTTGAATTACTGCATCTCCTTACTTTACGTACACTGCTGGGAATAGTTATTGACTGTAAAATCGGTATTCTATATTCTGCATCTTGATTCATAGTTTATTCATAGAGTTATATAGCATGGGAACAGGCCCTTCAGTCCATCTTTTCAGTGCTGACCAAAAAGCCTATCAATGCTAATCCCATTTGCCTGCATTTAACCCCTGTGTCCCTCGAAACCATTCTATCAATGTTCCTTTCCCATAAAGTTTAAAAAAATCTTTAATGGGTTTTCTAATTTCCTATCCATGCACCTAAACTTTAATGGGTTTAATATCTACTGATGTGTTTTTTTTCTAATGATCGCAATATTAGAGTGGGCAGATATATTTGAACAGAGGTTTTTTTTTACTGTAGTTACAAAATAACCTAGCATTTAGTGGTTGGGAGATGGTGTAAAACAGAGATCAGGGTGAGTTTTAGTTTAGTTTAGAGATACAGCATGGAAACAAGTCCTTCGGCCCACCGAGTCTGCGCCGACCAACAATCACCTGTGTCCTACACACAAGGGAAATTGCACAATGGCACAAGACGCCAAGTAACCTACAAACACACGTGTCTTTGAAATACAGGAGGAAACCGAAGCAACAGGAGAAAATCCACACGGTTCCAGGAAACGTACAAACCCGTACGGACAGCACCCCATAGTCAGGATTAAACCCGGGTCTCTGGTGCTGTAAGGCAGCAACTCTACTGTGTCACTGTGCCATGAGGAGGGACATTGTGGTGGCAGTGGTTAGTAGCATTCTGTACTTCAAAACGGCATCTCAAGGAGCCTCTACTTTCCTGTGTGGTTTTATTTTTTACAAATGTACCTTTCGAATGTACAATCTGCCTTCAGGAGCACTACATTTTAGATGTGTAGTGCCTAATGCCCGGTCAGGTACTGACACAATTGCTGCATCCATAGAGCTCACAAAAAACGGGGACGGCACAGTGCGGAGTGGTAGAGTTGCTGCCCTAACAGCACCAGAGACCGGGTTCAATCCTGGTAACGTGCGCTGTACGGAGTTTGTGTGTTCTCCTGTGACCGCGCGGGCTTTCTCTGGGTGCTCCGATTTGCTCCCACACTACAAAGACGTACGGGTTTGTGGGTTAAATGGCTTCGGTACAAAAAATTGTAAATTGTTTCTAGTGTGTAGGATAGTGTTAGTGTACGGGGCGATCGCTGGTCGGCACCAACTCGGTTTGCCGAAGGGCCTGTTTCTGCACTGTATCTCTAAAGTCTAATGTCTAATTCCAAGATATATTGGAAGTTTATGTTAGGTTGCCTGATAAATTGGTGCAGCAATGTTGAATTTCTTGTTTTTATTTTGAAGAAGACTCTTCCCTCTTCATCCTGATGGGCCTGTCCCACTTAAGCGAATTTTTCGGTGACTGCTGGCGACTGCTGATAAACCGCCGACTGGACCCCCCTACGACATTGTCTACAACAACCTACCACCTAGTCGACGTTCAGCTACGGCAAGGTACCGACAACCGGCGACCCATTAGGACGTCCACCTACGACCACACCTACCACAACCTACGCCAACCTACGTCCACCCGCGACAAGCTACGACAATGTCAGACAATTCAGTCGCCGGTACCTGTCGTAGGTTGACGTAGGTAGTTGCCAATGGAATTCACCAAAGTTAGCACCGACAACAACCTACATCATCCTGGCGACAACTTACGACAAGCCAACTGTCGCCGAAAAGTTTTGAACATTTGAAAATCCAGCGGCGACCAGAAAAACGCTACGATTCTTTGGACGACTGAGGAGACCATAGAGGCGACACCCTGGCGACCATGTGGCGACAGCCTAGTCGCCTGTAGTCGCCTAAGTGGGACAGGTCCATAAGTCCTTTGGGTTTGGGGATGCCTTTGTGCTCTCCTGCTCTGTGGAAAGATGCGACTGTTGAGACCACTGTTGGATCTGCAGATTTTATAAGAGGCCATGGCAGAAGATACTTGGCAGGTGGGTAGTTTGGGAGATGATGTGCTCCCACTCATATCACATATCTCTGTGATCACCGACATGTGGACCTGAGGTTTTCAAATTCATCTTCTCCACTTGGAGTGCTCATGAGTTAAGCTTTCCCAGGAATCAATGGGAATGTTGCACTGTTTCAAGGTGGAAAAGGCTGCTTTAAGGTAAGGAACTTGAACGTGGTCTACCGCTAGAGGAGATTCCTATCCTCCTATACATTCCTTATTCATGAGCCACATGGGCAGAGATTTCTGGAAACAGGTTTATCGTCCCACCGAGTCCACGCCGACCATCGGTCGCCCATTCACACCAGTTCATCCCATTTCCTCATCCACACCAAGTCATCCCATTTCCTCATCCACACCAAGTCATCCCATTTCCTCATCCACTCCTTACAGGCCACGGATAATTTACAGAGATCATTCAACCTATAAACCCGTCCATCTTTGAGATGTTGATAGGAAGGGGGAGCGCCAGGAGGAAACTCATGCGGCCACACTGAGAACGTGCAAACTCCACTCAGACACCACCTGGGGTCAGGATCAATGCTGGGTCTCTGGTGCTGTGAGGCAACAGCTCTCCCAGTTATGCCACTGTGTGGCCCCTTGTCAAATAACTAAACAGGTACTAATCTAAGCTTTGGCCTGGCGAGGGATAGCCAGTCCTAGAGAGGAAAGCTCAAGCCAACATGAAGTGGAAATCAATCAGAAACTTGTCGGAAGGAACTGCAGATGCTGGTTTAAACCAAGGATAGACACAAATTGCTGAAGTAACTCATCGGGTCAGACAGCATCTCTGGAGAAATGGGTCCTATTTCTTTACTCCAGAGTTGCTGTCTGACCTGTTGTGTTACTCCAACTTTTTGTGTCTATCTTCAATCAGGAAAATCTACTTGGAAAATGACTAATGACCCTTGACAGTAATTCAGAGAAGCAAAGGCTTGGACCTTCCTTCAGCTGAACACCACAAATGTGTGTATATATATGTGTGTAATATCAGAGGACATAGAAGAAGCCGATTTACACTGGAAGCTCCCATTTGGTGAAATAAATAGAGCCATCATGAGCATGGAATAATACAGGTTTATACAGCATCAATAAACATGTCACATCTGCTCTCTATGCTTAGGTACACACAACATCCAGCTGAGCAATCCTTGTCGTTCTGCAATCATATTTGGCATGAAGCCCAAGACAGATTAGTATCGTCTCACTGCCTGCTCCCAGACAATAGACTGTAGTATCTCTCAACCAAAGTATCAAAGGTATCTCACTGGATATCTTATCTCAATATGAAATAAGGACACCCTGTGCCTGTTGCAAGTAATACGTATCTTAGAAGATCACATCTGCCTGGTGGACCATGAGTGTTGTGCTGTTCTTGAGCTTTTGACTTCAGACAAATATTTCCTCATCGAGTCATATAATTATGCATCATGGAAGCAGGCCCTTTGGCCCAACTCGTCCATGCTGACCAAGATGCCCCATGTGAGCTAGTCCCATGTTCCAGTGTTGGCCTATATCCTTCTAAACTTTTCCTGTCCATGTACATGTTCTCCTTGAATAGTTGTAACATTTCCTCCAATTCCAGGGAATCCCTGGCCCGTGACGACTCAAAGTGGACAAGGTACTTTCAGGATGACATTGAGAACTTTGAGTCCTTGGACTGTGACCACACAGACGTGCTTTGTAATGGTGGTAGTGATTAAGATTGCAAAGTCTAATGCGGAACTCATCTCCAGCAACTTAACCCACATTCTTATTAATGGGCCTCAGTAGAATGGTCTGCTTGTCCTGACGCTAACTACATTCTAGCCAAACTGGAACCCTCACACTTAGTAGCCGCAGTTTCTGATAAATGACCAAAGTTCCTCTTAGCCCTATACCTGACACAATAGATGGACTCAATGAGCGTTTGTCCGCACTGGGCCTGTACTTGTTGGGGTTTAGAAGAATGAGGGGGGACCTCATTGAAACATGCAGAATAGTGAAAGGCTTGGATAGTGTGGATGTGGAGAGGATGTTTCCACTAGTGGGGAAGTCTAGGACTAGAGGTCATAGCCATGGAATTAGACGTTCTTTTAGGAAGGAGATGGGGAGAAATTTCTTTGGACTGAGGGTGGTGAATCTGTGAAATTCTTTGTCACAGGCGGCTTTGGAGGCCAAATCAGTGGATATCTTTAGGGCAGAGCTAGATAGATTCTCGATTAGTACAGGTAGTACATGGAGAATGGGGTTAGGAGGGAGAGATAGATCAGCCATGATTGAATGGCGGAGTAGACTTGATGGGCCGAATGATCTAATTCTACTCCTATCACGTATGACCTTACGACACCCCTCGTCTTCATGGCTAAGATATCTTTTGGCATGAGGGAGGAGGGTAGCATACATATCAGGAGATGTGATGTCTAGTGTTTCTCACTTTATGGATGAATTAAGGTCAAATAACATTGTCTGAATTATATTTTGAGCAGCATTTCTGAGCGTATTATTTGAAAACCGAACCTGGGGAGGAATAATTTTATGAGAATACAATCATGAATACATAATTGTGTTTTGAATAAAAACTATTTTGACGTATATGACATGGACAATATATTATTTCAGAACCTGCCTGGAAATGTAATGGCATAATGTAGTTTGTCTGGCATTGCATAATTGAAAATCAATTTTTCTTGGAGTGAAAAATGATAACCATTAACTCTCAGATGGCTGGTATCACCTTGGAAATTTCATTAGTCACGTCCATGCAAAATTAACACAATATCCTGGTCAGGTACGTGCAGCCCCTCCATTTAGAGCAGTTTGTGGAATCACAGAATGGGCCTTCAGAGACTTTTGTGATACAGTGTGGAAACAGACCATTCGGCCCACCGAATCCACGCTGACCACTATCCTACAGACTTGCAAAAATGGACAATTTTTACCCAAACCAATAAACCCACAAACCTGCATGTGTTTGGAGTGTGGGAAGAAACCGGAGTACCTGAGGAAAACCTACACGGTCACGGGGAGAATGTACAAACTCCGTACAGACAGCACCCGCAGTCAGGATCGAACCTGGGTCTCTGGCGCTGTAAAACTCTACTGTTGCACCACTGGATTGTCCCAGAAGAAACCATCACTTGCAGGGCACTACGATATGGTGCGCTAGCATTCGATGGGAGACTTTGCTAAGGCAAGTTCTCTAGTTACCTCCAATGCGTACATTTTTTGTGATGGTATGTTCCGACTCCTCCAGAAGCATAAAAGCCAGTTTTTAACATTTTTAGAATTTTAAATAGTTTTATGCTTTTTAGTTATGAATTTATTAAATGAAAAATTGGTCACAAAATCAAAACAGATGAGGGTGGTTGGTACATTGGTGGAAAAAACAGTTGATAAATATAGCTTGATTTTTAATTGATATGCTTACTGGCACCTTTTGATTGCAAAAAGATGTAAAATATTACCGGTGATCTGTCGTGGACTAAGCACATAGATGCGGCAGTCACACAGGCATGACAACACCTGAGGAGACTGAGGAAATTAAACATGTCTCCAGTGACTCTTACAAACCTCCGCAGATGCACCATAGAAAGCATATTGTGGGGTTGCATCACAGCATGGTTTGGGAACAGCTCTACCCAAGACTGCAAGAGGTTGTGAATGTAGCCCAGTCCATCACACAGACCACACTTCCCCACCATTGACTCCATCTACACTTCACGCTGCCTCGGAAAAGCAGCCAACATTGTCAAAGACTTGTCCCACCCCGGTCATTCTTTCTTCTCCCTGCTCCTGACCAGCAGAAAGTACAGAAGGATAATCGCCAGACTCAGGAACGTTTATTTCCCCACTGTCACCTTAGACCTCTCCAATCTCCTGAAGACAACCTTGGTTCTCTGATTGAGAACAGATGCCGTGACTTTTACCCCTTCTGGCCACTTGCCCATCACTCACCACAGCTTTCCAAATGCCCTCCCATGGACATACTTAATTTTGAAAATGTCCAATGCCTATCAGGCAAATGAAAAATGTTGTGGGATCCCACAAAGTATATGACTGTTTAACAGTCCCTTGCAATGTCGTTGTAGAGCATTCATTTTAGTGTTGCCAGAATACCATAGTCATACAGCAAGGAAACAGGCCCTTCAGCCCACAGTGACCATGCTAACCAACAAGCATGCATCTGCAGTAATCCCATTTTCCTTTCACATCTCTATCAACTGTTCCCGCCCCAACTCTCCTCTCACCCAATTATAACCAGGGATAATTTAGCTTTAAGGGCCTGTCCCACTGTACGAGGTAATTCAAGAGCTCTCCCGAGTTTAAAAAAAATATCAAACTTGTGCTAAGTACGTAGAATGTACGTAGCGGGTACGTCGGAGCTCGGGACGTCTCTTAGCGGCTCGTAACGCTAACGGCAGGTACTCGGGAAACGCGGTAAGCTCGTGAAGATTTTTCAACATGTTGGAAAATGTCCACGAGAGCCCCGAGTACCTACGAGCGGCTATTACCGTAATTCTCCGAGTTCGAATCAGGGGAAACTCGGAAGAACTCTTGAATTACCTCATACAGTGGGACAGGCCCTTTACTAATTAACCTGCTAGTGTAGAAATAGTTTCAATAGAAATACAATGCTACAGTGGGACTGTTGGAATTCTACAATCAATGACGAAGATTGTTCAGACTGTCATTATGCTGACCATTTAAAATCTATTCAGTCTAATCCTGCTTCTGACTTGAAATTAGTTTGACTGGTTTATTAGTTTAGAGATACAGTGCGGAAACAGGCCCTTCGGCCCATCGACTCAGCACCAACCCGCAATCAATTGTGCACTAGTTCTATGTTTGCCCAATTTTTGCATCCTGCACACGAGGGACAATTTACAGAAGCAAATTAACCTACAAACCAGTAGGTGTTGGACGTGTGGGAGGAAAGCGGAGCACCCCAGAGAAAACCCACGCGGTCACAGGGAAAATGTACAAATTCGGTACAGACAGCACCCATAGTCAGGCTCAAACCCGGGAAAGGCAGCAAATGTACCGCTGCACCATCATGCCACACTCATCTTTCAATCAGGTTACTGTTTATCCAGATAGTTTTAAGATCGAGAAGAAAGCTGTACAGTACATCATGTGTATGTCAGCTCAGAGCAATCCCATACCCCAACCTAATTCCCTTTAACGTATTGCCTCGAGCACACCCATCAATTTCCCCGATTATCCCACTGCCCAACTACACAAGGGACAATGTACAGTAGCAAATTAGCCTCTTCTTCTTGCGTATGGCGTGCACAGCCTAAAGTTGTAGGACAACTTGTTCCATTTGATCTTATTTGATTGTGCACGCCGGGTTGATTGCATTTGACGAAACAGGGCGGGCCACGTGAAGGTTGCAATCTTCCACCCCTGCCAATTAGCCCATCAACTAGCACATCTGTGGAATACAGAGGAAACCTGAGCACCCGGAGGAAACCCACACGATCGCAAGGGAGAACGTGCAAACTCCACATAGGCAGCACCAGAAGTCAGGATTGAACTTGGGTTGCTGGAGCTGTGAGGCAGGCAGCACAGCTTACTGCAGTCCTACACTCCACTGTCCGTGGTGAGAGGGGCTATTTCAGAGAAGGAGTCATTGACCACTGACTACTGACACCAGCCACCTCCACCTCTCCCAAGCAACATCATCGGGCTTCCTCAAACTTCCTTCTTATCCTGGTTAATTCTCCAGGTGCAAACCTCACTGCTAAGTAAAACATACCCTCTCCACACTATCAAGATCTCTCATCATGTTAAGGTTCATCGGTTTAGAGTACCAGATAATACTGATCGTTTCCCTCGACCACAAACGGAGTTGGGAAAATATCAATTTAAGCAGAAAAATACCTAACACTTGTTGCATTATATTGCAGATTGAAGACAATTTCTTAAACAGGGTACTCTATGATTACACTCATCTTTTCAGTAGATCAACCTCAACTGATTTATATCAAATGTCTTTGCAAACAACACTATAGTAACATTCCCACATCGGAGTGAATGAGGATATGTGAATGTTTACATGCATAGATGCTGAGGATTTGGGCTAACATTTCTCAAAACATGAAATAAGAGATGTAAAGGTTTACAGTCTTTCAGAGGTACAGTAATGCCCCTGTCCCACTTAGGAAACCTGAACGGAAACCTCTGGAGACTTTGCGCCCCACCCAAGGTTTCCGTGCGGTTCCCGGAGGTTCCTGGAGGTTTTTGTCAGTTTCCCTACCTGATTCCACTACCTGCAACCTCCGGCAACCACCTGCAACCTCCGGGAACTGCACGGAAACCTTGGGTGGGGTGCAAAGTCTCCAGAGGTTTCCATTCGGGTTTCCTAAGTGGGACAGGGGCATTACATTGTTTAGCAATCCCGATGGTCTGGCATCTGGTTCAATATCCTGCATTCCTCCAAACGCACTTGGGTCCCATTTCTGTGCTCCCTTTGAATTCACCGGACTTAGTTTAGTTTAGTTCAGAGGTACAGCGTGGAAACAAGCCATTTGGCTCATCGAGTCCGTGCCGACCAACAATCACCCCGTACATTAGCACTATCCTACACACTAGGGACGATTTACAATTATTACCAAAGGTAAATTAACCTGCAAACCTCTTTGGTGTGTGGGAGAAAACTGGAGCACCCGGAGAAAACCCAGGCGGACACGGGGAGAACGTTCAAACTCTGTACAGACAGCACCCGTAGCCGGGATCGATCCCACGTCTCTGGTGCTGTAAGGCAGCAACTCTACCACTGCGCCACACTAGACTTCTGGTCCCACTTTCCCTATAGCTCACTGGGGCCCTGTTTTCTGTCCTCCTTTGAGCTCATCTAATTCACTGGAAGATTTATTTTACTACAGTTTTGCAGTTTTAAAAATGTGAACAGGAAGTGTGTTGATCTATTAATCAGAGAACTATCAAATAGGCCGGATAATGTGGAGACACAAGAGACTCCAGATGCTGGAAGGTTGAGCAAGAAATAGACTGCTGGAGAAAAACGGGTCCGACACAAGTGGCTGATTCCGAGGAAGGGTCTCAGACTTAAACCTAAATTTGTTTCTCTTTCCACAAATGCTGCCTGACCTGCTGAGTATTCCCAGCATTTTCTGTTTTTATTTGACTATGTTACAGTTGCAGAAAGGCAATTTCCATGCCATGTCTTCGTCACCTATAAGGACAAGGATGGAAGGCTGTTAGAAGGAACTGCAGATACTGGTTTAAACAGAAGAAAGACACAAAATGCTGGAGTAACTCAGCAGGCCAGGCAACATCTCTGGAGAGAATGAATAGGTGACGTTTCGGGTCGAGACCCTTCTTCAGACTGTAGAAGGCTCATGGAGCACCATTACCAGTGAATTCCTCTCCTGACTTGGAAATGAATGGCTGTTCCTTCAGTATTGCTGGGCTAAAATCCTAGATCTCCTTAGCCAAGACAATGATAGGAATACCTTGGCCGCATGGACAACCATAGTTTAAGATGGCAATTTATTATCACTTTCCTTGGGGAATTAAAGTTGGGCAATATTTGCTGGTCTTGCCAGTAATACCTATATCCTGTTGGTGAAAATAAATTCCCACCAGACTTTTCTTCATTTTCCTCAACTCCTGAAATCTCGGAAAACTCTCGACCATCGAGCCACGCATCGGAACGGCGTTCCTTAGAAGGCTTAGGAAGTTCGGCATGTCCCCAACAACTCTCACCAACTTCTACAGACACGGCAGAGAAAGCATTTTATCGGAATGCATCACAGCATGGTTTGGGAACAGCTCCATCCGAGACCGCAGGAAATTGCAGAGAATTGTGAACGCAGCCCAGACTGTCACACAAACCAACGTCCATTTATTCCATTTACACCTCACGCTGCCTCGGCAAGGCCACCAGCATAATCAAGGATGTGTCGCACCCCTGTCACTCCCTCTTCTCCCCTCTACCACCAGGCAAGAGGTACAGAAGTGTGAAAACACACACCTCCAGATTCAGGGATAGTTTCTTCCCAGCTGTTATCAGGCAACTGAACCATCCTACCATCAACAGGAGAGCAGTCCTGAGCTACTATCTACCTCACTGGAAACCCTCTGACTATCTGTAATCAGATTTTACTGGACTTTATTTTGCACTAAACATATTTCCCTTATCATGTATCTGTACACAGCGGATGGCTCGATTGTCATCAGGTATAGTCTTTCCGCTGACTGGATCGCACGGAACAAAGGGCTTTTCACTGTAACTGGGTATACGTGACAATAAACTAACTTAAACTAAACAAATTAAATGCAATATAGGTTAACATACCTTTTGGTTGAAAGAATAAAAATGACATTTAAACGTTGGATGTGGGAAAGTTGGCCGACATGGATAGAACGATTCAGTGGTTCAATTTTACAAGACATTAAAATCTCTCCTACTAAATAAGGCTGTAAAACTAGCTAATAGGATACTGAGTATTATGGCACGAGGTGTGAATTCTAAATGTCAAGATGCGATGATGAATCTAAACAAAATCATAAAGTTCACAGCTGGAGTACTGTACATGGTTTAGGCTCCGCTGCAAGACGGAGTCTAGTGAACTAACAGCCCACAAAATAAGATTTGCCACGGTGCTGCCAAATATAAGAGAACAATTGGAAGTAATTTCACGAAAAGATATGACAAGAAGGGATGATTTGACAGGAACATTTTTAAAGTTATTAAGGTAGGGATGGAATAAATATAATTACACTGTGTGCATTGAATTTGTGATCTGAAAGAAAAGAACATCAGCACAGTGACACAGAGGTAGAGTTGCTGCCTTACGGCACCAGAGACCCAGGTTCGATTCTGACCACGGGTACTGTGTCTATGGAGTTTCTACGTTCTCCCCGTGACTGCGTGGGTTTTCTCCGGCTACTCCAGCTTCGTCCCACACTCCAAAGACAGACAGGTTTGCAGGTTAATTGATTCTGGTAAAATGGTCAATTGCCTCTGGACAGTGTTAGTGTCTGGGGGATCACTGGTCAGTGCAGACTCAGTGGGCCGAAGGGCCTGTTTCCACGCTGTATCTCTAAAGTCTGCAGTAAAGTCTAAACATGAAAGGTCTGGGACAAAGAAACAGGAATTGAAGTGGTGATTGAAGCAGAGGTTAACATTTAACAACAAGAGGTTAACGTTGAAGAAGATTGATGGTTGAAGAAAAGGGCAATAAAGACACTTGAGAACAAGCCGTGGCTTTGGATTAAATGTGCTGATTGTGTGGAGGATAAACATCAACTCAGTTGGGAATGCAAAGATAAAGTGGCCTGATTCCATGCTGTCTGCCATCACCATCAAAACACATTAAATCCTCAAAAGTACGACCCTGGCATTATTTATGAACACAAACTCAATCTCTGGTAATTGTTTTACACAAAAATAAAAGTCAGCGTTATCCTATACGCTGAGCTGTCCGCATGGGTTTGGGGTGGATTTTCTGCAGCATCACAACTGAGGAGAGCGGTGGTCTGCGATGTCATCAGTAATGAATCACACTGAGCTGACTGCCTCTGCAGATCTTCATGCATCAGAAGACACTTCTGACTCATGATCCTCCTGCAGACTTAAAGCCTCTCTACATGCTGCAGATCCATGACACTGAGTCATACAGCGTGGAAACAGGCCCTTCGCCCAATTTTCCCACACCGACCATCTACACTAGTCCCACCTACCTGGGTTTGGCCCATATCCCTCAAAAGCTATCCTATCCATGTACCTGTCTAAATGTTTCTTAAACATTGCAATAGTCCCTGCCTCAACTACCTCCTATGGCAGCTCGTTCCATACACCTACTACCATTTGCGTAAAAAAGTAATCCCTCAGGCTCCTATTAAATCTTTCCACCTTCACTTTAAACCTTTGTCCTCTGCTTCTCGATTCCTCTATTCTGGGCAAGAGATCCTGCGTGTTTACCCAACCTATTCCTCTCATGATTTTGTACTCCTCTATAAGATCACCCCTCATCCTCCTGTGCTCCGATAAATAGAGTGCTAGCCTGCTCAACCTTTCCCTATAGCTCAGACCTTCGAGTCCTGGCAACATCCTCGCAAATCTTATCTGCACCCTTTCCAGCTTGACAGCATCTTCCCTATAAAATGGTGTTGAAAACTGAACACAATAGACTAAATGTGGCCTCACCGACATCTTATATAACAGGAAAATGACCTCCCAACTTCTATATTCCGTTACCTGACTGATGCCAATGTGCCAAAGGCCTGTTTGACCACCCTACCTACTCACGACACCACTTTCAAGGAAAATGTCCTGTAACTTAAGTGCTATTTCAAAATTGCTTCGATATCTTTCACACCAAGATTGCTACATTAAATAGACACAGACTTATGGAGTAACTCAGCGGGTCAAGCAGCATCTTTGGAGAACATGGATAGGGGACATTTTGGGTCAGAACCCTTCTTCATGGGTCAGAACCCATCTGAAAGAAGCCTGGTCTACTGAGCTGAATTTCGAGGTGTCTGACGACATTTGGAATGAAGGTTTGACCAGAATCTAAACTTGTTCGATCAATGTCAGGTATAAACTGATTCAGTTTAAAGTCATCCATAGACTCCATTACTCAAAGACCAAATTACATCGAATCTACCCATCTATTTCTCCATTATGTGACAGATGCAAAGGTGCAGATGGCTCTTTAACACACATTTTTTGGCTTTGTCCTCATATACAAAGATACTGGTCTGAAATATTTAAGTGGTACTCTGGGGTCTATGGAAAAGATATTCCCCCTGATCCAGAACTGGCACTTTTTGGATGCTCAGAGACGGCTTTGTACTTTACGTCTGAAGAACAACAAGCACTGATGCTTGGTATGGTTGCAGCCAAGAAAATGATCCTAACAGACTGGAAATCATCCACATCCCCCTGCTTCGAAAAATAGCTCAATGAAATGATAATAATCATATAGATGGAAAGGATACGCTTCTACAATTCCAAGGTACACAACAACATTTTAAGTGTTTGTGGACCATTTATCAACCATCTCAAAGACCAATAATTTCATAATTTCATATTATCTGTAGTGATGTAGTCCTGTGCTCTCTACTTATTCTCTTGCAATGCCTGACTGTGTAGCACCATGTGGATTGCACCAATACTGTTATGTATGCCGGCTTTTTACTGTTGTCTTTTGTTTCTTTCTTTTCTTTCTCTTTTTTGTTTTGTTGTGTTAAATAAAACCTTGGAAAAAAAAAGAACCCTTCTTCAGACTGAAAGTAGGTTAAAGAGGTTGAGGCGAGTGAAGAACAGGAGCATGACCACAAATGACCTCAGGCAGGGTGGGATCCTGGTGGGCCCATTGTTGGCCAGGGAAGGTATGACCTCAAGAGGGAAACAATGTGGAGAACGGTGGAACTGGTAACATGATAACTGGGACGACAGATGGCACAATGGGCTAAGTGTTCGGCTGGCGACCGGAAGGTGGCCGGTTCGAATCCCGCTTGGAGTGCATACTGTCGTTGTGTCCTTGGGCAAGACACTTCACCCACCTTTGCCTGTGTGTGAATGTGTGTGAGTGATTGGTGGTGGTCGGAGGGGCCGTAGGCGCAGATTGGCAGCCACGCTTCCGTCAGTCTGCCCCAGGGCAGCTGTGGCTACAGAAGTAGCTTACCACCACCGAGTGTGACTGAGGAGTGAATGAATAATGCGATGTAAAGCGCCTTGAGTATTAGAAAGGCGCTATATAAATCCCATCCATTATTATTATTATTATGGTGGCGGAAAGGGGCAAGAGGGGAGGGGAGTGTAAATAGAAGTTACTTAAAAACAGAGAATTCAATGTTCATGCCACTGGGTTGTAAGCTGCCTAAGCAAAAATATGAGGTGCTGTTCCTCCAATTTGTATGTGCCCTCACTCTGGCTTGCTATATTGCGAATTCTCTGAGGACATTTTTTGTCTCATTTGTCCGGCAGTAAACCAGCAGGATTGGAATTTTTTACATTCTTGCAATTTATAATAAGCAAAATACTGCAGATGCTGCAAGTCTGAAATAAAAATAGAGTGGGAATATTTAGCAGGTCAGGCAGCAGCTCTGGGGAAAGGTTTGGAGTAAAAGTTGCAGGTCGATGACCTTTCACCAGAACTAAGCAGCTTAGCAACTAAATGTAATTTAAGTTGCAGAGTAGGGGGAGGGGTGGTGAGAACAATGGGAACGCCTGTGATTCTCTCCACAGATGCTTCCTGACCTGCTGAGTAATACCAGCATTTTCTGTTTCTATTTATTGCCCATGACTTTGCTAATTTGTAAAATTATGTCAGTTGTAAACATGGACAGGTGGCTCAATCCTCTCTAAAACTCAACATGCTGGAGTAGCTCAGCAGGTCAGGCAGAATCTTGGGAGGGAACGGACATACGACGTTTTGGGGATGGGATTTTCTTCAGACTGAACCTTTGTCACTCCCAAGCTGCGTGGGCTGAAGAAGGTTCCTGACCCGAAATGTCTCCTGTCCAGTCTCTCCAGAGATGCTGCTTGCTTGACCAGCTGAGTTACTCCAGATCTTTGTGTTTTACTCAAGATTGCAGCATCTGCAGTTTATCGTGATTCAATCCTGTCTGTTTCTGGTGAGTGGGTTACATTAAACTGCACCCAAAGTTTATGTATTGCACAAATGCTGATAAAATTAATCCATAGTCTATTTAATTCTCTAATAGTTGAGGTTATTAAAACTGTCCTATTTTACTGCAAGCTCCATTCACCAATCATCCACATGCTTGTTGACATTCAGTGATCCCCATTGAACAACCGTTCATTGTTAAAATTCATGAGGTGCTGTTCCTCCAGGTGTCAACTTGTCTACATCGGCAAGACCAAGCGCAGGCTCGGCGATCGTTTCACTGAACACCTCCGCTCAGTCCGTCTCCCCGTGGCTCAGCATTTCATCTCCCCCTCCCATCCCCAATCTGACCTTTCTGTCCTGGGCCTCCTCCATTGTCAGAGTGAGGCCCAGCGCAAATTGGAGGAACAGCACCTCATATTTCGCTTGGGTAGTTTACACCCCAGTGGTATGAACATTGACTTCTCTAACTTGTGATCTCTTGCTTTCTCTCTCCATCCCCTTCCCCTTCCCAGTGTCCAACTAGTCTTACTGTCTCCGCCTACATTCTATCTTTGTCCCGCCCCTCCCCTGACATCAGTCTGAAGAAGGGTCTCGACCTGAAACGTCGCCCATTCCTTTTCTCCAGAGATGCTGCCTCACCCGCTGTTACTCCAGCATTTTGTGTCTACCTTTGATTTAAACCAGCATCCACAGTTCTTTCTTACACATGTTAAAATTCATACCCGTTTTTACAGACCTCTCGTCTCTACCTTTATAATCTGAAAGGGTCCGTCTACCCTTTGAAATATCTGTGTCGGTCTAATTCTGGCCTTATGATTATCCTAGATTTCTCTATCATGGATGAAGATGCCTTCAGCTCCCTAAACCATGCTAACTTACTATCTGTCTTTCCTTAAGTCTCTGCTTTAACCCTTAGTGTTTGATCAAGCGTTTGTTTATGTTTCCTAATATCTTCTGATGAGAGCCAGTGTCAAATTTGTTTGATTACGGATCTGTACAACACCATGTTTCATAAAGCCATTGTTTGACACTTCACAACCTTCCTGACTCAGTCATAAGCTTATTCACGCTCTGTGTGACTGATAAAAATACCTATGTTTTGATTTTCTATGTAACTGAGCCTATTTCGCAGGTATGTAATAAATTACCTTTGACAAGTGGAAACTGAGTAAAACTTTTCAAAGTTTGCTGATGTTTCATTATTTAATTTTAGGAAAGCAAAAATCTTCAAAGCAGCATGAGAGAGACTCAAGTGCTCCTAACTCGTTCTAACTATGTTTATGTCTATTTTATTTCTATAAAAATCAGAAATACCATCGCATAAATTACTTTGTACATCTGAACTTCCAAAGGGAACGATGTAAGGATATGGTAATGCAAGAACAAATTTTGGGCAGCACAGTGGCACAGTGGTAGATTTACTGCCTTACAGCGCCAGTGACTGGGCTTGTATTGACTGGAATTTAGAAGGATGAGAGGATATCTTATAGAAACATATAAAATTGTTAAGGGATTGGACACCCTGGATGCAGGAAATATATTCCCGATGTTGGGGGAATCCAGAACCAGGGGCCACAGTTTAAGCATAAAGGGTGGGCCATTTACAACTGAGATGAGAAAAAAACTTTTTCACACAGAGAGTTGTGAATTTGTCTTTTAAGAGGAAGGAGCTAATGTGTTATCGTTGAGTTACAATGGCAGCTTGGCTTGCATCCGTGCTTCTGGGTAGCCAGGGTTCCAAGCCGCATGGATGCATGCAAGCACGCTTCAATGCAGCACTCTGTGTCCAACGTGGTGCATTTGAATGAATCATTAAATTGATGGCCGTCTCTATTCAGGCTATTCAGGTGAAATTCAAAGTAGCATTAATAGAAGATGATGTTCCCAATACACAGGCCGACATTCATTTCCGAACCATCACAAGCAAAAATAGCTTAGTTGCTCACTTATCCTTTGTGCTATTTTCATGATATTGTAGCATACTAATTAGGGAACTATCCAAATAGATCAGATATATCAAATATCAAAATGTTCCTGCTATTACATTCCTCTGTCCTGGTTGTATAACATTCTCAACAATTCAGGTTATTGATGAAATCACCTAAACCTTTAGAATTATATAAATTTCGAGGATGATTGGATTTAGTAACTATACTGCGTAACTTTAGCAACTATACCTTCTTTACTCAGAGAGTGGTAGCTGTGTGGAAAGAGCTTCCAGTGGAAGTGGTGGAGGCAGGTTCGATTTTATCATTTAAAAATAAATTGGATAGGTATATGGATGGGAAAGGAATGGAGGGTTATGGTCTGAGTGCAGGTAGATGGGGCTAGGGGAGAATAAGTGTTCGGCACGGACTAGAAGGGCCGAGATGGCCTGTTTCCGTGCTGTAATTGTTATATGGTTATATGGTTAACTACTTTAGTAACTACATAGCCAACTAGTCTGAAAGTAGAGGTTGATAGGTTCTTGATTACGATGGGCATTAAAGGTTATGGGGAGAAGGCGGGAGAATTGGGTTGAGAGGGAAAAATAAATCAGTTATGATTGAACGGTGGTGGGGACTTGATGGGCCAAATGGTCTAATTCTACTCCTTTGTCTTATGACCTCATGAAAACTTCTCTGTTTTGGAATCTCTGCTATTATAGTGAGACAGTGCAGGTTCACTTGCACCTTCTCCAACCTCATCTACTGTATCTGTTCTTGGTGTGGGCTCCTATATATCGGCGACCAAGCACAGACTTGGCCATCGTTTTGTTGGGCACCTACACTCAGTCCGCCATGGCCTATACGATCTCTCGATTTCCAAACATTTCAACTCCCCTTCCCATTCCTATGCTGGCCTTTCTGTCCTGGACCCCCCTCTGTCAGAGTGAGGCCACACGCAAACTGGAGGAACAGCGCCTCATATTTCACCTGAGCACCTTAAAACCCAGCGGTATGAACATTGATTTCGCTAATTTCAAGTAACCCCTGCATTCTCACCATTCCCCCACTCCCCCACCCTGATCATCCTACTAGTTCCACTGTTTGCAGTCCAGTTTCCCTTCCTCAACCAACAATGGGCCAGTATGGGCTCCACCCTTCCTTTGATTACCTGTTGCCGGCGCTGCCTTGTTCTTGCCTTTTCCTACCTCCAGTTCCCTCCCCTCTACTGCCAGTCTGAAGAAGAGTCCCAACCCGAAACATCACCCATCCCTTTTCTCCTGAGATACTGCCTGACCCACTAAGTTACTCCAGCACTCTGTGTCCATCTTCTACGATAGTGAGAACTTGTTTAGTATTTTCATCTCTTCAGAGATTTCCTTGCTTTCCCGGTGCTTGTGTCACTTCTATTGGAGGCTTCATTCCACCCCTTCAAACCACTACCCTTCACTTTAGTTTATGTAATCCAATTATCTTTAAACTTTATGTTATATGTTCATTCTTATAGTTGTGGATTAACGGAAAATTCTGACTTACTGCTTGGATAGGATCGTAATTTATTTGAGCTCATCATGGACTTTAAGGAGCATTTTAGAAAGGTGAGTTATACGTTCCACTACACTGGGCACCAATTTCAGATTCTGCTTCACACGGCCATTTAGTTTCCTGTCAGAAATTACCAGACTCCATTAATCTGACACACAGGCGTGTGGCCATCTGACAGACACGTTAGTCTGGTGTTATCCAATCAATCATTTTAACATTGCATAGAATACCCTGATCATTTAGACACTGAAACAGAAATATATTTGTAATTTTTAAATTGTAGTGCATCAGATTATTAATATATTAGAAGCAAGAGGGTATCTATGGTAAGGGGGATGCCTTTTAGGGATTAGACAGGAAGTGTTTTGTGGAGCCATGGATATGTGTGGAGTCCTGAATGAATATTTGGTGTCAGTTTTCACCAAGGGCAACGCTGGGGAGGATGGAGAGTTCGGAGTGGTGTATATTGATAGTTTGGTTCATGTTTGTACCAGGAAAGAGGAAGTGTTGGAGATATGATCTGCAGATGCTGGTTTACACTGAAGATAGACACCAAATGCTGGAGTAACTCAGCGGGGGCAGGCAGCATCTCTGGAGAGTAGGAATGGGTGATGTTTCGAGTCGCGACCCTTCTTCAGACTGAAAGTCACGGGAAAGGGAAACGAGAGATATAGACGATGGTGTAGAGAGATATAGAACAGTGAATGAAAGATATGCAAAAAAGTAAAGATGATAAAGGACACAGGCCATTGTTAACTTTGTTGGGTGAAAACGAGAAGCTGGTGTGACTTGGGTTGGGGAGGGATGGAGAGAGAGGGAATGTCAGGGTTACTTGAAGTTTGAGAAACCAATATTCATGCTATTGGGTTGTAAGCTGCCCAAGTTTATGCTAAAGATAGACACCAAATGCTGGAGTTACATGACAGGCAGCATCTCTGGAGAGTAGGAATGGGTAACGTTTTGGGTCAAGATCCTTCTTCAGACTGAAGAAAAGTGTTAGAGATAGGTCGGCCCCAGGGAACAAAGGTGGACGGGCGAGGAGAGGACATCAGTTGCTGGCCGATCAAGGGAAGGTAATGGCTGGAGGCCCTGCAGCAGCCAGGCATGAATCGGGGGCACCACTTATAACAACTGGAGCGTGGACTGGACTTGGAAAATGTCGCCAAACATGGCCCCTCTTGCATGCGGGTTCAGTAGACTATTTCTGTACACTTGCTAATCGTGGGTGGTAGGGTGACACTTTGCTTAGCTGTTTGTAAGAAACTAGTTTAATTGTGCATAGAGACTCACAGTCTTATTCCAAGGACGGCAGAGTCTAAAACTAGAGGACATAAGTTGTAGATGAGAGGAGATATATTTAAACCAGAGCTGAGGGACAATATATGATATATGAAACAAGCTGCTAGATTATGCAGAAACAAAGAACTGCAGATGCTGGTTTACTGAAGATAGACACCAAAGTGCTGGAGTAACTCAGCGGGCCAGGCAGCATCTCTAGAGAAATAGGATGGGTGACGTTTCGGGTCAGGATCCCCCTTCTTTCAGTCAGATGGGTCCCAATCTGAAACGTCGCCTATCCAAGTTCTCCAGTGATGCTGCCTGACCCGCTGACCCTGTCCCAATTAGGAAACCTGAACGGAAACCTCTGGAGACTTTGCGCCCCACCCCAGGTTTCCGTGCGGTTCCCAGAGGTTGCAGGTGGTTGCCGGAGGTTGCAGGTAGTGGAAGCAGGTAGGGAGACTGACAAAAACCTCCGGGAACCTCCGGGAACCGCACGGAAACCTTGGGTGGGGCGCAAAGTCTCCAGAGGATTCCGTTCAGGTTTCCTAAGTGGGACAGGGGCATTATTTTACTGCAGCATTTTGTGTCTAAGCTGTTAGAGAAGGTGGTACAAGGCAGGTACAATCACAGCGTTTAAAAGGTAATGGAACAGGTAGGTTGATAGGAAATGAATGGAGAGCCAGGGCCAAAATGCAGGAAAAACAGGGATAGTGTAGACGAACAACTCGGTCGACATGGGCAAGTCGGGCCGAAGGGCCTGTTGGAGAAACAAAGATCAGCAGATGCTAGTTTACACCAAAGATAAACACAACATGCTGGAGTAACACAGCGGGCCAGGCAGCGTCTCTAGAGAAATAGGATGGGTTAGGTTTCAGATCAGGACTATTGTTCCCGACCCCAAACATCACCCATCTATTTTCTCCAGAGATGCTGCCTGGCCCGCTGTGTTACTCCAGCATGTTGTGTCTATCAGACGGGCCTGTTTCCTTATTACACGCCCATGACACATCGGAGGCGGGGAATCTACAACAGTGCAACAAGCGACTGAGCAAACACCTTGCGACCAACTTCAGCCATTGATTTTTCTTTGACAAAGGGGAATGATGATGATATATAACATCAGTTGTTCATTTCCTTAAGGACAATCCTTCCCTCTATCATTCCATCCCGTTGTCACAACTTGGCGATTGTCGATGGCCAAAAGACCAGCTGTACAATGATGGTCTCCAGGCATGAGGTGAGGCATCTGTTGAGTTAGATCCGTGGCGAGACACAAGATGCTGGAGTAACTCAGGCAGCATCTTTGGATGGGTGACGTTTCGGGTCGAGACTCTTCTGCAGACTGTGGCGTATCTCCTTCATATCCGTGGCGTTCCTTGCATCAGGAGGGTTGCGGGTCTCAGTTATCCAGGCCACGATGACACGTTGTTGGATTCGCTGGAGGTCGTAGATCGGCGTGAAGTGTGCAGGAAGGAACTGCAGATGCTGGTTTACACCAAAGATAGACACAAAACTCAGCGGGACAGGCAGCATCTCTGGAAAGAAGGAATAGGTGACGTTTCGGGTCCAGACCCTTCTTCTGACTGAGAGTCCGGGGAGAGGGGGACACAGAGATATGGAAGGGTAAGGTTTGAAAACGAGACATCAAAGGGATCGTAGAAGCAGCGTGAACATCTACGACTACCTTTGGACCAACTACGACTAATTGACAAAAAAGGCCTATTCCCTTTGCTCTATCCTGGGTTATTGTATTTACTTTTAGCCCTTCAATATTAACACACCGATCTAACTTCATTTCGTTTAGCCAAGTTTCATCATTTTAATATAAAACCTGTTGCAATCCAATGCCCCTTTTTTCTAAACAATGTAATGTAACAGTAATGTCTTCATAACACACTCGGCTCCATGCTATCGAATTCCCATGATCAATTGAATAAACTTTTACCAGTAGCTTAAACTGACAGGGACTGGGCTAGATGATTTGATCAAAGAGAGACACAAAATACTAGAGTAACTCAGCGGGACAGGCAGCGTCTCTGGAGAGAAAGAATGGCTGACGTTTCGGGTCGAGACGCTTCTTCAGACCAGTTTGTGATCAAAACGTTAGCAATGAACATCAGCGAAGGGAGGAACTAACTGCAGATGCTGGTTTACACCGGAGACAGACACAAAATGCTGGAGTAACTCAGCGAGTAATTCTGTCCCGCTGAGTTACTCCAGCATTCTGTATCTATCTGCAATGAACAACATACGCGTAACAAGTCCGGGTGAGAGAGAGAGAGAGAGAGCGTCTGAACACTGTACATGAAGGAATGAATGCTGTCTGCCTCCTACCGTCCATATCCAGTCGCTGGATTATCACCTCCAGCTCCACTTCATTCGGCATGTAGCCCAGAGAACGCATCGCCATTCCCAACTCCTGCTTCGAGATAAACCCGTTTCCATCGCGGTCAAAGACTTTAAAAGCCTCCCGGATTTCTGTAGGAAGGAACTGTGTTAAATGAAATCTATGCTGAGGTTAATGTATAATAAATGATAATCGATTGATAGCATTGCGGTTATATATTTAAATTACATCCATATTGGAAGCGTTGATTGATATTATTGCGGTTATATATACGTTGGCCCACGTCTGGGGAAAAAGAGACCAAAGTCCCATAACTCGAGTCGTTTTCAATC
The DNA here is from genome assembly GCF_010909765.2 of Amblyraja radiata. Taxonomy (NCBI): domain Eukaryota; kingdom Metazoa; phylum Chordata; class Chondrichthyes; order Rajiformes; family Rajidae; genus Amblyraja; species Amblyraja radiata. Next base: position 11,803,727 of record NC_045980.1, on the reverse strand, counting down.
AATTTTTGTTCGGCGATCTCAGCTTGTTATTGACTTGGAACACCTTAGCAAGATTCATTACTGAATCTGTCGCTCTCCTCACCATTCACCTGTGGAACTAATTCGTGAAGGCAATCGTGACAGAATTGTCAAAGACGCCAGGGGTTTCATGCACACTTGCAATCAAGCTGTATATATATATTGGGCAGCGGGTTGTTAAATGGGGATATTTATTACATGGTGTCAAGGATCTCTGAATCGCCGATCAAAGTTATCCACAGAACGGAAAGAGATGGACGGGAAATCCAGCGTTAGTACAGGAACAGTTCGGATGCCCAGTTAAGGTTAAATCATCTGCTTCTGATCATTTTCTATGGACGAATTGAGAGGATGTCTGGCATTAAAGGTGAACACGAGTGGGCGCTTCTACGAGAAGATGCAATTCGGAATAGTTCGGCCCCTCAGAATAAAAACAATTAATCCCAACCTGGAAGAGAGACAATTGTCTTAGTTTTTCTCCCAACAACAGCAAATGGGAACTGTAGTGGCTGACGCGCGTTGAATACCAATGCTTCATTTCCAAGCCAGTTTACACGACTGCTTGCGACGTTATCTTCTCCCTTCATTGATACATAGTGTTTGTGATCGCGGGGCTTTTTCACTGCCTGTCTTTACACCCGCTCTGTCTGTCACCTGTCCACAACCCCCCTTCTATCTCTCACCTCCAAGACACGACCCTCCTATTTTAAGTACGGGAAAGAAAGATCACACTCATCCCGGGTACCGTTTGAGGCGGTGATAGAACCGTTTACCCGCTATCAGCTTGGTGACAATAGCATAGAAGCAACATCTATCTCACTGCCCTCTCAGGTAACAGGGCGAAGATGTGAAATGATAGAAAGACATCACACTCACCTTCCAGTTCGTCCTCGGGTATATCGATAGGATCCTGGTTGGTGAGGATGTCGGGGATGGTGTAGATGCCTCTATACATTAAAGTGGCGGTCACTGGGTGCATAGGCATGTTGGATGCTTTAGTTCTTCAACCTGGTCTTCATACGGCGAGTTTGAGAGAACCGACCCTCGCGGTCACTTGCAATGCATCAGAACTCGGGAGCCAAAGGAAAGACATGATGCCGGGGCTTTAATACACGCGAAGGAATCCACTGCTAGCCTCCATACATTTCCCAACGATTTTCCGATTCCGAGCGAGTTGGTGCCCCTGCTCTCTCCCCCGCCTCTCTCTCTCTCTCTCTCCCCTCCTCTCTGTCTCTCTCTCCCTCCCTCTCTCTCCCTCTCTTTCCCCCTCTCTCTCCCCTCTCTGTCAGCCCGCTCCGACAGTCTGACACGTGGCTTCACTCAGGAAAATCGCATCTGACACTGAAGATGCAACCTGCGAGCCAGTCAGGTCACTAGCTGCGAAGCTGCCCCAGCATCTACACTTACTTGAAACCTAGTTCGGTTCATCGCAGTTCCGCCCTCCCCTCTCTCTCTCTCTCTCAAACCATCACCCCGGGCATCGCAAAGCAGGAGCGATTCATTTCAAAATACAATGTATTTGCTTTCATGTCCACAACAATCACATCTTCTGTCAGCACCGACCCATTATTTGCAAAACAGACCATAACGAACGGTGGAAGCGAGAAAAAGACACCCCGGAATATTGTGTCTTTTGACTATCAGTCATAATCCGGTGCAAGTGAAGGTGGCAATGGAACAGGTTGAGATCCGCGCCGCCGGGAAAGCACCAAGATCCGGGAAGCTCCGTCAATCCATCTCGGGGGATGCAACCAGTTACACGGGGAACGGAGGGGACACGAGGAACTAACTGCAGATGCTGGCACTGACTGCCCACCCTCGCCACTCAAATGCACCGAGTGAAGAGTGGCGTTGAATTAGCGAGCGACGGGAGAGGCAGCCAACGCGAGAAACCAGCAGCTCCCGAGGCAACCTGTTCCTTCTCAACTCTACGGACTTGTATTTACGACGCGGGTTTCAGAACCAGGCAGATACATGACATCCTGGATTTTTGCGGTGCTGACAAATTGTGTAGGGAGGAACTGCAGATGCTGGTTTACACCGAAGATAGACATAAAATGCTGGAGTAACTCAGCGGGTCAGGCAGCATCTCTGGAGAGAAGGAACGGGTGACGTTTTTGGACTTATTCTGAAGATACATCATCCATCCCTTCTCTTTAGAGATGCTGCCTATCCCGCTGAGTTACTCCAGCATGTTGTGTCTATCTTCGGTTTAAACCAGCATCTGCAGTTCCTTCCTGCACCATTACATTGAGTCATCTGGTGTTAGGGAGAGCGTTCTTTACACTGGGTGATGTCGTTTCGTTGACAAAATGACCTTCTCCGGCTGAATATTCTGAAGTTCAATTGTCGTGTTGGAACGGGACACGCGAGTGGAAACACGACTCTGGGAGGGAACGTATTGGCTTTCTAGGATGCTGGTCGTGCGATTAATGTGGCTAGAATACACCTCGTGTCCAGTATCACACTTCTGATAATACTCCATTAAATTCTAATCTTATCAATTTACACCAGAGATGCTGCCTGACTTGCTGAGTTACTCCAGCACTTTGTGTCTATTGTGTATTAATCAGCAAACGGCAGTTCTTTGTAAATGCTACACTCCATCTCCTTGTGTCCAATATAATACAAATGTTTGTACAATCCACGGTCGGATTGTACAAACATTACAACGAGGAATCACTCATTCAATTTTTGTCAGAAAAAATAAAGTTGGCAGTTTTACTGTTAAGTCGCATTAAAATGTATCAGTGTGGTGAATAATGAATGACCAGAGACGCGACGCTCCACTTGTTTAGAAAAAAATGCAAATGAATATTATGAACCAAAAGCATTGGGTATATGAGAAAAATGAAGAAAGGTGACCAGGAAGAAATATTTGTTGGGAAAGTAGTTAAGTTAATGACAGAGATAAATTATGTTCAATGGCTCAGGAAATAATTCATTCAGACGATTATCTCCAGAATGGGAAGGAGTTATTTAATAGGGAAAGTGATGCTTAATTTACACGATTTAATTGTATTGCAAAAAGCTCTTTAAGAGGATTGTCGGCTTATGTACTTTTTGACACCGGTGAGCTTTGAAAGGGCCATAGTTACTAATATGACCTTTTTAAATGATTTCTACCGGGAAACAAACGCAAGGAGAATATAATTGGTTCCTGCAATCTGGGGTGCATGACCATCAAGATAACACAGAGATACCTGACAGAAAATAATTGGAAACAGTGGCAGAATTTAGAATTCAATCACGCACATTAACCCATAAGTAGAAGTAAATTAGTTATCAATACAAGTTTCACCTCAAAATAAAAGTACGGTTTCCTTTATAGTTGCATTAATTTATTTCAATTAGGTGATTTGTGTCAGTACTGCGCACATTCTAATTTGCCACTGGTTATATCCGTCAGTTTTCAGATTAAACCGTTGGTGAATAGATTTTGAATTAGGTGCGATAAGTATTTTCATCACAACCAAGAGACGTTTTTTAAAGATTACTTTTGGTCTCATAGATACATGTTTGACGCAGATGTATTATTAAACATTTTTTTAATTGAAATTTTGTTCATAGAAAGCCATACTTATCATAATTTTGTGTACACAAGCATGAGAGGGATAGATCAGGTGGACGCAAAGCGTCTCTTGCCCAGAGTGGGGGAATCAAGAACCAGGGTTCAGGCGAGGTGGGAGAGATTTAACAGGAACTTTTATCACACAAAGGGTGGTGGTTGTGTGGAACAAGCTGCAGGAGGAGATCGTTGAGGCAGGGACAATTGCAACGTTTATGAAGCATTTAGACAGGTAAATGGATAGGATAGGTTTTGAGGGATATGGACCAAATGCAGGCAGATGTAACCAGTGTAGATGGGACATGTTGGCTGGTGTGGGCAAATTGGGCTGAAGTGCTTGTTTCCATGCTGTATAATTCTATGACTCCATGACTCAATCTGCTTGGATTACTATCAAAGCCAGCACAAATGATGGGTTGGAGATACAAGGAACTTCAGATACTGGAATCTTAAGCATTCTAGTACATCCAGCATGTCAACTAGACATTGGACTTTTTCTTTCATAAATGGCACCAATATATGGTGACGGGTGCAAGCAATTCACTGTGCAGTGCATACTTGACAATAAAGAACCATTGAGAAGTGTAGCAGTAACTCAGCAGGTCAGGCAGCACCTGTGAAGGGAATGGATGGGTGATATTTCAGGTCGGGACTCGTCTTTAGATAAATGTTTAAGAATTAGGATGGCAACATTTGAAAAAATAAATTGATTAAGGAACAAATAGATGTACAAAACTTCTCAAATGGGAGTTAACAATGGTGAAGTGTGTATTGAAATATGATAACAAGAATAGGCCATTAAGCCTTTCATCCTTCCTAGCATTCAAAGAGTTCTAGTTTCTTTTAAAACCATGTAGAGTACTTCCTTGCACCATATCCCTTTATTGCTTTGGTAAATTAAAATTATTACTCTCAAATTTTATGCCATTAACTGGCACAGTAACAATTGGCATTTTCAGTGCTGTGGTTCAAGTTTTATGTATGTGTACATTTTACCAAACATTCCTATGAGAATTGGGATTAATATTTTTAAGTGATGCAGCTGGTAGAGCTGCTGCCTCACAACGCCAGGTTTGATACTGACCTCAGGTTCAGTTTGTGTGGAGTTTGCATGTTCTTCCTGTGATCGCGAGTTATTTCCCAGTGCTCATGTTTCCTCCCATATCCCAAAGATGTGCGGGTTTGTAGGTTAATTGGGTTCTGGGAGAAATGCCTCTTATGTGTAGGGGTTGGTGCGGAAATGTGATAACATAGAACTAGTGTGAATGGGTGGTTGATGGACTGCATGGGCTCAGTGGGTCAAAGAGCCTTCTTCCATGCTGAGTCCATGCCAACAATCGATCTCCTGTTCACACTAGTTCTATATTATTACACTTCCGATCCTGACCTCGGGCACTGTCTGTGTGGAAATGCATGCTCTCCTTGTGATTGCAGACATTTCCTCCGAGTGCTCCGGTTTCCACCCTCCTCTCAAAGATGTGCGGATATATAGGTGAATTGGCCTCTGTAAATTGCCCCAAGTGTGCAGGGAGTGGATGCGAATGTGGGTTAATATGGAACTAGTGTGAACGGGTGAATGGTAGATAGCGTGGACTCAGTGGGCTGAAGAGTCCTTTTCTAAGTTGTATCTTTAAACTAAACAAATTAAACTCTTCACAATTAGGTTTTCCCAACCAGCTCTCAGTTAACCATTACCTCTTGAAAACTTCTCGAGAATACAACCATTGTTTTGTCTAATCTCTTCTCATGGTGTGAACTTGAGGCATAATACTGGTAAATTCATGCTGCACTCTCTTCAAAGCCAGAATATTCTTCCCAAAATCATTCAGAATACTCCAGATATGGTCTAATTAAATCCTTGAATAGATACAACATGCCTTCCACCTACTTGTAATTATCACAATATAAGAACCAGCAATCCATTAGCATTTGCTCTACCTTTACAAGCCATTTATTGAATGATGAACATTGAGCCCAAATCGCATTGAACTTCCATTACTGCTACTTTCATCATCTACAAATTGCTGCCACATCTCAAAGTGGATAACTTTACAGATGGCCATATTGAGGTCCATTAGCAGATGCCCCCATTCATTCGATCTATTGATAGCTTTAGAACATAGACCACTGAGCAGTACAGCACAAGAACAGGCCCTGCAGCCCACCAATGTTTGTGCCAAACATGATGTCATGACCAACTCTGTATTGCATACAGTTTTGGTCTCCTAATTCGAGGAAGGACATCCTTATGATTGAGGCAGTGCAGCGTCGGTTCACAAGATTGATCCCTGGGATGGCGGGACCGTCATATGAGGAAAGATTGAAAAGACTAGGCTTGTATTCACAGGAGTTTAGAAGGATGAGGGGATATCTTATAGAAACATATATAATTATAAAAGGACTGGCCAAGCTTGATGCAGGAAAAATGTTCCTAATGTTGGGCGAGTCCAGAACCAGGGGCCACAGTCTTAGAATAAAAGGCAGGCCATTTAAGACTGAGGTGAGAAAAAACTTTTTCATCCAGTGAGTTGTGAATTTGTGAAATTCCCTGCCACAGAGGGCAGTGGAGGCCAAATCACTGGATGGATTTAAGAGAGAGTTAGTTAGAGCTCTAGGGGCTAGTGAAATCAAGGGATATGGGGAGAAGGCAGGCACAGGTTATTGATTGTGGACGATCAGCCATGATCACAATGAATGGCGGTGCTGGCTCGAAGCGCCAATTTTCTGTGTTTCTATGTTTCTGAAGCTGTGTTGCCTATGGTTTGGAAATGCTAAAGCTGTGTTGCCTAATTAAAGTTGCCTTGCCTGATTAAAGTTGCCTTGCCTGATTAAAGTTGCCTTGACTAATTAAAGTTGCCTTGACTAATTAAAGTTGCCTTGCCTTCTATATAATTAAAAGTCTAATCTTGACCACTTCCTGTTTGGCTTTATGTTGATTTTAGAAAAAACGCTACCGCGTACAGCTGTGATTTTTGGCCATCATATTCAGAGTCCCCCTCCGCGCATCAGGTGCCGAGGATTTTCCCATCGATGTAAAATAATGAGTTATTAGTGTTTAAAAAATGTTGAGATTCTCTCTCCTGTCAATCTCGCCATGAAGGCTACGCCCATTCTGATGGGGATGGGGGAGGGACTATAAAACCCAGAAGTGTGGGCGTGGCTCAGTCTCTGCAAGATGGAGGAGGGAAAGGTCACGACTCGCTGTCTTTAATGGCCTTGCACCCTGCTTGAAATGGTATGAAACTGCACTTGAATTTGGTGGCCTTGCACCCTGCTTGAAATGGAATTTCAAGGAATAGCCGTGAGTCAACTGCCAGCCCACCAACCGTGAGTGAATGAGCTGCCAGCACAACATTCGGCCCACAATGTCCATACTAGCCCTCTGGAAACCAGTCCCTTCAGCCTACAACACACATACTAGCGCTCCAGAAAGCCCCCCCCCCCCCACCCCCCACTGGCCACCAATATTGGAATTGGTGGAGAGGTAGAATATTGCATTGGGGGACCAGCCCTCCCATGTGATGCTGGGACCCAACGGGTCCCACTTGGTTTAGTATATATATATATATCTATATTACTAAAAGTCTGTTCTTGACCGGTTTTGGCGATCTGTGCTGCGATTTCCGAGAGAACGCCGCCACCTACGGCCGTCATTTTTGGCCACCTCGCTCAGAGTCCCCCTCCGCCGCATGTGTGCCGAGGATTTTTCCAGTCGATGAAAAATGACAGAGATATTAATGATTTTACAAAATTCTCCATTCTCTCTGCTGCCCCCGCTGGCGGCAGGGGGATGGACTATAAAACCAGGAAGTGGTGTGCCTCAATTAGTCTGCAAGCTGGAGGAAGGCAGAGGGTCACGTTTCTCTGAGCTGTGAATAACACTGAACGCATGTGCACACAACTGTGAGTAAGTACCCTTAATGTGGTTTGAAAATGAAAATATGGTTAAAGTAAAAAAGCACTGCATGCAAATGGTTGTTTGGGGGGGTTTGGGTTGAAATAAAAAGGCACTCTCTCTCCCCCCCTCTCCTCCCCCCCCCCCCTCTCCTCTCCCCCTCCCCCCACTTCTCTCCCTCTCCCCCCACCTCTCCTCTCCCTCTCCTCCCCCCTCTCCTCTCCCTCTCCTCTCCCCCCCTTTCCTCCCCCCTCCTCTCCCCCCCCTCCTCTCCCCCCCTCCTCTCCCCCCCTCTCTGCTCCCCCCCTCCTCTCCCCCCCTCTCCTCACCCCCCCTCTCCTCTCCCCCCCCCCTCCTCTTCCCCCCCTCCTCTCCCCCCTCCTCTCCCCCCCCTCCTCTCCCCCCCTCCTCTCCCCCCCGTCCTCACCCCATCTCCTCTCCCTCCCCTCTCTCCCCCCCTCTCCTCCCCCCCCCTCTCCTCCCCCCCCTCTCCTCTCCCCCCTCTCCTCTCCCCCCTCTCCTCTCCCCCCTCTCCTCTCCCTCCCCCCCTCTCCTCTCCCCTCCCCCCCCCCTCCTCTTTTTCTCCCACTCCTCCCCTCCATCCCCTCCCCCACCGTCCCTCCCCTAAACCCCCCTCCCCTCCACACACCCCTACCCCTTTCCCTCCACCCTCCCTGCTCCCTACACTTGGTCTAGTATATATATATATATACACAGAGAACTTGTTTATTATATTGTTTACAGACCATGTTTACATATTCTGTTGTGCTGCTGAAAGTAAGAATTGCGTTGTTCTGTCTAGCACATATAACAATAAAAGCATTTTTGACTTGGTGACATCCATTTATTCATCAGGTGAATCATACTCAACCTTGCAATTCCAAGCAATCTAGCGATTGAGTATTAACTAGTCCCAAGTATGTTTAGTAACTGAGATCAAACAGCTATCATGTCGGAAGAAGTCTCAACCCTAAATGTTACCTATTCTTTTTCTTCAGAGATGCTGCCCAACCTGCTGAGTTACTGCAGCTTTTTGTGTCTATCTTCACAAATGATGTGAAACTTCTGCATTGAATTTGCACCCGTAATCCATTTAGATTCGTCTGTGCTTGTGCGCAATAAATTGTGATCTGTTATTTTGTTCTGATGTTTTACTTACTTTAGTTTTATTTTTTCCATCTTAACAACTTTATACAACTTTATCTCCTGGTGTCAGGAGCTCGATTGGAGACTTTTATTCAACATTAATGTTTCTGTTATTTCAGAAATATTATTTATACTTCATTTTCTAAGTGTATACAAAACCATTTTATTAGTTTGTAGTCTCTGGCAACTCCATTTGTTATTTCTACAAAGAACCTGATCTCAATTTCAATCAGATGGAGTCAGTACAAGCAATACCTTCAGATGCCAATTGTCACAGAAAATAGAACTTCTCTTTCCTATTTCACTTCCTCAGTGGCTCAGATAAGAATGGAGATCTTATAACCTGCCTTTTAAACTAGAGCCACAGAGTTATACAACAATGAAACAGGCCCTTAGACTCAAATTGTCCATGCATAGTCCAAGAGGCCCATCTACACAAATCGTATTTTCCTGCATTTGGCCCATATTACTATTTTCCTTTCCTACCCATATATCTGTCCGACTACAGATCCACGTCATTTTTGTGGCAGGAGGTGATTTGTGGCATAATCAATCTCTCAGAGCACTTTTTTACGGTGAATGTAAATGCTACTGGACTGTAGTCATTGAGAAAGTTCACCATGCTATTCTTAGGCACTGGCACGAAAGATGCCCTCGTGAAGCAGATGGGAATGTCAGGCCACAGGTTTGAACAGTTGACGATGTCCTTGGATACCCCAGCAAGGTGGTCTACACACAGATCTGTAGCACTGTTGACATGTTTTGTAGACGCTGGTAAAGCTTTTAGATATCAGATGTGAGTCAATCCAAGTAATATATCATCATCTCATTTTGTAGTCATAGACATTATGTAGTAGCAGTCTAGTTTATTGTCACGTGTGCCGAGGTACAGGGAAAAGCTTTTTTGTTGCATACTATCCAGTAAATAGTGTCAATAGTGCTTTATATTGTCACATACAGTATGTTAATAGTTAACACAGTGAAATTATTTTTCTTACAAACAGAGCTGCATGCAGGAGGCGCCATGTTTAGGTGCCATATTCAAAGTCCATGCTCTAGTTCTGATGAGCGGCACCTGTATCAGGCAAGTCCCAGGCAGTCGTGGGCCTCCAGCCATCTCGTTCCCCAGCTCGTCAGCGGAAAGACTATACATGATTACAATTAAGCCGTCCACAGTGTACAGATACAGGATAAAGGGAACAATGCTTCGTGCAAGATAAAGTCCAGTAAAATCCCATTAAAGGTGGTCCGAGGGGGTCTCCATTGAGGTAGATGGTAGTTCAGGAGGACTCTCTAGTTGAAGATGGACACAAAATGCCAGAGTAACTCAGGGGGACAGGCTGCATCTCTGGAGAGAAGGAATGGCTCTGAAGAAGGGTCTCGACCCGAAATGTCACCCGTTCCTTCTCTCCAGAGATGCTGCCTGTCCCACTGAGTTACTCCAGCATTTTGTAACTACCTTCGATTTAAACCAGCATCTACAGTTCTTTCTTACCCACTCTCTAGTTGGTTCAGTTGCCCGGTAATGTCTTATGTGGCTGTCTACTTGAATGCTGAGTTGGTAACAACACCCCAGGATGTTAAGGGCAGTGGAGTGGGCAATGGTAATGGTGGATGGGTGGTTGTGAGATACTCTCTCTCTCGTTGGAGAAAGTCATTGCCTGGATTTGTGTGGCATGAATGTAACTTGTCACTTGCTGAAATGTCCATGGAGTTCAGGGTCACTCCATCTTCTGTGTGTGTCCCAGCAGGACTGAATATCATCAACATATAATGATTGCATTATTAGTCACAGGATGAGTTATGTATCTATGAATAACGAAATAATTCTTGTTGCAATACAAATAGGGGTTGTGTCCTTGGAATCAGAACCTCCTGCACTCAGAACAAGTTGTTGAAACTATGGATGAACTGATACATCGTGCAGTGACGCAGCTGGTAGAGCTGCTGCCTCACAATGCCACAGACCCGGGTTCAATCCTGACCTCGGGTGCCGTCTGTGTGGGGGTCACACATACTCCCTTCGGGTGCTCTGGTTTCTGATAACATAGAACTAGTGTGATGGTCGGTGTGGATTCAGTGGGGTCTAAACTAAACTAAACAATGTCCACTTCTAACCATAATTGTAGAAGATGATTGAGTTTCACAGCTGGTTCCATCCTCCTCTGCGTGAGATGAGACTCCAAACATTGAGTGTTTTGACAATAGCTTTACTAGAGCTCCTTGCCGCTACACTCAATCAAATGTTGCCTAGATACTCAGGTCCATCACTCTTTCTGCATCTCTTGAATTCAGCTCTTTGGTCTTTCTGTGGGCCAAGACGTCTCCATTGATGTTTTGACATGCATACATATCTGTCTCTCTCTGGTTCGTTCTAGGTGGCTCTCGTGGTGTACCATCTTGTCCTTTAGCTCAGTGGGAAGTGGTCAGTATGTATCAGATAATTTGTTTGCAACAATACAAGACACATAAGCATGAGCTGAAGCAATGAATGATAGATATGATAAACAAGAAACTGCAGGGAGATGCTAGTTTACAAAATAAAAAGTGCTGGAGTAACTCAATGGGCCAAACCAGATGCTTCTGAGTTACTCAGAAGTTTATGTTCATAAGTTCTAGGAGCAGAATTAGGCCATTCGGCCCATCAAGTATACTCAGCCTTTCATCAGAAAGATCGTGTCTGATCTATCTTTCCCTCTCAACCCCATTCTCCTTCCTTCTCCCCATAACCCCTGACACCCATACTAATCAAGAATCGATTAATCTCCGCCTTAAAATATCTATTGGCTTGGCCTCCACAGCTGTCTATGACAATAAATTCCACAGATTTACCACCCTCTGATTCTGAAAGAAATTCCTCCTCATCTTTCTAAAGGTATGCCCTTTTATTCTGAGGTTATAGCCTCTGGTTCTAGAATCTCCCACTAGTGGAAATATCCGCTGCACATCCACTCTATCCAGGCCTTTCACTATTCGGTAAGTTTCAATTAGGCCCCCCCCCCCTACTCCAACACTTTGTGGATTTTTTAAAGAAAGATATGAGTGCAGGTTGATAGAGATTGTTGGCAGGTGAGTGTTGGGAGTGTGGTGCATGGAGTAATCAGGGGCTGCTGGTCCACTTTTTCACACAGAGAGTTGTGAATCTGTGGAATTCTCTGCCTCAGAGGAGGAGGCCGGTTCTCTGGATACTTTCAAGAGAGAGCTAGATAGGGCTCTTGAAGACAGCGGAGTCAGGGGATATGGGGAGAAGGCAGGAACGGGGTACTGATTGGGGATGATCAGCCATGATCACATTGAATGGCGGTGCTGGCTCGAAGGGCCGAATGGCCTACTCCTGAACCTTTTGTCTATTTATATGGCTGTTGAAAATATATTCACTGACTTTAACCACTGATGGAACTACAACCACATCCTTGGTTTGGGCTCCATGGATCTTTGTTTCAATTGTTTTCTGAGTGTGTTTCTGGATCGATAGAAGACCTTGCCTTATATTTTCACTGAATTTAGTTTAGTTCACTTTAGAGATACAGCACGGAAACAGGCCCTTCGGCCCAACCGAGTTATGCTGACCAGCAATCCCCGCACATTAGCGCCATCTACACACACTAAGGACAATGTTCAATTATACCAAGCCAATTATCCTACAAACCTGTACGTCTTTGGAGTGTGGGTGGAAACCGGAGATCCCGGAGAAAACCCACGCTGGTCATGGGGAGAATTTACAAACTCCGTGCAGACAGCGCCCGTCGTCAGGATCGAACCCGGTTCTCTGGCGCTCTAAAGGGCCTGTCCCACTTTCACAACCTAATTCACGACCACTGCCGAGTTTGCCCTTGACTCATACTTGCAGCATGGTCATTAGGAGGTAGTAGGTAGGTTGTGATGCTTGTCGTAGGTATTCGTGGCATCAAATAGGTCGGGGCGTTTTTCAAGCCTGATGAAAAATGTCCACGAGTAAAAAAGGTTGTGAATTAGGTCGTGAAAGTGGGACAGGCCTTTAAGGCAGAAACTCTACCACTGTGCCACCGTACCACCCAATGTCTGTGTGTATATTTTGAATGAATGAAAAATGACAGTGCATTTGCAACAAGCTTTGCATTCTTATATGAGCAGGATATACGGTTAAATACAAACAGCTCTTGAAGTGTCACTGCAGTGGTCATATGGATGTTCCATCCAAACTGCTGCTCTGGGTGCCATTTCCATCCGTTACAATTGCCCTCATGTCTTTGAATTTCTCCGAGACTACAACATAAGGATTGTTTCCCTGCAGCTCATCAAACACTTCAAGTTTCTGTGACGGCATTATTAGTTGCAGGATGAATAATGTATACATGAATAACAAAATTATTTTTTTTTGCAATACAAATGGGGGTTCTGTCCTTGAAATCAGCCCCTCCTACTGAACTCAAAGCAAATTGTAGAAATTATGGATGAACTGACACATAGAGCACAGTGGGCGGCAGTAACACATTCGGGACTGCATGGTGGTGCATTGGCAGAGTTGCTGCCTTACAACGCCAGAGTCCTGAGTTCGATCCTGACTACGGGTGATGTCCGTACAGAGTTTGTACGTTCTCCCTGTGACCGTGTGGGTTTTCTCCATTTTCCTCCCACGTTCCAAAGTTTGTAGGTTAATTGGCTTCTGTAAAAATGTAAATTGTCCCTAGTGTGTGTAGGAGCGGACTTGGAGGGCCGATGGGACCTGGTACCGCGCTGTATCTCTGACGTTTAACATCTAAAGAGCAACTATTGTGCTTGTAGTCAGATGAATTTAAATTAGTGCCAAAACTCAGTTATAATGAAACGCTTTCCATTCTGTAGTATGATATCATAGAAACATGGTCTACAGCCACCAGCAGATTTACTTGGTAAGGGGAGAAGGAACCGGAAGAGACAATGTAAGTTCAAAGGATATGCGGGAACAGAGAGATGCTTGTGCATGTGTGCATAAATATTTGAATGAACGGGCTAATTGGAAAGAGCAGTCGATAGTGGATGGAGCACAGCCTGCGGCAGCTGCACAGAGTGGCGGTGGAAGGTGCCGATGGCATCATGTTGGGCCAGGCCGATCCCTGCTTCATCGATCCAGTGCCGCTGGGACACTGGGCCTTAGAGTGAGAGTTAGGGTTGCCAATTGTCCCGTATTAGCCGGGCCATACCGTATATTGGGCTAAATTGGTTTGTCCCAAACGGGACCGCCCTTTTGCCATATTTGACTGCTACTACTCGGGTCAAGGGGACTGTCGGGTTGGAGCGCCGCGTCCAGCCGCGCCTCACCCGTCCCGATGTAGTGCAGCCCATGGAGTGCAGCAGCAGCGCCTCGCCCGTGGCCCCGTCGGTTGGCAGCACGGCCAGCTGTCTGACCTTCGGACCTTCGCTTACAGCCGACACCACCACCAGTTTCTCATGGCCGATCATCGGTTCACGAGTTGGATGGGGCGCCGGACTTTCCGCGCGACATCCGGTCCAAAACTCCTCAGCTGGCCCTCCGTCTGGGCTTTGTGTGCAGTCCAGCACCCGGGCCAACTCATCATTCACCCAGCCACGGCTGTCGGTCAACGAATTGCCGGGAATTTGTCCCTTATTTTCACCTTTTGTCCCTTATTTGGGAATGAGAAAGTTGGCAACCCTATTGAGAGTACAAGAAATTCCGTCTCCCCTTCTGCTAAGAGCCGCCTTTTCAGTGACTTGGAAGTTGCAAGATGGCACTGGTTCGTGGCGACTCTCTGCGTGCTGTACCAGAAGAGGATCAATTGTACTCATGTATAGCCTGACTTGACCGAATAGTTTGCAGACCAAGCTTTTCACTGCAACTCCAGATGTGTAACAATAATGAAATGAACTAACATTAAAGCATTCTGGGTGTTGTAAATCGTGGCATGGTGTACAAGAGCAGGAAGATTATGTTAAACCTTTATAAAGCACGGGTTAGCCATAACAGGAGTACTGCATCCATTTCTATTCAGCACACACCATAAGAACGAGGATGTTGTCGAGAGTGAGGGGCTGAGGAGAGTGAGGGGGCCGTCGAGAGGCACTCAAGGGAATGAACTATCGCTCAATGTCAGCAAGATGAATGAACTAGTTATTGACTTCAGGAAGCATCGAAGGTGCAGAGGTGGAAATGGTTGAGCACTTCAAGTTCTGTAGCATTAATATTACCAATGATCTGTCGTGGACCAACCATATTGATGCAACAGTAAATAGAAACATAGAAACATAGAAAATAGGTGCAGGAGTAGGCCATTCGGCCCTTCGAGCCTGCACCGCCATTCAATATGATCATGGCTGATCATCCAACTCAATATCCTGTACCTGCCTTCTCTCCATACCCCCTTATCCCTTTAGCCACAAGGGCCACATCTAACTCCCTCTTAAATATAGCCAATGAACTGGCCTCAACTACCTTCTGTGGCAGAGAATTCCAGAGATTTCCAGAGACTCTCTGTGTGAAAAATGTTTTCCTCATCTCAGTACAACACCCAGAATAAGGCACACCAACGTCACGTCTCCACTTCTTCAGGAGACTGAGGAAATTTGACACGTCTCCGATGACTCTTCCAAACTTCTACAAATGCACAATAGACAGCCTAGTGTCGGTTGCATCGCAGGTTGGTTTGGGTACAACTCTCTCCGAGCCTGTTAGAAATTGCAGAGAGTTGTAATTGTAGCCAAGTCCATCACACAGACCAGACCTCCCACCAATGACTCCATCTACACTTCACGCTGCCTCGGAAAAGCAGCCAACATAATCAAAGACTTATCCCACCCCGGTCATTCCTTCTTCTCCCTGCTCCCATCTGGCAGGTACAGAAGCTTGAAAACACGCACCTCCAGACTCGGGAACAGCTCCTTTCCTTTCATTATCCAGCTTCTGAATGTTCCCTCCACAAGCTAGGGTACTGTCTGATTCACCTCTACCCATTGAAGACATTGGACCTTCTCTAAGGAGCTGTTGCGCTACATTGTAGAGAACTATAATTCTGCACTTTCGATCTTCTTTATTCCTCTCTCGATTGTATCTGAGTTTAAACTGATTTTTTCGATGTGTGGTATATGTGATCTGTTTAGATAACGTGTAAAACAAATATACCTTGGTACACGTGATAAAAATAAACCTTAACTTAAACATGTTATGTCACAAGCTTATACCTGCCTCTACCAGTTCCTCTGGCAGCTCGTTCCATATACGCACCACCCTCTGTGTGAAATTGGTGCCCCTCAGGTCCCTTTTAAATCTTCATCCTCTCACTTTAAACCTATGGCCTCTAGTTTTGGACTCCATCGGGAAGGACTATGGCTATTCATCTTGGCTAAGAAGGACAATATTAATTTAAAGAATGAGAGAATGGGGCTGACCATATTAATTTACCGAGAGCTAGCATGGACATGATGGACCAAATGCCTTGCTCCCGTGTCATAATCATTCTATGACTCTGTGGTTCTATACATTTTTAATTAGTCTGTTTACCGCCCAACAGGACAAGACAAATTGCTAGTTATACTCCTAAGATTTGATGTGGATCAAGTGATAAAGATCTCAGTGGGGTGTTTCCAGGAATAGCAAGATCGTAATACAAAGCTTAGATTAGTTACAGAGAGGACTAATCAGTCTAGAATAAAAATATTTAACTCGGGAAGGGCTGATTTCAGAATATTTAGAAGGGAAAATGCAAATAAAAAAAGGTGCAGATGCTGGAAATTTGAAATGAAGACATAAAATGCTGGAGCATCGGCTACTCAGCCACTGCGAGAAATAAACTTCAAATTTCAGATTGAAGATCTTTTGTCAGTACGGGCAACGAGAAAATAAACAGTTTTAAAGGGGGGAGAAGGACAGGACAAAGGGAATGTAGTTGGGAGAGGGATGCTATGGTTGCCATGGCGACGAGCTGTTGGTGCATCTCTCCGCTTGACAGATTAACGAGGACACTTAAAGAAAGAAATAAAACAAACAGAAGGACACTTTAAAGCTGTGAAATGCAGGTCAGGGTTGGAGGACGTGCTCAACAAATCAATCAGTATCTGAAGAGAGTAAAAACTGCTAATTACTGCAGATGGATTTCCCACGAGCCAGTTCTGATACAGGCCGGAGTGCAGGTGGGGTGGGCCAGTTGAAGGGAGATGAGTACAGAGGATGCACCAAAGATCCCTGGCCAGAGAAGTGGTGCTGGAGGTGACGCCAGCAGAATAATTTTTTAATTGACTCATTGATTGAAAGATACAGCATGGAAACAGGCTCTTCAGACCACTGAGCCCACGCCGACCCATCAATCTCCTGCTCACACTGGTGCTATATTATCCCACTTTCGCATCCACTATGGACAGTTTACAGAGATCAATTAATAATAATAATAATAATGGATGGGATTTATATAGCGCCTTTCTAATACTCAAAGCGCTTTACATCGCATTATTCATTCACTCCTCAGTCACACTCGGTGGTGGTAAGCTACTTCTGTAGCCACAGCTACCCTGGGGCAGACTGACGGAAGCGTGGCTGCCAATCTGCGCCTACGGCCCCTCCGACCACCACCAATCACTCACACACATTCACACACAGGCAAAGGTGGGTGAAGTGTCTTGCCCAAGGACACAACGACAGTATGCACTCCAAGCGGGATTCGAACTGGCTACCTTCCGGTTGCCAGTCGAACACTTAGCCCATTGTGCCATCTGTCGTCCCATTAGCCTACAAACCCGTACGTTTTTCGCATTAGGAGGAAACTGGAGCACCCAGAGGAAACCCACGCAGTCACAGGAAGATCCTGAGGTCATGATCGAACCCGGGTCTCTGGTGCCATGAGGCAGAAGCTCTACGAGTTGTGCCATTGTGTCCCCCCCTTCAAATGTCATGCTGGTTAATCAATACGGGATAAATTGAGACTTTACCTGGACTGGATAAATTGGTCTCAAAGATAAAAATGAAATGAATAGATAGATAGACAATAGACAATAGATAATAGGTGCAGGAGTAGGCCATTCGGCCCTTCGAGCCAGCACCGCCATTCAATGTGATCATGGCTGATCATCCCCAATCAGTATCCCGTTCCTGCCTTCTCCCCTTATCCCCTGACTCCGCTATTTTTAAGAGCCCTATCTAGCTCTCTCTTGAAAGCATCCAGAGAACCTGCCTCCGCCGCCCTCTGAGGCAGAGAATTCCACAGAATAAAGGGCCTGCCCCACTTAGATGATTTTTTAGGCGTCATAGTCGTTGCAGGTAGCCGAGAAACCGGCGACTGTACGCCCGTACGACATACAACGGTGCATACAAAAATATTATAATATCATTAAAATGTAAATTATCTATAATATAACTTTAATGGAATTCACCGATGCCATCACCGGCAACTACCTACGTCGTCCTGGCGACAGCACCTACACCATGCTACATAAGGCTGCCCCCATTGGCGTCAAGACAATGGTCGCCAAAAAGTTTTGAACATTTCAAAATTCTGCGGGGACCAGAAAGACTCTCCGGCGACCATGTGGCGACAGCAGAGTCGCCTGTAGTCTCCTAAAAAAAAAATCACCTGTGTGGGACAGGCCCTTAAAGGGCAGTCTTTAAAGAAGAAAGGGAAAGTGAACTGGGTTCTGTGAAGGCAGTCTGAAGAAGGGTTTCGGCCCGAAACGTTGCCTATTTCCTTCGCTCCAAAGATGCTGCTGCACCCGCTGAGTTTCTCCAGCATTTTTGTGTACCTTCTGTGACGGAAGTAACAGAAGGTGCTGGTTTACACCAAAGATAGACATAAAATTGTCTGCTTCTTTGGATGATTGAGGACTCGAGCAGGAGAACAGAGTGGAGAGAAGTCACTCATAATGAATGTCAACTAAAAAATGCAAGAATCAGGCTGTAAATCAAACTACCTGCACCTCCAAGAGACAAGAGACATTTATTTGTCACATGTTCCAATTAGTACAGTGAAATGTGTGGTCACCATACAGCCATAGAGCTCAATAAGAGCACAGAACACGATAGTCTTTAACACAGACATCCCCACACAAAGTTTCCCACTGTGAGGGAAGGCTCCAAAATTCAGTCATCCTCCTCTGTTGTCCTCCCGTGGTTGGGGGGCTCCCGAACCCCTCGCTGTCGCCTCTAGCGGCAGCCCGATGTTCAGGCCCACTCGCCGGGATGATGGAAGTCCGACATCGGGACTGGAGGACATCCTCAGCGGCTTAGACATCCGAATCAGCCACTTCCTACCGTGGCTCCCAAAATCCACAGGCAGAGATTCAACACTGGCGGCCCTCGGCAAAGCTTCCTGCGCGGGAGGCACTGACTTCAACATCGTGGAGTCCTGGGATACCTTTCAGATTCAGATTCAGATTCAATTTTAATTGTCATTGTCAGTGTACAGTTGTCTCTGTACTGTACACTGACAATGACAATTAAAATTGAATCTGAATCTGAATCTGAAAGGTATCCCAGGACTCCACGATGTTGAAGTCAGTGCCTCCCGCGCAGGAAGCTCTACAAACCACAGCTCCGATGTTGAAGCAGCAGGCCCAGCACTCCGGAGCTTCAACGGTGATCCAGGTAAGGCATCGCCCGTCCCGCGATGTATCCAGCACTGCGCTGCCGCTGCTGAAGCTCTGGTCCGGGTCCCCGGCAGGAAAGGCCGCTCCAATCCAGGTGGTAGGCCGCGAGGAGGGGGGGGGGGGCGAGGACACGACTCGGAGAATAGTCGTGTCCTCGCCAGGAAGTGACTGGGAAACGGTTTCCCCCTTATCCTAACCCCCTCCCCCACGTAGAAAATCTAAAGAAATCCCCCAAACAAACTTTTAAAACTGACTAAAAATTAAAAAAAGACAGAAAAACAGACAGACTGTAGGCAGAGGCTGCCATCAATGCGACGCCCCTCCAGTTGCCAGTCTTGTAAATTCTCCACCCTGACCTCTCAGTCCTGCCTACATTTCTCCAACAATACACTAAGTAAGCTTGAGGAGCAGCAACTCATCTTCTTTCTGGGTATCTTGAAGTCCTCTTGATGTTATATGAATTTAGTATGGGGAGAGTGGGATAACATACTGTGGAACCTGTGTGAATGGGTGATCAATGGTCGGCATAGTGGGCTGAAGGGCCTCATTCCATGTTGTATTTCTAAACTAAACTAAACAATTTCAGGTAACCATTTTCCCCTCTCTTTTCCTCCTCTGTTTCTGCTTTGTTGTCGTGTTTTTAAAGGCAGCTTCAGTCTGCACCCTACCGCTGGGTCCATCTTCTCTTCAGCTCTCCCCTTCTCTGCAATGTTAATTTTCCAGTTTGATGAAGGTCCCTTAAACGAACATTTACTCTTTTGTCGGCTCCTGGAAGCCCCCCGTGATGCACCGTGGAGCTGAACGAAGATGGACCCGGCGGGCCGTCGTGAAGGAAGCCCCGGCGGGCTGCCCGTGGTCGCGCAGGGAGACAGGACTGGCTCTTGAGGAAGGACGCGGTGGGCCGCGGCCTGTCGGACGGGAAGCTCGGAGGCCGCCGAGCTCAGCCCCGAAGACCGGACGACGGACGCGAGGAGTGAGCCGGTGGGAGAGGGTCCGGGGTAATGCCTCCAGCGCCAACAAGGTCGGCTGCAGGATGAGCCCCTGGGACACAGAGGTGGTCGGTCGGGTGAGGAGAGAGACGTCGGTTCGTGGGCCAAGCCGGTCGAGGGTGACGGAGGAGGCCCTACCGCAGCCTAGGGCTTACCTGGATCAGGAGCCGCTCCAGTACCCACGTACCTGAACCAGACTGTGGACTTTTGTAAATGGCGCCAAATTATGGCAACTCATGCATGTGTGATCTATGCAAAAAGAATTTCACTGAGCAGTGCACACGTGATATTAAAGCACCGTTGTACCATTGAAACCATTTTACTCTTTGCTGATGCAGCCTGAACCATTCTGCTTTTCGTTTGGGTGTCCAGCATCTGCAATTCTTTGCTCTAATGATTGGAAAGGAAGAGAAGGTTGGTACATGTCTAAAAGGGACATTAAAGGCCAGTACAAGTGCAAAATAGCAGCTGACATCGGATGTAATCCAACAGGTTTGTTTAGGAACAGTAACAGTAAAGGGGCGAGCTGAGCTCTGCAGCTGATAATGGGCAAAGATAGAAATCTATCAGAGGAGGTTGTTGAGGGATTAATGCTTGGGAACGTTGCTGAAGAAATGGCAAACATGGAAGCGGTCACGTTACTAGACGAGATAAAAATAGAGGAATAGGAAATGTGATAAAGGTCGACAGTGCCCTAATAGATTTATATGTTCTTTTCCAGTCACCTTTAATCTGCCTATCAACCCATCAGTTATTTCTCTCCTTCATGACCTTAAATATTTTTCATCGAATCTACCATTTGCTCTCTAATTGCATTAAGTCTCACCTCCACAACCATTCTGGGACTTTCTTGAAAGCTCATTGTCCTTCGTAAGACATTGCAACTCAGACTCGAACATAATTTAAAGCATGCATCAAATTAGCATTTTACATAATCAGCCTCAGTTGCTATGATATGATAGATATATGTAACTTGTCAAAGGTAAATGAGGAATGAAAGTATTGGACGCCATTGTAGGGTAATCGGAAGAGCAATCAACCTGGAAAGTGCAAGCAGGCCAGTTAAACATCAGTGGGGAAGATAGACACAAAATGCTGGAGTAACTCAGCGGGTCAGGCAGCATCTCTGAAGAGAAAAAATAGGTGACGTTTCGGGTTGAGACCCGTCTTCAGACTGAGAGTCAGGGGAGAGGAAAACTAGAAGTTTGAAGAAGAGTCCAGACCTGAATCGTCACCTATTCCTTTCCCCCAGAGATGCTGCCTGACCCGCTGAGTTACTCCAGCATTTTGTGTTTATTTTCGGTGTAAGCCAGCATCTACAGTTCCTTCTGACACAGTGGGGAAGATGTTTTTGGAATCCAATCAAAATGAACAGCCACTTGAACAAATATGGTTGAGTCAGGGGGATTCAGCATAGGTCTTGTTAAGGGTAAATCAAAATTGACCAGCTTGTTTGAGTTCAATTGAGGAGATATCAGAGACAGAGGTTGAGAGCATTGCAGTTGATGTTGTGGATTTTCAAAAATAGTTTGATGAAACAGCGCATAATAGTCTTGTTAACCGACGTGAAGCCCTTGGGATAAAACTGACAGTGACAGAATGAATGCAAAATTGGTTTAGGGATATAACGTACAGAGTAATAATGTACGACAGTGGAGTTACCCCAAGGACCAGGACAAGGCGAGTTATTGTGTCTGACATACATTAATATGTATTAACATTTAGACTTTACACTTTAGAGATACAGGGCGCAATCAGGCCCTTCGGCCCACTGAGTCCGTGCCGACGAACGTTACCCATTCAATAGCCAGCAATTTCCTACACACTTGGGACCATTTACAATTTTACTGACGCCAATTAGCCTACTACAAAACTTGAACAGTGCGGAAACAGGCCCTTCGGCCCATCGAGTCCGCACTGACCACTGTTCCCCGCACAACCCTACACACTGGGGCCAAGTTACAATTTTACCAAGCCTATTAGGCTACAAACCTGTACATCTTTGGAGTGTGGGAAGAAACCGGAGCACCAGGAGAAAACCCACATGATCACAGGGAGAACGTAGAAACTCCGTACAGACAGGATGGAACCCAGGTCTCTGGCGCTGTAAGGCAGCAACTCTACCTCCGCACCACTGTGACATCCAGCATTACCATTAACAGGGGTTGGGAGAGAGTGGGTGTGGAGGATGGGGGCGGGGGCGGGGTGGGCGGGAGGGGGGGTGGGGGGGGGGGTGTTAAAAGCATATTTCTAACATGACACTATTTGTAACTATTATGTACATTGAGGAAGGCGAAATAACAGGGGAACTGTGGGTTGAAACGTGAAATAAAAATAAGAAATGCTGGAAAAACTCAGGTACATTCAGAAATACCAGTCCTCTTGAAAGGTCAGTGTTTTGAACATTACATCTGTTTCGCCTTCAACAAACTCTATGACTCTCTACACGGACAGGTACATGGATCGGATCTGTCTTGAGGGGTATGGACCAAATACGTGGGAATGGGACTAGCTTAGATGGGGCACCTTGGTCGGCTTGGACAATTTGGACCAAAGGGCCTGTTTTTGTGCGAAATGACTCCATGAGATGCTGCTTGGACTATTGAGCTTTAACCTGTATTTTCTGATTTTATTTTATATTGAAGAAGGCAAGATTAATTTTCAAGAGGATGCATAAGGAAGGTTGAAATGGACAGGCTTATGTCAGGAGAAAGAAAGGAGAGTTGCATTTTGATAAGAAAATAAATGGTTCATGTTTAAGCAGGAATGGACATGGAGGTGTCCGGGTGAAATTATTTAAATGTCAGATTTAAATCTAAGACAGAGAGTACAAAAGCCAGAAATCAATACTAAACCTGTATAAAACACTAATTTGATTCAGGCTGGAGAATTATGTTTGCCTTGGGCTGCTGTGTTTTAGGCCTGGAGAAGGTACCAGGATGGTTGAGGTGGGGAAACAATTCATTCCGAAAGCAGATAAAATTTAAGAGTAAAATCTAAGGGCAGCACGGTGGCACAGCGGTAGAGTTGCTGCATTACGGTGCCAGAGACCCGGGTTCGATCCTCACTACTGATGCTGTCTGTACGGTGTTTGTATGTTCTCCCCGTGATCGCGTGGGTGTTCCCCTAGTGCTCCGGTTTCCTCCCACACTCCAAAGACGTACAGGTTTGTTGGTTAATTTGGCTTCGGTAAGAATTGTAAATTGTCCCTGGTGTGTAGGATAGTGTTAGCGTGAGGGGGTCGCTGATGGGTGTGGACCCGGTGGGCCGAAGGACCTGTTTCTGTGCTGTATCTCTAAACTAAACTGAAGTAGGTTTGATAAAACATATTAAAGACATTGAAGGGTAAATAAGGAGAGATGATCAATTAGTTTAGAGCAGATTTAAGGTGACTAGAGCACACAGAACCTCTCCTCTACATATCAACACGCAGTCGCTGGGTTCAATGTTAAGTTTGGATCACTCACATTTCAAGACAAGGTTATGGGAACATAAATGTATTAGACTGCATCTGGCTTTGTCCTAATCATAACATTTAAAAAATGTTCTTCTTTGCTTCTTTTATGATTGAAATAAGAATATTTAATGTGGAGCAAGGCCCTTTGAGTTTCCGTGTCAAAGACCAAATGTGATATAAATGATTCACTGAAGCCAATTAATGACCTTTTCGAGTGTAGTTATTGTGTTATGTAGAGAAACTTGGCAGTCAACTTATTAATAGCAAGGAGCAATGAGATCATTTGAACTGATAATCTGTTTCAGTTCATGTTGATTGAAAAATTAATGTTGGCCAGAGCCACCGGAGAACTCTCCTGCATTTCTTCAGATATTTTTCTCGTCATATCGGGGTCGACAGAGCAGTGGTTTAACAATTCATAGGAAAGAAAGTACGATATTGTACTCCCTAAGTTTAGTTTAGTTCAGTTTAGAGATACAGCGCGGAACAGGTCCATCGTCCCACCAAGTCTGCGCCGACCAGCGATCCCCATACTAGTATTATCTTACATACTAGGGACAATTTACCAAAGCCAATTAACCGACATACCTGCACGTCTTTAGAGTGTGGGAGGAAACCAGAGCACCCGGGGAAAACCCACGCGGTCACGGGGAGAACGTAAAAACTCTGTATAGACAGCATCTGTAGTCACGTTCGAACCTGGGTCTCAGGCGCTGTAAGCAGCAACTCTACAGCTGTGACTGAATTGTACTGTACTGTTTGAATTGTCGATATAGATTATAAATGCAGGCCTCTGGAGAAGAGATTTTGAATTCAAAGCCTCTTACTCAGAAGCAAGAATTCTGACAGCGCGAATTATTAAACCAAACGTGACTGATATTTATTTTGAACTGTCTTAAGGTTAGATTGGGATCAGAGTGCCAAATTGAAAAAGAAATCTTGGTAGACTGCAGGTAGATGGAATAACAAAGTAAAAGATAATGGGATAAAGCTTTAAAAAAAAAAAGAAGCTGATCTGAGAAGAATAATAAGAAATAAAATATAATGGATGCAATGATATAACCTGTCAGACCCCATCAATCAGCT
Source organism: Amblyraja radiata (assembly GCF_010909765.2). Classification (NCBI taxonomy): domain Eukaryota; kingdom Metazoa; phylum Chordata; class Chondrichthyes; order Rajiformes; family Rajidae; genus Amblyraja; species Amblyraja radiata. The sequence goes on along the minus strand of NC_045980.1, from coordinate 11,779,023 downwards.
CAGGAATCAAGGCATCAACTTCGTTCCTTCAGAGAAAAGAATCTCCAGTTTATTGCAGCATAACTGCCTTGAATGTTATTTCATTCTTACTTTGAAACTCTATAGATAGCTACAGTGTTGTTATCTATATAATATTAGTGGATGCTGCTGGTTTTATATGTCTTTGTAATTCACTAAGTGCTGCAAATTTTATCCCAAAGCAATTTTTTTTCCGCCTACTTTTGAATTGTGATGTGTAGAGTGTATCGTGAATAATTAATCACTGGGATGGACAGGATTGCTGTGAAAGTCACGGGGGAGAAACTGGATGGCAGCAGAACCCATGCACGGGAATTACAATGGATGATTACGTTTTGCCTGCTGAACATAGTGTAGGTTACACATAAAATATGGGCTCTCATCGCATTATCATCCAGAGTGTGATTGCTGTTATCCGCATTACATTTCGGTAATGCACTGAGGGAAATTGTTAAGTGGATGTGCCGATTGAAACTATGCCCCCATCTCTTAAATGGAATGCCATTGTTGCCTTCCGACCTTTGGTGGGTGTCAGTCTCCAGTTTTGAGAAACTGTTATTAGAGGCCAGTTGCTACATTTTTGCTCAAAGAATTGTAGAATCGTTGAAATGTACAGCGCAAAACCGGACCCTTTCACCCCACCTTGTCCATGCTGAACTTAATGCCTGTTTAAACTAATCCCAATTCCCTCCATTCTGTCCGTATCCCTCCACACCTTTCCTCTCCGATGCTTTTTGTTGTCTTTAGACCTCAGGGATTCAGCTTGGAAACAGGGCTGAAGGCCCACCGAGGCCACATCGACCAGAGATCACCCCATACACTGGCACTATCCTATGACTATTCACAAAAGACAATGAACCTACAAACCTGCACGTCTTTGGAATGTACGAGAAAACCGGAATAGTGGGAGAAAAACCACGTGGTCACAGGGAGAACACACAAACTCTGTTACAGACAGCACCCACAGTTAGGTTCGAACCCGGGTCTCTGGCGCTGAAAGGCAACAACATTTTGTTGGGCAACTGTGCCGCCCGAAATGAGCTGCGTCTGATGAACAATGGCGCACAATGCGGTTAAACGGGGTGCGAAGGACGAGGGAAGTCTACAAAGCCTAGTAGCCAGAATGTTAGTACTAGCAGAAGTTCACTAACTAAATCAAAGGCAGGAATGAAGTTCAATGGACATTGACGCAATGCTGATGAAATATGGTCAGTGTTAGGGCAGACATCATCAATCCCTATCTCTCGACGAAGCTCTCGGCTCACACTGCTCCATGTGATACATATGCATGACTCACTTAAAAGCAATTGCTACAACATAACATTGATACGTCCCATCTCACCTTCATACATTTACATTTGCTACAATACCCACGCCGCATATCCTAACATCAAGGGATTTAGCAATAGCTGTACAATAACCAGACACATTCCGCTTTGTTCCTTTCTTCTTTTATCACAAGGCTAGCTGTATCTTCAGTGATGATTGAACAAAATTTGATTTTGTTTACAAATCCCTAGAAAATGAATCTGTTCATGCCCCAACATATAGCGAGTTCGATATAACATTCAGGCACAATCACGAGAACAAAGAGAGACCCGATGGTGGGGGGCAGGGGGAGAAGTGGGGGAGGGGGAGACTGAAGGGGGATCTGGGGGGGGGGGGGGGGGTGGGGGGGGGGGGGGAGGGGGGTGCAGAGAGCAAAGAAGAACCAACATAACTCTAATGAGTACTTTTGTAACTGTCGGTTCCGAAACGTGGTGATTCCTTTTTGTATTTTGTGTATTGTATGCAAAAGCAAAGAATGTCACTGTGACTAGGTACATGTGACAATAAAGTATCATCACTCAGTAAAGTCGAACCGAGACGTCACCTATTCCTTCGCTTCATAGATGCTGCCTCACCTGCTGAGTTTCTCCAGCATTTTTGTCTCCCTTAGATTTTATATCAATGAAGACAGTTCTTTCCAGTTAACATTTCTCAAAAAGCCAACCCTGCCAAACCTAGAAACCATGGGCAATCCCTTTGAACCAAGCAAGTGGTGTTGGGGGAAGAAAATTATTCCGACTGTTGGATGCCAAGTTCCCTGCGCTGATTAACACAAGATATTACTGGATCTCACACTGCAATTTGGCTGGGTTGACATGAAATCAAAATTGGAAGGAACTCAGCACCCTCAACAAAGAGAAACTTAGCACTACTGGAGTCCATTTGTAGCCACAATCTTTCAAATGATAGTTGGAAACATTTAAGGATGCACTAACTTTCGGAAATAAAAAATAAAAAAGGATAATTATCTTTAAAGTTGAAAACAATCAATAGGTATGTGCTCTACATAAATTTACAAGGGTCATTATTTTCAGGCGCTATTGTATTCCTTGGGAACATGACATGGTTAAAATGTGTAGGAAGGAACTGCAGATGCTGATTTATATCAAAGGTAGACACAAAGTGTTGGAGTAACTCAGTTGGTTCGGGCAGCATCTCTGGAGAAAAAGAATAGGTGACGTTTCGGGTCGGAATCCTTCTTCAGAACCTCCCCGGCCCGTCACCAATCGTTTTTCTCCAGGGATGCTGCCTGACCCGATGAGTTACTCCAGCACTTTGTGTCTACCTTTGACACAGTTAAAATATCCACTTAACACATTTCCACAGAAACCCGAGGATAAAGGACACAAGGTGAATGAGAGGAAGAAAGCAAGTGTATAAGTGTATAAATTAAACTGCTGGAATCAATGAAGAAAAGTTAAATGTGAAATTAATTGCCATCAAACAAGAAGTGAGTTTGGTGGCCTTGCATCCTGCTTGAAATTGTATGAAACTGCACTTGAATTTGGCGGCCTTGCACCCTGCTTGAAATGGTATGAAACTGCACTTGAGTTTGGTGGCCTTGCACCCTGCTTGAAATTGTATGAAACTGCACTTGAGATTGGTGGCTTTGCACCCTGCTTGAAATGGTATGAAACTGCACTTGAATTTGGTGGCCTTGCACCCTGCTTGAAATGGTATGAAACTGCACTTGCGTTTGGTGGCTTTGCACCTGCTTGAAGTGGTAGGAAACTGCACTTGAATTTGGTGGCCTTGCACCCTGCTTGAAATGGTATGAAACTGCACTTGAATTTGGTGGCCTTGCACCCTGCTTGAAATGGTATGAAACTGCACTTGAATTTGGTGGCCTTGCACCCTGCTTGAAATGGAATTTCAAGGCATAGCCGTGAGTCAACTGCCAGCCCACCAGCCGTGAGTGGGAAGCTGGGACCCAACGGGTCCCACTTAGTCTAGTTTTTTCTAAAAATTGTATAGATTAAAGTTTTGCTTAACCGTGGTAAGTTTCTTAAATGTTTGGATGGTTCATGAAAGCTCTGCAGATGTTGGCTTTTACACCAGCTAAAATTCATTGATTATGCTTACAAACTTGAAAATAAGAGATTAAATGCCATAAAAGTGTTGGCATTTAATTCATTAATTCCTTATGATTTATTTATTGGAACAATTATGTATTAAACTTCATACATTGGCTCAGAATTCTTTGGAAAGGAATACCATGTGGCAGCAAGTTTTTTTTTCACACCCTACAGCAAGGCAAATCCTCACACTGCAAATTGCAGGAAGTGTGAACAGATAATGAGATGGCGAGAGCAACACAGCATCTGGGTCCTTGGTGAATGACAAAAGCGAAAGTCTATGCCCTTGAGCAAAACGATCAAAGTTTGGCAACTGGTACAAGGAATGGGGAGTCCAAATATATACAGAAAGAACAAATAAAGATGGGACAGGTTCATGGAGAGGAGAGGTTTAGAGAGCAAATGGAACCGGCCGAGATGTGGCACCTTTTGGATAGGCACATGAATATGCAAGGAATGGGGGATATGGATTATGTGCAGGCAACATTGCTCTTGGCATCATGTTCGGCACAGACATTGTGGGCCAAATAGCCTGTTCCTGTGCTGTACTCTTTTATGTTCTAATCTTGGTCGGCATGGATGTGTTGGGCTAAAGGGCCTGATTTCATGCTGTATGTCTCTATGAATCTATCAGAATAAATGGCAGGGAATAATGAGCGATTACAGCAAAATTAAAAACTGTATTTTGCAATTAAAAATCTATTTTTCGCCACGAGAGGAAGACTCCATATTGAATTGTATCCTTTCCAGGAAAAAGACTCAGTGATATCGTAGGAACACATAGCTTATTGTTAGAAATGTTCTTACATTGTTAAGTGCCAATTCCAACTCTCTGCAGTTAAGTTAGAGTCATACAGTGTGGAAACAGCTCCTTTGGCCGAACTTGCCCACACCGACCAACATGTCCCATCTACACTAGTCCCACCTGCTTGCGTTTGGTCCATATCCCTCTAAACCTGTCCTATCCATGTGCCTGTCCAAATGCTTCTTAAATGTTGCGATAGTCCCAGCCTCAACTACCTCCTCTGGCAGGTTTACAGTTGTTAAAACATAGATTCAGCAAGTCCTTGAAACACATGGCGAGGTTGGGAGTGATCTTTTGATTTCACAATGCTAATGTCCAAGTGTTTCAAAACAAACAGGTTGAAATATCAGAGTATTTGCTATCATTATCGCAATTATAATGACATGCAATAACAATACATCAATACTTTTCCAGCAAATTCTGGGCGATGATTTTAATGTTATTTATGGGATACTATTTCAGTTTGAGGTCCGTGAGTGTTTTGACAACTGTCAGTGTACTCCGCATCCTCGATATGTGATGACAAGATGATTAATGACTATGATATAATTGCTGCAAATTTAATCAAGAAATATTCTGCAAATGATTGCTGTTAAATTCTACATCCAGCAGGTATGTTTCATTTATGGAAAATGCAAGATTTATATGATGGTTCTGAATGTTCCAATACGGTTCATCCCAAAGATGAAAGTGTGGAACTTTACAAAAAAAATTATTGAGATTCAACTTAAATCTTAGACGGATCAAAGTGAGCAGTGTTTTATATATTTCTTTAAATTATAAAAATTAGAATGGATATTCGAATTAATATTAGAATTAGGGCGGCAGGGTGGCGCAGCGGTAGAGTTGCTGCCTTACAGCACGTGCAACACCGGGTTTGATTCCGACTACGGGTGATGTCTGTACGTTCTCCCCGTGACCACTTGGGTTTTCTCCGAGATCTTCGGTTTCCTCCCACACTCGAAAGATGTACAGGTACGTAGGTTAATTGGCCTAGTATATATGTAAAAAATGTGTCCCTAGTGTGTGTGTGTGTAGGGTAGTGTTAACGTGCGGGGATCGCTGGTCCGTGTGGACTCGGTGGTTTATTATGGTTTTTCATCCTTATATTAGCATAGTATAGAGAATTAATGTAAGTTGTTAAAATTCCCATTCCTGCTTATTCATCGATGTAAAACTCCATGTCATATTCTCCATCTTCCATTGTTGGCGGGTATTGTTATTTCTAAGAAACAGGGTGGCGTTTTTAAAATAAAACACAAAGTGCTGGAGAAACTCAGTGGGTTAGGCAGGATCTGAAGGGAAATGGACATTCCCTGTAATATTATAAGGTTATAATTATGTCTTCATCAGTAAATTATTATCAGAGGGGCTACTGACATGATAAAGAACAGATTCCTAAGGGCTTATCCCACTTACGCAATTTTTTTGGAGACTTGCCGGCACCTGTCATAGTCACAACACGTCGCAGAAAATTTTCAACATGTTAAAAATCAAGCGGCGACCTGCAGCGACTATGATGTGCGCCGGCAAGTCGGCAAAAAAAATCACGTAATTGGTACAGGCCCTTAATACTCATTGCAAAAGATTCTAAATCGGTATTTTTGAACTGTCTGAGCTCCAGAGAACTTTCAAAAGCAATATGTTGATACAACATGCCCTCTGTATCCTTCATATGTAATGGTCGTGTCTAAATGTATTTGATAATCAAAATTTATAGAAAGTGGGGATAGTTTATAGCACTCCTTTTTATTTTATTGCAGACAACAATGGTATGAATTGCTCACTGCATCAAACTCTTGGTCTTCAGCTTGATGCAAATCAGACTTTGTTATTTCCCTTGCACTTTTGATAATAAATGTGACAAAATGCAAGACATCCATATTCATGTTTTGGTTTTTAAATAGAATGATCTCAGTTGGAATGGTTCACCATAATTACTAAATACCCTTGGGATAAAAAGAACCACATTGCACCATCCTAAATAATAATTGTTCACACTTTGATCCATTGAGTTTATTTTAGTTTAGAGATACAGCGTGGAAGGTTATCAGCCCATTGAGTCGGCGCTGACCAGCGATCTTCCCGCACACTAGTTCTATCCTACACACACTAGGGACAATTTACAGAAGCCAATTAACCTACAAACCTGCACGTCTATGGAAGGAAACTGGAGCACCCGAAGAAAACCCACACGATCTCAGGAAGAACGTACAGTCAGCACCTGTAATCAGAATTTAAACTGTAAACAGCTCATTCTAAGCTCCCCCCAATCTATTTTCAGTCAATAAAATACTGAATCAAGCACTTGAGCAACTAAACTTTATTTTGGATAACACAACAGTTCCCCTACACAATACCTAACCACCGTGGGTTCGATCCTTGTATCTGCTTGTCAAAGCCCTTCTAGCCTCGTGCAAGCAGAGACACTCCAAAAGGTCACGCAGTCCCAAGCGCTCTTCCAGAAGATCGACACAGGACCTCGTGGGGGCTACCTTTTATAGGTCCCCGAACCTTGAGGGGCCGAACCAGATGGGGGTGGTCTCTCTATAAACCAATCAAAACATATTGATAATAACAGTACATAATTGACAGTTCCCTAACCCAATAACATAATCTTATATACATTGTATTCAAAAGAAGCTTCTAGAAGGAAGCCAACACAGATGAATAGTGCAACATGTGCCCCGGGATTCAAACAGTTCCCCCAAGGCTCAACATTTCAACCAATCAACAATTAACAGGATAACCGTCTTGCAACATTATTTATACTATGTACACTCAGTTTGCAATGACCGAGTCAGTTCTATGCATTTTCCACCTTATTGTAAGAACTCTGCAGATGTCCCATTCTTCCTCTGCAGTACTTACCTAGGCCACAGACATGCTGGCACCTTTCAGCACCTTTCAGTTTTACAGAGGCACATTTAACGTGACCAAAATGGCCTAGCAGTACACAAGCCCTTTCTCAATTTTAAAGCCATGGGTGCTCCGATTTAGCCAGGATTGACAAACCCAGGTCTCTGGCTCTGTAAGGCAGCAAAGCTACTGCTTTGCCACTGTGCCATCTAAGAGTTACTTAGTCCATATATCCCAGAATTAGATGGATTTCTGCAACTGGTTTATTCCAATGTTTATGATCGTCGAGAACCTCCTCAGGTTCCTGCTTCATCTAATTATATCACCAGTCTTTTTTATTCCATCTGTCTCATGTGCTTTTCAACTTCCTGTTAAACACCTCAATTACAGTGGTAGAAAATTCCACATTCTGGTAATTCGCTAGGGAATGAAGCTTCTCTTGAATCCTGTCCTGGATTTATTACTGCCTATTTAGCATTTGGTTTTGGATGGGTCCAAAATGGAAAGGGTAGTTGTAAAACTGTGATTGATTGTTCCTGTTTTTTGGGGACATTGTGTTGATTCAGTTATACTTTTACATGTATATGTAATTGAGATTTTTTTATATATCTTGCGCTGTATTTGAAAAGGCAGTGGTTTGTGTTTGAGTCTCACACACTCAATTAAGGCCAGATTAAGCACCAAGCTTTGATCTCACAGGTTGCATCTAATATCATGCAGTAAATATTCATGGATAATCCAGTGGGTTAGTATTAGGAACAAACCCACAACTTACCGAAAAGGAGCATCCACTAATTGCAAGTTTATTTGGGAATTATTGGTAGGTATGATGGTTATTGAGATTTGCAAGTATTTGGATCATTCCTAAAGAATGAGGGGATTCGGTATGTCGACGCATACTCTCTTGAATTTCTACAGGTGTTTGGTGAAGAGCATAATGACTGAATGCATCAAGGCCTAGTTCGGCAACTCAAATGTCAATATTACTAAAAGTGGTGTGAACACTGCCTGGTCCATCACGGGTACTGAACTCCCCATCATTTTCAACATGTTGAAAAATTCATGTTGAAGAATTCGCGGCGACGTTATTGAGGCCGCGACTAGTTCCCAGAATGCAGGAACTCCTCACGACCATGAAGGCGACTGCCCTGCAACCACCCGCGAACATGTGGCGACCATGTGGCGACTGCATAGTCTCCTGCAGTCGCCTATAAAGTCGCCTAAGTGGGACAGGCCCATAAAGAGTAAAACAAGAAAGTGTTTTATTTCTGGCTGAAACTACATGAAAATGTCAGATTCGGTGGAATAGTAATATGAAGAGCTAGATATGAAAAATACTTAAATGCCTTAAGAGGCCCAGTCTTAGTGGCATATTTTTGTGTTCAGTACCCTAGGGCAGTTTCATTGTTGTTCTTGCATCAATTTATCAAGAAAAGTGTTTGGAGCGATGTGGAAATGTGATTTACATTTTTGCCGTCTAATATCCCAATGAACTTTGCTTCATTTAACAAACTGCATTAAACTTATTCACCCAGCTTACACTTAAAAGGGATTATTTTAACTTTCTGCATTATTGGGTTTCAGTGGAACAGAATACATTTCAAAAGATAACATTCAAGTTCTGCCAAAGCTAATAATTTTCATGACAACTCCCTACATTCTGTAATTTTACTGCACAAAGAAAGAATTTACAATATTCATGAGTTCAATTTCACCATAAGGAGTTGAAATATGTGACAGTCTATTATGGAGAATTAGATTTTGTGATATTTTGACAACTCTTTATGTCAAAAGCATAAACTGGACGAATGATACTGGCAGCCATTGCTTGTCACAGTAAATGGTTCTCCATCTTGCGAAATGAATCAACTTTGCCTGCTTGATATAATGGTGATATACTCCAGCTAAGGTTACTGGAAGATGCCTCGGTTTGTTGAAAGAATAATGGCCTGGAAAATCAATCATGTAGCATGTATTTTTTGTGCGATGGTATTGAATTGCAGCACAAAATTGATGGCGAAATGCAACCAGACATAAAAGCATGCATATCTATATAACCAAAAGTCTCATCTTGACCACTTCCTGTCTGTGCTGTATATTGATTTTAGAAATAAAATGCTACACTATATCACTATGATGTTTGGCCATCTTACTCACACGTCCGATCGATGAAAAATAAAAAAGTTATGATTGTTTAAAATGTCTTGAGATCAGCTGATTGGTCCTCTCGCCTGTCAATCACAATGATGAAGGTAACTCCCCTTCCAGGTCGGGGGGGGGGGGGGGGAGGGGGGGGGGAGGGGGGAGGGCAGGACTATAAAACCCCGGATGCCTGGATGTGAGTCAGTCACTGGAAGATCGCGAAGGAGAGGCCAGAACTGTCAGTCTAAGCTGTGAATCAACTGAACTGTGAGTCTGCAGTGTACTTGCAATAAATGATTTGTTAGCCCTTAATGACAATGCAATGAGTTGTTTGGCCTGCCCTGTGCTTGAGACTGCAATGCAAAATGGAAATAAAATGACAATGCCATGAGTTGTATGGCCTGCCCTGTGCTTGGGACTGCAATGCAAAATGGAAATGAAATGACAATGCCGTGAGTTGTTTAGCCTGCCCTGTGCTTGGGACTGCAATGCAAATGGAAATGAAATGACAATGTCATGAGTTGTTTGGTCTGCCCTGTGTTTGGATCTGCAATGCAAAATGGAAATGAAATGACAATGCCATGAATTGTTTGGCCTGCCCTGTACTTGGGACTGCAATGCAAAACGGAAATGAAATGACAATGCCATGAGTTGTTTGGCCTGCCCTGTGCTTGAAACGGCAATGGAAAATGGAAATGAAATGACAATGCCATGAGTTATTTGGCCTGCCCTGTGCTTGAAACGGCAATGCAAAATGGAAATGGAAATGAAATGAAATGAATTGTTTGGCCTGCCCTGTGCTTGAAACGGAAATGCAAAAATGGAAATGGAAATGAAATGTAATGAGTTGTTTGGCCTGCCTGAAACCACTAATTTCGGCCCATAAGGCCCCTATTAGCTAAGAAACCAGTCCATTTTGCCTAAAATGCCCGTATTAGCATAGGAGGAGCATTTTGGCCCAAATGGTCTGTGCCAGGCCAGGAAAAGTGGCCCAGGCGGATTTCACACCGCCCAGGTGGAGTCCCTTCGGCCCATCAGTAAGTATTCCCCCTGCAAGTATTAAACCTCACCCTAGTATTTTTCTCCCTCCCTTCATTGGCTCCCTGTGAGATCCAAGCCAGGACAGACTTCCCTCATTGATTGCTGTGATCTGCAGAAAAATATGAAAAATATCTAAAATTGATTCTCCACCCTCTCCCCCTTCTCTCTCACAGAGTCTCTCACCTGTTTTGGGTGGAATTTCTGGAAGTTTCTGAGCTGCCAGCCCACCAGGCCTGAGTGACTGAGCTGCCAGCCCAAGAATCCATTCAGCCCACAATGTCCATAATAGTCCTCTGGAAACCAGTCCCTTTGGCCCACAACACCCATACTAGCGCTCCAGAAAGCCCCCCCCCCCCCCCCACTGGCCACCAATATTGGAATTGGTGGAGAGGTGGAATATTGCGTAGGGGGACCAGCCCTCCCGTGTGAACATGGGCCCGCATAGTCCAGTCTTTCACCCTCTCATCTTATATTTGTGCCCTCCAGTTTAGTTTAGTTTAGCGATACAGCGTGGAAACAGGCCCTTTCGGCCCACCGATTCCACACCGTCCAGAGATCCCAGCACATTAACACTATTCTACACACACTAGAGATGATTTACATTTACACCAAGCAAATTAACCTACAAACTTGTATATCCTTAGAGTGTGGGAGGAAACAGAAGATCTCGGAGAAAATCCATGCAAGTCACGGGGAGAACGTACAAACTTCGTACAGACAGCACCCGTAGTCAGGATTGAACCTGTGTCTCCGGCGCTGCAAGTGCTGTAAGGCAGCAACTTACCGCTGTGCCACCGTGGAAATAGTATTGCATATTCCTACCCTGGGAAAAAGGTTCTGGCTGTCTACCCTTTCTATGCCCCTCATAAGTTTATACACCTACTATCAAGTCTCCCCTCAACTTGCGACATTTCAACGAAAGCAATCCAAGTTTATCCAACTTCTCCCTGCTGCTGAACCCTTCTAATCCAGGCAGCCTTCTGGTAACCTCCTCTTAGTCTGTTCATTATAGATGTTACACTGGATTGTTTTGTGCAAGATGGGTGGTTCTGATTGGAACTACCAGTGCTTAGGTATTTAATCTAAAGAAAATAATGAAAAATATACAGTGAATTACCAGGTGATTTTGTGGTGGAGTCACAATTCCACGAGGGTAGATAGAAAGTAACTGATTTACTGGTGAGGGAATGAACTGTATGTAAGCCTTTACAATTAGGAGGAATGTTCATAAATGCTTCTTCACTCAATGGTTGGTGGAAGTGTGGAAAGCTTTCTCACAAAATCAGTGGCTGTAAATTCAATTAATAATTTTTGATCATAGTTTTACAGATTTTTTAGTTTAGTTTAGAGTTACTGCGTGTATACAGGTCCTTCGGCCCACCGAGTCCGCGCCGACCAGCGATTCCCATACAGCCGCACTATCCTACACACACTAGGGACAGTTTTCAATTTTTACCGATGCCAGTTAACCTACAAACCTGTACGTCTTTACATTGAATGGCGGTGCTGGCTCGAAGGGCCAAATGGCCTACTCCTGCACCTATTGTCTATTGTCTATTGAGAACGTACAAACAGACAGCACCCATAGTCAGGATCAAACCTGGGTCCCTGTTGCTGTCAGTCAGCAACTCTAATGCTGGGCCACTATGCCGCCAACATTGGCATCCATCCATCTGTGAGAGATAATGGTGCGGCTTTGACGTTGCTGTGCTTGGAGAGGCGAATGTTTCTTCTGTGGATGTATTTCCTGCTGTGGCTGACTAGGCCTGACCTTGACAGGCAGAAGATTCCACAGGTGAAGTTGGCTCTGGCCGTTGGATTGGGGAGTGTGTGGCTGTTACTGTTGACCATCTTATGGCGTTGGTGCTTGTCCTCCAGGATCTTGAACCACATGCTGTTGTGATGCTTCATACCCGCCAAATATACATTCATGATGAAAGTCAACCAAGTGGATGGGGTTAGAATATTTATGTCAAGTTCTTATTCAAACCACAGCAGACTTGAAGAACCAAATGGCCTACACCTGTTATTATATTTCAATGTGCTACCATGATAATTTGTTTGTTTCTGGTAATAATAGTCATAGCAACAGCTTTCGATAACACTGCAGTTATAGTAATTGCTTTTATGGTGTTAACCACTGCTTTTACTTGGCTAATGTATTTTGAGCAGTTTGGGTTTGGGTACATGCACTCAATCTCGATATTCCAAGCATAAGTGGAATATTTATCAGGAATATTCTGAACTAATTTTCTTTCTTGTACTTGAGTAACGTTGGACAAATAAACAAATGAAAACTGTTATTTGATAGTCTTTATCGGGTTAGGTTCTAGGAACTGTTTGTGTGATTGTGCCTCTGCTTTGAAAAAACACTCACCGAAAAGCAATATTTTCATCTCGAACCATTTTCCAAATTAGATTCAGATGAAAGCTAGAAAACCGCAAATTGAATGCTAATCTTAAAGCATTGGCAAGCCTGGAGACACACAGTGTCCTGGGACAGACAATTCAATCCCTCATTAAAATAAGATGACTTGCCCACTGAGCCGGCATTTTGTACCAGTCTCATTCTGATCTCATTCATACCTGAGAAAATGAAATACATTGAAAACATGCCAGCTACTTAAAACAAATCCCAAATGGAAACCTGCAGCAACTAAGGAGAACAGAAAATATTTCACATGTTGAGAAATTTGTTTAGTGGTGAATCTGTAGAATTTTTTCCCACAGGCGGCTGTGGAGGCCAAGTCATTGGATATTTTTAATAGATATAGATAGACAGATTCTTGATTAGTACGGGGGTCCAGGGTTATGGGGAGAAGGCAGGAGAATGGGGTTAGAAGAGAGAGAAAGATCAGCCATGATTGAATGACGGAGTAGACTTGAAGGGCCTAATTCTGCTCCTATTACTTATTTAATTTATTGACAATATCCCTGAAACCATACTTAAAATTTAAGTTTGAAAATAAAGATGACAGTGTTCATTGCTTCTCCCGGAATGTTTATCAAAAAGAAGTAGGACCAGACAAACTATTACTAGAATATACTGTACCCTAATAAAAACTGACCAAAAATGATTTCATAATTGAGATCGAGCTTGAGTTTGTTTATTGTCACGTGTACCGAGGTACAGTGAAAAACTTTTGTTGATTTTCTTATTTTTGATTTCTTATACAATTTTATTCACATACAAGAAAACAAACCAGTTTTGGATCAGAGGATATTAGCTATAGGGAGACATTGGACACATTTGAATTGTTTTCTTTGGTTGAGGGGACACCATTTATAAGTATATAAAATTATGAGATGCATAGATAGGGGAGCCAGTCAGAATCTTTTTCTCAGGGTGGAAATGTCCAACAAAGGCATAGCTTTATGGTGAGAGGGGGAAAATTTAAAGGAGATGTGCAGGGCAGGTTTTTTTACACCTGGGCAGTGGGTGCCTGACATTTAAGAGACTTTTAAATAGAGAGATGGATATGTGCAGTGTGGAGGGATATGGTTCACATACAGGCAGGGAAAATTAATTTAAAATTTAATTTGAATTCATGTTTGGCATAAACGTTGTGGGCCGAGTGGCCTGTTGCTGTGCTGTACTGTTCTATGTTCAACTATCCTCATAAGTGAAACTTCTAAATGTTCTAAATACAGGTACTATGCATACATCCTGAAAATATTTCATTTTTTTACTCAAAAATCCATTGAGTGGAAGAAATCAAATATAAATCTGACATTTATTAGTTCAAAATTACATGCAAGTTTATTATTAACGTTAAACAAAGTATAACATGAAGAAACTCCACCAACATTTAACAAATACTGTTTGGCTCTCCTGCTCCATCTGTCTGTCGGTATGTTTAATTTAGTTTCGAGATACAGCACAGAAACAGGCCCTTCGGCCCATCGATCCATGCTGAACAGCGATCCTACCAACACTACCTCACACACACTAGGGAAAATTTACAATTTTACCGAGCCAATTAGCCTACAAACCTGTACATCTTTGGAGTGTGGGAGAGAACCAGAGCTCCCGGAGAAAACCCACGAAGGTCACAGGGACTCCGTACAGACAGCACCCGAGGTCAGGATCGAACCCGGGTCTCTGGCGCTGTAAGACATCAACTCTACAGCTGTGCCACCATGCCGCCCTCAATGTTTGAAGGCTGCAAATGTAGTCATCTTTTCTCTTTGGCTTCCTCTATAACAATTGTTATCCGCACAATCTTACAACAAAACTGAGCCAAACTTCATCAGAATTATTCATACACATTAATAATTTTACATTGGTTGTTACCATTTTACAGAAAGCTTACATACAGGGCTGGGTAACTGAGCAATCGATGCACAATTTTAGTAAACTGAATATTATTTATTTTGAGTGAACTTGACAGAAATTCAATATGTTTGATATGTAGGGGTTGGCAGATGAATGGGAACAAATGGCTTGCTTCTGCATTGTGACTTTTATTACCTCATGATACTTCCAGATATGTTTCGGATCAGGACCCTTCTTCAGACTGAGAGTCGGGGGAGAGGGGTAACTTGTTTTCCTTTTCTCCTTTTCTCCAGAGGGTCAGGCAGACTTCAGAAAAAAGACAGGTGATGTTTCAGAGGGTCCTGTCCCAAAACATCACCTGTCCTTTTTCTCCAGAGATTATGACTGACCCGCTGAGTTACTCCGGCAATTTGTGTCTATCTTTGGTATAAAACAGCATCTGCAGTTCTTTGTTTCTATTATTTAATGAGTTGTTTTCTTATTCATTAATAGATGAGAATAAAGGCTCAACCTTCAACTTTGACTCTCCTATGGGAATATATAACAATTGAACAACACACTTCATTTTGTTGAATTCCCTTTCGTTTAGCTGATAGTAACTGGAAATGTTTCAATCTCAGAAAGCCACTGTGACACCAGTATCCCAGACTACATCCTCATAAATCCTGGAATCAATGATAGAGATCAGTATATCTGTTTACACTGTCGTCACCTTTATTAGTCACAAGCCTGAGATCAAATTCCCAAAGCAAGCACTCAGCTCTGTGCGCTGTCACAGTCAACAATTTGCGGAAGGACAGATAAAAAGTTTTGTGGATATTCTCGAAACCAAGGTGAGAAACTCCAAGCCAAGGTGAGAAACATCTTCAGCAATTCATTGATAATGAAAGGGAAAGCAGGAGAAGGTTCATAACTGTTAAAATAGATGGTTGATAAGAGCTTCATTAAAATAGTACATGGAACATTATGGCACCAAGTGATGCCAAGTTAAACTGATGTAATCTGCCCATACATGATCCATATCCCTCTATTCCTTGCTCTTCCACATGCCTATCAAAAAGTCTCTTAAATGCCACTAGCGTCCCTACCTCCAATGCGTTCCAGGCCCCACTACTCTCTGTGTAAAACACTTGCACCACACATCTCCATTAAACTTTTCCCCTCCAGGCAAAGATTAGCTAAAGTTAATGTGAGGGCTAAAAAGCATGAGACATTGACCAGTTATATTGTGAATAAAGAAATGCAGAGAGTTAAACATATTTTTCTGTCTCTCTTTACGAAAGAAGATACTGAAACCTTCCTGAAATACTTGTGAAACACAAAGTCAAAGAATTTGTGCAAATAAAAGTGCAAATATAATGATGGAGGAATTCATGGGACTGAAATGTGGTAAATCCCCAAAACTGGCATCTTTGGGATTTCGAGGAAGTGGCTTTTGAGATCAGGGATGTGTTGGGTCTCCTGATGTAAAATTCCATGGATTCTGGAACATCATTAGTATGAGAAATGTTGGAATCTTGTATTAGGAAAATGGTACGAGGCTTCCTGGAATAAAAATAGGACTGGACTAAACTATATGGATGTTGGAGAAATCACATTTCACAGTCTTGTTAGATGTTCTTGAGTTTCAACCAAGTCAACAAGTTTTGTTTATTAGTATTGTCACATGTGTCGAGGTACTGCGAAAAGCTTTGATTTGTGTGCTATCCAGTCAGAGAAAAGACTACACATGAAAAACAATCGAGCTGTCCACATTGTACAGATAAAGGATAAAGGAGACAACATGCAGTGCAAGAGATAAGACTGAAGTTGTTGAAATGGTATCTTTGGACCATCAGGATCAAAGATAATTGAACAAAATGAGTGTACATCGTATTGAGGTGATGTACTGATCACAAAATGGATCAGTTAGGGGCTTAGAGGCTGTGGATTGTGGGGTGATGTAAGGGCTGGTGTTGGGACCGCAGCTATTCATATTCCAGATCAATAATTTGGATGATGATAACAAGTATAGCATAATACAGGTTTGTTATTGACAGAAGTTTAGTCGTGTGATAGTGTGGAATTGGAAGAGAATGCAGAGGGAATTTTGGGAATGTGGACATTGTTAACAGGAATGTAACATTGCTGGGTCTATATCTTCTTCCATGAAGAAAGACACAAAATATGTTCAGCTTCATTGCCTTTTCCTTATTCCCAATATAACGTTTCCTGTCTCAATCTGTCGGCTGATCACATTAACCTCAGCTGATCTTTACCGTTTTAACTATCAACGGAAGCTCTTACCATCCATCCATTTCTCTGCTCCTCATCGGTCTTCCCTTGCTCAAATGGAAGATGGAATATAATGCAAAAAAATGTGAGGCTTTCTTTCACTTTGAGGGTAGAAATTATTTGGGGCTGCACGGTGGTGCAGCGGTAGAGTTGCAACACCAGAGACCCGGGTTCGATCCTGACTATGGGTTGCTGTCTGTATGGAGTTTGTACGTTCTCCCTGTGACTGCATGTTTTTTTCCGGGTGCTCCGGTTTCCTCCCATATTCCAAAGACGTACATGTTTGTAAGTTAATTTGCCTTTGGTAAAAATGGTAACATTTTCACCAGTGTCTAGGCTAGTGCTAGTGCTAGTGTGCGGGGATCACTGGTCGGACTCGATGGAAATCTGCATTCACTGGTTGTGCTTTGAATTCTCAGAAGGAAACCAGCAACAGTCTTCCCTGGTTCCTACCTCAGGTTTTGTAACTCACATTTGTAGATTGAGTTATTCAAGGTGGGTGCTGAAATTTTCAAAGATATTGTGGCGACTTTTATTCTCTGAATTATTTCCTAGCTTTTATAAGAATCTAATCTTTTCTTTCCTGAGCATCTAGATATATCTGATCTCTTTATCACCTCATAAGATCATAGACCATAAGGCACTGGAGCAGAATTAGGCCCTTCGGCCAATCGAGTCAGACAGATGCTTGATGGTCAGCTTAGACATGATGGGTTGAAGGGCGTGTTTTGGTGCTGTGCATCCCCATAGTTCCCATTGACATCCAGTTCATCATGGGCTGTGACTGTGGGGGTCACCGTTACCATATTACCATCTTTCTCCTGCATAGAACAATTGCCACACATCAGACTTGATTTTTAAAATTTCTTTCTTGGGCCAAATTTGCATTGCGTTAGCTCATGGCCAGTAATTTATTAGATGTCATTTCCTATTAGGTTGGTCCCAAAGCTGATTCTTAGTAAAGAGAGACACAAAATGCTGGAGTAACTCAGCGGGTCAGGCAGCATTTCTGGAGAAAAGGAGTAGGTGACGTTTCGAGTCGAGTCCCGTCTTTAGACCCGGGTCTCGACCCGAAATGTCATCAATTCCTTTTCTCCAGAGCTGTTGTCTGATGCGCTGAGTTGCTCAAGCTTTTTGTGACGACAGATGACACAATGGGCTAATTGTTCGGCTGGCAACCGGAAGGTAGCTGGTTCGAATCCCGCTTGGAGTGCATACTGTCGTTGTGTCCTTGGGCAAGACACTTCACCCACCTTTGCCTGTGTGTGTCCTTGGGCAAGACACTTCACCCACCTTTGCCTGTGTGTGTGGATGTAATTATGTGAAGCACTTTGGGGTCAATGCAAGTTGACTAAAAATGTGCTATATAAATAAAGAAATTTAATTTAATTTAATCTATCTTCGGTTTAAAGCAGCATCTGCAGTTCCTTCCTATTCTGATTCTTAGTAAGATTTTTCAGATCCAAATGATGGGTTATTACACATTTACTTTCAGATGACACGCTCAAGTTGGTGAGATTGAATGTGTGTTTCATGCACAGAATAAAGTGTACCAGTGAATGATACAACATAGTGAACATAACAAGATAGACCCTTATTCATTCTTGCAGCAATGTCGTACTCTTCATGAATTCTCAATAAGACAAATGACACTCAACGTAAATGGATACATTTGGCTTTACATATATTTGTTACTCTGTTGATTTAATATGTGCTCAATCACCTTCAGTAGTTTGCATGCTTAGGAAGGAACTGCAGACGTGGCTTAACACCGAAGACAGACACAAAATGCTGGAGTAACTCAGCTTGTCAGGCAGCATCTCTGGAGAAAAGGAATAGGTGACGTTTCGAATTGAGACCCTTCTTCAAACTGAGAGTCAGGGGAGAGGTAAACCTGAGGTATGAAAAGGTACAAAAACAAAAGAATGAAAGGTATGAAAAGAACAAATCAAAGGCCAGCAAGGATGATCGAGAAAAAGTGATCTATTGTTGGCTGTGGAAAAGGTGATAACGAGGGGGTAGGAACAGTGAAACTAAGCAGGACGACAGTGAAACTAGTAGGACGACCAGGGTGGGAGAGGGGCGGAGAGAGAGGGAATGCAAGGGTTACTTAAAATTAGAGAAATCAATATTCATACTGCTGGGTTGTAAGCGATCCAAGCGAAATATGCGGTGCTGTTCCTCCAATTTGCATTTGGCCTCACTCTGATAGTGGAGGAGACCCAGGACAGAAAAGGCAGTGTGGGAATGGGAGGGGGAACAGTATGGTTGTGAGGCAGTCACTATAGTTTAGTTTTAGTTTTAATTTTGGAGATAAAGTGCTGAAACAGTGATCCCCCCACAATAACGCTATCTACACACACGAGGGACAATTTATATTTATACCAAGCCAAATAACCTACAAACCTGGACGCCTTTCGAGTGTGGGAGGAAACTGAAGATCTCGGAGAAAACCCACGCAGGTCACGGGGTGGACGTACAAACTCTGTACAGACAGCACCCGTAGTTGGGATCGAACCTGTGTCTCTGTAAGCGCTGTAAGGCAGCAACTCTACCGCTGCGTCACCGTGCCCCTCATGCTGTGCTTTAAGCCCTGGATTTATTCTTTTCTTATTTGAAGGTATTACTGTGACCTCAGCCGAGGATCTCTGTAACTCTGACCAAATAGTCACAGCATAATAGATTGAGAAGCACCATAGCATCCTGACTGACTACTTTAACCTGTGGGAGATTGATGATGTTTAAAGAAACCAGCAGTTCTGGAGAAATCGAAAGTGCAGTCAGCCATTTGGCCCCTTGTGTATTCTCCACATTCAATAAAATCCTGGCTGATTTTTTTTTTCCACCTCAGTGCTAGTTTCCTACAGTAACCTGTGATTGCACTAATTCTATCAATCTATGTCTTGAACATGAGATGGAGATACAAGGAACTGCGGATCTTGATTACGGGTGCTGTCTGTGTGGAGTTTGTACGTTCTTCCTGTGGTCACGTGGGTTTTCTCCGGGTGCTCCAGTTTCCTCCCACATTCCAAAGACGTGCAGGTTTGTAAGTTAATTGGCTTCTATAAAATTGTCCCTAGTGCGTAGGATAGCACTAGTGTGCAGGTGTTCATTGGTGGGCCGAAGGGCCTCTGTCTCCTTGCTGTATCACTAAATCTTCACTTGGTACACTTGATAATAAAGAACCATGGAACCATTAAATCATTGTACGAACGCTGATGAACAAATATGAGAGGGATGCCTGAAGGGATATTAAATGACGATGCTTCTGTTTCTTCCGTCATTTAAAATAAACAGTGTGCTTTGCCTGTGTTTGATGATGATCATATTAGTGGATAGATTTGCACTTATGCAAACGTAATTATTTTCTCAATTATTTTTCCCTTGTGAGGAGATACATCATTCTATCTAGGGCAAACTGAGAGAGCTTCTAGGTGTAGCCTTAGATTCATATTTAAGAATGAGAGGTAGCATTTGCCTGCAGCATGTCAAATTTTCTTCCTGTGCTTCACCAGTAAGCCAAGCAGACAGATCTCATGAGTACGTGAATGGAATCTTCAAACTATGTTTGTCAGGAATGCAATAAACCATTTGCTCAAATATGTTAAACAATTTGAATATTCCCCCCTATCATTGGTCTGCATTATGTGAAATCTCTCACAGATATTCTCAGAAGCAAGATTTAGGCGCATCATTTTATAATTTTGCCTACTTGATAACAATTTTCAGTTAATTAGATTTATTAAAATAGCATACCGATTTAGAATTATACAGTCCTCACCGTGAATAATTACAATAATTAAAGATAATGTTACCCAAACTTTCTGATGCATATATAAATAAATATGGAGTTAAATATGAAGAATACAACAGGAATAGTGTTTAAGTGATTTAGGCACGGTGCTCGCATAAATCATCCCCGTTTGTGGTGATTTGAATCCTAATTAGACATTCAGGTTGTAACAGGCAGAGTCTTAGTGGTCGGCCTAATGCCACCCACTAATCTTGTTACCAATATTAAGGTTAATTCCCTTTTCCATAATGAGAAAGATTAATACAGATGGAAAAGTGACAGTGAGATGTCAGGAGTGTTTCTGTATAGATGAATACATTATTTATTTGTGTGGACACAAAATGCTGGAATAACCCTTCTTCAGTCTATGCTGAGGTTGATGGTCGTTGAAGGGAATGAAACTATTCTTGAGCCTGTTGGTCACGGTTCTTTTAAGCTCCTGTCCCTGCTTTCCGATGGTACGAGCAAAAATGAGAGCGTGGACAAGGCGGTGAGGGCCTTTGATGGGACTGGCTGCCTTTTTGCAGCAATGCCTCTGGTAGATCCTTTCAATGGTGTGGGTGAGGGGAGAGGGGTTCACTATATTATTTCAAGATCTCCCATCTTGCCAGCTGGGTCTCCTGGACTAATACACAAAGAATTATATATTGTAAATGACATAACAGTATTTATTTCAAGGATTCATTTTAAGAATAAAAGGGTTCTGCTTCGGTTCCACTTTAATATTGATATATTTAAATTGATTAGTAAAAAATACTGTTTTGAGAGGACATTAACATGTTGTACATTTCCAGCAGGAAACTTGAAGCAATTGACGAGTGTGTGCAGTAAAACAGTCATAGTCACACAGTGTGGAAACAGGCTCTTCAGCTCAACTAGCCCATAGCATCTGGTTCAGAAGGTTAAGGGGGGACTTGATAGAGGTCTTTAAAATGATGAGAGGGATAGACAGAGTTGATGTGATCAAGCTTTTCCCTTTGAGAATAGGGAAGATTCAAACAAGAGGACATGACTTCAGAATTAAGGGACAGAAGTTTAGGGGTAACATGAGGGGGAACTTCTTTACTCAGAGAGTGGTAGCGGTGTGGAATGAGCTTCCAGTGGAAGTGGTGGCGGCAGGTTCGTTGGTATCATTTAAAAATAAATTGGATAGGCATATGGATGAGAAGGGAATGGAGGGTTATGGTATGAGTGCAGGCAGGTGGGACTAAGGGAAAAAAGTTGTTCGGCACGGACTTGTAGGGCCGAGATGGCCTGTTTCCGTGCTGTAATTGTTATATGGTTATATGGTTAATCCACATGCCCCATCTACACTAGTCCCATCTACCCGCGCTTGGCCCATATCCCTCTACACCCATCCTATCGATGTACCTGTCCTAATCTAGTCAACCTCTCTCCTGCTCAGTCAACCTCCACCCGTGTCAGAGTCTGCAAATCCCACACGCAACCCGAACCTGAGTCTGATGAAGGTTCCAGACTCGAAACGTCACCCATCCAGAGGTGCTGCCAGACCCGCTGCGTTACTCCAGCACTTTGTGCCTTTCTTTGTTCTCACACGGAACCTGTTGGCCACCTCAGAATTTGCAGAACTGGAGTGGAAAGACACCATCCTTGGACCTGAGAGACGGCACAAGACGCAGAGATGAGCAGGTTGTCGTTGTCTATCTGACTGGTCAGTCAATTGGAACATCAAGAATATTACAAGATATAATTAAAATTACTTGTACGATGCATAATTACTTGTGCGATCTATGTACCGGAGCCATGATCTGATTCTACCTTCCTAATTCTCTGAGGGAGGGTTGGTTTACAGTAGTGAACTGTGGACCCCAAACTTGCTGCACTACATTTGAGAGAGCCTCTTCAACCCAGCTACAGTAAGTTATTGATTCCAGATTTCTCTATCAGTCGTGTTGAACAGGCTTGATGTCATTGTGCATGGCTCGATTAAAGCATCGCTGTTCAAAGGCACATTGCGATCGCAACAAGTGCTGGAGCTGGCCGCACCACTTGAGGATGTCACACAATGGAATGCAGGTGTGGAGACACAAGGAACTGCAGGTGCAAAATAAAGACAGTGCTGCTGGAGTAACTCAGCAGGTCAGGCAACATCTCTGGAGAACATGGATAGGAGTCGTAGTAGGAAGGAACTGCAGATGCTGGTTTATACCTAAGATAGACTCAGTGCTGAAGTTCCTTCTCCGGGGGCGCTGTTCTGGCAGCAGCCATGTCAGCAGCGCGTCAGTGTTTTCAACTTTTTTTTATTTTTTAGTTTGTTTTAAAGTATGTATTTAATGTTCCTTCGTGTGTTTTGTGTGGGGGGTGGTGTGGGGGGGTAAGGGGGAAACCGCTTCGGTCGCCTCCTCCATGGAGAGGCGACTTTTTTCAGGTCGCCTCCCCCGTGGCCTAACATCAAGGATCGGCGCGGCCTTTCCCGGAGACGTGCCCGGGGCTTCAGCAGCGGGCGCAGCGTGGACCCTCGGCGTGGAGCGGGTGAACCCTCGCTGGGGCTCGCTGGAGGGGAGCGCTCCGTTTCGCTGGCCCGGGGCAGCCAGCAGTCGCGGTCTGCAGAGCTCCAGCTGGTGCGGCGTCTACAGCCCGGGATCCCTCGTGGGGGACCCGGGGGAAGAAGAAGCCATCACTGCCGGCCCGCGGCCAACTTCTACCGCGGGGCCGGCATGGACTTACCAACACCCCTGGAGGGGAGCTTCGACCGCCGGCCCTGCAGTCTACGGTGCTTCTGGCTGCGGCGGAGACTTTAAATCTCGACCGCCGGCCTGCGGCCTACAACAACTTAAAGCCGCGGTCTCCGGTGAGGAAGAGCCGATCCTGGACTGACTCTGGACTCTGGTCCTGTCCACGGGGGGGAAATGGAGGAGGACTGGCCAAATGTTTGTGCCTTCCACCACAGTGATGAATGCTGTGGTGGATGTTTGTGTTACATTTTGTGTGTTCTTTATTATTGTATCGCTGCTGACAACCCAATCCTTGCCGGGTCACTGCTCGTGCGGTCGACCGGTCGGTGCAGAGAGTAGCTTTGAATGTTTGTCTCTTCGTTGATTGTGTCCCTTTCTTTTTTAAAAAGCTACTGTAATGCGCCCTTTAAATTGCCCCTCGGGGATGAATAAAGTGCTTGATTGATTGATTGATTGATTAAATCAGCGGGTCAGGCAACATCTCTGGAGAAAACCCTGCTTGACCTGCTGAGTTACTCCAGCACTTGCTGTCTATCTATGGAGAGGTTAATGTTTTGGGTTGGGGACCGGTTTCAGACTGGTGTGTACAGGTCACAGTTTATTGGTTCTCTGCCGGACTGCAGAGGTCTATTGGGACATTGTAAGCCATGCTTGAGGGAGGGAGAAGGAAGATTGGAGATGGCACCAAGTCATCGTGCTTGAAAGGTGCAGACGTGAGGCAGCAGAAGTATATTTTCCTGTAATGTTGATGGAAACCTGCCCTCTGCAGGTCGTGTCTTCCACAGGGCCAAGTGTCACTGTTCAAGTTCAAGTGAGTTTATTGTCATGTGTCCCTGTATAGGACAATGAAATTCTTGCTTTGCTTAAGCACACAGAAAATAGTAGGCATTTACTACAAAACAGATAAATGTGTCCATATACCATGATATAAATATATACACACATGAATAAATAAACTGATAGTGCAAATAACAGAAAGTGGTTGGTAATAATCAGAGTTTTGTCCGAGCCAGGTTTAATAGCCTGATGGCTGAGGGGAAGTAACTATTCCTGAACCTGGTTGTTGCAGTCTTCAGGCTCCTGTACCTTCTACCTGAAGGTAGCAGGGAGATGAGTGTGTGGCCAGGATGGTGTGGGTCTTTGATGATACTGCCAGCCTTTTTGAGGCAGCGACTGCGATAAATCCCCTCGATGGAAGGAAGGTCAGAGCCGATGATGGACTGGGCAGTGTTTACTACTTTTTGTAGTCTTTTCCTCTCCAGGGCGCTCAAATTGCCGAACCAAGCCACGATGCAACCGGTTAGCATGCTCTCGACTGTGCACCTGTAGAAGTTAGAGAGAGTCTTCCTTGACAATCCGACTCTCCGTAATCTTCTCAGAAAGTAGAGGCGCTGATGTGCTTTTTTGATGATTGCATTAGTGTTCTCGGACCAGGAAAGATCTTCAGAGATGTGCATGCCCAGGAATTTGAAGCTCTTGACCCTTTCAACCATCGACCCGTTGATATAAATGGGGCTGTGGGTCCCCCTCCTACTCCTTCCAAAGTCCACAATCAGTTCCTTGGTTTTGCTGGTGTTGAGGGCCAGGTTATTGCGCTGGCACCATATGGACAGTTGCTCGATCTCTCTTCTGTACTCTGACTCATCCCCATAAGTGATACGCCCCACAATAGTGGTGTCGTCAGCGAACTTGATGATGGAGTTCGCACTGTGGTTTGCTACGCAGTCATGGGTATAGAGTGAGTACAGCAGGGGGCTGAGCACGCAGCCTTGAGGTGCTCCCGTGCTGATTGTTATTGAGGCTGACACATTTCCACCAATACGAACAGACTGTGGTCTGTGGACGAGGAAGTCAAGGATCCAGTTGCAGAGGGATGCGCAGAGACCCAGTTCTGCGAGTTTGGTAACCAGTTTGGAGGGGATGATTGTGTTAAATGCCGAGCTGTAATCAATGAATAACAGCCTGACATATGAGTTTTTGTTGTCCAAGTGGTCCAGTGCGGAGTGGAGGGCCAGCGAGATCGCATCCACCGTTGATCTGTTGTGGCGGTACGCGAACTGCAGTGGGTCCAGGTTTTTGTCGATGTAGGAGTTGATTTGCTCCATGATCAACCTCTCAAAGCACTTCATCACCACCGGCGTTAGTGCCACTGGTCTATAGTCATTGCTATGGAGGGTGCAGCGCAGTGCTCTCGTTCTGGAGATTCTGGCTGGTGATTATTGAAGGGAGACTCCTGTACTCTGGAGGCACTTGAAGCTGGCTGGACAAGGTTGTCAGGTGCCTCTGATGGTAGCACTCCTGGGACTCATTGACTGGGCTGCTTGAAGAGGCTTATCAGCCATGCTTATCTCCCAGCAGACAGCTGCCAAGGTACAAAAGCACAGTGTTTACTCAACTAGTAGCCAGCGTTTAGGCAATTGATCCGGAAAACTAAGTGGGTCCCATCTCAGCAGCTATCGAATATTAGAAATTATCATTAAATATGCTGGGAGTTAAAAACATTCCAATATTAATTCAAGGGCAGCACAGTGACCCAATGGTAGGGTTACTGCTTACAGTGCCAGAGACCTGGGTACAATCCGAATGCCCCTGTCCCACTTATGAAACCTGAACGGAAACCTCTGGAGACTTTGCGTCCCACCCAAGGTTTCCGTGCGGTTCCCGGAGGTTCCAGGAGGTTTTTGTCAGTCTCCCTACCTGCTTCCACTACCTGCAACCTCCGGCAACCACCTGCAACCTCCGGGAACCGCACGTAAACCTTGGGTGGGGCGCAAAGTCTCCAGAGGTTTCCGTTCAGGTTTCCTAAGTGGGACGGGGGCATTACTATGGGTGCTGTCTGTACGGGGTTTGTATGGTCTCCCTGTGATCGCGTGGGTTTTCTCCAGGTGCCCAGTTTCCTCCCAAAGACATACAGGTTTGTAGGTTCATTGGCTTTGGTAAGTTGTAACATTTTCCCTAGTGTGTGTAGGTTTAGTGTACGAGGCGATTGCTGGTCGACGCAGATTCGATGGGCTGAAGGGCCTGTTTCTGTATTGTATGTCTAAAGTCTAAAGTCTAATCATGAAACTATCAGGATGTTTAGTTTTTTTGCTTAATTTAGAGATCCAGCATGGAAACAAACCCTTCGACCCACCTAGTCTATGCCGACCTTCTATTATCCTGGTCGGCATGGACCACATGGGCCGAAGGGTCTTGTTCCATGCTGTATCTCCAAATGAAATGATTCCTATGTTATCCCACTGTCTCATCCACTCCTTACACACTAGGGGCAATCTTACAGAGGCCAATTAATCTACAAAGCTGCACGTCTTTGGGATGTGGAAGGAAAACGGAGCACCCGGAGGAAAGTCACAGGAAGAACATGCAGACTCCACACAGAGAGCACCTGAGGTCAGGATCGAACCAGGTTCTCTTGTGCTGCGAGGCAACAGCTCTGCCAGCCGCGCCATTGTCATAGCGTTCCACCTTGTTCACCAATGCGCCTCAGGGGAGGTGTTCTGTGCTGGGTATGACTGTGAACCATGGCTCAGGGCCAATGAGGAATGCATAACAAATGCTGGCGTTGCCGGCAATATCCACTTCTTGGGAATGGCAACGATGTGAAGAATAGAGAGGCTGGATGGTTCTAGAAGCAATCTCAGGACCCTTGTTGTGTGGCTAAAGACCAGTTGGCTATTTCAGAACTGCAGACCCAGTAATTGAATGAAAACATAGAAAATAGGTGCAGGAGTAGGCCATTCGACCCTTCGAGCCTGCACAGGCATTTAATATGATCATCCAAAATCAGTACCCCGTTCCTGCTTTCTCCCCATATCCCTTGATTCCGTTAGCCCTAAGAGCTAAATCTACCTCTCTCTTGAAAACATCCAGTGAATTGGCCTCCACTGACGTCTGTGGCAAAGAATGCCACAGATTGACAACTATCTGGGTGAAAACGTTTTTTTCTCATCTCAGTCCTAAATGGCCTGCCCCTTATTCTTAAACTGTGACTCCTGGTTTTGTACTCCCCCAACATCAGGACCATTTTTCCTGCAACCCATGTGGTTGATGATGGATGATGCCGGGATGCCTTGGTGCCCCCTGATTTACAGTTCCAATATACCCTGAGTCACTGAAGAGTCAGCCTGGGCCATAAACCAATGTGCCCACTCATTCTTTATTGCTCTCAAAACATGATAACATTGGAAAGCCCTGGAAACAAGTCATCAGTCACCTTCCTCACACATTTGCAGTCTGTTGCTTACGGTCTCCTACAAATGTCCCCTGCAGAATCCCGGAAGGATCTTGAGGTAAAGAAGACAAGAGCCTTTTGCATCCTTGAAATAAAGGATTGAATTGCATTTGGCATAAATCCAACATGACCCCAAACAGTCACAGTTGGTTTTGCACTGTGAAAATCATTACATTAACCCTCCTTGAGTCGAACTTCAGATTAAAACCAACTTCACTTTCCATTTTTTACAAGGACTCAAATTAGCATTAAGTGGCAGGTCAAGGACTGAGTGTGTCTCTTTTGTTGCACAAAATGAATCGGCTGCATTGTAAATGATAGCTGAAATCTTTCCATTTAAAAGCAATTTAGTGGTATTGTAATTGTCGTCTGAAGCCTATCTTTATAAAATATAAGGTGTTATTCAACGCTATAAGTGTGGTGCAATAAATTGCTCCTTAGTCTACGATACTGTAAGTTGAGAAAGATGCATTTGAGGGCAGTTTTGAAATATGAAGAGCTTCTACTCACTGCCCTCTTCGCAAAGTACCACGTTTCAACCGGATACATCATTATGTAAAGTGCAGGTGCCAGTGGTTGTATAAATTCGCTTCAAGTACATGTTGTACCATCCAAGGTGCCTTTATACAAGAAAAAAAAATTCAACGAGCAGAATTTCATTCTGCAAACCATTACTGAGACAAGGTCTACAATGAAGTTTAAATGCTCGATACAGGAGAAATGGAAAAAGGGCAAGAGGAAAGAACAGGAGAATAGATTTGATTTGGTGGTTCATCTGGGGAAATCGCAGTGCAGGTTTGAGCTGTGTCATTTATTCTCTTTCACAAAATCAGTGGCACTGAGTTGCATGACAAAAGCTGAGGCTTGTTTTGTGTTGCCAGCTTTTTCACTGCAGTGCTTTTCCGAAATAAAATACCAATCACTTCTAAAATGCTTTGTGAATAGAGTCATAGTCATACAGCATGGAAGCAGGCCATTTGGCACAACTTGCCCACACCAACCAACATGTCCCATCTACATTAGTCCCACCTGCCTGCATTTGGCCCATATCCCTCTAAACCTGTCCTATCCATGTGCCTGTCTAAATGTTTCTTAAACATTTCAAAAGTCCCTGCCGCAACTTCCTCCTCTGGCAGCTCGTTCCATACACCCACCACCCTTTGTGTGAAAAAGTTACCCCTCAGATTCCTATTAAATCTTTTCCCCTTCACTTTAAACCTATGTTTATGTCAAATATCTATAGATATTCTGTGTTTTTGCATTAAATTAAAATGTTCTCTTAACATGAGGGCAGCACGGTGGCATATCGGTAGAGCTATTGCCTCTCTTAGCACCAGAGACCCGGGATCGATCCTGACTACGGGTGCTGTCTGTACGGAGTTTGCACATTCTCCCCGTGACCTGCATGGGTTTTCTCGGAGATCTTCGGTTTCCTCCCACACTCCAAAAACGTACAAGTTTTGTAGGTTAATTGGCTTTGGTAAATTGCATATTGTCCCTAGTGTGTGTAGGGTGGTGTTAATGTCGGGAGATCGCTGGTCGGAGCGGACTCGGTGGGACGAAGAGTGTGTTTCCACGCTGTATCTCTAAACTAAACTAAAAACTAAACATTAATTTTAGATGTCAAATACTTAATTGGAAAATGTAAACAGCAATGGATCACCCCCCTAATTGTGTGTAATCAACTTGGGGCCAAGCCCAGGTAGGAGCCCGGTCTATATTGCATCCATTGAAATATGTAGCTGGTAATTAGATCCGAGCCTCACGGACATGTGCTGCCCTCCTCTTCAGATTTATCTCTATATGCTCTGCCCAGGCGATCGATTTTTCCTCTGACACAGAGGAGGCAGATATGCTCTACGGCATCAGATGACAAAGATCATTTAAAAGCATGCTTCGGTTACAAAATCAATCTGTACAGCTGGGCTATTTATTCTTACTATCGCAGAGTTTCATTCATGTCCAACATACTTAACACTTTGAGAATCAGTGACAGATTGTGCAGCGTTGTTAAAAGCTCTTTCCCCCTGGTACAGTTTGTATTTCAAAGCCGTTTCAGCTTTCATTGCACTCCATGTGTCATAGCAACAAATGACCTGATTAAGAAATGCACACCTTCATTTAGTAGTACAATCTTGTAAACAGGTGAAAAAAAATAAAAGGCACAAAATGCTGGTGTAACTCAACGGATCAGGCAGGGCAGCAATGCTGGGTCGGCACGGTGGCGCAGTGGTAGAGTTGCTGTCTCTGGCTCAGGAGGAAACATGCTTATTAAGAATAAGGGCAAGAGGAAAGAACAGGAGAATAGATTTGATTTGGTGGTTCATCTGGGGAAATCCCATTTAGAACTGAGATGAGAAACATCTTTTTCACCAGAGAGTTGTGAATCTGTGGAATTCTTAGCCACAGCCTTCTGAGGCGAATTCACTGGATGTTTTCAAGAGAGAGTTAGATTTAGCTCTTAGGGCTAAAGGAATCAAGGGACTATAGGGAAAAAGCAGGAACGGGGGACTTCTTCTGGATGATCAGCCATGGTCATATTGAATGGTGGTGCTGGCTCGAAGGGCCGAATGGCCTACTATTTTCTATGTTTCTTTGCTTTACTAATAAATTCCACTATTAAATGCGTCCCCACCCAGTATCATTCCCTGTTAACTTTGATGGAGTTGGCCGCAGAAACAGCTCTATGTCAACTTTATTGGTTTTCTGACTGCTGTCTTTGGTCAAAATTGTCCCTGCTGGAACAATGTCAAGTCTGCACACAGGGAGACCAAGCTGATTAGCAGTTAAACCAAGCAAGTAAATTGCCTGACAATCTGCCACTTACACACCACTGATCCCAAACTGATCGCCTGAGCCAGTGGCAAAGGCAAGGACTTCTTAAAAAATAATATAGATAAAGTTCATATGATTTAAATCTCTCCCTACTGAGCATTTTATCAGCACTGTAAGCACAAAAGCAGTTGTTGTTTCCTCACTGGCGTTGGACTAAAGTCGGCCGAGGATAAGAAGCAGAGGATGATATGAGGAAATATGAGGAAAGATTGAAAAGACTAGGCTTGTATTCACTGGAGTTTAGAAGGATGAGGGGGAATCTTATAGAAACATATAAAATTATAAAAGGACTGGACAAGCTAGATGCAGGAAAAATATTTCCAATGTTGGGCGAGTCCAGAACCAGGGGCCACAGTCTTAGAATAAAGGGGAGGTCATTTAAGACTGAGGTGAGAAAATACGTTTTCACCCAGAGAGTTGTGAATATATGGAATTCCCTGCCATAGAGGACAGTGGAGGCCAAGTCACCGGATGGATTTAAGAGAGAGTTAGATAGAGCTCTAGGGGCTAGTGGAGTCAAGGGATATGGGGAGAAGGCAGGCACGGGTTATTGATAGGGGTCGATCAGCCATGATCACAATGAATGGCGGTGCTGGCTCGAAGGGCCAAATGGCCTCCTCCTGCACCTATTTTCTATGTTTCTATGAATCATTCATGGTAAGATTTTTGTCAGCCCAGCCTCCATAAGGAGAGTGTAGCTGTGCATTTTCCTAAACACCCTCAGTATCTTCATCACCCTTCTTCTCAGCTTGCGAGCTCCACTCTCCACACCACCCACAGTCACTTGCTGCTCATTCTGTGCACGTCGGTGGATGCAAGAACAAAGGGCCGGTAAGAGGAACCCTGTCTTACCTTCCACACCCTCAAGAGTATAACTTGTGTTGAAATAGCCCCCTGAGACTGTACACAAGAGTCGCCAGGTTTGGGCACCATTTTCAAAGTCCAAGTTGCTTTAAGTGCAGCTGGCCATATAGTTGTCCTGGCGACGTTGTAGGGTGGAGCAAAGTTGTAGTTGTCCCCCACCGCTGCTCCACCGCTCCGTGCCGCAGCAGGGCACGTCAGGCCTGAGCTCTTGGCCTCTTGGAGCAGCATCCGACCCAGTTGATCCCCAGACTGCTGCAGGGCTTCCAGCCGTCACCTCCATCCGCATTGACCATTTTTCCTCTCCTCGTCCGGCCACCGTTCAGCCCTTGAGCTCCGGGGCACCTCCAGCAGCCGACCGTGTGGGCCCGGAAGGTCAGACATGGTTCCTCTTACCACTGGCTCGGGCGATCAGTTTGAGATCAGTTGTGTGTAAATGGCAGATTGTCAGGTAATTCACCTGCTTGGTTTAACTGCTAATCAGCTTGGTCTCCCGTGTCTGTAGACTTGATGTCGTTCCAAGAGGGACAATTTTAACCAAAGCCAGCAGTAACAAAACTGATGAAGTTGATGCAGAGTATATTTCAAAGCTGGAAACTTATTTTGAAATGGGCCACTCACTGACCCTTCAGAATGGGCAGGTAAAAAAGACACTTAAACGACTTGTGTAGGAAGGAACTGCAGATTCTGGTTTAAACCGAAGAAACAGAACAAAAGTTGGAGTAACTCCGAGGGACAGGCAGCATCTCTGGAGAGACGAATGGGTGCCGTTTTGGGTCAAGACTCTTCTTCAGACTGGTTAGGGATAAGGGAAACAAGAGATATAGACAATGTTGTAGAGAGATAAAGAATAATGAATGAAAGATAAGCAAGATAATGATGATAAAGGAAACAGGCCATTGTTAGCTGTTTGTGTCTAAATATCCAAATTGAATCTTTTCTTGATAATGGTGGATACAAGGGGTCACAGAAAAAACAACCCTGGATTCAGGCAATTAGAAATTTATTTCATAAACCCTCTAAGTGTTTGGCTCAGTTCACCTCGATGAAATCATTGGAGATCTGTGTGCAGAGATGGTGATGGTGAGTCAGAGTATAGAAGTGAGATCGATCGATTGACCAAATGGTGCCAGCCTATCAACCCGCCTCTCAATATCAGTAAAACCAATGAATTGATTGTGGACTTTGGAAGAGGACGGATGAGGACCCAAAATCCTGTTTATATCAACGGGATGATGGTGGAGACGGTCAAAAACTTCAAATTCCTGGGCGTGCATATTTCCAAAGATCTTTCCTGGACCCAGCACACTGATGCAAAGCACATCAACGCTTCTACTTCCTGAGAAGATTAAGGAGATTCGGTATGTCAGAGAGGATTCTCTTGAACTTCTAGAGGTGTACAGTAGAGAGAATATTGACTGGTTGCATCATGGCCTGGTTCGGCAACTTTAAATTCCAGGAGCGGAGAAGACTGCAAAAAGTTGTGAACACTGCCCAGTTCATCACCAGCTCTGACCTCCCCACCATCAAAGGGATTTATCAAAGTCACTGCCTCAAAAAGGCAGCCAGCATCATCAGAGACCCACACCATCCTGGCCTCATATTCATTTTACCACTCTATCATCAGGAAGAACAGGAGCCTGAAAACTGTAATGTCAGGTTCAGGAACAGCTTCTTCCCTACAGCCATCGGCTATTAAACACCACAACCTCAAATAAGCTCTGAACAACAATAGACTATTATTGTTATTATTAATATAAATATTATTATTATTATTGCATTTCTATTGTTTGTTTTTTGAGTATGTGTATATGTGTGTATATATATATGTGTGTGTGTGTACTTGTGAGTATGTGTATATATACACATTAAAAAAAATTCTCTCGTTTATCATATTGTTTACAGTGTACTATGTTTACATATTCTGTTGTGCTGCAGCAAGTAAGAATGTCATTGTTCTACTTGGGACATATGACAATAAAACACTCTTGACTCTTCAACCCATCTGAAGAAGGATTTTGACCCAAAACGTCACCCATTCCTTCTCTCCAAAGATGCGGCCTGAGTTACTCCAGCATTTTGTGTCTATCTTCGACCTCTGTTACTTTGGCTTAAACCTAGTACGGCAATTTGCTGTGTAAAGAAATAAAAAATACAAAAAATAATCCTAATACCACGCTCAGCATGACATACTCTGCAGCTCGCCACTGCTCAGAAACAGTAGAACTAACATATTCAAAAACATCTCCAGGGAGATTAAATGAAGTTCCAATCAAAATAAAAACGACTCCCCTTACTGATTGAGCAATAAGTGCATCAAGCATGAGAATACACAGTTGTTGATGTTAATTGAAGACTACTCAACTGATAATTCAGATCAGTAGCACCACAAGTGTTATTGCGCACTACAGGTCTCATCACACTGCAAACATGGCAACCACTGCACACATTTGAGAGACACTTTGTGTTGGATGCAATAATGATGAGGATGCAATTAAGGTGTAGAGTGAATGCCAGCTGGAAATTATAAAGAGCTGGCAGATCATAAGTCTGTATTGCTCGTTGATCAAAGTCAATGATCATCCAAGATGGCGCCCAGCTCTTTGTGTACTGGTCACAGAAGTGGGTCTGCAATCAGGCATTACAATCGCTCCACTCTTATAAATCGCTACCCTGATAGTAACATATTCACGTAATCTTTCTGCTGACTGGATTGCACGCAACAAAAGCTTTCATTGTTCCAAGGTACATGTGACAATAAACTAAACTGAACTAAACGTCACAATGTTCCCTTTATCATGTATCTGTACACTGTGGATGGCTCGATGTATTGTCTTTTCGCTGACTGGTTAGCATGCAACAAAAGCTTTTTACTGTACCTCAGTACACTTGACAATAAACTAAACTAAACTAAAGTAAAATAAACTAAACGTGACAATAAACTAAGCTACGCCATTTAAAAGTAAATTAAGCTAAATGTCAGTGCTGTCATATTGGAGTTTGCAATGCTCCTATTGTCATCGCTTAACCTCACACAAAACTTGTTATTTAACTGTGCAGGTTAAAAGAAGTTGACATCTTTTGACACGCCACAAATCCGAATGTGTTTGGACACTTTTTGCAATCGACAAGCTGTATGAATCTGCAGGAAGTAGTGTGGTAAATACTGAAGACCCATTACTCTGATTTTAAGGCTTCTGCTCTAAACAGACTACTTTCCCATTTGGATTATTAATGGGAATTCCCCTGGTGAATGGAGGAAATTTCAGAACAAGAGCCAAGATAGTTTATTCGTCATATGCAACGTATATGAACCGAAACAATGAAACTCGTACTTACTGCAGCTTTACAGGCACATTCCATGCTGCAACAGCAACAACTAAAATATTGAATTAATTATCAGTTGTTCTAAGTAAAATAGACCGTGATAATAGAACTTCCAGCAGAGGTGCAACTGTCTGGGTTGGCATGAGCAAGGAAGGCCGAATGGCCTATATCCGTGCTGTACAGCCCCATGACTCTATCACTAGATGTATTTTTGTTCTACCTTGAAGAACCCAGGCAGCAATATTGTGTTGAGGAGCTGCAAATGCTGATTTACACCGAAGATAGACACAAAATGCTGGAGTAACTCAATGGGTCATGGAGCATCTCTGGAGAAAATCAAATAGGTAACTTTTTGTAGGCAAAACCCTTCTTTAGACTGAGTCGGGGGGGGGGGGGGGGGGGGGGGGGGAGGGAAACTAGAGGTATGAAAGGTTCAGAACAAATCAGAGCCAGCACCGATGTTCAAGGAAAGGTGGAGCCCACAGTGGTCCTTTGTTGGCTGTCGAAGAGGTGACACTGTTTGGATGCAAACAGTAGAACTGGCAGGCCAACTAGGGTGGGGGAGGGGCGGAGAGAGAAGGAATACAGGGGTAAATTGAAATTGGAAAAATCAACGTTTATACCGCTGGGTTGTAAGCTGCCCAAGCGAAATACGAGGTGCGGTCCTTCCAGTTGCGTGTGCCCTCACTTTGACAGTGGATGAGGCCCAGGACAGAAAGGTCAGTGTGGGAATGGGAAGGGAAGTGTAAAACGTTTGGCAACCAGTAGATCTCGTCGACCAAGGACCAATATTGTTAATGATGTTCCATCTGCTGCAAATCCTTTTCATCAGGAGCAGAGAGCTCTTAGAAACATAGAAAACATAGAAAATAGGTGCAGGAGTAGGCCATTCAGCCCTTCGAGCCTGCACCGCCATTCAATATGATCATGGCTGATCATCCAACTCAGTATCCTGTACCTGCCTTCGCTCCATACCCCCTGATCCCTTTAGCCACAAGGGCCACATCTAACTCCCTCTTAAATATAGCCAATGAACTGGCCTCAACTACCTTCTGTGGCAGAGAATTCCAGAGATTCACCACTCTCTGTGTGAAAAATGTTTTCCTCATCTCGGTCCTAAAAGATTTCCCCCTTATCCTTAAACTGTGACCCCTTGTTCTGGACTTCCCCAACATCGGGAACAATCTTCCTGCATCTAGCCTGTCCAACCCCTTAAGAATGTTGTAAGTTTCTATAAGATCCCCCCTCAATCTTCTAAATTCTAGCGAGTACAAGCCGAGTCTATCCAGTCTTTCTTCATATGAAAGTCCTGACATCCCAGGAATCAGTCTGGTGAACCTTCTCTGTACTCCCTCTATGGCAAGAATATCTTTCCTCAGATTAGGAGACCAAAACTGTACGCAATACTCCAGGTGTGGTCTCACCAAGACCCTGTACAACTGCAGTAGAACCTCCCTGCTCCTATACTCAAATCCTTTTGCTATGAAAAAGTGGAGATGCCGGGGATTGAACCCGGGGCCTCATACATGCAAAGCATGCGCTCTACCACTGAGCTACATCCCCTACCCGTTGGCACAGACTAAGAATCTGGTGAAAATCTAAAGGGCCTGTCCCACTTGGCGATATTTTCGGCGACTGCCGGCATCATTGACTGACGTATCAGGTCACCGAAAAATGCGCGGCGTGATGACGTATGACACGGCGTGATGACGTGTGACGCGGCATGAAGCGGCGTGATGACGCGCGGTGTTTTTTCAAGTGTCGCAACATTTTTTTTGTCGCCGCTGGATTTTGAAATGTTCAAAATCTTTTGGCGACACTGATATGACGCCAGCAGTCGCCGAAAAAATCGCCAATTGGGACAGGCCTTTAAGAAACAGAACCATGAATGTGTAGAAGTCACTGTTAAAATGTATTTTGTGTGTTTTGTTGCTTTTTATTGGTATGTTTGGCAAATCAAATTCCTCGTAAGTGGCAAAACATACTTGGCTAATAAAGTATGATTATGATTATGATGAGGAGGAAGAAGAAGAAGAAGAGTGGAGGTTCTGGACCCCATTGCGGACATTGGACTTTGTCTATGGATCTGGTCCTCTACAATGCTGAGAACTATATTCTGCACCCTGTATCTTCCCCTTTGAT
Source organism: Amblyraja radiata (assembly GCF_010909765.2). Taxonomy (NCBI): domain Eukaryota; kingdom Metazoa; phylum Chordata; class Chondrichthyes; order Rajiformes; family Rajidae; genus Amblyraja; species Amblyraja radiata. Next base: position 11,742,319 of record NC_045980.1, on the reverse strand, counting down.
CTATCTGTTGTACTTGAGTTTGACTTGGTTGTATTAATATCTGATATGTTTGGATAGCGTGCAAAACAAAGCTCGGTCCACGTGACAATAATAAACCTCAGTAACATGGGCAACAGGTCTCTGCCTGCTTCCCTGAGGAGTTCATCTGGACGGATGAGAGATTTAAGAAAATGCAATCTCTATTTCACTCAGCCAGTGCTGTTTCCCCTCCGTCACTAATCCTCACAGCTTCCTCTTATCCATGTTGCAAAAAATAAAAGCCAGTGTGAAATGAATGCTCAAAACCATGTTTATCAATGAAAGTATGTCATGCTGCACACAAGAATCCACAAATCAACCTCAAGCATTCCTCAGCGCTTGTCTTCTGCATATCCCACGTCTGCCAAGCAGTGCTGCCTCAGTAGCACGCAAGACTGGCTAAAGTGGAATTGTGCGCCAAACTATGCGTAAAGCTGCAGAATTGCAAAGCTGCATCATCGATCATCGAGGAAGGTTCTCGACCTGAAACATCACCCATTCCTTCTCTCCAGAGGTGCTGCCAGACCCGCTGTGCTACTCCAGCATTTTTTGCCTATCTTCAGTATTAAACCAGCATCTGCAGCTCCTTCCTACACATCAGATGGTCGAGGCCACCTGTGTGGGACAGGAGCTGCCCACCACTGCCATGCAGGACAGAGTGGGCTTCACACTCTGATCAAGCTCTGCTCTGAGTTGCTGCTGCATTCCTTTCCTGTCCTTTATGGTGAATGGAAATCTTCAGGCAGGCTTGTTGGTGCACTAATCACTTCACTATGTTCCCTCAGGCATTTTCAACGCTCTGACCCATCAGAGCCCTTGAGGTTTGTATTGAGTTATAAACCTGTGGAGACTGAATTAGTAACTTAACCACTGCACTCCTGTGTCTATAAGTGATAAATCACAAATTAGAGCCTGCTCTTTGTCACGTTATTCTTTAAGGCTTCACACTTCTACTTCAGTTTCAGGATATCTGTCTACAACTGCTCGCACCACAAATGGCATCCTCTCAAGAGATGCAGCCCCCTCTATTTATCAGCCCGATTCAGTTTCAATTGGTTCTATCCCGCTGAGTTACTCCAGCATTTTGTGTCTATCTTTCAGTTTAAACCAGCATCTGCAGTTCCTTCCTACATATGCTGTCTACTGCCTTCCTCCACAAGTGGCAGCAGCTCCCCCCTCCCTCCCTCCCTCCCCCCCCCCTCTGGATCCTCCTTTGTCCTTGGTGCCCCCACCCCTCTCCCCTCTGTGACCCCCCTCATTCTCGGCCACCCGCCACGCTCTCCTACGATGGCCTAACAGGTGGCATGTCGTCCACAGTGCATTGAAACACAGGGTTAATGACAAACCTTGGACCCGTTTCCAGTGGCTTCTGACTTCAGCTGCTGCTGTCTTACGCTCATTACCAGTCTATGGCTTCTTGTGGAACTAAATCCTCCAAATACTAATAATGCAAAACCACTGGAAATCCTCCCTGTCTGTGAATCTTAAAAAGCAAAGTGCAAGGCACCGGGGCCTGTGAGATGTGAGAGTGTACGATGCTGGTGCCTCAAGGGATTAAATTAGCATTGCAAAAAAGACTATTGGTATGTCCAGACCCAATGTGCTAATCTTCCAGACATTATTAAGAATATTGCATGCCGACTGAGGGCAGGTGTAATGTTTTGCATCAGTGTTTTAGTACAGTGTGAATCATTTGTATATCTGTTTCAGTAACCATGCTGAATGGTGTCCTATTCAGCAATGGCTTCAGCAGCTAATGATGTGGCAGGTGGCCTCAAGAACATGATATCTGAGAAGTAGCCTGATATCTACGAACCTATGAAGGAAGGCATGGTGGCGCAGCGGTAGAGTTGCTGCCTGAGACCCGGGTTCATTCCTGACTATGGCAGCTGTCTGAATGGAGTTAGGATGCTCTAAATGTGACCCACGTGGGTTTTCTCCGGGTGCTGCGGTTTCCTCCCACACTCCAATGTCGTGCAGGTTTGTAGGTTAATTGGCTTTGGTGAAAGTGTGAATTGACTTGGTCACAGATTTGGTGAGCTGAAGGACCCGTTACCGTGCTGTATCCCTGAAGTCTAAATTATAGTCTAAAGTAAACATCTTTGCGACAGCTGGGCAGTAATCAGTGCTTGTTGAAATCGGCTGCAGAAAAAGACAGGAGCTAACACAACTGGATATAATACTAGCGCGATATTGAATATGTGGACATTACGAATGTTTTCTCTACGTGTTTTGCGCGGTTTGTTTTTTACATATATTTTAATTCTGAATAAAGTTTATTTTTGAAATGAAAAAAAATCTTTTCCATTGAAGTGCAAGGAATTCCAGAAGTGGGGCACAATTCACAGATGTTACTGCATTATACATTTAATGTACACGAGAGAATGCATTTCTGCTCTCTTCTATCTTTCTGTGCACCTCACGTGGCAATTATGCTGTAAAATAATGTTTATGAAGACTACACAAATGGAATTTATCAAAAGGTGTAGCAGAACACAACTTCAACTTTGCTTGGAGTTATTCTCCAATGTGTGTGATATTTCGGGTCAAGGGGGTCCTTCTGAAGAAGGGTCTCGACCCGAAACGCCACCCATTTCTTCTCACCATAGATGCTGCCTCACCCGCTGTCTCACTCACTCACTCACTCACTCACTCCAGCATTTTTGTGTCTACCTTCAAATTTGTCTCTCTTTGACTGATTCCCATCTAATCCAGGCAGCAATCCTGGTCGACCAGTTCTGGTGTTATCAGAAGTTGGATTTAATCCCCCCCCCCCCCCCCCCCCCCCCCCCCCCCCTTCCCTCCCCCCCTTCCCTCCCTCCACCCCTCCCCCCACTACGAGAGAACCAAAAGACATTAACCATTGACAATGGTAGAGTTATCAGCCTTTGAGTCAAGCACCATTCAGACAATCTGATAACTACTGTATGTTTAACACTCCTGAGAGGAATGATCTGAGAGAAGTGCTGTGCTGGTCTTTTTATCCCTTTGACATAAAGGCTGGATTTGCTCATTAGATTTAGTTGGTTCACAAAAAAATTGGAGAAACTCAGCGGGTCCAGCAGCATCTATGGAGCGAAGGAAATAGGCAACATTTCGGGCCGAAACGTTGCCTATTTCCTTCGCTCCATAGATGCTGCTGCACCCGCTGAGTTTCTCCAGCTTTTTTGTGTACCTTCGATTTTCCAGCATCTACAGTTCCTTCTTAAACAAGATTTAGTTGGTTGCTGGCTTTGAGTTCACCCAGTCTGGCCACATTATCACTGACATTTTCTCTCCACGACACATTCTATCAGTGGATGTTATTTCTCATGACGTGTGCAAATGTGCACTGAATACACAATGAAAATACAGAGACCAACAATTGAAAATAACTGGGTCTGCAGACAGGAATTAAACCGCTAATCTCCAGTTTAACCCACATTTTGTTCTGCCATCTGGCACTAGTCTCTGTAAACCACTTCCAAATGGGGCTGAAGAAAGGTCTCGACCTGAAACGTCACCAATCCTTTTCCTCCAGAGACACGGCCTGAACTTCTGAGTTACTCCAGCACTTTGTGTCTATTTCTGCTAACCGCTGACCCCTTCAACCCCCCACCTTTCCCCACAGAGTGTTTGTTACTTCTTTTCACATGGTTTTCATGAAGATCTTTCAGATTTTTCTCCCTTTTTATTGAAGATTAGGGTCAGTAGCACAGATGCTGATAGTTGTTGGCAAATAGCCCACTTGGCCAATCTTTATATGTGAGCTTTTTGAGAGCCAATAAAGTCTCGTACACCACAGATGGAGTTTACGGAGTTCCGCACCAGGGATGCCCAAGAGAGTGATGCAAGGATTGTATCAAAGACCGCCTTCAACAGAGTGGCAATCTTGTAAGAGCTGGGATCCTGGTGCCCAGGACAGGACAGGCACTGGCGACTGCAGAGATGAGGAATGGGCCAGTAGGAGAGGGACCGAGGTATTGCCTCCAGCACCTTCAGGGTCAGCTGCATGAAGCACCCTCAGGACACAGAGGTGGTTGGGTGACGGGCAGGTCCTAGGCCTGCAGCAGCCTGGGACTTACCTGGTTCGGGAGCGCTCCAGTAATTCCAGCACACATTGTGGAATTGGACTTTGGACTTTTTCTTTTCCTTTGTAAACGGCGCCAAAATATGGTGATTGTGTATTTGTGGGTTGGGCAAAATAATTTCACTGTGCTGTGCACATGTGACAATAAAGATGGTTCAATGGTTGAATGTTTCAATGGTTCAAAGGTCCTTTCTTGTCACGTGTACCATTCAAGGTACAGTGAAATTTGATTGACCCTACAGTCACATCAGAAAAAGCAACAAGACACACAACTACATAAAAGTTAACATAAACATCCACCACAGCGGCTCCCCCACATTCCTCACTGTGATGGAAGGCAATAAAGTCTTATCTTCTTTACCTCCTTATTCTCCTGCGGACGGGGCAACCGTACCATCCGCAGTCGGGGCGATCGAAGCTCCCGCGTCAGGGTGATCGAAATTCCCGCGATCGTGGCGGTCGAAGCTCCTGCGGCTTGGAGCTCCCGAAGTCGGTCCCTAACCAAGGGACCGCCATCTCCACGATGTTAAGTCCACAGGCTCCCACGGTTGAAGTTCCTAGGTCGATCCCTGACAAAGGGACCGCCAGCTCCACTACGTTAAGTCCGCAGGCTCCCGAGGTTGGAGCTCCTAAAGTCGATCGCCAGCAAGAGGCCACCTGCTCCTCGATGTCAGGCCGCAGCGTGGACGGAGATACGATACGGGAAAAAAATCGCAACACATGACCAAGGAAGGGTGGAGCCCATAATGGTCCATTGTTGGCTGGGGAAGAGTTGATAACAAAGGGATATGGGGATATGAACAATGGAACTACTAGTCATCAAAACAAGATCACAAAGACCAGATTATTTCATTTAAAGTGATCGTGATCGTGATCAAAAGGTAAATATTGACCCAGCCAACCAGGCTAACAGGTTGCTAACTCCTCCTGCCCTTCTCTTAGGTGCGTTGGAATCATTTGCTTCCATTTAAAATGGCAGGTAGTTTAGTGTTTATCCAAATGATGCAGCCTCTGATAATGATGCACACTCTCTTGTTCATGCAATGTAACGGCAATTCACAGTTCTTCAGTGACTGTAAAGCAATTGGGGTGTGCTGAGGTCATAGTGGGTACACGCAATTCTCTCCTTTGGCTGAGAAGGGATTTATTGCAATATATTCAAGACCAAACTGAAAGCCTGCATGCAGAGGCAGTTAACATGGTTGAATGAACTCAGTAATTTTTATTTCCCTGTCCAAAAGTTACTGTAAAGGAAGCAAAGGAGAATTGAATATGATGAAGTTACACAATGGAGCTGAACTTAAAACCTCTGCTCAAATTGGCAGTGCATCATTGAAGTCCTAGAGTCACATAGCATGGAAACAGGCCATTCTGCCCACCACATCCATGCTGACCAGTGGGCACGCTTCCTTTCTCCCTTCCAGCACTTAGCCCATAGTCTTCTATGTTGGTGTTTTAGTGCTTGTCTATGCCTTCTCCCCATAACCCTTGCTGATCAAGAACCTGTCAATCTCCGCTTTAAAAATTACCCAATGTCTTGGCCCCCACAGCCGTTGGTGGCAATGATTCACCACAGATTCACCAGCCTCTGGCTAAAGGAATTCTTCCTCATCTCTCTTCCAAAGGAACATCTTTTTATTCTGAGGCTGTAGCCTCTGGTCCTAGACTCTCCCACTAGTCGAAATATCCTCTCCACATCCACTCAGTGCAGGCCTTTCATTATTCAATAAGTTTCATTGAGATCCCCCCTCATTCTTCTAAACTCCAGCGAGTACAGGCCACTACTGTTAAGCGCTCATCATATGTTAACCCAATTATCTCCGGGATCATTCTCGTAAACCACCTCTGGACCCTCTCCATACTTCCTCAGGTATCTGGCCCAAAATGGCTCACTATAATCCAAATGCAGCCTGACCAGCGCCCCATAAGGCCTCAGCATTATATCCCTGCTTTTATATTCAAGTTCATCTCCAACATCCCACACCATTGTCTGAGTTTGTGTCTCAATGATAACTGAATGTGGTCCTTTCAATGTGACCAAATACCTGCCCAAAGCTTTGAGCAAATCATAAAGGATTAGGATACTGCAATGGGGATCAATGGGAAATGGGTCGCAATTGTTTTCATTGTTTAGTTAGTTCAGTTTAGTTTATTGGCATGTGTACTGAAGTGCGGTGAAACCTTTTTGTTGGGTGCTATCCAGTCAGCGGGAAAAAATGAGAATGAAAAAATAAATTCCATTCTGAAAGAATTGCATTAGATTTTATTCACCATGATTATAATTCCACCAAGGTTGACAATATTTGCCTATGGGTCCCTCACCAGACAATATTTCTCCTGAGACACTGCCTGACCCATTGAACAAATCCAGCACTCTGTATTTTCTTTTGTAAACCAAAGTGCTCAGTTCCTTGTTTATACATTAGTAACTGGATTAGTTAAATACCCTTTATTTGATGGTATCTAGCATTGCATTTGGAAAATATTTTATTTTTGTGAAACCCATCCTGGATATTGACTTACACGTTCTTAGTTTCTTGGTCTCATTATTTGTGATTTGTGGTCATAATTCGTTACACAACAGTGAGCATTCTCTAACTTATTTTATCTTTAGGCTCCATCACTCTCTTGGCCCCAAACTTCCCTATTGTCATTATCTACCTTAGGAAAAACACCCTGCTCTCAGCAGCTCTCTTTAATGCTATCTTATTATTTCTCTAGTCAGTCACCTGCACTGCCATCATCGCCTCCATCAATCACCTCCACAGCCGTTTATCCCTTCCTCTCCTTGGATTTTCCAGTTGTCACTAACTTTACTCGTCATGTTTAGATTTTAGACTTTAGAGATACAGCGTGGAAACAGGCCCTACTGCCCACCAAGCAGCGATCAGCCATCACCCCGCACATTAGTGAACACCCCATACACTAGTGACCAGCGATCATCCCGTAAACTAGCACTATCCTACACACTAGGGACAATTTACAATTTACACAGCCAATTAACTTACAAACCTGTCCGTCTTTGGAATGTGGGAGGAAACTGGAGCCACCGGGGAAAACCCACGTGGTCACGGGTAAAACAGACAAACTCCGTACAGACAGCACCCCTAGTCAGGATCAATCCCGGGTCTCTGGCGCTGTAGGGCAGCAAATCTACCGCTGTACCGCGTGCAGCTTTATCATTGAATGTATTTTGCATTAGTTATTTTAATCCATATTGACTTCGTTCCAAATCGATGTAACTTTTCTTGAACTTATAATAATTATTTAATCTTCTCACCAAACCTATTGCTGGGATAAAGTTCACTTCAAGATGGCCTGACGTGCAGATGAGAAATTACATCTAATGGAATGGCGCTATTAATTACGATACAGATTTTAATAGCATTGGTTGCGTATTTCTTTTCTGATTATTTAGCACCTAGTCACGCTATCATTAATCACCGAGCCTATTTACCATTCAGGAACTATTGGCTTTCAAAGTTATTCAGCAAATACCACAACAACTATGGAAAGCTTTAGGTTATTAGATTATTTTTGTGTAAAACATGCACGATTCGCTGAGCTAATGACTCCTTTCATCATTTCCAAAAGGGGTTGCTGGACGGAACTGGAGCAGAATATTTTTATTTAAGACTCACTGAGCCGTTCTCTGGAACCTTTCCAATTTATATCATTGCTGTCACGGTTGTTATCTTACTCTGGAAAGAAAGTTAGATTTGGGCTGTATGTGGCTCTGCTATATAACTTGTAAAGACACAGGAAACATGATTTATAAAATGAATGGCAGAGATAATCAAAACTTTTGATCTGAAATTGAATTTCTAATGAATGCCTTACTAAGCTGAAGAATAAAAGGGCATACAATTCATAAATGGAAAGATGAAGAATTTATATTAAAACACATTTATATTCTACTGTATGTATTATACAGTTCTCACTGAGGCCAAAAAAGGAGTTAGCTTCCTTTCACTCTTGAATATCAAGTTTAACCTGATGTCCGGGGAGTGGACACTTGCAGAACAATTTATCTGTTCTTCATTAATATAAAATGCTGTATTATTTTGATCTAAAATAGGATTAGAGATTAGTTTGGTTCAAAATAGTTTAATGATCTTCTACACTTCGCACCTCACAGCGCCAGAGACCCCGATTCAATCCTGACCTCAGATGCTGTCTGTGTGGAGTTTGCACGTTCTCCCTGTGACTGCGTGGGTTTCCCCTGGATGCTCCGGTTTCCTCCCACATCCCAAAGATGCGCAGGTTTGTTGGCAAAAAACAACAAGAAGCTGGTCAAACTGGTTAAACGAGCTAGCTCAGTGCTGGAGGGGAGAGTAGACTCTGGGATGGATGTGCTTGAGAGGCGTATGAGGCACAAGGTGCAGGTCATCCTGAAAAACCCCGGGCATCCCCTCCATGTAAATCTGGAGAGTCAAAAGAGCACTCAGAACAACAACCGGCTCCTCTCCCTGCCCTGTAGAACGGAGCGGTTCAGGAGATCCTTCACCCCTGCAGCCATTAGATTTTATAATTCGGACCGCTAGGCTGTAGGGGGATGCATTCTGCAATTTTTAATTTTTAATTGTTAATTATTGGTCTTTTTAAGTATTTATTGCTCTCAGGTAGTGTCCACATTGTATTCTATGTATTTTCTGTGCGTTCGTTTTGAATCTGTGGGTTTGTTGGTTGGGGGCTTCTGGACATCTGAATTTCCCTGAGGGAATCAATAAAGTATTTATTATTATTATTATTATTTATTATTAATTGGTCTCTGTAAATTGCCACGAGCGTGTAGAGGGTGGGATGAGAAAGTGGAAGAACATAGAACTAGTGAGAACGGGTGATCGATGGTCGGCGCGGACTTGGTGGGCCAAAGGGCTTGGTTCCACGTTGTATCTGTAAAGTCTAAGTAAACACTAAATTATAGAAAGGACCAGACAACCGTGAAGGATTGCTTCAAAATAATAATGTTAGAAATGGAATCATCCCTTGACACGAAACGTCACACACTCCTTCTCTCCAGAGATGCTGCAAACATGCAGAAAGTTATGTGCAAGGTAAGGAACGTCCTGAGTTACTCCAGCTTTTTGTGTCTTTCTTCAGTTTAAAACAGCATCTGCAGTTCCTTCCTAAACATATAATTTGGGTAAGATAGACCTCAAAATGCTGGAGTAACTCAATGGGACAGGCAGCAACTCCGGAGAGGAGGAATGGGTGACGTTACGGGTCGAGACCCTTCTTCAGACTCTCTCAACTAGACTAAACTAAACTCAATTACAAGTAACGGAGGAAAACCTAAAGTTTTTGAGATAGGTAATATAAATTTTATGTGAAGCATGTTTGATAAAAATTTACAATTCTCTTCAATAATATGAAGAAACTTGGAACTGCAATCATTCACAAGCAGTCCTGTAAAATGAATGAGACCAATTGCTTACAATTAATAGCAACTCAATACAAATCAGGGCCTCCTCTCCCAATAGTCAGTGCTGTAAGTTGTCCCCATATTGCTGCTGCAGTTTCTCTGCCCTGTTACGCCTGACAAATTCCAATCAACCTGGACGGAGCCAAAAGTTATTATGTGCAACATTATGGAGCGTGTTCCTCACCTGGTCATCATATAAACACCAAGCCTGAGTAAAACGACGATCTCCTGTACCAGGTTTATTGAATGTGTAAGAAGGAATTGCAGATGTTGGTTTAAACCAAAGGTAGACACAAAAAGCTGGAGAAACTCAGCGGGGCAGGCAGCAACTTCGGAGAGAAGGAATGGGCGACGTTTCGGGTCGAGACCCTTGTTCAGTCTCGACCCGAAATGTCACCTATTCCTCCAGAAATGCTGCCTGTCCCGTTGAGTTACTTCAGCTTTTTGTGTCTATCTTCGGTTAGGTTTTAAATTCTGCAGCTTACAAATGAAATGCTAACATTACAATGTCCCACCTAATATCCACATAACTTGTTGATTTTACTTTCAGATTTCATTCAAAATCGGAGGCTTCAGATGCACGTGTTTTGAAACACGTTTTATTTTGTCTTGAACTGATTCATGGATGTTATATAGTAACTCATTGTGCTGGGAGATATTCAAACGGTGGAAGATGGGAAGGGCTTGTGGGGGCATTGTTCGCATCCCTGTATCCCATCGTAATCACCTCTTCCCCAGCCAACAGTGGGCCATTGTGGGCTCTGCCCTTCCTTGGTCATCACTTGCCGGCCCTGATTTGTTCTGGCCTTTTCTTACCTCAAGTTCCCTCCGCTCTCCTTTCAGTCTGAAGAAGGGTCCCGACCCATAGTGTCACCCATCCTTTTTCTCCAGAGAAGCTGCCTGACCTGCTGGGTTACTTCAGCACTTTGTGTCCATCTTCTTTATGAGGGGGGAAGTCAATTCTGTTCCCAGTTTGTTGGAATATTTTGGACAGGGTGTAATTGTGAAATATTCACAGTTGATATGGCTTCATTGCTGTGGAAATGTATTGGTTTCTTCACTTTTAAGGAAACCTGCTGCATAAGAAAAATGTTAGCAATCCAGTGTAGCTGCCGAAGGAACTCTCATGTTGTATCTGTATTAAATTCCTTGCGCAGTAAGGTGTTGAAATGTTTCCCAAAAGGATAAAGAGAATAGACTAGGTACGGAATATGGGACAGGGAAGAAACATTGAACTAATTATAGAACAGTACCGTGCAGGAACAAGCACTTCACTCAACAATGTCCACGCAGAACATGATGCCAAAATAAATTGATCTCATCTGCACATAATCCATATCCCCCCATTCCCTGTATATATGTGTCTATATGTTCATATATGTGCCTATATGTGCCTATATGTTCATATATGTGCCTATATGTACATATATGTGCCTTTATGGACATAAAGTCAGCTTTTGTTCCACGAGCAGTAGCTCTACTCAATAACCAAAAGTCTGTAGCCTCCTTTTGCACTGGTATTTTATTTCATTCAAATGTTTAAAGTATAATGTTTTATTCATAAAGTTTTAATGTTTTATGTCTTATTCTTAATTGTTTACTGTTAATTACTGTTAATTGTCGTGTTGTTACTTGCGAGCGGAGAGGCAAATTCCTTGTATGTGTACATACTTGGCCAATAAACTTATTCATTCATTCATTCATTCTATCTAAAAGCCTCTTAAATGCCACGATCTGGTGGAATTCAGTGCATTCCTGGGTGAGCAGGTGGGTGCCAGGAATCCAGTGCATTCCTGGCACCCACCACTCTATGTGGGAAAAAAACTTGCCCCGCACACCTCCTTCATACTTTGCCCCATTCACCTTTTTGCAATGCCCTCTCATCTTTGTCATTTCCACCTGGGAAAAAGATTCTGACTGTCTATCCTCTCTATGCCTCTCTTCAAGCCAGGTCAGTCCATCCTCGCCTTGTAACCTATACCCTCTAATCTAGGCAGCATCCTGATCAAACAAACACGCTCCATTCTCTCTGTGATTGTGTGGGTTTTTCCGGGTGATCCACTTTCCTCCCACACTCCAAAAACATACAGGTTTGTAGGTTAATTGGCTTTGGTAAAAATTGTAAATTGTCCCCAGTGTATAGGACAGTGCTAGTGAATGGGGTGATCACTGGTTGGCGTGGACTGAATGGACCTGTTAGTTTTTACTAAAGTAAAGCAAGGGCTAATCAGATCTTCTAACCACATAAACTTTGACCACTTTACAGTTCAACGACCAATCTTACTTTGGAATATATTCAGAGATACCGCTGCTCTTTTCAGCTGAGAATTCCAAAAACCCATGACCCTTCAAGAGAAAAGATTCCTCTTCATCTCCAATTTAAATGTGTGACCCTTTATTCTGAAACTATGCCATTTAGTTCTAATTTTTTCCACAACGGGAGGAATCCTCTCAGCATTTATCTCATTAAGACCCCTCAGAATCTTTCAATTCATTAAGTTCACCTTTTGATTTTCTAAGAAACAAAGGCCCCAGCTTCTCAGTTTTTTCCTCAGGAGACAGTTGTTTCTCCCCAAGAACCAGTCCAGTAAACTCCCCCCAATTCTAGTAGGGAGACCAAAACTGTTTGCAGTATTCCAGCTGTCCCCATATTACTGATGTGTATAATACTAGCAAGACTTGTAGTCAATCCCCTTGCAGTAAAGACTGCAGATTTTGTGTTTGTCTTCATAAGTTCATAAGTTCTAGGAACAGAATTAGGCCATTCGGCACATCGCGTCTACTCTGCCATTCAATCATGGCTAATCTATCTTTCCCTCTCAACCCCATTCTCCTGCCTTCTCCCCATAATCCCTGACACCTTTACTAATCAAGAATCTGTCAACCTCCACCTTAAAAATATCCATTGACTTGGTCTACACAACCGTCTAGGGCAATGAATTTCACAGATTCACCGCCCTCTAAAGACATTCCTCCTCACCTCCTTTCTAAAGGTACCTCCTTTTATTTCTGAGGCTATGACCTCTGGTCCAAGGCTCACCCACTAGTGGAAACATCCTCTCCGCAATAAGACTGGTTAACGGACTGTGTCCCCTCCCCATATATCATACACCAACATATCTAACCTCGCCCATACTTTGACAGCTAGGCACCTGTCAAAGTAAAGCCACTGTTTAGTCTGAATGTCTGTTTTTATTTCAATTTTTAGGCCTATTTTAGATATGGTAATTTTAATTTTTTTAAAGCTATATGTATTTATTCTGTTTTTATTAACCGCACTGATGGGAACTGATTGAGAATTTTTTTTCCCGTTTTATCTGTGTATGTAAGTATACAGTTAAAATGACATTAAAGTAAATACTGAATACTGAATACTGAATACATTCACACTATCCAGGCCTTTCACTATTTGGTAAGTTTCAATGAGGTCTACCCCCTCATCCTTCTAAACCCCAGCGAGTATGGACCCAGTGCTTTCAACGCTCATCATATGTTAACCCAATCGTTCCTGGGAATTCTTCATTACATCTTAATTTCTCGATGCATCAGCACGCTAACTTTCTCTGCTTTATGTTACCCGTGATGTTTTCAAGAGAGAGGTAGATTTAGCTCTTAGGGCTAATGGAATCAAGAGATATGGGGAGAAAGCAGGAACGGGGTACTGATTTTGGATGATCAGCCATGATCATATTGAATGGAGGTGCTGGCTCGAAGGGCCGAATGGCCTACTCCTCCTAACACATTTTCTATGTTTTATGTCTATGTCGGTGGAGTAGAGAATGTGTAGCCCTGTACTGTGAAAGAATGCAGAGTAACATTCTACAAAGGTGGTTCAGCCCCTCCTATCTACCAAAGGTTTTCCCCGTCACTAACCCTCTCTTCATTCTTTCACAGTCCCTTTGTGCCTTCTTCACAATTTGCTTTCTCTCCTGTTTTTGCATCATCAACAAGGGTATCAGCAAAGTTTGCCCTTGGTCCCTTCATCTCAGTCATTAATGCACATTATCAATAATTAAGGCCTCAGCGCTGACTCCCATGGCATGCCATTTGTTACAGCTGAATAGATAAATGTATCCAGGCTCTGATGTCTGTCGGATAGCCGGTCCACTGTCCATGCTAATGCATTGACTTCAACCACATGAATCATGTACAGCAATCTTTCATGTGGCATCTTATCAAATCCCTTATTGAAATCCAAATTCAGCAGGTCTTCTGGTTGCCCTTAATCCACTTTGCTTTTTACATTCTCCTGGTTAAATAAAGGTTAAATAAAAAATAAAAATAAAAAACATGCTCAAAGAACTAAAATCAAATTGTCAAACATGATTTCTTTCATAAAACTTCAAAGACTTTGTTTAATTATGCCTTTCTAAATATTCTGCTATTACTTCCTTAATAATTCAGATTCAGATTCAGATTCAGATTCAGATTCAATTTTAATTGTCATTGTCAGTGTACAGTACAGAGACAACGAAATGCATTGTGAATGTTAAGATGTGACAAACTGATGTAACATTAACTGATGTAACATAGCTTCCTGCTTTCCTCACCAACCAGTCTCCTGAGCCACACGCCCATTGATCTCCTAACCCCAGGCCCAAAACCGGCAAATCTGTTTGTCAGGTAAAAAGACACAAAGTGCTGGAGTAACTCAGTGGGTCAGGTAACATCTCACGGAGAACATGGATGGATGACGTTTCGCATTGTTTCTTGGTCGTTTCATTCCTGATCGATGGCGGCACAGTGGCGCAGAGGTAGAGTTTCAGCTGCACAGTGCCAGAGACCAGGGTTCGATCCTGACTATGGGTGCTGTCTGGAAGGAGTTTGTACATTCGCCCTGTGACCGCGTGGGTTTTCTCTGGGTGCTCCAGCTTCCTCCAACATTCCAAAGACATGCAGGTTTGTAGTTTAATTGGCCTCTGTAAATTGTCCCCAGTGTGTGTCGGATGGAACTAGTGTGCACGTGATCGCTGGCCGGCGCGGCCTCGAAGGTCCAAAGGGCCTGTTTCCACACTGTATCTCTCCAAACTAAACTAAACTAAAAATCATGATTGGTTGCTCCAAAATATGAAGGTACATATTTATTGCCTTCTGCAGAATGTGTGTGTTTTACTTTCCACACATACAAGTGACACAGATATTTTTAGTATTCATTTTCAGTGGTAATGTCAATAAACAAAAGAGGATTTCTTCAACATCCTTACTCACCACCGCTTCCACAAAAGGATTTACTAAGGTTTGTCATCTGTTATATTATTTTCTTGAATCATTCTCATCAAACCCTTAGACACAAAAAGCTGGAGTAACTCAGCGGGACATGATCTTCTCCTGTTAGCTAGGAGAAGCTAACAACAAAGCAAACAGAGATAACTCTTATGTAGGAAGGAGCTGCAGCTGCAGCTGCTGGTTTAAACCAAAGATAGACACAAAATGCTGGAGTAACTCAGCGGGACATGTAGCTTCTCTGGAGAGTAGAAATAGGTGACGTTTCAGGTCGAGACCCTTGTCCAGAGATAACTCATGCCAGTGAAGTGATTCAAAGCAGTATGTAGTGAACCTGCTCCCATCCACTGGCAGAAATATGTCCAGGGACACTGTACAAATGCCACATTACATTTACATCTTAGAAATGCATAGATAAGAGTCCAATCATTGAAGAGACCATTTACTTGTGTTATTTAATGACTAATTACGCAGTAGCTCTAGGCTACTGACTCTTGGCAAGGATATTATTTTCCCACATCATTTTAGTCGCATCCACATGCCTCATGTAATTTACAACCAAAATCGCCCCTGATGTTGAAAAACTTAAATGTAAAAAAGCAATTAATTTTCAAAACATTACTTACATCCAGGATTCAATTTATTGTAAATTACTGAGAGTCTTTAACGTTGAGCAAACCTCATTTGTTTCCTTTCATTAAAAGAATTATTGGTGCACATTCTTGTAACATCATATTCAATGGTATTTTTATGACCAAGTCAATTGGTCCGTGTTAAATATGTCAACAATAGAACCCAAAGCAGCATTTATTGAAACTTCCTGGCGCAGCAAGCTGTAGATATTCTCTGTCGATATTTCACACCTTTAGGTGACATTTTTATGAGACAATTTAATTAATTATTGAAGACATTTTTCTTCCTAAAGCACCTATAATGTTTCACATCTGAAGGCCACAAGTTAAAAGTATACATTGTTGGGGATAAGGTTCATCAGATAACATGCAGACCTGGAACAGTCACTACAAGGGCTTAGGACTACTCTGTTTTTCTGTTGGACAGCAAGGCTGTGAGAATGGACTTTTAATTTTGATAATAAATTTGAGTAATTTTAATTTTAATAATAACTTTCCCTTCAGACCAACTTGCCCATGCCAACTTGGACAATGGAAACACATATTTCCATGAATGTTCATGATTTGTTCTGTTGATGTGACCATTATTCATGCATGTTAGTGCCTAATATATGGGATTTTATAAGTTCTGAGGTAGAATAAAAATTAAAAGTCAAAGTGGCACAGTGGCAGAGTTGATGGAGTTGCTGCCTCACAGCGCCAGAGACACCAGCGCCAGAGATGTCAACGCCAGAAACCCAGGTTTAATTCTGACTACGTGGAGTGTGCATGTTTGCCCCGTGACTGCGTAGGTTTCCTCCGGGTGCTCCGGTTTGTAGTTTAATTGGCCTATGTAAATTGCTCCTAGTGTGTAGGGGTTGGATGAGAAAGTGGGATAACATAGAATTAGTGTGGAAACAAAGAACTGAAGATGCTGGTTTATCAGTCTGAAGAAGGGTCCTGACCCAAAACATCACCCATCCTTTTTCTCCAGCGATGCTGCCTGACCCGCCGACTTACTCTATCATTTTTAGTCTAATTTTTAATAGAGTTAGTGCGGACAGGTGATTGGCATGGACTCGCTGAACTGAAGGGCCAGTTTCCATGCTGTATCTCTAAATTAAACTAAAGCAATTGAGAATCATGTGAACTAATTTCCCCAGCACAGCATGAGAATGAATTCAATAGATCTGTATTTGAACATGTCATCCGCATGAACAGAATTTGGCATCACAAGTGCTAGCTGTAAGTTGCAGAGGGACACGATTGACCCAGAAACTATTGTAGCTGCCTTCCACTCCAGAAAAACATCAATTTTATTACTTGTACTACTACGAAATATAGCTTCAGCATCTAAATTCCTTGGGCCATTGCTCAGAAAACCTTTTGAGGTCAACTCATCCAGGCTGAGGGCAGCACAGTGGCACAGCGGCAGCTGCTGCCTGAGAGGGCCAAAGGCCCGGGTTTGAGCCTGACTTGAGTGTTGGCTGTATGGAATTTGTGAGCTCTCTGTGTGTTTTCCCTGGGCGCTCCATTTTCCTCCCACATCCCAAAGAAGGACAGGCTTGTAGGTCAATTGGCTTCTGTAAGTTGTCCCAAGTATGTGGATAGAACGAGTGTATCGGTGATCGCTGGTTGGCACGGACCCGGTGGGCCGAATAGCCTGTTTCCACGCTGTATCTCTAAACTAAACTGAACTTTACTAAACTAAAATGATTTAATGTATTCCCTTCCAAAATCCCATCAAAGCTTCACTGCTACCCTATGTCCCACTGCCCCTTAATGTAGGGTTATGTTCCCTTCCACAGCTCTGCCCAACCTGACCTATACCATCCCTTACATTAATCTCAGTATGTATGCTCTGCTCTGGGTCTTCTGGAATCTTGGCATGTTCTTCCACCTTTTCGACATCAGTTGCCCCTTATTTGGTCATCTTGCCCGTGCCTTCTGGAATTGACTCTGATGGTCTTGCATCTGGTAAACTATTCCTCGGTTCATATTTCCTCAAACTTCCCACTTCTTCTTTAGTTTAGGTTTGAGATACAGCGCGGAAACAGGCCCTTCGGCCCACCGAATCCGCGCCGACCAGCGACCCCGCGCACTAAAGGGCCTGTCCCACTTTCCCGAGTTACTCACAAATTCTCCCGAGTTTTCCCCTTGATTTAAACTCGGAGAATGTCTGTAGCGAGTCCGTAAACATATCGTAGCGGCTTGTTATTCCAGCCGTAGGTACTCGGGGCATCAGGTAAGTCGGGACATTTTTTCCAGCATGTCAAAAAAGTCCACGAGTAAAAAGATAGTCGGTAGGAGGAGTACGTAGATCACAAAAATCTTGATTTTATTTTAAGGTCCTTTCAACTCGGCAGAGGACTCGGGAAAGTGGGACAGGCCCTTAACATTATCCTACACACGCTAAGGACATTTCTTTTCAAAAATTGGACCAAGCCAAATTAACCTACTAACTTGTACGCCTTTGTAGTGTGGGAAGAAAAGTGCCGGAGAAAACGCACACAGGTCACGGGGAGAACGTACAAAGTCTGTACAGACAACACCCGTAGTCAGGATCGAACCCAGGTCTCTGGCGCTGTAAGGTCTGTGCAACTGTTCCACTCCAGTTTTATTCTGCCAGTGTCCATGGTATCCTTTATTTTCTTACTGAAAAATATTCTGAGACTCCTTTCTGCACATGGGGAATGCTAAACCAGTACAGGGGTTGGCAGATATTTGGCTTGAGGCCAGGTACCTAGTCTATCAAATTTAGCCGTGGAAATACAAATCAGGTTGCTTCCACAATGAGTGGTTGATGCACAATGCCAAGGTGACAAATTAAAAACGAGCCTTATTGTGTTACTGCCCTTCTTAATTATCGCCTCGTTTACACTTGTTCCATCAACCATGATGGACATGGGAAACGCATCACTTTCATGGATATTCATAATTATTCTGTTGTCATGGTCATTATTCATGCATGTTTGTGACTAATAGATGGTATTTTATCATTTTTGAGGAACAAAGAATAAAAATTGAAATTCAGAATGATTGTGAATACCTCTGGATCATGGCCAAGAGTAAGGGAGAAGAAGGGGGATGGATGTATTGAGGTAGGAAAGCAGCGGAGATTGACACAATATGTTGGAATGACTGGGGCAGCATGGTGGCGCAGCGGTAGAGTTGCTGCCTTCCCGGAGGTTGCAGGTGGTTGCCGGAGGTTGCAGGTAGTGGATGCAGGTAGGGAGACTGACAAAAACCTCCGGGGACCGCACAGAAACCTTGGGTGGGGCGCAAAATCTCCAGAGGTTTCCGTTCAGGTTTCCTAAGTGGGACAGGGGCATTATAGCACTTGCAGCACCAGAGAAATGGTTTGATCCAGACTATGGGGTGCTGTCTGTACAGAGTTTGTACGTTCTCCCCGTGACCGCGTGGGTTTTCTCTAAGATCTGTTCGGTGCAGACTCGGTGTTTCCGCGCTGTATCTCTAAAAATAATCAAAAAAAAATCAATGGGTCAGACAGCATCACTGGAGAAAAGGAATTGGTGACATTTTGGGTTGAGACTCTTCAACAGACTGAGAGTGTGTGCTTGAGTGAATGTGTGTGGGTGCATGTGTGACAGATCATGGAGTGATGTTTTCATGCGCCACTCCTGCGAATGAGCATTAATATCCATGCAGCAGCACAGTCTGCTTCCCAGTTGCACTTGTCATTGGATCGAGATCTTGCTGTCGGGCTGGTGTGATTGCTGGTACAAAGTTTAACTCAATTAAGGACGGCACGGTGGTGCAGCGGTAGAGTTGCTGCCTTACTGTGTCAGAGACCCAGTTTCAATCCTGATGACGGGTGCTGTCTGTAGGGAGCTTGTACGATCTCCCTGTAGCCACATGGTTTTCATTGCTTTTTTCCCCATACTCCAAAGACGTACAGGTTTGTAGGTTCATTGACTTCAGTAAAATTGTTAATTGTCCCTGTGTAAAGTGTGCAGGATACCACGAGTGCGCAGGGATGATCACGGGTCGGCACGAACTCGGTGGGCCGAAGGGCCTGTGTCCATGCTGTGTCTCTCTATCTCTGAAGCAAACCTCATGATAACATTACTAATCCATGTACAGATACTTTGCATTTTACGCAAGGATTACGTGCTTGAAAAACAGCACGTAAATCAAACGTATGCTAGGCACCGCATGTGACTATGCTGCTATGCTGTGACGGGAATACATTTGAACGCATTGTTCCAAAAAATAGGAGCAAGTAGATTATACCTCGGAAGTAATTAGACAAGCGCGTTATATGAAAAATGCGTGAACCAACCACGCATAAAACGCAAGGTCCCTGTACTGGCACCTGTTAGAATGTATCATCCTCTCGAGTGTGTGAGATTGCAACATTCACGTGGTCCGCCCTGTTTCGACGAATGCAATCAACCTGGCATGCACAATCAAGTAAGATCGAATAGAACAAGTTGTCCTACAACTTTAGGCTGTGCACGCCATACAGAAGGAGAAGAAGTTCCTCTTGAGTCATGTTGTAGCTTTACAGGATACCAAAGGGCCCATCCCTCTGGCATTGAGGAATGATAGTGAACTAATCAAGGGTAGCGAGGTAGTCAGCACTCACTGAAGGTAACTTTTAAAGGACTTCTTAATCGTGACCCTCCCCTTGAAGCGAGTGCACTTAACTCTGTCCCATAACAAACTATTTGGCCTGACCTCCAACTGACGAGGTCTGAAGAAGGGTCTCGACCCGAAACATTACCTATTCCTTCTCTCCAGAGATTGTGTCTGACCTGCTGAGTTATCCCAGCTTTTTGTGTCCATCTAACGTTGAAATGGTTATTTGTACAAGTGGAATGTCTCCTTCAATGGTGTGGATGTGCAGTATACCAGGGAGTACAAATACCTTGGAGTGTGCCTGGACAGTAAACTGGACTGGCCCAGGAATGCTGAGGCTCTGTACAAGAAGGGACAGAGCCGGCTGTACCTTTTGTGAAGGCTCCACTCCTTCAACATCTGCAGTAAGATGCTGCAGATGTTCTACCAGTTGGTGGTAGCCAGTGCCATCTTCTACGCTGCCGTGTGCTGGGGCCAAGGGGCGAAGGCTGCGGATGCCAATAGGATTTACAAACTCATCAAGAAGACGGAGACGGAGTTGGATTCATGGGAGGTTGGTCTTGGAGGGGAGGATGCTCCTCAAACTGCAGAGCATCCTGGACAATACAGATCACCCCCTCCATGACACACTGGTCAACCTGAGGAGCACTTTCAGCAACAGACTGGTTCCACCAAGATGCAGCACAGAATGCCACAGGAGATCCTTCTTCCCTGTGGCTATCAAACTGTACACCTCCCCTCCCCCCCTTCTGACTCCCCCCCCCCCCCCCCCCCCCCCTATCCCAACCTCCGCAATCTTTGCACATCCCCAATCCTTTTCACTTGTGCCTTTAATTTCATGTTTGATGTATTTTGTATTTTATGACTGTTGGCAGACCAATTTCCCTCCTGCGATAAATAAAGTTCTATCGTATCGTATCAAAAGCAAAGCCAAAAGTATCCCTCCTGAAGTTCTAAAGCTTGTCAGAGAGCAAAGTCACGATCATGACCACCTCCATGTCCATATCATCAAGCACCTCCTCCCTTCATCGTGTTTGGGTTCTGCATTGCCCTCATCAACCACCTCAGACCCCACAGAACTGGAGCAGGAGAAAGTCAACTCAATCGCAACAGCAACGATCAATCTGCTGGAGGTATTCAGCAGTTCGAGCATCATCTGTGGAGGGAATAGAATTGTCAACGAGCTTGGTCATTGCTCCATGTTGCAGCATCTGCAGCCTCTTACTCCTCCATCCCAAGGGTCTGCCTGAGAAGAAGAAATCAAACTAACTTGAATGGGTTCCCGGGTGGGGAAAGAGGTAGCTAATTCAACACTCCCATGAATATTTACGCTAACAATCTTAGAACCTGCCAAGAAAGTCCAGAAAAGAAAAGCTTTGCAATTAATTAAGTTTTTTTTATGTGTAAGAAAGTACTGGAGATGCTTGTTTAAATCGAAGGTAGACCCAAAATGCTGGAGTAACTCAGTGGGTGAGGCAGCATCTCTGGAGAGAAGGAATGGGCAGCGGCTGAACTCGCAGCAGAGAGAGTCTCATGTCACCCATTCCTTCTCTCCAGAGATGCTGCCTCACCCGCTGAGTTACTCCAGCATTTTGTGTCTATCTTAAGTTTATTTTTATACTATTTAATACACAGGGTAATTCAATGACAGCTGAGTGAATAAAACAAGAATAACTTTTAAAAAATGTTGCTGGAGCAACTCGTTGGGTCAGGCAGCTTCAATGAAGGGTTGGACAGGTGACATTTTGTGTCGGAACCCTTCTTCAGACTGATTGAGACCGGGGGAAGAGAGCTAGTAACAAGGTGCGGGGTGGGACACAATCTGGCAAGTGATAGGGATGCAGATAAGGGGGGTTGGTTGTCAGATGGTGGACATGTTGGAGGAAACCGGAGCACCCGGAGAAAACCCACATGGTCACAGGGAGAACGTACAAAAACTCTGTACAGATAGCACCTGTAGTCAGGATGGAATCCGGGTCTCTGGCGCTGTAAGGCAGCAACTGTACCACTAGAGCTGTGCTCTAGGCACTGTGCTGCCCCTGAAATACTATGAAGAGTCTTTGATATCTGCACTTAATTCTCACAGCTTAGATAGCTGTCTGTGTACCTTGAGTGTTTAGAAGGAATCATGCTAAAAGACACAGAGTAGAAAGAAGCAATGTGTAGGAAGGAACTGCAGGTGCTGGTTTATATTTTCGATGGACAGGGCCAGGGATCGGCCAGGAGGTCAATGAGGGTTGGAGAGGCGGTGGATGTTGGTGTTAGTCCTCGTGACGGTGATAGCCACTATTTAAACCAGCATTTTGTGCCTATCTTCAGAAAGAAGCAATGGTTCTCTGGCTGAAATGTTTTTATAATCTTCCATCTAGAGGAGCGAGCAAGTGTTGACTTTGCCATTTATAGTGAAAGAAAATTGTACTGAAGCAGGAACATCGTTATAAGCGTTGTAGGCAACTTAGCCATTTGACAAAAGAAATTACACTGCGATAGAAGCATTTGTCACTGAAGAATCTGGTAAGGTCCATGGACATGTTCCATTTTGTTCCATTTACATTAGGTTTGTTTTTCCCTTTTCTTCATCATGCATCTAATATTCAGCAACCAAATGGTGCAGCACCATTGCAATGGAAGAAGGTTTTATGGAATAAGAAATTATGCTGATAAGATAGTTGCTTAAATTACTTAAGTAGAAAAAATACTTAACTTGCACCATGTATATACCGGAGTGAAGGGTGAGAGAGGGGGAAGGTTTAACAGAGAATTACATGGTGAGTTTTTTCACATTGAGTTGTGGGTGCCTGGAACAAGCTGGCTGGGGCGGCGATTGAAGCTGATATGATAGCTGCATTTAAGCAGCTTTTAGACTGGCACATGAACAGGTAGGTAATGGAGGAATATCAATCACATGCAGGCAGATGGGATTAATTTAATTTGGCATCATGTTCAGCACGGAATTGAGGCCAAAAGGTTTGTTCCTGTGCTTCAGGCAAAAGGTATAGAACCTCCAAGGACAGTTTCTTTCCAGCTGTTATCAGGTAACTGAATCATCTTACCGCAACCAGAGAATAATCCTCAACTACTATCTACCTCATTGGTGACCCTCGGACTATCTTTGATCGGACTTTCCTGGCTTTACCTTGCACTAAATGTTATTCCTTTATCATGTATCTATACACTGTAAATGGCTTGAATGTAATCATGAATAGTCTTTCCGCTGACTGGATAGCATGCACCAAAAGCTTTGCACTGTACCTTGGTACGCGTGACAATAAACTAAACTCAATTGAACTGAACTGTACAGTTCTAGGTTCTATGTTTAGTAAAACAATGTAAATGTTTCCATGATTTCAGATCTTAGTAAAATCTGTTCATTTTAGCAGGTATGAGATCACTTGGAAGGCCAGTCTTTATAACTTCCTTATAGACTTCTTGAGGCCAGTCTTTATAGACTTTAGAGATACAGCATGGAAACAGTCCCACCGATTCTACGCCAACCAGTGATCACCCGTGCACTAGCTCTATCCTGCACACTAGGGACAGTTTACAATTTACAGAAGCCAGTTAACTGACAAATCTGCATGTCTTTAGAATGTGGGTGGAAACTGGAGCACCGGGAGAAAACCCATGCGGTCACAGGGAGAACATACAAACTACATACAGACCGCACCCGGGATTGAACCCAGGTCTCTGTCACTGTGAGGCAGCAACTCCACCACTGCGCCACTGTGCCGCCATTTGCATGGCCCTCCAGAGCCACTACGCATTCGGAGAGGAGTCAAGAGAGAACATATTTGCTGCAGGATTAGAAACAATCTCTGTAATGATTGCTGGATCATCATCACCAATGCCCTTCAGTCCTCACTGGCCTGACTCTAATCCTGCAGCAATATCTTCTCTCTTGACTCTCCTCCAAATCCACGTGGACTCGGTGGGCCAAAGGGCCTATTTCAATGCTGTATCTCTAAAGTCTCTATAGTCTAAAGTCTAAAGGGTTATAAAGACTGGCCTTCCAAGAGATCTCATACCTGATAAAATGAACAGATTTTAACAAATGTCATTTTCTCAGGTAAAACAGGAGTATTGTGAATCAAGCGGGCTGGGGTTCTGTGATGTTGATGCCGACTCCCATTCTATCTCCCACCTAGTAGAAGGCCAGGAGACTCCTACTCTTCAGATGACTTATTCATGCAGATCCTGACCCCATATTGAACTTGGGCTCTGATGATTTGGGATGAGTGTGAACTATGGCAGTGTTTGGAACTAGTGTCATTCCACTTCTTTCAGGAACAACAGAAATAGAAAGCATACTGTTGGTTTGCTTCACAGCTCGATTTGGGAACAGCTCTGGCCATGACTGCAAGAAATTGCAGAGTTGTAGATGCAGCCCAGTCCATCCCTCAGCCCAGACTCCACACCATTCCACCTCACTATGCCTCGGAAAAGCAGCCAATACAATCAAAGACCCTGTCATTCCTTCTTCACCCCGCTACTGTTGGGCCACAGGTACAGAAGCTTGAAAGCGCGCACCACCAGGCTCAGGAACAACTCCTTCCCCTCTGTTATCAGGCTTCCGAACAGTCCTTCTATAAGATAGGGCGCTGTCCGATTCTCCACTACTCCATTGCAGACATTGTTTATGGAACTGGTGCGCTACAATGCTGAGAACTATATTCTGCACTCTGTATCTTCCCCTTAGCTTTACCCATTGTACTTGAGTTTGACATGATTGTATTTATGTGTGCAGTAAACCCCTGCTATAACGGATCTCTGCATAGTTGATTTTGGTTATAGCGGACAGAAGTTGCACCGCTCCACCCCACTTCCGCCAGTTACCTAACGAGCCGGCGCTACGTGACGTGCTTACGGGTTGCGGGAGTGGAGAGAGCGAGCAGCGTGAAGTCAGCGTGAGTACCGGGCCCGTCCCCGGGTACACTGCGTGCCCATGAGCTCTGCGGCTCCCCGTCCTGTGAATTCCTGCTTGTTTAACCACCCCACTCCCCCACAACGTCGTGTTGCTCCCCTCCCAGCCTTGGGTTAAACCTTAACCCCCTCGCTCGGTTACAGTGGACAATAACTGACATCATCCACCCCACCCGTGGTCTGTTATTGCGAAGTTTTACTGTAATAATATCTAATCTGAATTGGATAGCAGGCAAAACAAAGCCTTTCCCTTTACTTTGGTACACTCGGCAATAATAAGCTAACCACAAACCTGACAACGGCCCACTTTTACATCTTAAATTAAATGATTCCCATTATGCTGCCTCATGCTTTTCCCAAGTGCTGACTGCCTAATATTTTTTAAACTGCAAGAGGCTTTGTTCTGTTTAACAAAAAACTTGGTGTCCAGACAATTTTCCCCCTCGCTCTTTCCTGTGCCTCTCCTACCCCAGTAAAGCACGCACATTTCTCCTTCTATCCCCCTCCCCGTCCCTACATCCCCTACCACGTACATCCCTCCCTCTAGCTTTACACTTCACTTCTCTCCTTACCTGACACCCCTTTTGTCTCCTCTCCATCTTGAGCCTTTGCCACTTACTCCACCCACCTGCCAATCATCCCCCCTCTCATCTATCCACCTATCACTTGTGGAAACAAAGAACTGCAGGTGCTGGTTTATGCCAAAGATAGACACAAAGTGCTGGAGTAACTCAGCGGGTCAGGCAGCATCCAGGGAGAAAAAGGAAGGGTGACGTTTTAGGTCACAGGGCTCTTCTTCAGACTAACCATTCAGGGCTGGCCACAAATAACCTCTGGCAGAGTTGTAGATGCAGCCCAGTCCATCAAGAGTTGGTCAGCCATTTTTTTTTTTAACCTCTCTGTCTTTTAGCTGGGCTGTGAATAATAGGATGTGAGATCGAGCAGTGGTGATGAAACGCTGATAGATCGCCTTCAGGGGAGGCACAACAGACTGCAGAGGCTGGAATCTGGACAAAAAACACACCAATGGAGGAACTCAGTGGGTCAAGCAACAAATCTGGAAGAAAAGGGATGGCCAATGTTTTGTACGTTCTCCCCGTGCACGAGTTCTATCCTACACACTAGGGACAATTTGCAGAAGTCTATTAACTGACAAACCTGCACGCCTTTGGAATGTAGGGGGAAACTGAAGCCCCTGGAGAAAACACACGCAGGTCATGGAGATAACATACAAACTTCAAACAGACAGCACCCGAGGTCAGGATCGAACCAGACCCTCTGGCGCTGTAAGGCAGCAACTGTACCACAGCGCCACTGTGCCACGTTCTGAGTCTATGGTGGCAGACCTAAGCTAGTAGTCTATGACTGGGCGGCACAGTGTCGCAGCTGGTAAAGACCCGGGTTCGATCCCAAGCTCGGGTGCTGGCTGTGTGGAGTTTGCATATTCTCCCTGTTACCACATGGGTTTTCTCATTGGGCTCCAGTTTCCTCCCACATCCTAAAGATGTGTGGGCTTGTAGGTCATTTGCCCTGTGTAAATTTCCCCTAGAGTGTAGGGAATGGAATCACAAAGTGGGATAACATCGAACTAGTGTGAACAGATGATTGGTGGTGGGTGTGGGGGGGCTGAAGGGCCTGTTTCCATGCTGTATCACTAAACTAAACTAAACTAACCTAAACTAAACTAAGCCATTAAGCACAGTTATAGTTCCACAGAGCACAATAGGCATCTGTGCAGTTGGGCATTGATATTCTTGCTATTGAGGGAGTGCAGCTTAGGTTTACAAGTTTAATTCCCGGGATGGCAGGACTGTCATATGCTGAGAGAATGAAGCAGCTGGGCTTGTACACTCTGGAGTTTAGAAGGATGAGAGGAAATCTCATTGAAACATATAAGGTTGTTAAGGGTTTGGACACGCTAGAGGCAGGAAACATGTTCCCGATGTTGGGGGAGTCCAAAACCAGGGGCCACAGTTTAAGAATAAGGAGTAAGCCATTTAGAACGGAGACAAGGAAACACTTTTTCTCACAGAGAGTGGTGTGTCTGTGGAATTCTCTGCCTCAGAGGGCAGTGGAGGCGGGTTCTCTGGATGCTTTTAAGAGAGAGCTAGATAGGGCTCTTAAAAATAGCGGAGTCAGGGGATATGGGGAGAAGGCAGGAACGGGGTACTGAATAGGGATGATCAGCCATGATCACATTGAATGGCGGTGCCGGCTCGAAGGGCCGAATGGCCTACTCCTACACCTATTGTCTATTGTCTATTGTCTATTGTCTATTGACGCCATTAGGTCTGAGCAGTAATCAACCTTAATGGGCCTGTCCCACTTAGGCGATTTTTTAGGCAACTGTCAGCGACTAGGACAATGGAATTCATTGAAGTCAGCACCGGCGACAACTTATGTTAACCTGGTGACAACCTACGACAGCACCTACGACAACCTATCACAGCCCAAATTGTCGCCAAAAAATTTCCAACATGTTGAACATTTTTCGGTAGTCGCCTGTTGTCGCATTAAAAAATCGCCTTAGTGGGACAGGCCCTTAACTATGCTGCATGGATAGATGCACCGTCGCAAATATATTAGTTTAGTTTAGTTTAGAGATATAGCGTGAAAACAGGCTCTTCTGCCCACCGAGTCCGCACCAACCAGCGATCGCCGAATACTAACACCATCCTTTAGACAATTTACAATTATACCAAGCCAATTAGCCTACAAACCTGAACCTCTTTGGAGTGTTGGAGGAAACCGGAGCTCCTGGAGAAAACTCACGCAGGTCACGGAGAGAAAGCACAAACTCCGTACAGTACAGGATCAAATCAGGGTCGCTGGAGCTGTAAGGCAGCAGCTCTACCGCTGTGCCACCGTGCCGCCCCTTGGTGCTACACCTATATTAGTGGGGATGAAGTCAAATAGGTTCATCTTTAATTTAGTTTTCTCACTACCTGCCTCAGACTCAGTGCGGCAGCTATGTACTTCAGTCTGTGGTGGTGTTATCAAGCCAATCTTGGTGATGGATATTGAAGTCTTCCATCCATGGTGAATCATGTGCCTATGCTACTACCAAGATTGTTCAATAGGGGGAGCACTGGTTCAGCAGCTGAAGGAGGAAGTTAGCGTGTAATCATCAAGAGATTTATTTGTGTAGGAAGGAACTGTAGATGCTGGTTTACACCAAAGATAAACACAAAATTATCTCAGCGGATAAACTCAGCGGGTCTGGCAGCATCTCTGGTGAAAAGGAACACGTGACGTTTTTGGGTCGAGAACCTTCTTCAGATGGAGGTAGACAAAAATGTTGGAGAAACTCAACGGGTGAGGCAGCATCTTTGGAGCGAAGGAATAGGCGATGTTTTGGGTCGAGACCCTTCTTCAGGCCATTCTTCCTTGGAATAAAGACCCAGCCTACTCAACCTCTCTCTATAGCTCACATCCTCTAGTCCTGGCAACATCCTCGTAAATCTTTTCTGAACCCTTTCAAGCTTGACAATATCTTTCCTGCAACATGGTGCCCAGAACTGAACACAATATTCTAAATGCGATCTCACCAACATCTTATACAACTGCAATATGACCTCCCAGCTTCTATACTCAATACTCTGACCGATGAAGGCCAAAGTGCCAAAAGCCTTTTGGACCACCTTATCTACCTGCAACTCAACCTTCAATGACCATGGACTTGTACTACTGGACCCCTCTGCCCGGCAACACTCCCAGAGGCCTACCATTTACTGTGTAGGTCCTGCCCTTGTTCGACATCCCAAAATGCAATACCTCACACTTCTCTGTATTAAATTCCATCAACTAGTCCTCCACCCACCTGGTCAATCAACCCAGACCTCTGAATGAATGTGCAGGAACGTCATTTAGGAAAATGCAAAACGGACCACTTTTGCAAGAAAAGAACTACACGCAAAGGCAATTGGACTTCCTAAGATAGCTGGCACTTTGAAAACAGTTCCATCAGTGCACGTGTATTTGTCCTCCCTGATATTGATAAATGGTTAGTGTTATTTGTCTGACAATTGACATTTTCTATGAGAAGTTCGGCAGCAAGAATGGCAGGAATTGTATTTCTATGCAAACTATCAGGAACAATCTAATGATCTTTGGGCTAAACATTTAGATCATGCAGAGATAATGTGATTGAAAATGTATTTCCTACTGAGTTAATCGGGTTAATGACCATTTCTGGGCTATTTTGCATCATTCTCCAAATTTATTCCAGCCCTTCCTTGCCTAAGTCATGCTGATACATTGACATAATTTCCACATCATGTATGCACCAAATTGCTTCATTCGCCATGCTATGCCTGGGAATTAGTCTAAGTGGTCTCGGTAATGTTCACTGTTGGGCAATCCTGAGACAACTAGTTCTTTGTAACACAGCAGTGGATCCAAACCTCACCAAGGCAGGTCCAACAAGAATGATAGAAAGTCTGTTTTTCAGTCCAATCATCAGACAGAAGTTGTCAAGCCTTCTCTAACGCTGCCTCCCATTCTTCAGACTGAACTTCTGTTGCTAAATGCCATTGCTGAATTTCTAATATGTTAGTACGGTGCTTTATAACATTTGCTTTATTATATTTCCTTGTAATAAAGCAACGTTGTGTTTACAATAGATACAAAGTGCTGGAGTAACTCAGCGGGTCAGGCAGCATCCAGAGAGTTGCTCCAGCACCTTGAGTCCTTTTGTGTGAATCAGCATTTGCAGTTCTTTGTTTCTACATTTTGACTTCCTCTTTTTCAATATGTGCCAGAAGGCTTCTCTCCTGCAGATTACTGTCATATCTCTCCAGTAAAGACTTCCACTGCTGCACTGACGAAAGAGTCCAACCTTGTATCCCGACATTGTCATTGTGTTCAGGTACGATTGTGTATCCGAACACCTGTGGGTTCTTGCTAAAGCACCCTTCCCCTCCTCCCCCCCACCCTCCCGCCCCCCCCCCCCCCACGTCCCTTTGAGAGGTGTGCTCACCCAGAGAGTTGTGAATCTGTGGAATTCTCTGCCACAGAAGGCAGTGGAGGCCAATTCTCTGGATGTTTTCAAGAGAGTTAGATTTAGCTCTTTGTGCTAACAGAATTAAGGGATATGGGGAAAAAGCAGGAACAGGGTACTGATTTTGGATGACCAGCCATGATCATAATGAATGGCGGTGCTGGCTTGAAGGGCCAAATGACCTACTCCTGCACCTATTTTAATGTTTCTATGTTTTTATGAGAGGTGTTGGCTGGCATTAAGTGGTGCGAAATACTCCCAATATTGGGCCCACGGTGAAGGTGAATAGTTGGTGTACAGCATGGTCACTGTGGCTTGCCCGCAACACTCAGGCAAATGAACAGCAAACGCTGCAGTGCTGATGAAGCAGGTCTGAAGAAGGGTCTCAACCCAAAACATCACCCATTCCTTCTCTCTAGAGATGCCACCTGTCCCGCTGAGTTACTGCAGCATTTCATGTCCATCAAAGCAAGTATAATAGGTTTAGATTGAACGCTTATCAAATCATAGTGCTGGTTTTCAGGCTGTTTAGTTCAGCATTTTTTAATGTTTTCATTTGTCATTTTTTGCTGCAACCTGCGCACAATTTCCACCTGATGCAAAGCAATTCATCATTAAGCAGAACTGGTTTATGTTTATGTTTGGGTTTGGGTGTATTATTGTCACATGTACCAAGGTACAGTGGAAAGCATTGTCTTGCGGGCGAGACGAGGAGAGAGAAGACGATTCGCTGGATGGAGGCGACGGCTACAATGGGCCTTTATGGCCAGCTGCAGCTGGGACAATGAATATGGTGCCAAAAGCTGCCGACTCTTGCATATGGATACAGTGGGCTGTTTCTATCCGTTGTGTACTTAATCAAGGATTGTACATATGTGGCAATAATCTTACTGATCCGTATGCAATAAAATAATTTCACTGTACTTTGATACATGTGATATTAAAGAACCATTGCATGCTATCCAAACAGATCAAATATACCATTCATAGATACAATCAGCTCAAACTCTAGCACCATAGATAGAGCAAAGGGGAAGATACAGTGAGAAAGAGATTGAGAAGAGTGGAGTGAATGTATCGGGCGGTAGTAGATCCTTCTCTGGAAAGTACGGGCAAAGCGTCGTCACGTACTGGCGCAGTCTTGAGCGACTAACTGCATGGCTTTGATGACTCTTTGACTATTTGATTTCGCCCAAATATCACAGAGAAAACATTCAGATGCTGTGGGGATGCATCACATAATTAACATCTCAGCTGCTCATCACAATCGAGGCCACTTAAAGATGCTGTGACTGCATCCTTTCACACACAAAATAGACAACCCCTCATCTGATCTGTCATTTAGCCGTATCATCTGCCAGGCAATTCCTCCCTCGCCGTCCACGAGTGCTCATCTCATTCTCTAATGCCACTGCTACAATGATGATTGAAATGTCAACTGCACAAACAGATCTCCTGTTATCTTCAAATCTTGCTTGAAATTCTTCACTGTCAATACTTATCAATGTCAATTATTTTCTATTTGTCACATCACAATCCATTTTCCACTTAACAATTTATTTTGATTGCTAAACATGTTTCTGATTATTTTGGCAATATTCAAACATTTTGTCTTCAGCTTGTCGCATTTAGAAATTGATCAGGAAATAATATACGTTATTTGCTTTCATAAAAATGCAAGCGGCAACAGATTCCAGCCAGTAGATTTGTATCTAATTTTGTACGAAGTGCAGGGCATGACCTGAGTATGGTTGATGTATTTGATTGTCCAATTTATTCTTTGGCCAAATGACTTGTCAGTTACATTTAGCCAAACTGAGCGATCAACGTACGATAATAAATCAAAGGAAAGCTGAAGAATGACTTGATGTCTCCAACAGTGGAAGTCTCTCTTTTCTTTTACTGGAGGTCCTTTCACACTGGATTGTATTAACGTACATATTCAGAATGAATACAATAAAGAAATGTCCGTAATATAATTTCAGAGAAACAAACCTCGAGCTGCAGATAGCAAAAATTAAACCTGAAAATCCAGTGTGTAAGTAAACCAGAAGGCTAAGGAAATTCCATATGTCTCCAATGACTCTTACTGATCTCTGCAGATGCACCATGGATCATAACTTGGATTGGCAAGCGCTGTGCCGAAGACCGCAAGAAGTTGTATGTGGGAGGAAACCGGAGCACCCGGAGAAAACCCACGTGATCACAGGGAGAACGTGCAAGCTCTGCACAGACAGCACCCGTGGTCAGGATCGCACCCGGGTCTCTGGTGCTGTCAGGCAGCAACTCTACCACTGCGCTACGCTATACATGATTACTACCAAGTCGTTCACAATGCAGAGATACAGGATAAAGGGAATAATGTTTAGCACAAGATAAAATCCAGTCTTGCCGAGATATCGTGAGGTGTAAATGGAGTCAATGGAAGGGGGGTTAGTTTGCATGATGGTCTGGGCTACGTCCACAATTCTCTGCAATTTGTTGCGCTCATGGATGGAGCTGTTCCCAAACCAGGCTGTGATGCATCTGATTGAAATGCTCTGTACGGCGCATCTGTAGCAGTTGGTGAGGGTTGTTGGGGACATGCCGAAGCATTGAAAGGAAGTAGAGGCGCTGGTGTACCAAGGTGGTCCAGGAGAAGTTATTGGTGATTTGCTGGGAATTTGACAAGTCAACAAAGGTTTGAGGGTGCAGGCTGCAACAATAACTGCTGAGAAAAATGCATGTGTGTGGTTGGGCAAGAGAGCTGAACATTGAGTGACTTACAACAAGCTCTGGGTCGAAACAATTCAGGTTCAAATACCCGAGGACGACTTTCGTCAACTTCAATTTTGAACATAAAATGAAAATGAAACGTTGTTTTACAGAAGGTGATTATCAATCCCATTTCTCTTGAGGGTTGTCCTTTTAACCAGAAAAATCTAAAAGAAAAAAGCACATTTTTACTTCTTTTTTAAAAATGTTTCTACACTTTTCTTTTGAAGGATGCAGCCATTTCTTGTGATTAAAGTTTCAGTACATTCTGCACCATAAGATTTGAATTACTTTACTCAAACATTCAATGAAAATTTCATTATTACCATACTCTGACTCATTGAATTGTTCGTGTGCCCGAGTCAGTTGTGGTAACTTTCTGGGGGAAAAACTAAGGTCAATGCTCCAAATTTGGGAACTTTTCATGACTTTCTATAGGGGGGAGTTGATGAAAATGTGGGAAGAATTTTAAAAATTGGATAATTGTAGGAATAGTGTAAAGAAATAGTGGTTGATGGTCATGTTTTTGGCTTGGTGGGCCGAAGGGCCTGTTCCTGTGCTGTTATGGCTCTCTGAAACGACTCCACTGAAACAAGAAGGGTGGCATGGTGGAGCAGCGGTAGATTTGCTGCCTTACAGCACTAGAGACCCAGGTTCAATCCTGACTACGGGTGCTGTCCGTACTGAGTTTGTACGTTCTCGGTGGGACTGCATGGGCTTCCTACATGTGCCCTGGTTTCCCCCAACTTCCCAAAGACCTGGAGGTTTGTAGGTTAACTGGCTTCTGTAAATTGTCTGTAGTGTGTAAGATAGAACTAGTGCACGGGTCGGTACGGACTAGGTGGGCCGAAGGGCCTGTTTCCATGCTGTATCTCTAAACTAAGTAAACTAAACTAGTGTATGGGGAGAAGGCTGGGGGCAAGAGTGGATTGAGGGTCGCCCCAGTAATGGAGAGAGGAAGAGGCAGGCAGCATGGTTGGAAAAAGTGGAGGCCACAATCAACCGCAGCATGGATGAAGGCTTCTCTTAAAGTTGGTGACGCATTTCTATTCTCCCTGATTCGCTAGTAAGCAATCAGATAGTCAAAATACATACAGCCTGGTGGCACAGCGGTAGAGTTGCTGCCTTACAGCGAATGCATGCGCCGGAGTCCCGGGTTCGATCCCGACTACGGGTGATGTCTGTACGGAGTTTGTACGTTGTCCCTGTGACCTGTGTGGGTTTTCTCCGAGATCTTCGGTCTCCTCCCACACTCCAAAGATGTAAAGGTTTGGCTTGGTAAATGTAACAACTGTCCCCCGGGGGTGTAGGATAGCGTTAATATGCGAGGATCGCTGGTCGGCGGGGACCCGATGGGCTGAAGGGCCTGTTTCCGCACTGTATCTCTAAACTAAACTTAACTAAACTGAACTGAACTACAGAGGGATCCCAACCTGAAACGTCATCTATCCATGTTCTCTGGAGCTGTTGCCTGACCCTCTGAGTTACTCCAGCATTTTGTGTCTTTTTAATAAACAACTAGTATATGAACCACCTTGTATTTACATTGAGTTTTTGCTTTAGAGATTCAGCTTGGAAATAGGCCCCTCGTCCCTCTGAGTCCATGTCGACCAGTGATCACCTGTAACCAGTCCTATCCTACACACTAGGGACAATTTACAGAAGGCAATTAACTACAAACACGCATGTCTGTGGAATGTGGGAGGAAACGGGAGCAGCCTGGGAAAACCCACGCAGTCACAGGGAAAATGTACAAACTCTGCACAGACAGTGTCCCAGGTCAGGATCGAACCCGGGTCTCTGGCAGTGTAAGGCAGCAACTCTACCGCTGTGCCACCGTGTCGCCCTGTGGGACTGGCAGCTGCTGATCCCCTTTTATCAATGGGTTTCCCAACCTGTGGAAAACCAAAAACAAGTGATTCTTAAATCACTCTTTGACATTGGAGCATGGGGTACAGTATCCTCATAACTGGACACATAAATAAATTCCTACCTTAAGACACAATCCCCATAATAAAATGTGATTCCTTCATCATGTTTATCACAATAGGCGACCTTTTGGGTCACAGTTTAAGGATAAGGGGGAAGTCTTTTAGGACCGAGATGAGAAAAACATTTTTCACACAGAGTGGTGAATCTCTGGAATTCTCTGTCACAGAAGGTAGTTGAGGCCAGTTCATTGACTATATTTAAGAGGGAGTTAGAAGTGGCTCTTGTGGCTAAAGGTATCAGGGGGTATGGAGAGAAGGCAGGTACAGGATACTAAGTTGGATGATCAGCCATGATCATAATGAATGGCGGTGCAGGCTCGAAGGGCCGAATGGCCTACTCCTGCACCTATTTTCTATGTTTCTATGTGATTAATATTGATGCCAATATGACTGATAAATTGTACGACTTTAAAAACATTTGATGATCAAAGCATGGTCCTGGCCCGATTCGTCAACCATTCTTTTTCCCCAGAGATGCTGCTTGACCCGCTGAGTTACTCCAGCACTTTGTGTCTATCTTCGATGCTCAAAGCAAACTCATTGCTGATCAGCCTTGGCAATGAGTCGCAGGAAATGGCGTTTATAAACTATTCAGATGCTGGTTAAATATCTGAAGAAGGGTTCCGACACAAAAGGTCGCCCATTCCTTTCCTCCAGAGATGCTGCCTGGCCCGTCGAGTTACTCCAGCATTCATGTGTCTATCATTGGTTAAATATCAAATGCATTCAGGTGATGCATGGGTGCAGATATCTGTACTACCGCAGCAAGGACAAACATGCACAGATGCTGCTTCCCGCCCAGAAGACATTGCATTATTATGGCCCACCAACATGCAGTTAAACGAAATAAAAATTTCAATAACTGTACATGACTCCAATAACTACCAAATGATCATCCAGTTTATGATGCTTCAGTTAGTTCTAAACCTAATACCACTGCAATTAGGAGGAGCAACCGAATTAGCAAAGAGAACCATTGAGCAAATGTGTCTTCAGGTTTCAAAGCTTTTTTTTACAGAGAAAATGAAACTGTAGGAGCAAGGATGTGTGCCACTGGCTGCAAGTTATATGACTACACTGCGCTGTTAAATGCTGTTCAGAATAATAAGTGGAAAAGAATTGGAAACCATTGAACAAAGAGGAGTACAGCGCAGGAACAGGCCCTTTGGTGCCAAACGTAAAGCCAAGAAAAACTGATCTATTAAAAAAAGACACAAAGTTCTGGAGTAATTCAGCAGGACAGGCTGCATCCCTGGAGAAGATGGAGAGGTGATGCAGATCACCTCATCTGCCTGCACATGAGCAATATCCTTCAATTCTCTGCATATCCATGTGCATGTCCAAAAGCTTCTTAAACGCCACTATCACATCTGTCTCCACCACCACCGCCGAGCATTGTTCCAAGTACCCAGCACTCTCTATCGAAAAACCTTGCCCTGCACATCTCTTTTAAACTTTGGCCCCTCTTACCTTAAAGTTATGCCCTCTAGTCTTTGATCTTCACACCCTGGGAAAAAAAGATCGGTGTCCACGCGATCTATGTTTCTCGTAATTTTATATACTTCTATCAGTTCTGCCCTCAACCTGCGGTTTTCCATATGTAACAATCCAAGAATTTCTCGAGATCGCACCTTCTACCAGGCAATGCCCTGTCATTTGTAGCTGGCCCTGATTGCTCCTGGTCTTTACTCATCTCCATCTCTTCACCCCCTACATTCAGTCCGAAGAAGGGTCCCGACCCATCCTTTATCTCCAGAGATGCTGCCTGACTTGCTGAGTTACTCCAGCATTGTGCATCTATCTCTAGTTTAGTGGTCCAACTATTACTATTACTTGTAAGGAGAGATTGGACAGACTTGAGATAGTCACAAAGTACTGGAATAATTCAGTGGGTCAGGCAGCATCTCTGGAGAAAAGGAACTTTTCAGGTCGAAACCTCTTCAGACCCAAAACGTCACCTATTTATTTTCTCCTGAGATGCTGCCTGACCCGCTGAGTTACTTCAGCACTTTATGTCTTTTTAGTAAACTAGTATATGAAGTTCCTTTTATTTACATTTAGTTTTAGCTTTAGAGACACAGTGTGGAAACAGGCCCCTCGTCCCTCTGAGTCCATGTCGACCAGTGATCGCCTGTAACCAGTCCTATCCTACACACTAGGGACAATTTACAGAAGGCAGTTAACTACAAACATGCATGTCGTTGGAATGTGGGAGGAAACGGGAGCAGCCTGGGAAAACCCACGCAGTCACAGGGAAAATATATAAACTCTGCACAGACAGTGTCCGAGGTCAGGATCGAACCTGGGTCTCTGGCAGTGTAAGGCAGCAACTCTACCGCTGTGCCACCGTGCTATATTTTGTGGCTATCTTTTTTGTAAGCAGTTCCTTCGTACATTTTTGGACCACTAAACTAGTTTCGTTCAGTTGAGTTTAGAGATACAGTGTGGAAACAGACCTTATAGCCCACGAGTCCACGATCCCCCAAACACTGGTTCTATGTTTACCCAGTTTTGCATCCTACACATTAACAAGCGGCACGATGGCAAGAGCTGATGCCTTACAGTCCCAGAGACCCGGGTTTAATCCTCACTGCGGATGCTGTCTGTACGGAGTTTACACCTTCTCCCCATGACCTGCGTGGGTTTTCTCCGAGATCTTCGCTTTCCTCCCACTTTCCAAAGACGTAGGTTTGGAGATTAATTGGCTTAGTATAATTGTAAATTGTCCCTAGTATGTGCAGGACAGTGTTAATGTGCGGGGATTGCTGGTCAGTGCGGACTCGGTGGGCCGAAGGGCCTGTAACCATGCTGTATCTCTAAAACTAAAAAATAAAACTTTTATAGAAGCCAATTAACCTATAATGTGGAAACCAGAGCACTGGAGAAATCCCACTTGGTCACAGGGAGAACATGCAAACTCCATACAGAGAGCACCCGTAGTCCAGATAATAAATCCAACTTCTGTCGGATTTATTACATTAACTGTTTATATCAAGAATAGGGTTGGTAGCATTAGGAGTTCTTCAAAGTCAAAGAAACAATCTTCTCAATATGAACGTTGTTCACACCAACTCGTGTAGCAAGAGGAAGTTCAAAATCCATTTTCTTCCTGTCGCTACACCTAGCTCTTCAGACATGCAATTCATTTCAATTTTCAAGGTTGGCTCTTGTCATTCACAGTCCCATCACACATTACAGCCTTTGAGTACCTGAAACATTCAGTGTTGATGTGCAGGACACACAATCAATTGCACTAAAGAATGCTTCATTTAACGGATTAAAAAACAAAGAAAGAAAAACTACAAGGCACTGCAACAACTCAAAGCCAAATGTAGGGCATTTTATTTTGGCGTCTGTCCAAATCGTTTGCGCAAATAGGGAATAACTAGGGAAAAGTAATGTTGTTGAAAACATCTCAATGCTGCTGTCTTCATTTGGCAGATCACTGTCTAATGCATTCATCCTGACACAAATTTGATGTGAATTAGAAATTGAGTAGTTTGTCAATAGAGGGCCTGGGCTTATTTTCCAGTGTGTATAAAGAACCACAGAAGCAGGAGTGGTCCATTCAGAATTCATGTCGGTTCTGCAATTTAATAAGCTCTTGGCCGATCTTTTACCTCAATGCACAAAGAGAAGATCATCAACGCCTCCTGAGATTTGGCATGTCGCTCAATACTCTAGATTTTAGACTACAGATACAGCGAGAAAACTGTCCCTTTGGCCCACGGGTCCACACCGAACAACCATCACCCTGCACACTAGCACTATCCGACACACAAGGGACAATTTACAATTTTACCAAAGCCAATTAACCTACAAACTTGTTTAAGAAGGAATTACAGATGCTGGAAAATCGAAGGTACACAAAAAAGCTGGAGAAATTCAGCGGGTGCAGCAGCATCTATGGAGCGAAGGAAGTAGGCAACGTTTCGGGCCGAAACCCTTCTTCAGATTGATGGAGGGTAGGGGGGGGGGGGGGGCTGGGAGAAGAAAGGAAAAAGGAGGAGGAGGAGCCCAAGGGCTGAGGGAGAGATAGGAAGGGGAGGAGAGCAAGGGCTAACAGAATTATGAGAATTCAATGTTCATGCCACCAGGATGCAGACTCCCCAAGAGGAATATGAGGTGCTGTTCCTCCAATTTCCGGTGGTGCTTACTCTGGCCGTGGAGGAGGCCCAGGACAGAGAGGTCGGATACGGAATGGGAGTCAACCTACAAACCTGTACGTCTTTGGGATGTGGGAGGAAGCTGGAGCACCCGGAGAAAACCCATGTGAGCACAGGAAGAACGTACAAACTCCATACAAACAGCACCTGCAGTCAGGACGAACCTGGGTCTCTGGAGCTGTAAGGCAGCAATTTTACCACTGAGCCACCGTGCCAGTGCTCTTATTGAATGTCCACAGGTGGAGAGCATGCTGACTGGTTGCATCGTGACCTGGTTCAGTAGCCTGAGGGCCCAGGAACAAGGAAGGCTGCAGAAAATTGATAGACATTGCCTGGTCCATCATGGGTATTGACCTGCTCTCCATCGAATGGATCTATAGAAAGTGATGGCTCAAGGAGGCAGTTAATGTCATCAAAGAATCACTCCACCCTGGCCACTCTCATCTCACTGTTGACATTGGGACGAAGGTACAGGAGGAACGTGAGAACCATGATCTTCAGGTACAAGAGCAGCTACTTACCCTCAACCATCAGGCTCTTGATCCACATTGCTAAACCCTAACCACAACCCTACTTCAGCACCAAACTGTTACAGATTTTTTACATGGTTGCTCTATGTAATTTGGCTTGCATTATTACGGTCTGGTGACCTTGTATAACTGATGATTTATTGCATAATTGTTTATAGCAGGGCTGCCAACATTGGGTGAGGGTTCACCTACGACCACACCTACGACAACCTATGACCACACAGAGGACAACCTACAACAACCCAAGTCAACTTGCGTCCACCCGCGACAAGGTACGACAAGCTACAACCCTGTCGGCGACAACTGAAGACGTCACGCCGTAGTGGCTTCACGGCACTGTGTCGTGGGCGGTGATGACATGCGTGAGTCTCACGCTCAATGCGTGAGAGTTGGCAGCGCTGTTCTTGTATGTTAATTTCTGCAGTTGATGCATCAATGTGCCCGTAGTAGCTGCAGCAAGAAAGAATTTAATTATTCCAGTCCACATTCAAATGCAATTAGACATTTTTGACTCTTGACTTAGAGTCATGGAGTAACACAGTACAGAAACAGGGCCTTCAGCCTAACTCGTCCATGCTAATCAAGTTGCTTAACTGAGCTAGTCCCACTTGCCTGCATCTGGCCCGTAGCCCTCCAAACATTTCCCG
Source organism: Amblyraja radiata (assembly GCF_010909765.2). Taxonomy (NCBI): domain Eukaryota; kingdom Metazoa; phylum Chordata; class Chondrichthyes; order Rajiformes; family Rajidae; genus Amblyraja; species Amblyraja radiata. The sequence continues at coordinate 11,702,364 of NC_045980.1, read as the reverse complement.
TCCAAGTACCTTTTTTTAGTTGCGTTTAGAGATACAGCCCGGAGCAGGCCCTTCGGCCCACTGAGTCCATGCCGGCCAGCGATCCCTATACACTGCGCTATCCCACACACTAGGGGCAAATTACAAATGTTTTTAACCAAAGTTAATTGACCTAAAGACCTGTACATATTTGGAGTGTGGGAGGAAACCTGAGTGTGCAGGGAAAGCCCACGCGGTCGCGGGGAGAACGTATGTATTCCGTACAGACAGCACCCATAGTCAGAATCAAGCCCGGGTCTTTGGCCCTGCAAGGCAGCCATTCTACCCCTGCACCAACTTGTCATACCTGTCTATGTGTCTTTTGAACTTTATAGTTGTGCCCCATCCTAGTCTATGCTTGTTGTCACTGATGTAAAGGAGGCCACATTGGGAGCACGGAATGCAGTCGATGAAGTTAGAGGGGAGGCATATGAACCTGGAAGGGCTGCTAGGGTCCTTGGATGAAGTGGGTGTAGGGACAGGTATTACATCTCCTGCCGTTGCAGGGGAAAGTAATTCAGTTTTGCCAAACACTTGCACTTGGTCTGCACGGGCTTGGTGCACCTCCCATTTGTGAGCCATTATAATTTCCCTTCCACTTCCCACACCGACCTTTCATTCCTGGGACTCCTCCATTGCCAGAGTAAGGCCAGACACAAACTGGAGGAATGGCACCTCATATTCTGCCCAGGTAACTTGCAATGTATGAACATTGAATTCTCCAATTTTGTGTAAAAACTCTCCCCCCCTTCCCCGCCCCACTTTTCCCCCCATTTATTTGCTGTGACCCAGCTGGATGCACAAGTAGTTCTCCTACAATCTTGCCCCCCCCTATTCCCTGTCCCTCCATCCCCTTTCCACCTATAATCCCTTCTCTGGTTTCACATTTCACACCTCTTCTCTTCTTATCTCACGACTTTGTTTTGTGCTTTCTCCACCCATCAGCCAATTACAACCCCCATCACCTGTACCCACCTATCACTCCCCACGCTCTGTCCCGCCCCCACCTCTCTTCCAGCTTTCCCTCTCTTGCTGCAATTAATCTGAAGAATGGTCCTGACCCGAAACGTCGCCTATCCATGTCCATCGGAGATGCTGCCTGACCCACTGTTAGTCCAGCACTTTGTGTCTTTTTTGCAAACTAGCTTCTGCAGTTCCTTGTGTATAAAGTAGATTATAAGTCTGTGTAAAGGAAACTTCAGTCCCACAGCAAACATATGCCTCCATTTATCTTCAGAGCTGTTTATTATTCTGCATCTGAGTTATCGCTGACTTTCGAGCATCACAAATAGCAATAGGCTTAAACATTTTATTACATATTCATCCACATAAAATCCAATAAAAAGGAGGCACCATGCAAATTAATGACCAACAATGAGACTTTCAATTAGTGATCTTCCAATTGTTTTCCTTTAATTCTTTTTATGATGGTAATATTTTAAACTCTATGGCTGCTTTCTTAATAATCTGGGCTGGTCATTTTCAATGTGTGGTGATGTTTAAGTTTTTTATGATGGAAACTATTTATTGCTGATGTAGAGTTGCTTGAATCATCATTAATTATCTTTTTACATCACAGATCTAGCACATGCATTAAACATTATTAACTATGTACCAAATGACAAAATAGAACAACTACAAAAGTAAACAGTGTCTTCAATGGGAAAATGTGTAGAAAGGAACTGCAGATGCTGGTATATACTGAAGATAGACACAAAGTGCTGGAGTAACTTCTTCAGAAGAGTCCCGACCTGAAACGTCATCCATCCTTTTTCTCCAGAGATGCTGACCTAGCCTGCTGAGTTACTCCAGCACTATGTGTCTATCTTTGGCATTTGCAGTTCCTTTCTACACATTATCCCATTGAAGACATTGCCTACTTTTGCAGTTGTTCTATTGCCTGACCCGCTGAGTTACTCCAGCACTTTGTATCTATCTTCACTGGAATAATATTCCGTTGTGAAAACAGTGAATATCTTTTCACAATGCTCTGTGCTCTGTGTACAATTAAATATTGAAGAAAGGCAACGCATAAAAAATAGACTTTCCAAACGAGGTGGCAAAATTGAAACAGAACAGAAATTGGATCTGGATCTGGAGATAAAGAAGGAGAGGAGGTGGAAAGGAAAACTCTTTAGACCTCCATTTTGCTTCAGAGCTGTTTATTATTCTGCATCTGGATTATTGGTTTACAATTCGATACAATAAAGCTTTATTCATCACCGGAGGGAAAGTGGTTTGCCAACAGTCACAACACATAACAAGGTGCTCGAAAACTTGAAATTATAAGTGAGAAAAAAAGAAACGGGCAAGCGACTATTGTCTGCCTGCCGTGTGTACAGCGCCTAAACCGGAACGAACGAACAAACAAACAAACGAACGCAGGCTTATCCGCTGGGCAGAGGATTCTAAAACTAGAATATTGGATCCGGAGACAGACTTGGAGAGTGCTGTCTGATGTGTGAGAGAGCAGGGAGTGTGGGGATTGAAAAGGGGAGGGGGGAGAATTGACTGATGAGGGAGGGAGGCAGGGAAAAGGTAGACTGATGAGGGGATGATGGGGGAGAGGGTGGGTTGTTGAGAGGAGAGGCGGAGAGAGGGTTGGAATATGAGGGGAGGGGGGCAAAGGGAGGGTGGATTAATGAAGGGACGGAGAAGTGAAAGTGTGGACACGCGGAGAAGGAGAGGAAAGTGTGGACTGACGTGTGGATGAGGAGGGTGAGTGTGAATTGATGAGGGGAGGGACGAGGGACATGTAGAGGAGGTGATAGCGGGTGGGCAGATGGAGAGGAGGGGGAAGCATGTACAAACATCTGAAGGGACAGGGAGCAAGTAGACGGATATTAAACACAATGCCTAGAAACATTTCAAGTCAGGATAAGAAGGCAAAACATATTTAGTCTTGAAGAAGTCTTGAAGCTTCCCTGATATTTATCGAAGTTCAAAATCTCGGTGCCATCATATTGCTTGGGCGCTTCAAACACAGGAGACCCTGACAGGATGAGTGAGATTTCTTAGCAGGTTTTTCTTCCCAGTTTGTGCCCGGTATTATGACAGCGGCGACCGTGAGGGGTTCGGGAGCCCCCCGACCACGGGTGAACAACAGAGGACAACAGAGGAGGATGACTGAACTTTAGTGCCTTCCCTCACAGTGGGGAAACTTTGATTCCGCTGTGTGGGGATGTCTATGTTAAAGACTATCGTGTTCTGTGCTCTTTTTTATTCGTATGGCTGTATGGTGTCCACATATTTCACTGTACCAATTGGTACATGTGACAATAAATGTCTCTTGTCTTGTCTTGAAGTATTCCTCCTGGACCATTTCTATTTCACTTACGTGTTCGGTCTTTTCGATAATTCCAGGTGTGGGGTGGCAGAATTTCACTCCAACTCTTATTTGTTTTAGTTTAGAGATTCAGCGTGGCCCTTCGGCCCACCGAGTCCACACCGACCAGCGATCCCCGCACATTAACACTACCCTAAACACACTTGAGACAATTATACGTTACTACCGAGCCAGTTAACCTGCAAACCTGTATGTCTTTGGAGTGTGGGAGATCTCAGACAAAACCCACGCGGTCACAGAGAGAACATACAAACTCCGTACAGACAGGATTGAACCCGGGTCTCTGGTGCTGTAAGGTAGCAACTCTACCGCTGAGCCACTGTGGCGCCCCATATGCCACTGTGCAGCCTGTACCATGTGGCATTGGTCACAAAGATAGAATAAACATAGAAACATAGAAACATAGAAATTAGGTGCAGGAGTAGGCCATTCGGCCCTTCGAGCCTGCACCGCCATTCAATATGATCATGGCTGATCATCCAACTCAGTATCCCGTACCTGCCTTCTCTCCATACCCTCTGACCCCCTTAGCCACAAGGGCCACATCTAACTCCCTCTTAAATATAGCCAATGAACTGGCCTCGACTACCCTCTGTGGCAGGGAGTTCCAGAGATTCACCACTCTCTGTGTGAAAAAAGTTCTTCTCATCTCGGTTTTAAAGGATTTCCCCCTTATCCTTAAGCTGTGACCCCTTGTCCTGGACTTCCCCAACATCGGGAGCAATCTTCCTGCATCTAGCCTGTCCAACCCCTTAAGAATTTTGTAAGTTTCTATAAGATCCCCTCTCAATCTCCTAAATTCTAGAGAGTATAAACCAAGTCTATCCAGTCTTTCTTCATAAGACAGTCCTGACATCCCAGGAATCAGTCTGGTGAACCTTCTCTGCACTCCCTCTATGGCAATAATGTCCTTCCTCAGATTTGGAGACCAAAACTGTACGCAATACTCCAGGTGTGGTCTCACCAAGACCCTGTACAACTGCAGTAGAACCTCCCTGCTCCTATACTCAAATCCTTTTGCTATGAAAGCTAACATACCATTCGCTTTCTTCACTGCCTGCTGCACTTGCATGCCTACTTTCAATGACTGGTGTACCATGACACCCAGGTCTAGCTGCATCTCCCCTTTTCCTAGTCGGCCACCATTTAGATAATAGTCTGCTTTCCTGTTTTTGCCACCAAAATGGATAACCTCACATTTATCCACATTATACTGCATCTGCCAAACATTTGCCCACTCACCCAGCCTATCCAAGTCACCTTGCAGTCTCCTAGCATCCTCCTCACAGCTAACACTGCCCCCCAGCTTAGTGTCATCTGCAAACTTGGAGATATTGCCTTCAATTCCCTCATCCAGATCATTAATATATATTGTACATAGCTGGGGTCCCAGCACTGAGCCTTGCGGTACCCCACTAGTCACTGCCTGCCATTGTGAAAAGGACCCGTTTACTCCTACTCTTTGCTTCCTGTTTGCCAGCCAGTTCTCTATCCACATCAATACTGAACCCCCAATGCCGTGTGCTTTAAGTTTGTAAACTAATCTCTTATGTGGGACCTTGTCGAAAGCCTTCTGGAAGTCCAGATACACCACATCCACTGGTTCTCCCCTATCCACGCTACTAGTTACATCCTCGAAAAATTCTATAAGATTCGTCAGACATGATTTACCTTTTGTAAATCCATGCTGACTTTGTCCAATGATTTCACCACTTTCCAAATGTGCTGCTATCCCATCTTTAATAACTGACTCTAGCAGTTTCCCCACTACCGATGTTAGACTAACTGGTCTGTAATTCCCCGTTTTCTCTCTCCCTCCCTTCTTAAAAAGTGGGGTTACGTTTGCTACCCGCCAATCCTCAGGAACTACTCCAGAATCTAAAGAGTTTTGAAAGATTATTACTAATAAAGATAGGCAGCAAGGTTAGACGCCTTGTACATATATTTTACATTTTGTTCTACCCTTCCCTTTGTCTTGTATTCATATCAGCCTTCATCTGCTGCCCCAAACCATTTGTCAATAGAAAGGAAATGTAATCAAATATGCATAAACCATTACATTTGCATTGAGTAAATCTAATTAGCATACTATTTGTGATCAGAGAAATATCCTGAGGATTATTGTGGAAAGTCAGAAAAATATTGCAATGGAAAATTAGTTTAATTTAGTTTAGTTGAGAGATACAGCGCGGAAACAGGCCCTTTGGCCCACCGTGTCTGCACCGACCAGCGATCCCCGCACACTAACACTATCCTGCACACACTAGAGACAATTTACACTTGTACCAAGCCAATTAACCTACATATCTGTACGTCTGTGGAGTGTGGGAGGAAACCGAAGATCTTGGAGAAAACCCACACAGGTCACGGGGAGAACGTACAAACACTGTACAGACAGCGCCCGTAGTTGGGATCGAACCCGGGCCTCCAGCGCTGTAAGGCAGCAACTCTACCGCTGAGCCACCGTGCCCCGTCCCTTACACGGTTCTACGAAGGAAAGACAGTCGTTGGTAGAGTCAACACTGAAACCTTGTAATTCAGTAATCTGTTCACCTGTACATCTTCACATTTATCCCCTACTCGAGCGGCACAGTGGTGCACCTGGTAGAGCTGCTGCCTCATAGCACCAGAGACCCGGGTTCAAACCTGACGTTGGGTACTGTCTGTACGGAGTTTATACGTTCTCCCTGTGACCATGTGGGTGTTCTGGTTTTCTCCCACAACCCAAAAATGGGCCGGTTTGTAGGTTAATCGGCCCACTGTAAAATTGCCCCTGGAGTGTCGGGAGTGGATGAGAAAGTGGGATAACAAGTGGGATAACAAGTGTTCCCGATGTTGGGGAAGTCCAGGACAAGGGGTCACAGCTTAAGGATAAGGGGGAAATCCTTTAAAACCGAGATGAGAAAAACTTTTTTCACACAGAGAGTGGTGAATCTCTGGAACTCTCTGCCACAGAGGGTAGTTGAGGCCAGTTCATTGGCTATATTTAAGAGGGAGTTAGATGTGGCCCTTGTGGCTAAGGGGATCAGAGGGTATGGAGAGAAGGCAGGTACGGGATACTGAGTTGGATGATCAGCCATGATCATATTGAATGGCGGTGCAGGCTCGAAGGGCCGAATGGTTGACGTGCACCCGATGGGTCAAATGATCATTTTAAAGATGTCCGGATACAGTATTCACATTTTAATACATGGAAAAGACACCCGTTTGTTATCCTGTCTTGACCTGCATACCTAACATTTCTGATATTCATTTCTGATATTACACTAATTCTTAAATCCTTACATTGGCTCCCTGTATGTCAGAGAATTGATTTTAAAATCCTGCTGCTCACCTATAAATCACTACATGGTTTAGGGCCAAAGTATATCACTGACATGCTTCCACTATATAAGCCTTCTAGACCGCTAAGATCTTCTGAAACCAATCTGCTAGTGATTCCCAGAGTAAATACAAAACATGGGAAAGCAGGATTTAGTTACTATGCAACAAATAGCTGGAATAAACTTCCTGAAGATTTAAGACTTGCCTCAACTTTGACCACTTTTAAAACAAGACTGAAAACTTTTATGTTTACTTTAACTTTCAGCTAAATCTTAACTACATTGCACTTTTAACTTTTGCACTTTTTATAATGCATTTTTAATTTTGCTTTTCTTTTCTTTTAGTTCTTCTATTTTATTTCATTTTATTATTTCATTTATTGTATGACATGTTTTTATGTGAAGCACTTTGAGTCTGCCTCGTGTATGAAATGTGCTATATAAATAAAGTTGCCTTGCCTTGCCTTGCCTTGTAAATCTTCCCTGCAACTTTTCCATCTCATTACTTTAGACATTAGAGATGCAGTGTGGATACAGGACCTTCAAGCCACCGAGTCCTCACGACCAGCGATCACCTCCTACACTGGCTCTCTCCTACACACTAGGAACAATTTGCAATGTTATCGTGGCCAGTTAACCTACAAACCTGTGCATCTTTGGAATGTGGGAAGAAACTGGAACACCCGGAGAAAACCCACGCGGCCACGGGGAGAACAGCCAACACCCGTAGTCAGGATCGAACCCGGGTCTCTGGCGCTGTAAGGAGGCAACTCCACCGCCGCACCACTGTGTCACCCTCATCCATGTCATTTTTATTAAATGGCAATTTGTGGAGCCAATCTACTTATCTTGCAGGCTGGCTATTTGTTGTTTTTCCTCACGATTGTCCACCTTGTAAAATAAATTGGCAGCTAATGGTTCTTTAGGGTACTTAAGAATCAACACATTGTTGTCTCAGGGCACAGCAGATTTGCTCAACTAAAGTGCAAGTTATTAACAACAACCAAGAAGAGTTTTGGCCCGAAACGTTGCCTATTCCCTTCGCTCCACAGATGCTGCCACCCGCTGAGTTTCTCCAGCATTTTTGTCTACCTTCGATTTTCCAGCATCTGCAGTTCCTTCTTAAACAGGAGTTGTTATTAGTAATGACTATTTTTTTCTTAAATTCCAGGCCATTAGTTATGATGATGGGATTTAAACCTGGATTGCTCATTTGTTCATCCAGGATTCTGGATTACAGGAAGAGTAACGTGGCTGCTGTGTTACGACATGCCATATGTTTAGTTTAGTTCAGAGATGCAGCATTGAAACCAATCCTTTGGCCCAACGAGTCCCTGCTGACTATCGATCATCCACTCATATGTTTATGTCATTGGAGCAGAATTAGGCCGTTCAGTCTTGGCCTCCACAGCCATCTGCGGCAACAAATCCTACAGATTCACCACCCTCTGGCTAAAGAAATTCCTCCTCAACTCCGCTCTAAAGGTTTGTCCTTTTATTCTGAGGCTGGTCCTAGACTCTCCTGCGAGTGGAATCATCCTCTCCACATCCACTCTATCCAGGCCTTTCACTATTCAGCAAGTTTCAATGAGGTACCCCCTCATCCTTCTAAACTCCTGCGAGTACTGGCTCAATGCCATCAAACGTTCATTATACGTTGACCCAATCATCTCCGGGGTTATTCTCGTAAACATCCTCTGGACCCTCACCATTGCCAGCACATCCCTCCTCAGACATGGGGCCCAAAACTGCTCACAATACTCCAAATGCAATCTGAACAGTGGAAGCATTAGCATTACATCTCTACTTTTATAATGTAATCCTCTCAAAATGAATTCTACCAGTTCACACTAGTTTAGTTCAGCTTAGGTTAGAAATACAGCGTGGGAACAGGCCATGCAGCCCACCGGGGGCGCGCCAACTCACTGAGGTCAATTTTACCAAGCCAATCATCGTAGAAACCTGTACATCTTTGGAGTGTGGGAGGAAACCGGAGTTCCCGGAGGAAACCCACGCAGGTCATGGGGGGAGCGTACAAACTCTGTACAGACAGCACCCGTGGTCAGGATTGAACCCGGGTCTCTGGCGCTGTAAGACAGCAGCTCTACCGCTGCGCTACTGTGCCGTTCCTAGTTCTATGGTACCCTGCTTTCTCATCTCCTCCCTGTGTCCCCCCATCCCCCCCAGGGATAATGCAGTTCTCTCAGGGTTTCATCTCCTCCATCCTGTTACTGAAGTGCAGATCCACATTAAACTGCCACAAGCATAAATGCAATTAATTTCTCATCTCATCCATGAATGCAAAAGCCTCTTGTGTACTGACTGAATGAGCAATGCACACTGGGGAAATCTGGTACATTTTGGCTTTCAGCACTAACGTCACAGTAGCCTGCAGTCCTGCATCAGCTTGCCTGAAGATGCATGTATTTTGCATTACTGGTTACTTACTACATCAAGTTTATACAAGTAACATTTATTTTAGATGTTTATCTATTTCTAAACAAATATAAAAGCCCTGCTCTCTCCACAAATCTCTTTTAAAAGCATTTTCTGGAAGCTAAAATTCCCCAAATGATTTGATTCCATTTGTATCGTTATTATTTTGTAGTATTGCTTCACAGTCGTCTGTCCTTTCTATAATTTAATGTTTAGTTAGACTTTAGAGATACAGCATGGAAACAGGCCCTTTGGCCCACTGAGTCCGTGCCGACCAGCGATCCCCGTACACTAGCACTATCCTACACACTAGAGATAATTTACAATCTACAGAATTAACTCACAAACCCGCACGTCTTTGGAGAGTGGGTAGAAACCGGAGCACCTGCAGAAATTCCATGCGGTTACAGGGAGAACGTAGAAACTCCACATAGACAGAACCAGTAGTCAGGATTGAACCCCGCTCTGAGGCGCTGTAAGGAGGCAACTCTACTGCTGTGCGACTGCGCCACTGTTGTTTTTTAATGCTTTATCCAATCAAAAATTGATTTTGTGCAGAGGATATATATGATATTGGCCTTTCCCCAATTAGTTTTTGTAGCATCCGGAATAAACTCATTGGTTCCATTCAGTCATAACTCCCCCCCCCCCCATCACACCCCAATGTGATTTCCATCTGGGAAATGCCAGGAACAGACAAACCGAGTCATATTTAAATAGTGTAAACTAGCAGGGTTCACAAAAAGTTAACATGTGTCAGAGTGATACAGTGTGGAAACAGGCCCTCCAGCCCAACTTGCCCACACCGACCAACAAGTCCCATCTACACTAGTCACAGAGTGATACAGTGTGGAAACAGGCCCTTGAGCCCAACTTGCCCACACCGACCAACATGTCCCATCTACACTAGTCATAGTCACAGAGTGATACAGTGTGGAAACAGGCCCTTGAGCCCAACTTGCCCACACCGACCAACATGTCCCATCTACACTAGTCATAGTCACAGAGTGATACAGTGTGGAAACAGGCCCTCCAGCCCAACTTGCCCACACCGACCAACAAGTCCCATCTACACTAGTCATAGTCACAGAGTGATACAGTGTGGAAACAGGCCCTCCAGCCCAACTTGCCCACACCGACCAACAAGTCCCATCTACACTAGTCACAGAGTGATACAGTGTGGAAACAGGCCCTTGAGCCCAACTTGCCCACACCGACCAACAAGTCCCATCTACACTAGTCACAGAGTGATACAGTGTGGAAACAGGCCCTCCAGCCCAACCTGCCCACACCGACCAACAAGTCCCATCTACACTAGTCACAGAGTGATACAGTGTGGAAACAGGCCCTCCAGCCTAACCTGCCCACACCGACCAACAAGTCCCATCTACACTAGTCACAGAGTGATACAGTGTGGAAACAGGCCCTCCAGCCCAACTTGCCCACACCGACCAACAAGTCCCATCTACACTAGTCCCACCTGCCTGCATTTGGCCCACATCCCTCTAAACATGTCCTATTCATGTACCTCTTGAATTGTTTCTTAAACATTGCCATAGTCCCTACCCGGCAGCTCGTTCCTTACACCCACCACCCTTTGTGTAAAAAAGTTATCCCTTTGATTTCTATTAAATCTTTTCCCCTTCACCTTAAACTTATGTCCTCCAGTAAAAATCTTACCATACATAGGCACACTCATACTTAAGTACGAGAGTGTAAAGCCCCTGTCCCACTTAGGAGACCTAAACAGCAACCTCTGGTGACCTTGCCCGTCATCTAATGTTTCCATGTGGTCACCGGAGGTTTTGGTCACTCTCCCTAATGGTCGAAGTGGTTTCCGCGTGGTCGAGGCTTCATCTAGGTTGCTGCTATTTTTTCATTATGTTTAAAACCGGCCTCGACTAAAAATAGGTTGCCGTTTTAAAAATCGATGATTGTTTAGTCGCAGGTCTAGTCGAAGCCGGTTTTCTTCATAATCGAGGAAGGTTTTCAACACATGCGTGGGAGGTGGTAGGAGGTTGCAGGTCACCTCGACCTTGATTTTTTTTTGGGTGGCGGGCAAGGTCACCAGAGGTTGCTGTAAGAATAGTAGATTACCCTGAGGCAGTACACAAATGTCGCCCCGTTTCCAGCACCATCTTGTATTCTTCAAAGCTCAACGTTGTTAAAAATGTCGGATCTTAACTTGGCCATAAAGACCCGTTGTCCTGACGGCGGCACTGGGTCGGAGTTGCTGGGGTCGGCCTGGCCAGGCGATGTAGTTGATATGCTTCACCGCTGCCCTGCCACTCCGAGACACTGCAGGTCATGGTAATGCTAAAGAAGCATGGACTTATTTCCAAGCACGTTCCAGGTTATGGTCTGAGTGCAGGTAGATGGGACTAGGGGAGAATACGTGTTCGGCATGGACTAGAAGGGCCGAGATGGCCTGTTTCCGTGCTGTAATTGTTATATGGTTATATGGTTAATGGTTACGTTACTGCATTAGTATCAAATACATGAATTTTCATCCCAACATGCCATTTGGGGATTTTAACTCAGTTCATTAAATTTATTTTGTTTATTTATTTATTTATTTATTTGTTTATTTGTTCCGAACAAGTAAAGACATAAATAGGAATAAATAACAACAACAAAATCGAAATAGTCAAACAATTGGACATTCCAGGCAATATTTGCAAAGCAATAAAAAGCATAAAGCGAAATTTAAATGTCCAACACTTTTTCTTTACAAGCTTGAAAAGGAGTGAGAAGAATAACTTATTTAATCTCACCCCTTCTCCCTAAACCCTTCTTCCATATTTAATAATTAATTAATTAATAATAATAATACCCCAGACAATTTTTAGAGATGCATACAAACATATATATACATACAACTGATATACACTTACAAGTAATATGTATGAAGTAACCAAAAAACATAAATAAATAATAAACAAAATAATAAATAAACACTAACCCCTGTTTGTCAACCAACCCCTTCATCCCTGTACCTTGTGTAAAAAAGTTTTTTGTATGTCATTTTGAACTGGTTCATGTTTGGACATTGCTTTAACTCCACATTCAAACTGTTCCACAATCCTACTCCACAGACTGAAATACAAAATGTTTTTCTGGTCGTGCGGACTCTTTGTACCTTAAAATTAAATATTCTTCTTAAATTATAACCCCCCACTCGCTCTTTGAATAATTTTTGTATATTTCCAGGTAAGTTTTTATTTTTGGCCCTAAACATTATCTGTGCTGTTTTAAATGCAACTAAATCTGCTAATTTTAATCATTTTGACTGTAAGAATAATGGATTAGTGTGATCCAGATACCTGACATTGTGAATAATACATATTGCTCTTTTTTGCAGAATAGTTAATGAATGTAGCGAACTTTTATAGTTATTGCCCCAGACTTCTGCACAGTAATTTAAATAGGGTAAGATTAGTGAACAGTAGAGAATGCGGAGTGATTTGTGATCCAGAACCTGCTTAACTTTGTGTAATACAGAAATGCTTTTTGACAGTTTGGATTGTACATGTTTAATGTGTGATTTGTGACATGTGACATGTTTAAATCTGTAATAAAGAACTAGTGCTCAATTGTGATAAGAATTTGTGTGCCTTTCAAAGAAAGAAATTATAATCCTTAAATACTTGGCCTTTACATGACTCCTGTTCACCAATGTAGTAAGTAGATACTTTTAATATCTGCTGAAATGGAAAGGAATAAACTCAGGAGCAACTAGGGGTGGAAGATTGCAACCTTCACGTGGTCCGCCCTGTTTCGACTAATGCAATCAACTCGACGTGCACAAACGGAAGATCAAATAGAACAAGTTGTCCAACAACTTTAGGCTGTGCACGCCACACGAAAGAAGAAGAAGGAGCAATTAAAGTGGAGAATAAATGTTGGGCTTACAAGTGATAATCATGTTTTATTCAGCTTAGTTTTAGTTTAGAGATACAACGTGGAAACAGGCCCTTCGACCCACTGAGTCCACACCAACCATCGATCACCTATTCACACCAGTTGTACGTTTGCCACCCTAGATTCTAAGGGCAATTACAGAAGCCAATTAACCTACAAACCACATGTCTTTGGAATATGAAAGGACAAACCCACGTGTCCCAGGGAAAACCCACGTGGTCACAGGGAGAAAGTACAAACTCCGGAAAGACAGGCAGGTGGAACTAGTGTAGATTGGGCATGTTGGTCAGCGTGTGCAAGTTGGGCCTGAGGGCCGGTTTTCACGCTATCTGACTCTATGGCGGCATCCATAGTCAGGATCAAACCCAGGTCTCTGGTGCTGTGAGGCAGCAGCTCTTCCAACTGTGCCACTGTGCCGCCTATCCTGCAAAAGAATAAAAAAGTAATGCATCTATTTCATTGTTGCAATGTTTCTATGTATCCAACTATTACATACCAGACTTTCTCCGGCCCCCAACACTTTTCCAGCTTTCTGTCCCTCCAACTGAAGAAGGGTCCCGATCCAAAATGTCACCCATCCTTCCTTTCCGGAGATCTGCCCAACCCACTGAGTTACTCCACAATTTTGTGTCTATTTTTTTTAGTAAAAACCAGCATCTACAGTTCATTGTTTCTACATTTATGCTGCCTGACCCGTTGAGTTCCTCCAGCACTTTGTGTTCTATTTAATGCTTCCCCATTGGAGTCACGGTGCTGCTGCCAGCACTTGCTCCAGCAATATTGCCCCAGAGTTGCAGTTCAGCTTTAACAAGATCGATAGTAAGTGTTGAAAACAATCATAGATGGCACGGTGGTGCAACTGGTAGAGTTGCTGACTCACAATTCGGTTCGATCCTGACCTCGAACACTGTCTATGTGGAGTTTGCACGTTCTCCCTGTGACTGCTTGGGTTTTCTCTGGGTGCTCCAATCTCATCCCAACATTCCAAAGCAATGCAATTTTGTAGGTTAATTGGCCTCTGTAAATTGTCCCTAGTGTGTAGGGAGTACATGGGAAAGTGGGATAACATAGAATTACTGTGATCTGGTGATCGATGGTCAGCATGGCTTCGGTGGGCCGAAGGTCCTGTTTTCATGCTGTATCTTTCAATAAATCAAACAATTAATGGAGTGACAAACAGAATGATTGGGCCAAAGAGTTAATCCCACAGAATACTTCCTTACTCGGTGTGTGTTGCAGCACTTTATATTATTATTTTAGAATTGTTGTTTATTTTTAGTCAAAGTTGCCCACTATTGATTCCCTGCTGATGAATCCAGCCAATCACCAACATTATTAGTGCTGGCTGGGTGCGGAAATTATTCCAATCAACAAGCTGCATTAAGTTGGCAAGCCGCTGGGACTGTAATCATTGGTTGATGGCAAACTTTGACCCATCTTTATGCATTGTCCAATTTAACCCCTGCAATAAGAAACATTTTACTAAGAAGAGATCTCAGAAAATTCTGACCTGTTCAGTTTAGTTTATTCCAGTCCAGTTTAGTTTATTGTGATGTGTACCGAGGTGCAGTGTAAAACTTTTGTTGCGTGCTAACCAGTCAACAGAAAACAATACATGATTACAATCGAGCCACAGATACATGATAAGGAAATAACATTTAGTGCCAGGTGAAGCCAGCAAAGTCCGATCAAGGAGAGTCTGAGGGTCACCAAAGAGGGAGCGAGTAGTTCAGCACTGCTCTCTGGTTGTGGTAGGATGATTCAGTTGCCTGATTTCAGTTTAGTTTATTGTCACGGGTACCAAAGTAGAGTGAAAAGCTTTTGTTGCGTGCTACCCAGCCAGCGGAAACACCTACGATGTCAAAGCTATTAATCACTAAAGTGGCAACAAGAAATGCTGTGTTTAATGGAGTTTTCATGTAAGTTCCGGATGGTTTTGTAAACGATTGTTCTGATGAACTGAGAGGAGATTAAAAGTTTATGCTCCCAACAGCCTTGACCTTTAAACCTTCAATAACCATTCCATCCAAAAATGCCTAAAAATGTAAAGTCAAAATGTTTTTGTATCAGAATGTGACAAAATGCACGTTATAATTCTACATGGTACACAGATTTATTTGTTCACACAATCCATCTCAAAGATAACAGTTTTGAGACTTTCAACACAGAGGGATCCAAGCTCTTCATTTTGTGAACCACAAGCATGTGTTTCATTAGGCCGGGAGCCATATGCAAAACTGAAAGCGATATTCCGTTCATCTCCTGTCCGATCCGGTCAAAGGCATGGAAGGAAGGCCCTGCAGAAGCCTGGGGCTTACCTGGATTAGGAACCACTCCAGCAGCGAGTGCGTGGGCGGACTGGACTTTGATCTTTGGAAATGGCGCCAAAACATGGCGGCATCTGCATTTGTAAATATGCAAAAATAATTTCACTGTGCAGTTTTATATGTGACAATAAAATTGACCCATTGGTGCTGGGGGATTTTTGTGTTCTTATTTTAGGTTTATCCACCGGTATTTTCAATCCGTAGGTATTTGCAAACCAAGTCCTTTCAACAAGCCCAACTACAAAAAGGATTGATTCCCCACTTGGAGCTGGTGCTTTGGAAATGAAATCAGGGGACACCTTGTCAGAATAAGGATAATGGAAATCCAGATCTCTCCCTCTCAAAGAGCCATTGGTGCTTGGCCAGTGGAATGTTTAAAGGAGATGTGTGGGGCAGGTTTTTTTAGACAGAGGGTGGTGAGAGCCTGAAATGCAATGCCGGGGATGGGGGCAGATATGACTGTGCCATTTAAAATACTTTTGGAAAGGCGCAGTGGCGCAGCGATAGAGCTCCTGCCTTACAGCACCAGTCCCGGGTTTGATCCTGGCTATGGCTATTGTCTGTACAGAGATTGTACGTTCTCCCTGTGACCATATGGGTTTTCTCCAGGTGCTCCGGTTTCCTCCCACACTACAAAGATGTACAGGTTAATTGGCTGTGATAAAATTGTAAATTGTCTATAGTGTGTATGATAGTGTTAGTCTACAGGGTTATCGCTGGTTGGCCGTGCTCAGCGGGCTGAAGGGCCAGTTTCCGCGCTGTATCTCGAAAAAGCACATGGATGTGCAAGGAATGCAGGGATATAGGTTATGTTCAGGCAGGCAAGAGTTGGTTTGACATCTTGTTCGGCACAGATATTGTGGGCAAGTTCAGGTGCTGTACTGTTTGCTTATGTTCTATGTTCTATGATAGTTTCCAAAACTGAGGTCAAAAGCTTTTGCTGATTAAGAGTCACAAGAGACGTGTCAAAAGGTGACAGTGGGGATTTGAGGTTCAGATCATGTATGAACCCACTGAAATCTTGGACTAAGTTGCTGCTTTGCATTAAAAGCACAAAATGCCGGAGTAACTCAGCGGGTCAGGCAGCATCTCGGGAGAACATGGATAGGTGACGTTCTTATTTGGGACCCTTCTTCAGCTTTTGAGAAGTAGTTATGAGTATGGATTACTGATCCACCTCGAGTCAAGAGAGTTAATTCAATGCCCCCAGGTCTATGGGGTTCAGAGCTTACGTGAAGGTTGTAGTGTTTACTAGCCTGATGGCTGTAGGGAAGAAGCTGCTCCTGAAACTGGATGTTACAGTTTACAACCTTCTGAACATTCTTCCTTATGGCAGGGGTGAAGTGAGAGCATGGTCAGTGTGGTGTGGGTCTCTGATGATGCTGGCTGCCTTTATGAGGCAGCGATTCCTCTAGATCCCTTCAATGGCGGTGAGGTCAGTATCCATGATGGACTAGGCACTGTTCACCAACCTCAGGTTCCATCGGTGAATAGTGGCAGAAGTCATGTCTGAATCAAGGGATGGCTGATGATGGCAGTAAAATCAGACAGGACACGGGCAAAGCAAACCAGTATTGTGAGGTTATTAGTCTGGTGAATGTTTTGAAAGGATTTTTCAGTGTCCATTGTCATTTGTATGCAATCCCCCGAGTCCTGGGAACACCCCGGTAAATCTTCTGCACACCTGTTCCATCTTAATAACTTCCTTACCATAGCACCTTTTAGACATTTCTTTCTTTTACCTGCCCATGGATATTCTATAAACCAAATGCTAATGAATGGGTTTAATCTGGATAGGTAACCGTTGATCAGATGTGATGGGCTGAAGGGCCTGCTTCTGTGCTCCGTAGCTCAACGACTGCACAATTCACCTCTTAACTGGTAGCAGTTTGATGATTTTTTTAGATGCCTTTCTTTATGAGGCCGGTGTGAACTGTAATCTGCAGCACACAGAACTGTAGATATTTTGTGAAGATGTAGCAACATTTCCGCCCCTTTTTACTCCTGGACACCAGATATAAAATATTTTGATATTAAATAAAAACACACCAGCAGCAAGACTTACTAATACTTCCAAGAAGCCAACTCATTCTAAGAATATGAGGTGAATGAAAGACCATTGGAGATTAGCTCTCACTACCCTTGTCCATCTCGTTCACATAACATCCGTACGTCTCTCTACATCTTTCGCTGAAATCCTTGGCTCACTTCCTCCCCACTTCCAAATTAGTAACCTCTTTCCACATGCTGAGTGGAACACACCCTCAGTAAACCTGCCACTAACATTACCCGGCAAGCCCTGAAATGGAACCCCAAAGGAAAAAGGAAAAGAGGTCGCCCAGAAACAGCTGGAGATGAGGTGTCCAGACAGAAATGTCTGAGTGTGGACTCAATAGGAACTTGAAAGAACTGCCAACAACCGAGTGAGGTGGAGGACATTTGTCAATGGCCCAGATGCTCCCTAGAGGAGCAAAGGGCTTAAGAAGAAGAAAGACATGCTGAGTTGGGAAGGAGAAGGGAGAGAGAAGGAATGAATGTCATTGCGACAGATGTGAGCGAGTATTTGCCTGATGTTCTTTTTTATTCTACTCTTTTTTCCCCCTTGTTACATTTTCCTTTCATTTTGTTGATTGGCCCAAAATAAGTTAGCGATGAATTAGAATTAAAAAAACTATGGAACCAATGAACGGGGGGAATAAGCCAACAGCTGGGAACTACTTTGTGGTTGCACGACGGTGCAGCTGGTAGTGTGGAGTGCTGTCTGTGTGGAGTCTGCGCGTTCTCCCTGGGATCGCGTGGATTTTCTCCAGTTTGCTCCCACATCCCAAAGATGTGTGAGTTTGCAGGTTAATTGGACTGTAAATTGTCCCAATTGTGTAGGGAGTGAATGCAAAAATGAGATAACATAGAACTAATGTGAACGGATCGGTGGCGGGTGGTCAGCGTGGATTAGTGGGCCGAAGGGCCTTATAAGTTCACAAGTTCCTTGTTTATTGGAGCAGAGTTAGGCCATTCGGCCCATCAAGTCTATTCCGCCATTTAATCATTGCTGATCTATCTTTCCCTCTCAACTCCATTCTCCTGCCTTCTCCCCATACCATCTGACACCCGCACTAATCAAGAAGGCCTGTTATCATGCTGTATCAATCAATCAATCAATTCAATGCCGACTGCTTACAAACCCTTCCATGTCCAGCAAGAGGAAATTGAAATCATCACATATCATAAAGATATCACACAGACCGAACAAAACAGTTGGAGGAATGTTGAATAAATAAACCTGTCGGGGTGTCACTAAGCACTTTGCTGCCAAAGAGGTTCTGTGCCCTTATAGGCAGAGTGTTAATGAAGAGATAATCTTTATGTTGGTCAAGGGAGAAATCCCAGTCATAATATCGAGGCAAGTCCCCCCCCTTTTTAAGTGGTCTTGAGATCTTAGATCCACTCGAGACAGCACTCAGATACCTGTGGTCATGGCTCTAAAAACCAGCAATATTGCATGTCAGCCTGCATTAGATGCTTACGTTTCAACAATGGGGTCTTAGCTCACAGCTTTCTGGCTCAGAGGCTCAATAGCATTACCACTGTAGCCAGAGAGAATAAGTTGTGAACGATGGGCCTGGCACAGATGCCACGCAGTGTGCCCGTCAGCTGAACATTGACGCACCATCTGTCCTTCCGGGACACCTTCGACCACAAGTCCATCAGGCAGTGGTCAGCATGGAACATCCTGCAGGACAAGGACTCGATGGATCCAGTGGCGTGATTCACTGAGCGGATTGTCCATTTTGTCTGGTGAAATGCCTCATCACCAGAACTCACCAATAAGCACCAAGACCTGGCTTGGCTGGCGGTGAGGGGAGTCCTCCCAGTCAGATTCCTCCTGCACCATCAGAACCTCACTACCAGCGCACGCTGCCCATGGGACGGCTGCGATGGAGAGGAGACGGTTGCCCACCTCTTCACAGAGTGGATTTGTGAAGAGAGTCTAGAGAATGATGCGAGGGTCCTTGTCACGGTTCATCCCGAACAGCACAGAAGAGAAGACTCTCTGATTCATGAGCTGTTCCCAGGAACATACTTGAACATGGACGTCGAGTGCTGCTGGAAGATCATCATCTCGGTGAAAGACGCTCTTTGTTCTGCCAGAATCTTTGCCTCCCAGCAGAGCAAGATGTCCAAAAGGGAATGTTGACCCATTCCAGACTGCAGGAGTATGTGACAATGGATGCACTGAAGCTCGATGCAGCCAACACCAATGCTCTGTGGGAGAGGACCACATTCCTGTGTCCTTCCGCTGCTGGGCATTGGGGGACAGAGTGTGGTGGGGACACCCCTCACACAAGGGAAGGGATATCACCCGCGGGGGGCACATGAGTGGCAAGGGTATTTAATTTAAAGACGGGTGCAAACACTACTATAACATTATTGAATCTACAGAGAATGTATAAAGAGATTTTGCAGTTTGTATTTCATATGTATTTTTAACGCTGAATAAAGTTTATTTTTCAAATATCAGAACAATCTAATTCCAAAAATGACACAAGGTGCTGGAGTAACTCAGCGGGTCAGGACGCCACCCTGGGGAACATGGGTCGGTGACAATTCAGGTCTGGACCCTTCACCCAGGTCTCTGGCGCTGTAAGGCAACAACTCTACCGCTGCACCTGTGTTATTGATCAGCATGATGAGCGTTTGATGGCACTGGTCTTGTACTCGCTGGAGCTTGGAAGGGATGAAAGGGGGACCTAATTGAATCCAGTTTCCTTCATTTGCCGGTCATCAAAATGCTGACTTCTCTCAAGGTAAAGCTTAAATAGAATAAATATGATATCTAAGAGAGGTGCGGCTGAGACAAGTGATGGGAGTACATCTCTGTTCTTTATTTCCTTCTGGCAAAGGCGTGAAGTGCCGCCTGTGGTGTTGCAGGGAACTGGAGAATGTTGGATGCTGGAGAGAGCCAACAGTGACAGATGCTTGAAAACAAAAGCAGAGTGTGCAACTGCTAGCTAATATTGCAACGGGAGAGACTTGGGAGACATGAGAGAGGTGGTGGCTGGTGCCAACTATGATGCCACTAAAAAGTTGCAATGAATGAGACACACTTTGGCAGAGAGTCCGTTGCACAGCCTCAAGCTGGAGGGAGACAGTGTTGGCCCATTAATAAATAAACATAAAGCATTAAACATTTTAATTGGGGTGAGGTGAGCGAAAGCAAGAGCCTCACAGTGGCAGAGGCCACTTTGTTTATTTGTGAACGTTTTACATGATCTACAGGCCTGAAAACCACAGATGATATAGTGGTTGGCCTCCGTTTGAAATATTTGAAACCATCTAATGTTATAATTTCGGCAAGTGTGGGTGGAAGTACCTGAGGTGCAGCAGGATCCACTTAATACATTTACATTAAGTTGACAATGATAGCGACAGTGTGTGGAGGAAACCAGGCAGAGAAATGTGGTGGGAACATGTTGCATTACTAGTAAGTAGTTTATCAGTGGTAGAAAATGCTCAACCTTCCTTTCAGCTTCAAACAATTCCCTAAATATCTACCACTATTTTAGACTTTAGATGTTTGACTTTAAAGATACAGCATAGAAACAGGCTCTTCGGTCCACCGAGTCCGCGCTGACCAACGATCACTCCGTACACTAGCAATATCCTAAACACTAGGGACAATTTAAAATTTACAGAAGCCAATTAACTTATAAACCTGTACGTCTTTGGAATGTGGGAGGAAACTGGAGCACCTGGAGAAACCTCACATGGTCACAGGGAGAACGTACAAACTCCGTACAGACAGCACCCTTATGCCCCTGTCCCACTTAGGAAACCTGAACGGAAACCTCTGGAGACTTTGTGCCCCACCCAAGGTTTCCGAGCGGTTCCCAGAGGTTGCAGGTGGTTGCCGGAGGTTTGAAGCAGGTAAGGAGACTGACAAAAACCTCCGGGAACCGCACGGAAACCTTGGGTGGGGCGCAAAGTCTCCAGAGGTTTCCGTTCAGGTTTCCTAAGTGGGACAGGGGCATTAGTCAGGATTGAACCCGGGACTCTGGTGCTGTAAGGCAGCAACTCTACCGCTGCGCCACTGTTATTGATCAATACGATGAGCGTTTGATGGCTCTGAGCCTGTACTCATTGGAGCTTACAAGGATGAAGAGTTCCTCATTGAAACTTACAGGATAGTGAAAGGCCTGAATAGACTGGATGTGGAGAGAGGATGTTTCCACTAGTGGGAGAGTCTAGGACCAAACAGCACGATATTAGAATAAATATTGGACATACCTTTAAAAAGTTGTGGAAGAATTTCTTTAGACAGAGGGTGGTGAATCTGTGGAATTTGCTACCAAAGGCGGTGGTGGAGGTCAAGTCATTGGGTATTTTTATAGCGATTGACAGGTTCTTGATTAGTATGGTTCACAAAGGTTATGGGGAGAAGGCAGGAGAATGGGGTTGAGAGGGAAAGATAGATTAGCCATGGTTGAATGGCGGAGTAGACTCGATAGGTCGAATGCCCTAATTCTGCTCCTATGACATGAACATGAATTTAGTTATTAAAACACCACTTAGTGTAGATACTTCTCTCTGTCGTTTCTTGGTCCGAGTTCAACACAGTGAAACAGTGGCTTGTTAATATCTTACATACAAGTTGCCAGAGTCTCCCCACAGATGAAATGTATATTTGAAGCATATGGGGAGAAAATATTTGTTGTTCTGCAATGCTTCTGCTCAGTAGGTGGGGGGAGCAGGGGTACAAACAGAGACAATTAAAGTTACCTGTAGTTGCACAACCCACCTGATATATAATCTATTGAAATCGATCATTCTGATTAAACATGCAAGCAAATGTAGACACATGGAACTGCACATGCTGCTTTATGAAAAAAGACACAAAGTGCTGGTTTAACTCAGCAGGTCAGGCAGCATCCCTGGAGAACGCAGACTGGTAACGTTTCAGGTCGTGACCCTTCTTCAGACTGCAAGGCAATGCAATTTTGTCACTGTACTTCCTTACAGCAAATCACATCTTAAATTATTTCACCGCCATGATGATTATATAGTCCACGACAAGATGGCGGAAACCAAATGGAGACACAAGAAACTGCAGATGCGGTAATCTTGAGCAAAACGCAAAGTGCTGGAGGAACTCAGCAGGTCAGGCAGCGTCTGTGGAGGGAATAGACAGGTGACGTTTTGGGAGGGGGCCTTTCTTCACATGGTAGCAGCACCTTGCTTACCCTTTTGCTTTGAATGCCAGGCTGTATATAAAGCAGGAAGGGTAGACACTCAGAACCTTTTTTCCAGGGTGGAAATATAAAAAATTAAAGAATTGAGATTTAAAGTGAGAGGCGTGACATTTAAATGAGATAGGTTTTTTTTACATAGAGAGTGGTGGGTGCCTGGAACACACTGTCAAAGATGGTAGTGGAGGCATATACGATGGTGGCATTTAACAGGCTTGTCGACAGGCACATAGATATGCAGGGATATGGATCACGTGCAGTCAAAGATGCTTAGGTTATCTTGGCATCATGTTCGGCACAGACATTGTGCGCTGAAGGGCCTGTTCCTGTGTTGTGCTGTTCTATGCTCTACATTCTGATTGGAAATACTGAAGAAGCAAGCAAATCAAGGTGGCCTGGCCTTTTAAGTTTCTGAAAGCAAAATATTGTACTTTTGACATATTTAAAACTCCCTACACCAAAGTGAAAATGTGTATGAAATGGCCAGCAATAGGACAGTTAGGAAGGAGTAGTCAACAGTCAAGAGTGTTTATAGTTTTATGCAGCAACACACCAATGAACATTGTACTCTGTAAACACCACAGATTTTTGCAGTCTTCTTTGTTCCTGGGCATTCGAGTTGCCGAACCAGGCCATGATGCGACCAGTCAATATCTAAGCCCAGTTAACCCAGTCAGGATAACAAGGATAAAGCAGTTTCCCCAGTTGGCTAACTGTACTTTGCAATACCCATATTCAGCATTTTCTGACTTTCCCCCCCAAACTACTTACATCAAGAATGAATTCACTAGAAATTTAGGACAAATCTTCACGTGAGTATTTCTTGAGCAGCAGCTTGTCTCTAACAGCTTTTTCACGGCACAGCGTTTGTAAACAAGATTGTGCGTCTCTCTCCTGCAGTACAGGAACGTATTTGATGCTTCAAAGCTTTCCACGCCGGAGTTTTTTGGCAAGCATGTTAGTTTTAGCTTTATCTTTCAACAGGCATCTGGCTGGAGGGATTTTCTGAACCATCTAAACACGACTTCATCAAATTCAGCCACGTTACGTTGACAGGTTACTTTCGCGCACTGTTCCTCTTGTTC
The DNA here is from genome assembly GCF_010909765.2 of Amblyraja radiata. Taxonomy (NCBI): domain Eukaryota; kingdom Metazoa; phylum Chordata; class Chondrichthyes; order Rajiformes; family Rajidae; genus Amblyraja; species Amblyraja radiata. The sequence continues at coordinate 11,678,664 of NC_045980.1, read as the reverse complement.
ACACCTCAGTGAGACTAAACATAGACTGGGCGATCGTTTCGCTGAACACCTTCACTCAGTCCGTCTGGACCTACCTGATCTCCCGGTTGCTAAACACTTTAATTCTCCTTCCCATTCCCACACAGACCTTTGTGTCCCAGGTCTCCTCCATTGTCAGAGTGAGGCGAAACGTAAATTAGAGGAACAGCATCTCATATTTTGTTTGGGCTGCATGCAGCCCAGTGGTATGAATATTGATTTCTCTAATTTCAAGTAACCCCTGCATTCCCTCTCTCTCCATCCCTCCCCACCCAAGTCGCACCAGCTTCTCATTCTCACCCAACAAACAGCTAACAATGGCCTGTTACCTTTATCATCATAACTTTTTTGCATATCTTTCATTCACTGTTGTTTAACTTACTACATAATCGTCTATATCTCTTGTTTCCCTTATCCCTAACTAGCCTGAAGAAGGGTCTCGACCCGAAATGTCACCCATTCCTTCTCTCCAGAGATGCTGCCAGTCCCGCTGAGTTACTCCAGCATTTTGTGTCTACCTTCGAGTTAAACCTGCAGTTCTTTCCTACCTAATTTAATAGTGGTTCAAAACCCAAATTGCAGATGCTAGAATAATGAGATAAGCACAAGTGCTGGAGAAACTCAGCGTGTCAAGCAGCATCTGTGGAGGAAAAGGAGAGGCAATGTTTCGTGTTTGGATCCTACTTGTCTGAAAAGTAGCTGCTCCGTTTTTCTCCATAGATGCTGCCTGACCTTCTGAGTTACTCCTGAAGTTTTGGTTTTGCTCAAGTTCTCTGCATCGGCAGTTCCTTGTGTCTCAATAATGGGTTCCATTTTATTAAAAATACAGCTATTACTAGACCAAGTGCAGACCCGTTGGGTCTGTTCCCCCAACGTGCGGTTGTGAGGGGGGAGGCGGCATGCAGCATCACACACACTAACTATCCCCCCCGCACACACACGCTAATTACCCCCCTTGATATTTATATTAATATTATTAATTTGCTCCTTTTAGCCCATAACCACCCTATCTACTGACGCATAGCCCCCAACTTGCAGTCACATCTAGAGGGGGGGGGGGGGGGGGCGGGGGTAGAGAGTGAGGGCAGAGAGAGAAGGGGCAGAGACACAGAGAGAGGCAGACACAGAGAGAGAGGGGCAAGAGGGAGAGGGAGATGGAGGGGAGGAGAAGAGGGAGGGTGGTTGAGGGGGGAAAGGTGGGGGAGGAGGGGAGAGAGGGAGGGGAGGAGAGAGAGGAGATGGGAGGAGAGTGGGGGGTGAGAGTGAGGGGGAGAGAGAGGGGGTGCTGAGAGGGGGTGAGGGGAGAGGTGGGGAGCACGGAGGGGAGGGAGGGGGGAGGGTGGAGGGAAGAGGGAAGGGGTGTGGAGGGGAGGGGGGTTAGGGGACGGAGGGTGGGGGAGGGGATGGAGGGGAGGAGGGGGAGAGAAAGAGGGGAGAGAGAGAGAGAGGGGGGGAGGGGGGAGAGAGGGGGGGGGGGGGGTAGGAGAGAGGGGGAGGGGGAGAGGGGGGGGGAAGAGAGGGGGGGAGAGAGGGGGTGCTGAGTGAGGGGGAGAGAGGGGATGCTGAGAGGGGAGTGAGGGGATGGGGGAGATGTGGGGAGCAGGGAGGGGGAGGGTGGGGATAAAGGGGTAGGGGGCTGTGGAGGGGTGGGGGTTTAGGGGAGGGAGGGGATGGAGGCGAGGAGGGGGAGAAAAAGAGGGGAGAGAGAGAGGGGGGGAGGGGGGGAGGGGAGGGGGGAGAGGGGGAGGAGAGGGGGAGAGGGGGGAGGAGAGGGGGGAGGGGGGGAGGGGGGAGGGAGAGAGAGGAGGGGAGAGAGAGGGGGGGAGAGAGAGGGGGAGAGAGAGGGGGAGAGAGAGAGGGGGGAGAGAGAGGTGGGGAGAGAGAGGAGGGGAGAGAGAGAGAGTGCCTTTTAACTTCAACCCAAACCCCCCAAACAACCATTTGCAGGCAGTGCCTTTTTACTTCAAACCAACCATATTTTCATTTTCAAACCACATTAAGGGCACTCACAGTTGAGTAGACATGTGTTTAGTGTTATTCAGAGCTCCGAGAGACGTGGCCTCCATCTTGCAGAGACTGAGTGAGGCACACCACTTCCTGGTTTTATAGTCCCTCCCCCTCCCTCCAGCAGGAGCAGCAGAGAGAATGGTGATTTAAAAAAACCCATTAATATCTCTCTGATTTTTCATCGATGGGAAAAATCCTCTGGTCCAGGAAAGCAGACGTGGTCTCTGAGCGAGGTGGCCAAAAACGACAGCCGTAGGTGGCGGCGTTCACTCGGAAATCGCAGCACAGTGGGCCAAAAGCGGTCAAGATCAGACTTTTAGTAATATAGATACTGTGCCATTGCAGAGAATTGCAGCTATGATTAAGCCATGATTAACAAATGAGGCGACAATCAACTGATTGTATATAATTGCAGAAAATGGTGGCAATACTCAGCAGGTCAGCCTGCATATGTGCAAAGTGAAAGCAGGTTAATGTTTCAGGTCAGAAACCTTTCATCAGAACTAAACTGATTATCCTCCCTTGTCTCAACACATGTAACGTGAACATTTAGCAATTCGAAGGTCTATGGTATCAACATTATCACAAAAAATGCTCCTTATATTGTTTTTAAAATGTCTGCTATGAACATTTCTATGGTGCTAATTACTGTTAAAACACTAAGAACTTACTGTTAAAACACTAAGAACTTAACCAAGAAAGCCAAGCTCAATGCCAAAGTAGTATCTAAATTACCTATACATACTTATGCTCTAGGACAATAACTAACTCCATATTCAGTAATTAGCTATTCAGTATCTACTTGTTAATATAACAAGTATAATTATATTTTATATTCTTGGTGTTTGTAATATTTGAGATACTTAAATATTATCCTTTATCTATTATCCTTTGTATTAGCTTTGCTCTGCATGTTTGGATTTAGCTTTGCTCTGCATGTTTGGATTAGGTTGTTTATGTTGAGATAAGACATTTGTGCAAGAAATTTGTGCTCGCCTTTGTGTGTTTTGTTTATATAAATTGGGGGGGGGGGGGGAGGCGTTTGGGTTCTGCTAGTTCAACACTTAGCGTAAATCAGTTGTGACAGTTATATGACCTTTGTAACTCTGTATCAAGCCCTAGCTAAGAGAAATAAGGGGCCCAAGAAGGGGAGGTCATGTGATTTAAATAGGAATTACAGAATGGAAAATAACTGGGAATGAGGAGAAAAGTAAATGCAAGTGATTGGTTATTGCTAAGGGAATGTTTGCAAGTGATTGGTTATCAATAAGGGAATGTCTGCAAGTGATTGGGTATGGCAATGCACCAGGGGTTGGGACATACAGAGTTAAACTTGCCATAAAAAGGGGCAGCTCTTTGTTGGGAGTGAACTCTCGAGTGATTTACTCTTTGAGTGTTCCAGCCTCGATTGGCAAATAAAGGTTTGAACTTCTTGAAGAATTCTCCGCGTCGCCTGAGTTAATGTTGAGTATCAGCAACCACAACATTAACAAACAGACAAGCTAAATGTTTAACCAAGAAACCCAATCTCAATGCCACATGAAAATCTAAAATGCTTTTACACAGTTAAACTATGGTACAACAACAGCGTGAGTATCATTGGGGTTATCAAGTGGGCACCTCCCTTCACTGGTGTTTCATTGAGTTCGGCCCATGACACCTCGGGAAGGCTCAACGGTTAGTTCTGGCGTCTCAGAACAACTCCGTCAATCCTTCTCCAGGTCATGACCCGAAACGTCACCCATTCCTTCTCTCCAGAGATGCTGCCTGTCCCGCTGAGTTACTCCAGCATTTTGTGTCTATCTTTAGCTAACTATGTAAATATGTGCTAATGGAAATACAGACGATTAATTCAACACTCAAATGAAGTTATATTGTCGGTCAAGGACGAATGCTTGGTTACCTCAGTAAATCATGTAACATGCTGGCCACTGAGTCATTAATTTAGGCAATTGCCTGAAACCAATTTCCAGTTACTCTGCATGTGTTTTCCTTCAGTCTACAGCTATCGCCCATTCATTTAACAACCCTAATTAACTAATACCACGCAAGCAAACAGATCAATAAAAAAATCAAGCTGAACATAACACCAAAGTTAAAACCAATATGAAGTTTCATTGCTTGCATTATAATAAATCTAAAAGGTTATAATATAACTTCTGCAAATATTTCACGTCTTATTGTTAATGTTCAGCCTACGGGAATTTACGTGAATGATTGTGGTGCTTCCTCTGGCATTCTGATAACATGCAAGCAGATGGGAACAGTTAACTTCTGCAAGCAACTCCAAAGACGTACAGGTTTGTAGGTTAATTAGCTTTGGTAAAAGAATTGTAATTTGTCCCTCGTGTGTAAGATAGTGCTAGTGTACATGGTGATCGCTTGTCGGTGCGGACTCGGTGGGCCAAAGGGCCCGTTTCCGCATTTTATCTTGAAAGTCTAAAGTCTAACGTCAGAAGAAATTACAGATAAACTGATTCTTCTGTTGAACTACAGAGGTGCAATGAACAAGATGATGTGCGACCTACTAGCCATTTTAATAATTTGACATACAAGTTATCGAAATAGCAGAATTAAAGGATTGCATACCATTGCAAGGCTGGGTGAGATAGAGATAGCATGGAAACAGGCCCTTTGGTCCAGAGACATGGAAACTGGCCCTTCAACCTGTCCATGCTGACCATCAACCATTTACACTAATGCTACACTAATCTAATCCAATGTTATTCTCTCCATATTGTTATCCATTCCCCCAGACCTAGGCAGAAAGGGCAATTTACAGCAGCAAAATTAACACCGGCAAGTGTTCTACTGGTATTCTCATGTTCCACCTCTTGTTCCAGCTCTCAGAAGAATTCTATCAATTCAATTTTCCGCTTGGTTCCCAGTAACCTATTCTCTCAGGCATGCCTGGTAATTCTCCTCCACATTTTCCAACCACCCACCTATGCAAATGTACTGTACAGTAGATAGCCCGAGCCCCAACCCCTCCACCGACCACCACTCCATTGTCAATACATTTGCTCCATGTCCACCAACATACAACCCTTGGCTAACAATCCACCCACCATCTCTTGATCTGCTAACCAGTGATCTACTAGCTCCAGGTACCAATTCCTCGCGACGCCAGGCCCTGCTTGAATATCCAATTCATTAGCCACGAGGAAGAATTGGCTGTTATTCCAGTCCCTAGAATTCTGCTTCCACCTAAGTTTTGGGTAGAGTCGTAGAGTCAGACAACGTAGAAGCAGGCCCTTCGGCCCAACTCATCCAATCTGACCAAAATGCCCCCTTCTAAGCTTGTCCCATTTGCCTGTGTTGACCCATATTCCTCTAAACCTTTCCTATCCTTGTGCCTGTCCAAGTGCCTTTTCAATGGTCCTACAGTACCTCAACCACCTCTTCTGGAAGCTTGTTCCACCTCCCCTCCACCCTCACTGTGAACTGGTGAGTTAACCCACCAGTACAATTTTGGGATGTGGGAGGAAATCAGAGCATTGTGATTAAAACCCCACGTGTAAAGTCCACGTAGACAGCACTCAAGGTCAGGATGAGACCCAGGGCTCTGGAGTTGTGAGACACCGACCACTGTGCTGTAGGAAGTGGAGCCACACTGGGTTTGATGAGGAGAGCTATTGCTGCAATCTTACTGTGGGGAATTAGGTGTTAATCCAAAAGTAGTAGCAGTATAATCTGTTAGCTGGCAGAAAGGAAATTAATTGTGGACCTGTTCAGTGGCCAGACATTTGTAAAGCTCCGCTAACATCCCCATTTTGCAGCCAATTAAATATATCTAAGTTGTCGTCTCAATGTGGAAAAAGCAGCCACTAGTTTGTGGACAGTAAACTCCCAGAGAGCATTCTGATAAATTATCCTTTCACATTGGCCTTCATCAGTCAGAGTATTGAGTATAGAAGTTGAAAGGTCATGTTGCAGTTGTATAAGACGTTGGTGAGACCGCATTTAGAGTATTGTGTTCAGTTCTGGGCACCATGTTATAGGAAAGATATTGCCAAGCTTGCAAGGATTCAGAGAAGATTTACGAGGATTTTGCCAGGACTAGAGGGTGTGTACTAAATGGAGAGGTTGAGTAGGCTGGGTCTCTATTCCTTGGAGCTCAGGAGTTTGAGGGGTGATCTTATACAGGTGTATAAAATCATGAGAGGAATACTGTAGATCGGGTGGATAGTCAGAAACTCTTGCCCAGAGTTGGGGAATCGAGGACCAGACGACAGGTTCAAGATGAAAGGTTAAAGATTTAATAGGAATCTGAGGGGGTAACCTATTCACACAAAGGGTGGTGGGTGTATAGAACAAGCTGCCAGTGGAGAGGTAGTTGAGGCTCGGGCTATCCCAACGTTTAAGAATCAGTTATGTTCTTAACTGTTTCTCAACTTAATTGTTGATTAAGGGATAAAGGTTTTCTCCTGACATTAGGTATAACTTACCATCAAAAACATTGCCAGAGTATGACAATATACTGGGGTGGCACAGTGGCTCAGGGGTTAGTTGCTGCCTTGCAGTTTGTACGTTCTCCCTGTGACCGCGTGGGTTTTCCCTGGGTGCTCCAGTTTCATCCCACACTCCAAAGACATACTGGTTTGTAGGTTAATTGGTTTTGTTAAAATTGTAAACTGCCCCTAGTGTATAGTGCTAGTGTATGGGCGTGATCGCTGGTCGACGCGGACGCGGGAGGCCGAAGGGCCCATTTCCACGCTGTATCTCTAGTCTAAAGTCATATCTCCATCGTCCTAAGAAGGCAGGTGGAGCCTTAGATTGACGTCTGATCTAGCAATCTTCACCTTTCTTAGGGCTGCTTTCTTTCAGTAGAACTCCGGAGTCTCAGCTTAGATTCTTGCACTCGCGTCTCTAGACTGGGTCTTGAACACACAGCTCAGAGGTGAGGATGATGCTAGCTGACGATTTCAGTATCCAGTTCTATCTCCTCAGATGAGGAAGCACTATTTTCATGACCTGAGCAGTTGTTTAGTTTGGTTTAATTTAGTTTAGTTTAGTTTAGTTTAGATTGGGCGGCACATTTGCGCAGAGGCAGCGTTGCTACTTTGCAGGGCCAGAGACCCAGGTTCCATCCTAACTACGGATGCTGTCTGTATGGAGTTTGTACGTTCTCCTCGTGACGGTTTTTTCCGGGTGCTCTGATTTCCTCCCACACCCCAGAGATGTACACGGTTGTCGGTTAATTAGCTTCAGGAAGAATTGTAAATTGTCCCTAGCGTGTAGGATTGTGCAAGTGTTTGGGGATCGCTGGTCGGCGCGGGCTCGGTGGGGGATCTCTAAACTAAAAAAAATCTAACCTAAACTTTATTTTACTGAGTTTGGCCCACCGAGTCTGCGCCAATCAGCGATCACCCATACACTAGTTCCATCCTACACACTATAGACAATGTACGGAGGCCAATTAACCTACAAACCTGCAGGTATTTGGAATGTGGGAGGAAAGTAGCACAAAGTCCATACAGACAGCATCCGTAGTTAGGATTGAAACCGGGCCTCTGGCGCTGTAAGGCAGTAACTGTACCACTGTGCCACTCTGCTGCCATGTCCTAGTTTAGTTTAGAGATACAACATGGAAACAGGCCCATTGGCCCACTGAATCCGTGCCGACCAGCAATTACCCATACCCTAGTTCTATCCTCCACACCAGACTTGTATGTAGGCTTGGACTGAGAAGTAACAAATCACAAGTGTGCTGGACAAGTCCAAGGCAATTATCATCTCCAACAAGAGAGTCTTTGACATCTTCCCTTGACGTTTACTGCAGTACTGTGATTGTACCTCTCACCATCAACACTCCTGGGATTATTGCCAATCAGAATCATTCTAGCTGTACAAATAATATAGTTTAGTTTATAGATACAGTGTGGAAACAGGCCCTTCGGCCCACCAAGACTGTGCCGACCAGCGACCCCTGTGCACTAACACTATCCTACACGCTTGGGACAATTTACAATTCTTACCAAAACTAATTAACCTACAAACCTGTACATCTCTGAAGTGTGGGAGAAAACCGGATCGAACCCAGGTCTCTGGCGCTGTAAGGCAGCAACTCCACCGGTGGGCTTGTATGCTATAAAAATAAGTGAGAGTCTGGATATTCAGTGCCAAATGATTCAAACTACTTTGTGTACCTTCGATTTTCCAGCATCTGCAGTTTCTTCTTAAACGATTCAAACTACTGAATCTCTAATGACTTCTTAACTTCTGGAAGGCACACGCCTGGAGTGTGAATACTCTCAGTCATTCTGGATCAGGGCAGGTCCAATGGCAATTAAGGAACAGAACATTTTCTGGGCAAAACGATCTGTTAGATTGGGCATCCTATCACCAATCTTATACATTCATGCCTCAGGACAACATCACATCATCACCAATCCAATCTCATGACTTCACCATCTAGAGTTTCACAGACAGAAGGTAACATGAGGGAGACACAATTACAGGAAAGTTACCATTAGTTTAGTTTAGAGATAGAGTGTGAAAACAGGCCCTTCGGCCCACCGAGTCAGTGCCGACCAGTGAACCCCCTACACTAGTTCTGTTCTACACATTAGGGACAATTTACAAAGCCATTTAACCTACAAACCAGTACATCTTTGGAATGTGCGAGCAAACCGGAGTACCCGGGGAAAACTCACGTGGTCATGGGGAAAACATACCAATTCTGTACACACAGCACCCATAGTCAAGATGGAACCCGGGTCTCCTGCGTTGTAAGGCAGCAACTCTACCACTGTGCCGCCCCAACCTCTGTGGATTGTTTCTATGGACCTTGGTGTGTGACAGCCTAGACATGTCCCAGTCACTCTGCAATCAATAGACTATAGACAATAGACAATAGGTGCAGGAGTAGGCCATTCGGCCCTTCGAGCCAGCACCGCCATTCATTGTGATCATGGCTGATCATCCACAATCAGTGCCCCATTCCTGCCTGCTTGTAAAGATCCACCATTGTACCAGTGCCAAAGAATGCCTCTCCAGCTTGCTTGAATGACTACCGACTGGTGGCCCTCACCTCGATAGTCAGGAAATGCTTCGAGAGGCTGATCAAGATTCACATCTGCGCCTTCCTCCCTCGCACCATGGACCAGCTGCAGTTCGCATACCGTCCAAACAGATCCACGGATGATGCGGTCTCCCAGGTTCTGCACACCGCTCTCTCTCACCTTGACAGCCAGAAGGGGGGCTATGTGAGGATGCTGTTCATTGATTTCAGTTTATCTTTCAACACCATAGTCCCCACCGGACTTGCTGAGAAGCTGCTGGAACTGGGGCTGAACACTCCCCTGTGTGCCTGGATCCTGGACTTTCTCACCGCAGGGCCCCAGGTGGTCAAGATGGGGAGACATACCTCCAACCCCTCACCCTGAACACAGGATCCCCCCAGGGTTGTGTCCTCAGCCCCCTACTGTACTCCTTGTACACACATGACTGTGTGGCCAGGTTCAGCTCCAACTCCATCATCAAGTTTGCTGATGACACTGTGGTGGTGGGCCTGATCTCCGATAACGATGAGAAGGCCTACCTGGAGGAGGTGGCTGATCTGGCACTCTGGTGTCAGGACAACAGCCTCCTCTTGAATGTCACAAAAACTAAGGAGTTGATTGTGGACTTTAGAAGGGCTCAACGTCCGAGGACGTACACGCCACTGGAGATAAATGGGACTACTGTGGATAGGGTGAGCTGCTTTAAATACCTGGCAGTCCACATCACAGAGGATCTGACATGGACTACACACACTGCCGCACTGGTGAGAAATGCAAGCCAGCGTCTTTACCACCTCAGGCAGCTGAGGAAATTCAGTCTCTCTGAAGATCCTTCAGTGCTTCTACGCTGGGGTTGTAGAAAGCATCTTGTCCGGCAACATCTCAATCTGGTTTGGGAACAGCTCTGCCCAGGACAGGAAGGCCCTGCAGAGAGTAGTGCGTTCGGCCGAACGCACTATGGGAACTACACTCGCCCCCCTGCAGGACCTACACACCAGGAGGTGCAGATCCAGAGCCAGCAACATAATGAGGGACCCCTACCACCCCAGCAACGGGCTGTTCCAGCTGCTACGGTCAGGCAAGCACCTCCGCTGACACGCTGTGATAACAGAGAGGATGAGACGGAGTTTCTTCCCACAGGCCATCAGGACTGTAAACTTTATCTCACTAGGGACTAATTTACTAATTTACTGTTGTGTTGTGTCTTTTTTTATTTATTTTTCTAAAAGTGTAAATACTGGTTCTGTTCTATTCTGTTCTGTTGTTCTGCTGTGTTTGCACAATCCGCAGGCATTGCCACTTTCATTTCACTGCACATCTTGTATGTGTATGTGCCAAATAAACTTGACTTGACTTTATCCCTTGGCTCCGCTATCTTTATGAGCCCTATCTAACTCTCTCTTGAAAGCATCCAGAGAACCGGCTTGTAAAGGCAGAGAATTCCACAGATTCACAATTATCTGGCTGAGAAAGTTTTACCTCATCTCCGTTCTAATTGACCTACCCCTTATTCGAATCCACACTTAGTCCCTCGTGAATGCCACATATGAGTGGGAACAGGTATGATCAAGAGCAGTTATGGGTCGTGGATGACAGAGGGCTCCTGCTTGGTTTTCCCCCCCATTTCCACCCTTGATGGAATTACATTTAGCTCAAGTCCAACTGAATACCATCCTCAGTGCTCAATATAGTTGGAATCTTGGATCACTTCCCACAGGATTCTTTCCCCACCCCTCTCTATTCCTCTGCACAAGTGCTCCTTTGTCATATGGCTGAGCCTCCTGAGGTAAAAGCATTTGCTGGTATCTCCTCTGGGTAGTTTCCAGGACCCTACTCACATCTTCCCTCGCTCAGATTTTCCCCTCAGGTGGCGACACTAAGTAGCTCATTTATATTAAAAATTAAAGACACAAAGTGCTGGAGTAACTCAGCGGGTCAGGCAGCATCTCTGGAGAACATGGATAGACGATGTTTTTGTTCAAGTTCCTTCTGCAGAGTCTGTCCATATTCTCCAGAGTTGATGCCTGCTCCGCTGAGTTACTCCAGCACTTTATGTCTGGTTTTTGTAAACGAGCATCTGTAGTTCCCTGTGTCCACAGCTCATTTATATTGTCTGGCACCCAGCCCTTTTAGAAGCTGTCTGGGATTACTGTGCCTTTCCCCTCTTTCCTTATGCTATCCTGTTTGTCTTATTTATCCCCTCGATACTTGCTTGACATCAGCAGCATTTAAGCCTCTATCATCCCTGGATTGCCCATGCATCCTAAATCAAATCCTGGTGTTTATAAGCAATAGGTTGCATGCAAGAGATGGGAGCTCGCCACCATCAGTGGCAGTATTTACCTTTTCAATTTAGTTTAGTTCAGTTTAGAGATACGGCGTGGAAACAGGCCCTTCGGCCCACCGAGTCCGCACCGACCAACGATCCCCATACAGTAACACTATCCTACACGCACTAGGACCAATTTACACTTATACCAAGCCAATTAACCTACAAACCTGTACGTCTTTGGAGTGTGGGAGGAAACCGAAGATCTCTGAGTAAACCCACGCAGGTCACGGGAAGAACGTACAATCTCCATACAGACAGCACCTGTAAACGGGATCGAACCTGGGTGTCTGGCACTGTAAGGCAGCAATGCTAGCCATTATTTCTAAGCACAACAAGTGTCTACCACCTGTCCCATCATGAAGTTTCCTGAATCCTTCACGACTTCTCTTAATTGTGAAGAACTGTCAGCCTCATCATAAGTTGATGCATTATTTCTTCCCCAGCCACTAATGTACTTGTTTCTGCCTTACCAGGCACTTTACCCCTTGCCCAGTACTGCCATCATCATTCCCCTCACCATCCACAGTTTCTTGATTGAAAGATACAGAATGGAAACAGTCCCTTCGGCTGACAGATTTCATGCTGACCATCGCTCACAGTGCACACTAGTTCCATGTTATCCCATTTTCTCATTGACCCCCTACACACTAGAGGCAATTTTACATAGTTTAATTTATTGTCACGTGTACTGAGGTACAGTGAAAAGCTTCTGTTGCGTGCTAACCAGTCAGCGGAAAGTCTAAGGTACACAAAAATGCTGGAGAAACTCAGCGGGTGCAGCAGCATCTATGGAGCGAAGGAAATAGTTAACGTTTCGGGCCGAAACCCTTCTTCAGCGGAAAGTCTATACATGATTACAATCGAGCCGTCCACAGTGTACAAATACACAATAAAGGGAGTAACATTTAGTGCAAGATAAAGTCCAGTAAAGTCTGATTAAAGATAGTCTGAGGGTTTCCAGTGAGGTAGGCAGTAGCTCAGGAAAGCTCTCTTGTTATTGATAGGATGCTTCAGTTGCCTGATAACAGCTGGGAAGAAACTGTACCTGAATCTAGAGATTCTGGAATCTGAATCAGACATGAAGATGAAGGGTCTCGACCCAAAACGTCTCCCATCCTTTTTCTCCAGAGTCGCTGCCTGACCCGCTGAGTTACTCCAGCATTTTGTGTCTATCATGTCAATAGACATGTTGATTGAGACCATTGTACACTTTGGCCACCACTCCTTTACAAAGGTAGAAAAGTTACATTTGGTGAAAAATAACTAAGCTCAATTACGCGATGAACCATAAGAAAAACTAAGACTGAAAATTGGAAACTATTCCACATGGGTCTTCCGAGAAGCTGTCACTGCTGTTTATGCATCGTGTCAAATTCTGCAGGTTTAAAATGATGACTTGTCTGTGCCCGATAGACTGTTACCTTGCATTTACCTCGTATTATGGTGTTAACCTATTATTGACTAGTATATATTTATCTCTGCATTATTGCATTTATGGGCATGTTAAGCGGCAGCAAGCAAGGTTATTGTTCCATTGCCAGCATTTATGAGTTAAACACTTTTGACTCTTTTGACTGCAGTGAAGTTCTAATATCTAGGTTCGGAATAGCACAAGGCTGCGGACTCACAGGGGAGGGTAAGATTAAAATGGAAACTACCCATGATAAGAATGCGTAAACCATGAAGTGCTGGAGTAACTCAGTGAGTCAGGCAGCATCTGTGGAGGATATGGAGAGGTGACGTTTTGGGTTGGGACCGTTCTTCACACAAGGATACAATCAGTCTGTCATTCTGGCACAAATTTATGACCAGTTGCTATGACTCGATTAGAAGACCTTGCGACCTTCAAGATATATTCCAGATTTTATGAGCTGTTTATAACCAAAACACAAGCCAATGCTTGTTGGCTGGTAAAATGGAAAAAATCTTAGTTCAGTTTTCATCCAAGTTGTGTGTATGTAAATAGCTTCCCCCAGTCTAGTTTCAGTCAATAAAATACTGAGTCAAGCACTTGCGCATCTAAACTTTATTTTGGAAAAACACAATAACAGTTCCCCTCTACCATACCTAACCACCGTGGGTCCGATCCTTGCATCAGCTTGGCCAAGCCCTTCTAGCCTCGTGCAAGCAGAGACACTCCAAAAGGTCACGCAGTCCCAAGCGTTATTTCAGAAGATCGACACAGGACCTCATGGGAGCTACCTTTTATAGGTCCCCGAACCTTGAGGGGCCGAACCACATGGGGGTGGTCTCTTCATAAACCAACTATACATATTAATAATAACAGTATATAATTAACAGCTCCCTAGCCCAATAATACAATCTTGAATACATTTTATTTGAAAGAAAGTTCTAGAAGGAAGGAAGCAAGAATAAACATTGAAACATGTGCCCTGGGATTCAAACAGTTTCTCCAAGGCTCAACTGTTCGACCAATCATCAACTAACAGGATGACCATCTCGCAACATTATTTATACTATTTACAATGCCCTTGCAGCGATCCAATCGAAATGATGCATTTAGGGTTTGTTTGCAAAACTGCTATACATTTTATCAATTTAGGAGAAACAAGGAGAACACCTGGACTGCTCACCATCCTGCATACCAGTCTGAGCCTAGACTGGCTGGCGCCATCCAAAGCCTGTAAATTTCAGCCGACAAGGGTTAAGCAATTCTGACAAGAGCAGGGATCCTCCATTTTATGGTGTCTTTAATTTGGCCAGTATTAAAATGTACTTCAAAGCGACCTGTCTGTCTTATTCTTTTAATGGTGGTTAATTCATTCTCTTTCATGGATGTCCTTCATGATGAAATTTGTGATCTTGTCACTGTTAAATGTGGGTGACTGTAGTGTTGTTTTGTGTTTTATTATTCAATCATAGAAAAAAAAGGCTGCATTGAAGGTGTTCTGCCTTACAGCACTTACAGTCAGAGACCTGGGTTTGATCCTGATTACTGGTGCTGTCTATACGGAGTTTGTACGTTCTCCCCGTGACCGCGTGGGTTTTCTCCAAGATCTTCGGTTTCCTCCCACACTCCAAAGACGTACAGGTATGTAGGTAAACTGGCTTGGTAAATGTTTTTTTTAAAATTGCCCCTCGTATGTGTAGGATATGCGGGGATCACTGGTCGGCGCGGGCTTGGTGGGTCAAAGGGCCTGTTTCCACACTGTATCTGTAATCTAAACTAAACTAAACTAATCATACTGGGATGCCTCTAAAGTTGACCTATATATATTTAATCTGTAAAAATGTCATTCAGTTTGTTACATCTTGTATTTAAGTAATTCATTGCCGATTTTTTTGGGAGCGTAATTTGGTTAAAATAATGAACAAATGTGCTTTGAATACAAACATTCCCTACAATGGAATTAACTTCTCATTAACATTCCTGTCATCCCACTTTCCTTCCAGGGGTTTATCATCATTTCATTATGATCTGGTCTTATATGAATTCTGACAATATTAAATTCAAACAATCTGATTATTGTGAAGATGGTTTATTGACTGCCTATTTTCAACAAAATTAAAAGTTCAAATGAATGCATTTTTGTTTCCATTATTTATTGATTACTGAAGGCTACTTCAGACTAAAGAAAGTCGTGACTAGCAATAAGGCGAAATCCTTATGAATACTTATATATGTATATTATACTAGACTGTGGGACCCGTTGGGTCCCTGTCACACAGGAGGCTTGGTCGTCCAACGCAATATTCCACCACTCACCCATAGCCCCCAACTGCACAGGCGTAGCTCATTTCCCCTCATTCCTAGCACTCTCTCCCCTTCCTCGTCACCTCCCTCATCCCCTCCCCAATCTCTCCCTTCCTCTCCTTTCCCCTACCCTCAGTCATTCCCTCCCTCCCTCCATAACTCCCAACCCCTCTCTTATCCTTCTATCCCCCCACCTCCCCACTTCTCACCTCTCCCACTCCTCACCTCCCCCTATCCCCCCACTATCCCTCCCCCACTGCCCTCCTCTCCCTCTATTCCCCCTCCTCCCCCACTCTCCCTCCTCACCTCCTCCCTCTTCTTTTCCCTCTCCTCCTACCCTCTCCCAATCCACGCCTCACCTCTCCTTTCCCCTACCCTCAGTCACTCCCTCCCTCCATAACTCCTCTCCCCTCCCTACTCCCCTCCTAACACTCTATCTCCTCTCCTCCCCCACTCTCACACTCCAGGATGTCGAGGTTGCCGCTCCTCTCCCTTCTTGCAGGCCCCGGAGGAGCATCAGCCATCGGCGCCCTCAGAGCCGGGCCTCAAATCGGCCCGGAGAGAAGGCAGGAGAGAAGTAATGGGTGACGTTTCGGGTCGAGACCCTTCTTCAGACCCGACCCAAAACATCACCCATTCCTTCTCTCCAGTGATACTGCCTGTTCCGCTGAGTTACTCCAGCATTTCATGTCTATCTTTGGTTTAAACCAGCATGTGCAGTTCCTTCATACACATACTGAAGACAGTAGTTGGGATGTCATGTTACAGCTGTACAAGACATTGGTAAAGACACATTTCGAGTACTATGTATAGAACTGGTCTCCCTGCTATGGGAACAATATCATTAAACTTGAAAGGGTACAAAAAAATGTACGTGAATGTCTGGAACATTTGGGAAATAAGGAGAGGTTGAATAGACAGGGTTTTTTCACCCTTAGAGCATAGGAGACTGAGGGATGATGTTATGGAGGTATATAAAATAATTAGAGTCCCCAATCCCTCCCTTACCTCTCCCTTAGTGAGCATAAATCTTAAATTAGAGAACACAGGCTTAAGGTGAGAGGAGAAAGATTATAAAGGGAACTGAGGGGCTGCTTTTTCACACAAGGGTTGCGTATATATGGAACAAGCTTGCAAGGGAGTGGTAGAGGTGGGTACAATTATGACATTGAAAAGATATTTAAAAGATAGGAAAGTTCTGGAGTGATATGGACCAGGCACAGGCTGGTGGCTCAATTAGGCGACTTGGGCAGCATGGACGTTATACCGAAGTGCTCGCTTCCATATTGCATAGTTCAATATATTCCAATTAACTACAATGAACAAAGTAGAGATTTAGTTCAATACAGAAAGGGTTTGTTTTGAGTGGATCAGTTATAGTCATTGATCTTTATGGAACTCATCTCTTATATCAAGGCAAGGCAAGGCAACTTTATTTATATAGCACATTTCATACACGAGGAAGACTCAAAGTGCTTCACATAAAAACATGTCATACAATAAAATGAAATAATAAAATGAAATAAAATAGAACTAAAAGAAAAGAAAAGCAAAATTAAAAATGCATTATAAAAAGTGCAAAAGTTAAAAGTGCAATGTAGTTAAGATTTAGCTGAAAGCTAAAGTAAACATAAACGTTTTCAGTCTTGTTTTAAAAGTGGTCAAAGTTGAGGCAAGTCTTAAATCTTCAGGAAGTTTATTCCAGCTATTTGTTGCATAGTAACTAAATCCTGCTTTCCCATGTTTTGTATTTACTCTGGGAATCACTAACAGGTTGGTTTCAGAAGATCTTAGCGGTCTAGAAGGCTTATATAGTGGAAGCATGTCAGTGATATACTTTGGTCCTAAACCATGTAGTGATTTATAGGTGAGCAGCAGGATTTTAAAATCAATTCTCTGACATACAGGGAGCCAATGTAAGGATTTAAGAATTGGTGTAATGTGTTCAAATTTTTTGGTCTTTGTTAGAACTCTAGCAACAGCGTTCTGAACAAGCTGTAGCTGCCTGACAGTTTTTTTCGGAAGACCTGCAAGGAGACCGTTACAATAATCTAGCCTACTAGTAATAAAGGCATGTACAAGTTTTTCTAAGTCTTGAGCTGACATGAGTCCTCTTAATCTTGCTACGTTTTTGAGGTGATAGTAGGCCGATTTTGTTACTGATTTGATGTGACTGTCGAAATTTAAATCTGAATCCATAATGACCCCAAGATTTCTGGCTTTGTTTGAAGTGCTTCTTAAACTGGTGAATGGTTCACCGAAGGGCGAATGAAATTATTTTGGGGTGAATGAAACTAGAGGGATGAATGAAGGGTGAATGACTTAATTTGTTCAGATATTTATATATTTTTTTCTCTACTTAAAAAAGGCATTGCCATTAAAGTGGTTCGTAAGCTCTTATTGATTTTAATGGCAGTGGAGCTGAAACTTTGATATGTTTTTTTTCTCTCTACCTATGGTTTTCTAATTTCAAAGTAGCAGGATATTTCCCAAATTTACCGTAATATAACCTTTCCGGGAAGACCAGACGAGCTAGTGCGATCATAAATTTATGAATGGCGACACTGGAGAATCGCCGTAGGCAACTATTGAACTGTAACTTTACTTCATGTTGCCAATTTACATACTCCATGGTTTTTTTAGCTCGTTTTCCAAGAAAATATCTGCAATAATCAATCAATCAATCAATCAATCAATCAATCAATCAATCAATCAATCAATCAATCAATCAATCAATCAATCAATCAATCAATCAATCAATCAATCAATCAATGCCATTATTATCATTCAAAAATACATCAACAAATGCAAGTCTGAACAAAATGTTGTTGCATCTGGCTCACTGTGCAATATAAAATAACAAAAGGATAAAATAGATAAAAACATAAAATAGATAAAAAGATTAATTAGATAATAGTGGCGGCACATTATATGGAATTCAAGAGTCTGATGGGTCGTGGGAAGAAGCTGTTGCAAAACCTGGCCGTTCTGCTCTTTATACTGCGATGCCTTTTGCCCGAGGGCAGCAGAATGAACAGTCCATGATGGAGATGTGTGGGGTCTTTTATAATGCTGTTGGCCTTGGACAAGCAACGTTTGCACGCAATGTCCCGGGTCAAAGCCCGAAAGGGTAAGACGAGGCTGAAGCCCAGTCTTTAGACGTTGGGATGTTCTTTTTTTTAATCATTCTAATAGAATGATTTCCCAACTCTAGTGGTAATTAAACTGATTTTTTGCTCCTAGTTCTCTTTACATATTTTTAGGATGTTCAAAAAGTTGAATAAAATAAACACTTAATAAATGAGTTAATATGTTTTTTGCTCATGTGACAAAATAAATTGTGTACAAAATTATACACGAGGGAGAATAAGACAAAAATTATCAAAAAAAACATAGGAAAATTTAGTCGAGGGTGAATGAAATTTTGTGATAAAGACTTAAGGATGAATGACACTGAAATAGTTTAATTGACCTATCCTTGGGATGGGAGAGGAAACCGGAGCACCTGGAGGAAACCCACGTAGTTGCAGAGAATATGTAGAAAGAACAGAAGGAACTGTTAAAGTATGGAAGGAGAAACTGAGTTAACGTTACAGATTTGAGATTCTTCATCACTGCTGAGTTTTACTAGGGTCTTCTATTTTAATTTCAGATTTCTAGCATCTGTAGTGTTTTAATTTTCAAAAATAACTAATGCCATTTTTGTAGACAAAAAGATGTCAGTACACACAATTAATAAGCGTACATGTTATGTGGCTGGAAAACGACATTTTTTAGAGGTGCTGGTACACTGTATCTTCGCTTTAGAATACAGCGCGGAAACAGACGCTTGGGCCCACTGTGTCCACGCCGACCAGTGATCACCCCACACACTAACACTATACTACACACTAGGGACATTTTTACAATTTTTACCAAAGCCACTTAACCTACAAGCCTGTACATCTTTGGAATGTGGTTGAAACTGAAGCACCCGGAGAAAACACATGCGGTCACAGGGTGAAAGTACAAACTCCATGCAGACAGCGCCCGTAGTCAGAATCGAACCCGGGGTTCTGGTGCTGCAAGGCAGCAACTCTACCGCTGTGCCACTATGCTGCCCCAGTATCGGTGTGTGCTGTTACTAAAAGCATTGAAAATAACTACCAGGTGGCACATTCTACGTGACATTTATAAAATCTCTGTTTAAATGAATAGTCTTGTGGTGCTGCACCAGCTCAAACCTGGCTTGGGATCCATAAGTAGATCCTTTAATATCAGCACTTAGTGCATCTCTGCTGAACTGTACTCAAGAGTTCACACTTGGAGTATTCTGACAGGTTCGCCAACTGGCAACTCTTCCATTTGCTCTGGGTCAGATGTAGTGGGTTTATGTTTTTCTGCGAGAATTAAACTCTAAACCACTGTGAGGAGATAACAGGAATGCAGATTTCCATACTAAACCGATAAAGGTGAAGGATACAAAATCCTATGTGCAGCCGTACTGAATGAAGGAATTAGAAGTTACCAGCTTTGGAAGGATACATTAAACACAAACAGATAATATACTGCATTCAAATTAATCTCATTGTTAGTAATTATTTGGGACCCCTCTCGACCCTATCCCGTACATTCCACTCGACAGTATGGACCATTTAAACAGGAGCTCTCTTGTTTGATTAGCCTTTAGACTGGTAATTATAGGCAAATGCATTTGATAACATAATTATTCATATATGAGGTGTGGGACTGATAATATCTTCTTGAGCTTTTAATAAAGGACTCTTTAGTCAGAGGGTGGTGAATCGGTGGAATTCATTGTCACTGAAAGCTGTGGAGGCCAAGTCAATGGATATTTTTAAGGCAGAGATAGATAGATTCTTGATTAGTACAAGTGTCAGGGGTTACGGAGAGAAGGCAGGAGAATTGAGTTCGGGGGGAGAGATAGATCAGCCATGATTGAATGGTGGAGTAGACATGATGGGCCAAATGATCTAATTCTGTCCCTGTCGTTTATGAGCATGAATTTTCATGTTAATAAGGCAGAAGGCACTGCAGATGCTGGAATCTTGAGCAAACAACAAGTTGCTGGAAAACAAGCTCAGAATAAAAGGGTGTACCTTTAGAAAGGAAGGATTTCTTTAGTCAGAGGTGGTGAATCTGTGAAATTAATTGCCACAGATAGCTGTGGTGGCCAAGTCAACTATTATTTTTAAAGAGGGTTCCTGTTTAGTAAGGGCATCAAAGATTATGGGGAGAAGGCAGGATAATTGGGTAGTGAGGGAAAGATAGATCAGCCATGATTGAATGGCGGAGTAGACGCGATGGGCCGAATGGCCTAATCCTGCTCCTATGACTTATGACCTTCTGAACTTATGGAGGAATTCAGTGGGTCAGATGTATCGGTGGAGGGATGGACTAGTCAACGTTTTGGATCGTGAATGAAGAAGGTTTCCATCCTGATCAGTTCCATATTCCAGAGTTAATATACTTAAACAATGCTTATTGTTTCCTTTCATTTTCTACATCATCTCTATAACAGAACACTTCAAACTTCAGGGACCAATGTGCTCTTTCACACCTCTTGGGTTTTCGTCTGGTGAGCACACACAAAAGCTGACCTAAAAAAGGTGTTGTGTCGAGAACTCTCCTGATCCCAACAAAGATCCTGAAAATTAGCTCCCAAATTATTAACTCTCTGTGTCAAGATGACGGCGCCTGTCGTCAGCGGCCTCTGCACTCCGTCTGTCTTTTTTTTCTTTTTGTCCTGTTAAGTGGATGTCTTGGTTTTAGTTTTTATATTATTTTTAGCTGTGTATATGTGGGGGGGCCGAGGTGTGGGGAAAACTTTTTAATCTCTTCCCTGTACGTGGACCCGACTTTTTCCTTGTCGAGTCTCCGTTGTCGTTGGGCTTAACATCGAGGATCCAGGGGCCTCCAACCGGAATCGACTTGGGGCTCCAGTGGCGGAGCCTGCGGACTCACCATCATGGAGCTGGCATCGTCACGGAATGGACACAGAGAATGGGGAAGAGATAAGACCTTCCACCATGAGGAGGTGTTTGGGGATTCACTGTGATGGATGTTTTGTGTGGATTGTGTTAAATGTGTGTTTTGGTTTTTTTGTTTGTATTATGACTGTAGGAACGTAATTTTGTTTGAACTTATATTCAAATGACAATAAACGATTCTGATTCTGATTCTGATTCTTCTGATAGAAACATACTGTATAAATATAAAAAGTGCTGCAAGGATGAACAAATTCCTTTTGTAGCACGTGTTTCAAAATTCCCATGCAATACAGCTTAATTTCACAATACTCATGACTGAACCTGTAGATAGAAGCAAAAAGCTGGAGTAATTCAGCGGGACAGGCAGCATCTCTGGAGAAAAGGAATGGGTGACCTTTCGGGTTGAGACCCTTCTTCAGACCTGCAGTATATGTTATAGTGAATTCATTCTTGATTGCCATTTCTATTGTTGTTCTGGTGCGTTCAACTACTTTTTAATTGATTGCAAGATGCCGCGTGGAAACTTCGGCCCACTGAGTCCATGCCGACCATCGATCACCCATCCACACCCGTTCTATGTTATCCCACTTTTGCATCCACTTCCAACACACTCAGGGCAATTTACAGTGGCCAATTAACCTACAAACCCGCACGTCTTTGGGATGTGGGAGGAAAATGTTGCGCCCGGAGAAAGTCGACAAAGTCATAATATCAGAAGATCATAAGTGATCAGTATTAGTCCATTTGGCCCATCAAGTCTACTCTGCCGTTCAATCATGGCTCATTTATCTCTCCTTCCTAACCCCATTCTCCTGCCTTCTCCCCATAACCTCTGACACCCGTACTAATCACGAAGTCACAGGGAGTACGTGCAAACTCCACATAGGCAGCACCGAAGGTCAGGATCGAACCTGGGTTTCTGGCGCTATGAGGCAGCAGATCTACCAGCTGCATCACTGTGCTGCCAACTTCGCAGAGCTTATCGTTAATGGACTAGAAATGGAGCCACATGAAGAGGTTTTTGCTTCATTCAGTACCAAACAGAACATCAATATTAATTATAGGGTGTAGGAGAATTGCTGGACTAGATCTAATCTGAAATTTCTAATAGGTGTCGAAGATCAATGGGGAATTATAGTAGCAATTACCAAGAGTCATTACTCACTCAGTTAGTCTTCTCCTTTTACAGAAGCTTTATCTAAACCTGTTGTTAAGCAAGTCTATTGCACCACATCTAGAAAACTCTAACCCGATTAACAAGGCAATGATTTAATTTGTACTTATCCCAACTAATTGCTGTTTCCTGCACCACACCGTCTGTGGTATCAGCACTCATTCAGTTGATAGCACAATCAGCTCTGAGTGAAATAGTGTTTGGTTCAACTCTCTCTACACAACTGAGCACGAAGGTCACTGTCACTTCAGTGCAAGGCTTAGGTTTAGGTTTATTATTGACAAGTGTACCGAGGTGCAGTGAAAAGCTTTGTTTTGGATGCTATCTAGAACGTACATAGTTGCAATCAGTTCAAACTCAAGTACAATGGATGGAGAGAAGGGGAAGATACATGGTGCTGAACATAGTTCTCAGCATGCTAGCGCATCAATTCCATAGACTGTCCAAAGTCCGCAATGGGGTAGAGGTGAATCGAACAGTACTCTAACTTTTGGAAGGAACTGATGCCTGATAATGGAGGGGAAGTAGCTGTTCCTAAGTCTGGCGGTGTGCACATTGAAGCTTCTGTACCTTCTGCCGGGCGGGAGAAGGGACAAGGAGGAATGGCCGGAGAGGGGCAGATCTTTGATTATATTGGCTGCTTTTCTGCGGCAGCGTGAAGTGTAGATGGAGTCCATGGTGGGGGGTCTGGTCTGTGTGATGAACTGGGCTACATCCACATCTCTCAGCAATGTCTTGTGACCTTGGGCAGAGCTGTTCCCAAACCAAGCTGTGATGCAACCCGGCAGTGCTGGCTTGTTATAGATATCCTCTTTCAGACTTGATGCAAAACTTCAGGTGGAAATAAAGATATCGAAGAAGAATGTGGAAATTAACTGAGAAACAAGGAGCTACAGACACTGGTTTGCAAAAGAAGACACAAGGAAGGGTCCCAACCCAAAACGTCACCTAGCTGTGTTCTCCAGAGATGCTGCCTGATCTGTTGAGTTTCTCCAGCACTTTGTGTCTACCTGTAGTTTTGGCTATTATTTATTCCACAATCAATTTTTCTTAAAAGCCTGATTTTGTTCCTGCATTATTGGTTGTGGAGGCTTGGTAGAGGCAAACTAGCACATATTCTACCTGGTAGGAGTTATTTTTCGCAAATAATTTTTTTTGGTTATAAAACATTAGTGTTATGTTGACATTGGTTTGATGGGTTAGGGATGCTTGAAGCAAGTGCTGCACATCTTCCTATCTTTCCTGCCTCTTGTTTACAATCATGGTGGATTCCAGCCTTGTGCTCTTAGATTTTGCAACATCGCTGTTTAATTTAAAGGAGCAAACCGAAGCCTTTGTCTGTGCATGACTCCTGAAAACAAATGGAACAAGCAACATGGCTTGGATGTAAGGAGTAAGGAGTATTGATATTTTATTGTCACTTGGAGATCAGTGACCCCAGACCTCATCAAAACGCCTGGATCTAAAGTCATAGTTCAAAGATTTCACATTAAAAATTTCCAATGCATATTTTAAAAGCATCTGTGTTTATCAATGATGTTTTGTTAAAACTGGGATGCTCCCTTTATTCTCTGAGGCCAAATATACAGACTAAATCAGCTGGAAACTTAGAATTGTCAATAAAAGCCTCATGCAATGTGAGCAGTTCATTTTGGAGTGAAACCTTCTCAGAGCTTTGAAGTTTTGTTTGGTGACATTTGACTTTATCATTCATTTATTAACCTTCAAACACTTTTTCTGCTTTCATTTTTTGTGTGTGTTTTGGTGGCCACGACTCTAAGTGCATTGACTTTCTTCACATCAGAGTTTAGTTTAGTTTAGTTTAGTTTACTTTATTATTGTCACCGGGATACAGTGGAAAGCTTTTGTTTGCTTGCTAGTCAATCAGAGAAAATAAAAATACATGAAAACAATCAAACCATCCACAGATAAAGGATAAAAGGTACAACATTTAGTGCAAGATGTAACATTGGAACCCTACAAAGTCCGATTGAAGTTTGATTATAGCAGTCCAATACAGCGAATGGATACAAATTGTGTGCTAACATCGAACGAGTGTGAATGGGTGATTGATGGTCTGAGTGGATTAGGTGGGTCATTTGGCCTTTTTCCACGCTGTATCTATCTAAATTGAACTATCTAATGTCCTGATTATTTTTGCATTGACGTCTGAGACAGACCTCACACTGTTTTACCATGGGGTCTGGTACCATTTCTAAAACAGAATTGGGTGGGAGGAAACTTCAGGCATGTGGACAACATTTGTACTTCTGAAATCAGTCATTCAACAGTCAC